>NC_042968.1:15881514-16596514 GCF_901001165.1 Salmo trutta
ATAGGTCACTGTAGCGCCAATTGCAGTTGAGCTACAAAGGACCAAATAACAATTCTATAGAAAAGGGAGAGGGGTGGATGGAAACCAGTGGCCTTGCACCCTGAGGTCCAACAATTGTGCCACAAGGTTGCCTGTTATATTCTACTTGTCAGCATTTGTAAATATGAAAAGTGTTGAGCTCTATTCAAAAGGAAAAGTGTTCTTTTACAAGTGCATTTACTCCTAAATCACGTCAGGTGTTAAGGCAAACAATGTTTCAAAGCTGATTCTGTGTCGTGGTCCAGCTGCAATCTGCTGTGACATCATGAGCTATGGAACCCAACAAAAGGATGTGATTTTACTCCAAAGCTTGTAATTACTGTTGCTGGTCCTCATTGTGCTCTCTCCATTTGAAACACAGTGTGTCCCTCGCTAATGACTTGTTCCTGATGTGTTCATTCATCCTTTACGCTTAGGCAATCTGTTTACCCAATAATTCACTCCATAGCGCACTCATTCCACATTTTTTCTTTCTTCCTGCAAGAAAAGACTGAGATTACTGATCATTGTTGCTGTATTGAGCCCATCTGTGACCTAGAAATGTTTAGCAGACCCTTCAAGCTCAGACTGTTATCAAGCTAAATTAGCCTACATGCTGGAGGCTGATGATGGTGTAACAGTGCCTGGAGAGAGGGCTCACGGTGGGTTAATCCTCGGGAGAACATCTCATGATAGGATGTGAGCTGGGTCACCATGGAGATGGAGATGAAAACATAATTCGGAACATTTTCAAGTATCTTATCTTAGCGGATGTGTCAGTCAAAAAGGCTTTGGTTGGTAGTCAGTGTTTGCCATTCTTTTGTACTCAAATCCATTTTATTTTTTACAAAAGGGATTTATTTAACATATGACTGGAAATTATATGCCTCTATTATTGGGTGCTTTATTAATTGATATCCAATTAAGGCAGTTAAATTAGGTCAGCGTCAGGCGTTCAGGCGGACTCGTGAAATGATTCTGACAGACCATACTTTTCTAAACACATTGATTCAATTAAATCCTTTTTTTTTCAGGATGAGTAATCAACTAAACAAAGCCATTCCATTCCCTCTGGGTGTGAGAATCATCCGGCATTAGTTTAAAGTCTGCAAATCATTCAACAGACAGGTTGGTTTACCCATTCAGCTCGCTGCTTAGTGCCCCCACAGAGGATCTGCTCCCACAGGGCTGACTGTCAATAGAGGAAAACATAGCCCTGGTACTGAAGCTCCTGTGGCATGCAAAGCTGCCCAGCCAGGCCTGGCACACTCACACAGAAACCTATGCACGCCATACACAAACCTGGCAATCTACCCCACGCCCTATACAAATACACACGTCACATGTGTGCATTAGATATACTACAAAGAAACAGAATGATTGAAATCAGGAAAATGAGGATGGGCTGTTCCAAGACTGGTTCAAATGCAGATGGTTGAATTCACTACCACGATATGGCCTATGATAAGAACAGAACGCTTTGGGTTTGTAAATAATACAAATCTGTACATTTTGCAAAAATATTGCATGATAACACCCTCCATCGCTCCTCTGTTGTATGACGTACTGTAGCCTCCCTATAGTCCCCGTGAGACCTTCAAAAATGGTTTCCTCTGTCTGTGAACAGTTGTTGGTGGGCACTGCAAGGCTTTGTTCTTATTCTATTTTCTAAATAGACACTCTACATATTTATGTAAGATTCAGTCCTGTCGCGATCTGTCAGAGATTATGAAGCTCTTTGATGCCAAATGGCTGTGTTTGCACTAGAAATCACCTGAGCAATCAGTTAGCACATCAGCTGAATGATACTGGGTTTTTAATCAGGGTATTTGTGTAGTCAGGTCTTTGGGACTGTTAATTGCTCCTTTAAAGTCATTGCGCTGAAATAATTAATTAGGGATTTAATCCCTCATGCAGACAGGGGATTGCTTTTCTGATACTGCTTATTTGATGTTACAATGAGCAGTTGAAAGAACAGAGGCAAATAGCAAATAGCAGAATTAGATGGGGGAAAAGGATCATTTACAGCCTATCTCAAGGTACTACTAACACTTTTTCAGCTCTTCAACAACAATGTTGTTCCAATTCCATATGCACATGTTCTGAGAAACACTAGCCTTAATTGTGGAACGGTTTGGGGAAATGTATCACTTACAAACTACATGAAGGCTGAGCATTTTTCAATTTTACAATAGATTGCTTATGAGAGCACGATGTGTTGATTAAGGTGCTCAAATGTCAAGTGTTTGAGGCTTGAATTTTATGTGCCATCAGCAAATCAACAAAATCAATGGTGTTGTGGGCTCAAGTGCTTTCTATTCATGAGACCATAAACACTCATACAGCATGGGTGGGTGCTGATGAGGAGTATTGAGGTTGATTTTGCCAAGCCAGGTTGATAAACTACCCTGCTAGTTTGACTCCCTGTACAGAGGGTGAAAGTCAAGCTTCATTACGGTTGATTTAGTGTGAAGTACATTTTCTTCGTACTAGTAGAATGTAGAGGTCTCTTATGCAGAATCCTTCCAGATCATTGATACACTTCGTCTGCGCTTATGGACTGCCCTCTTCAATTCAAACCACAGGTTTTCAATGGGCTTCAAGTCTGGAGACTGAGATGACCATTGCAAAATGTTGATTTTGTGGCCAATTAACCATTTCTTTGTGGATTTCGATGTGTGTTTGAGGTTATTGTCTTAATGGAAGATCTACTTGTGGCCAAGTTTCAGCCTCCTGGTAGCCTCCTGGTACTGAATAAAGTTTATGATGCTGTTGACCTTAACAATGTGTCACGTCCTGACCATACAAAGCTGTTATTTTCTATGGTAGAGTAGGTCAGGGCGTGACAGGGGGGTTTTCTAGTTTAGTTTTTCTATGTTGTCATGTTCTAGTTTTGTATTTCTATGTTGGGATCGTCTGTGACGATCTTCAAAAGGAGTAGACCAAGGTGCAGCGTGGTGAGTGCTCATGATACATTTATTTTAACTCAGAACACTAAATCAAAACAATAAACAACAGAACACGACCGTCACGTTCTGCAGGCTAAACTGAGCTGTACAAAAACAAGATCCCACAACTGAAGGTGGAAAAAAGGGCTGCCTAAGTATTATTCCTAATCAGAGACAACAATAGACAGCTGCCTCTGATTAGGAACTATACTCGGCTCAACACAAAGAAATAGAAAACATAGAATGGAACATAGAAATTTACCACAGCCTGCCCACCCCACCCCACACCCTGACCTAACAAAATAGAGAAATGAACCATCTCTCTCAGGTCAGGGTGTGACACAATGGCCCTAGGACCAGTGGAAGCAAATAGCCCCATAACGTCAAAGATCCACCACCATATTTTATAGTATGGATGGGGTTATTTTCTGCTTATACATTATAATTTTGACACCAAACCCACCACTGGTGTGAGATGCCAAAGAGCTCCAGTTTCATGTCATCTGACCAAAGTTACAATCCAGGTGCCAATGCCATTTAGCAAACTCCAGGCGTTAACATTTGTTGGATGTAAAAATGAGCTCTTTGGCCATGCACATCAGTGGTGGGTTTGGCATCAAAACGAGAATATATGAGCAGAAAAGAACCCCGTACCTGCTGTAAAATATGGTGTTAGATCAAATCAAAATCAAATCAAAGTTTATTGGTCGCGGACACAGTTTTATATTTGTTATCGCAGGTGCAGCGACAGGATTACTGTATGTTTCTAGATCCAACGATGCATCAATATCTAGCAATACAATAACAATACACACCTAATCCCACTGTATCCATTTGTTTAAAGAACAATAAATTCTTCTTTCAATCAGAATGAGCAATAGCAAAACGAGCAATGTCAGAGTCCGGAATAGAAATAAACATGTACATGTATGTATGTGAATGGTGTGTATAGACAGTATAGACCGTATGTGAATTGAAAAGGAGTGTACAGCAGTAGTTACAGTTGAAGTCGGAAGTTTACATACACTTAGGTGGGAGTTTTTCAACCACTCCACAAATTTCTCGTAAACAAACTATAGTTTTGGCAAGTAGGTTAGGACATCTACTTTGTGCATGACACAAGTAATTTTTCCAACAATTGTCTACAGACAGATTATTTAACTTATAATTCACTGTAACACAATTCCAGTGGGTCAGAAGTTTACATACACTAAGTTGACTGTGACTTTAAAACAGCTTGGAAAATTCCAGAAACTTAGCTTATGTCATGGCTTTAGAAGCTTCTGATAGGCTAATTGACATCATTTGAGTAAATTGGAGGTGTACCTGTGGATGTATTTCAAGGCCTACCTTCAAACTCAGTGCCTCTTTGCTTGACATCATGGGAAAATAAGAAGAAATCAGCCAAGACCTCCACCAGTCTGGTTCATCTTTGGGAGCAATTTCCAAACGCCTGAAGGTACCATCTGTACAAACAATAGTACGCAAGTATAAACACCATGGGACCACGCAGCCGTCATACCGCTCAGGAAGGAGACACGCTCTGTCTCCTAGAGATGAACATACTTTGGTGCGAGAAGTGCAAATCAATCCCAGAACAACAGCAAAGGACCTTGTGAAGATGCTGGAGGAAACAGGTACAAAAGTATCTATATCCACAGTAAAATGAGTCCTATATCGACATAACCTGAAAGGCCGCCCAGCAAGGAAGAAGCCACTGCTCCAAAACCACCATAAAAAAGCCAGACTACGGTTTACAACTGCACATGGGACAAAGATCGTACTTTTTGGAGAAATGTCCTCTGGTCTGATGAAGCACAAATAGAACCGTTTGGCCATAATGACCATCATTATGTTTGGAGGAAAAAGGGCGAAGAACATCATCCCAACCATGAAGCACGGGGGTGGCAGCATCATGTTTTGGGGGTGCTTTGCTGCAGGAGGGTCTGGTGCACTTCACAAAATAGATGGCATCATGAGGAAGGACAAGTATGTGGATGTATTGAAGCAACATCTCAAGACATCAGTCAGGAAGTTAAAGCTTGGTTGCAAATGGGTCTTCCAAATGGACAATGACCCCAAGCATACTTCCAAAGTTGTGGCTAAATGCCTTATGGACAACAAAGTCAAGGTATTGGAGTGGCCATCACAAAGCCCTCACCTCAATCCTATAGAACATTTGTGGGCAGAACTGAAAAAGCATGTGCGAGCAAGGAGGCCTACAAACCTGACTCAGTTACACCAGCTCTGTCAGGAGGAATGGGCCAAAATTCACCTAACTTATTGTGGGAAGCTTGTGGAAGGCTACCCGAAACATTTGACCCAAGTTAAACAATTTAAAGGCAATGCTACCAAATACTAATTGAGTGTATGTAAACTTCTGACCCACTGGGAATGTGATGAAATAAATGAAAGCTGAAATAAATCATTCTCTCTACAATTATTCTGACATTTCACAATCTTAAAATAAAGTGGTGATCCTAACTGACCTAAAACAGAGAATTTTTACTAGGATTAAATGTCAGGAATTGTGAAAAAATGAGTTTAAATGTATTTGGCTAAGGTGTATGTAAACTTCCGACTTCAACTGTATATAGTATGAGCCATGACTAGAATGCAGTATAAAGTGGGTAAAACAGTATTGTTCAATGATTTTATGTACATAGGGCAGCAGTCTCTAAGGTGCAGGGTATAGTACCAGGTGGTAGCCAGCTAGTGACAGTGTCTTAAGGTTCAGTGCAGATCTTTGATGTTATGCTTCCACTGTTCCTGGGGCCATTGTTAAGGTCAACGGCATCATGAACTTTACCCAGTACAGGACATTTTATTTTAAACACCTGGTTGCCTGTGCCAGGATACTGTATCTTGGCCACAAGTAGATCTTCCAGCAAGACAATAACCCTAAGCACACAACAAAATCAATAAATAATTGGTGAATTGGCCACAAAATCAACATTTTACTATGGCCATCTCAGTCTCCGGACTTGAAATCCATTTAAAATCTGTGGTTTGAATTGAAGAGGGCAGTCCATAGGTGCAGATGAAATATATCAAGGATCTGGAAGGATTATGTATGGAGGAATGGTCTAACATCCCTCCCACTGTGTTCACAAACTCATAAAACATTTTAGAAAATGGCTCAATGCCGTTATCCTCGCAAGGTGAGGTATCGAAAGGTATTGAAAACAGGGTTGTCAATCATTTATTTTATTATTTGCTAAATAAAATCTCTTTCTCTGAGCATTTCTAGTAAAATACTAGAAATGACAATACAATATAGCTCAGTATTTGAAGTATTGATTTTAAACATGTCATTTTTGCATGTCATTTTTGCATTTTTTGATCTTTATCAAGGGTTTCAATAATTTCAGACCCCGCTGTATGTCTTCATAGTGGACATTAAAACATCCTATTATTGTAAAGTAGTGTTTAAAAACATGTCTAGAACTTCAAATCATCTGTTCCCCCCCCTCTCGCCTCCCTCCTTGCTATCTCAGGTGGTGTGTGAAGTATTTGTCTTCATAGTGGAAAGCATATTCATGTATAGTTAACAGCATATTAAGTCAAGAACATAATGTATAATGATGTAAACCATATCTTCTAAATGTCTGTTCTACCCGCTCTCTACTCTTCTAGGTGGTTGGTCAGATTGACAAGCTGACGTCAGACTTTGACTTTGACCTGGAGCCAGATGACTGGACAGTGGCCACAGCGAGCAGCACGTCCAGCAGCGAGAGGGGCCTGGGAGAGGCCTTCAGGCTGGACTTCCTCAACCCTGACGTGCTCTCAGACAGCTGGGAGTTCTGCAGCTATCTGGAGGCCTCCGTCGCTGCAGCAAACGCCGCCCACAAAGCAGCTCCAACGGTGCAGCCCAAGGATGCAGGGCTGGATCCGGGGGCGGGGCGTGGGTGCATCCCCACCCAAACCCAGACCCCGCCACCCACAACCGCCTCAGCCTACTCCCAAATGAATGGGGGGCTGCCCATCCCTAACGGACCTCTCATAGTCACCCCAGACTCATCCAGCGCCAGCGAAGAGGCTTCCAGCTCCACACACAGCCACAAGACCTCCCGCACGTCCGGCACCAGAGAGAGAGTCCGCTTCAGTGACAAGATCCTATACCACGCGTTGTGCTGTGATGATGACGAGGAGGATGAAGAGGAGGGAGATGAGGAGAAGGGCGGCTGTGCGACCCCAGACACTGATGACAGTGAGCCCAGTCCTAGTCAAGCCGGCTCGCCCACACCACCGCTCTCCTCCTCAGAGCACTCCGTCCTCCATAACTGTCTGGACCCTTCTTATGTCTCGTTCCCAGTGAACGTGGCAGCGGGGACTCATACGCTGCCCAGAAAGGGTCTTCTCAATCCCGCAAGCTGCCGGAAAAAACTGCTACGGAACAGCAGCACACAGACTGTTTCAGATAAAAGCACCCAAACAGTACTGCCCTATATTCCAGCCAAACAGAAAACAAAGGACCACTGAGAAACATTAACTTTACAACAACAGAACTAATGAAAAAGGACTGTGAACTATTTAATATTAAATGCATAGATCATAGATTAATACACAACTAAATAAATACATACTAATTACTAAATAAATACATGATATGGGAAATGACTCACCTACCTAAAGTCATTCTGAGGCTCAGGGAAATAAAGGATAATGGCAGTTCCTTAAGGCAGTAACAGAGAGAAAAGGGATATTGACGGACCAAAAGGCTAGTGCCTGCTAATGTTAAGAAATGGACCGGATGGATTCCTTATTTATAACACTTATTGAGATGACTAAAGCAATCACTTTTCTAGGAAGTTGAAATTGTTCTGAAATCGGAAAGTGTGAAGAGGTCATTTCCCTCCTCGTACACCAGTATAAATCACAAGAAAATATATTGCTTGTTCTTTAAGATGTGGTTAAAAGAAACACTGCACATTCTGTACACTGAGAATCTGTATAAACATTGTCTTTTTCATCTTCCAATTATTTCAAATGTCAAGGGGGTTCCTGCTGTAACAACAGGGAGCGTATCTAGATGCACAAGTCAAGCCTTCTTCTCTCTTTGATGTCATCATAAGTGAGTCAAGGACCAGAAAAACATGGTTTGACCTGCCCTTGATTTTATTAATCATTTCAATAATTTATCTCTTGGTCTGCTGCCGAAACTGTAGTTGTGTAAAGTAAGAAGAAAAACAGGTATTTTTGTGAGATTCTGTACTCCAACTCCACATTGTGACATTTCCACTTGATCTATCCGTTCCTCTCTGCAAGGGAGCAAGGTTGTTAGGGGTGATGACTTGAATAGAAGTGCACAAAGCCAAGATGCAAAAGGTTATGTCTCTCCATTCTGAATCCCAGTAGGGATTTGGACTCAATAGAGCAGCATTTTATTCACAGGGATTATGCCAAAAGCAGTGCTGATCAATAAGGCTGATTGAGAGAGTGCTGTGAGAGGTCTGCTGAGCAGGCAGACCCTGCTCCTGGGGGCCCACAACAAAAACTCACAGCTAGACCTCCATCTATTTCCTCTGCTATTAGTGGCAGACATGGACAGACGCAGCCTTCAAGAAAGAGATTGGCATTTAAGAAATGTGTGCCAGGATGTGAAAGAGTGGGTGGCAGACAGAGAGAAAGAGAGCGATGGAGAGAGGGGGGGGAAGAGAGTTGGGAGAGTGAACGCATTGGAGAATGCAGGAGAGGGTAAAGGGCTGACCTCACAAAGAAAATGTGCTGCTAGATTGTTGTTAATCAACCCTCGGAACACAATCATTTCCCCTCTAATCACCAGGTGCTGACTCATGTCTCTGAGGATGGCCAGAGAGAACTCTCCTCTCAGATATAGATCAATTACTGTCCATAGGCCCCCAACTGCCCTGGGCCCCAGGTTATAGTACAGAAGAGATCAGGGTTGGACTCTTTACATTGCATATATTTATCACATATTTTACATCTCAATATCTTTTTGTAAAGGGATTTTGTTAAAATGCACATAATGAACACATCTATAATGTTTTCCTACTAAAGAAAGGCAGATTATTGATCTGTAGGCTGGAGTAAAGGAAGCATAGCCTGAGGCAAAACCAAATACTTTGCTCGGTGAAGCAAAGTATCTAGACTGGTCCCCTGCTAGGTGAAACATGGTCATGCCTCTAGTCTCAGTGCTGTGCTGGTGAACAAGTGAAAGTTGAACTTTAGTTTGCAACACCTAACAGACTGTGAGTAATGCAGCGTAATAATCAAAGATAAGGGAAACAATGTCATGCTATTTTAAAATGCTTACCCAGTATAATACACTCTGACAAAAAGTCAATTAAAAAAAGGATGCATTAGTTCATTATATGGCATACAAGTGCCCTCTCTGTATTTGGTGAATCAGCTGAGAATACATTGAGTGACTGCAAGTTAAGGTCAAAATTGATAATTTGCATAATGCAATGCAAAAATATTTATCAGTTAGTCTGAGTCCAGCAAGAATGAGAGGTATTTTGTCCAAGCTCACACACGTACAGAGATTATGGTTGTGGGTTTTGACTGAGACTGCATACAGTAGTACGCCTATGTCTTTACTCTAAACCCAATTTCAGCTGATACGCACTGCACTAAAGGAAGGTGATAACCACAGCATACAGTATAAACACAGCAGTTTCTCTCAATGGAAAACCTCTCCTTTAGGTCGGGATACATTTCAAACCCACTTGGCAACAGGCATAGACATCTTGGTGATGAGTGAGAAATGAAATTAGCCTCTTTAATCGGTGAAACGATCATTTCAAATGTGATGCTGAGACAAAACGGAGAGGATGGAATCATGTATAAATTATCTAAGCAGCAGGGACGTACTTGTCTTGTGGCACGCTTTCACATTCTAATTCCGTCTTGCTCTGTTAATCCAGGAAACAGTCTGTGTCTGTCTATGAGAAAGATGCATTGAACAGAGATCAATGGATGACTCCCGCAGCATTGGCTGCCATTTCCCTGCTAGACGGAACACCGACAGGTCATCACACTCATTAGCATAAACAAACAAAGCTGGAGCGGTACGCAGAATAAGCATCAATCAGACCAAAACAAACTAAGCCCTTATTGTGATGCCTATACTGCCCTGGGACATTTCATTTATAGGGAGGGAATTTGAACTTTTAGTCTTTTTTAAATCATATCCATGATGAAATCACCCTGGCTGCAAGTATATAGCTGTTTGGCACTGGAGCGGAATACATTATCATTGAGGATGAATGCTAGTTATTTGGACAAACCATTAGGAATGTTTCTCTTGCCAGTAGGCTCATTATTTATTTGTAATAGGGCATTTCATCGTCCCTGGTCCTCTGTTGGACAAACTGGGGAGGCATCCAAAGGTTAAAGAATGTAATCACACTGATGCCAATGCTGACTGGACAAGCAGTTAAGGTTGTTTTGTGGTGAGGCTTAATGAATGTGAGGAATTATGGCAATACTGTGTGTGTGTGTGTGTGTGTGTGTGTGTGTGTGTGTGTGTGTGTGTGTGTGTGTGTGTGTGTGTGTGTGTGTGTGTGTGTGTGTGTGTGTGTGTGTGTGTGTGTGCGTGTGTGCGCGCACGAGTCATAGGACTTGAATTGACATCACCAACAGATCAATCTTAGAGCATCACCCTGATCAATGCTCTAATCATTGTCCAGAGGGCACTGTTTCTGTTTCAATGATCACCACAAGCTCACAAATTAGCACTGTTACGCTGATGTAAGACAAATCTACTCCATGTATCACAATGCAAATAGGTGACGTGACCATTTTAAGACAATCTGAATAGGATGTGATATTACAATTTCACATGTACCGTGTGTATTGTACACGTGTCAATTGGAAAGGTGTTTTTTTCATATTCCAACTCGCCCTGAGACACCCTCAAAACATGGGGTCACAGCCAGCCATTATCAACAGTAACTCTGGAGCAATTAGGGTTAAGCACCTTGCTCATGGCATATCGACAGATTTTTCACCTTGTCAGCTCGGAGTTTCAAACTAGCAACCTTTTGGTTACAGGCCCAATGCTCTAACCGCTTGGCTAACTTGCCACCCTAGTGAAATTACACACACACACGCACGTGCACACACACACACACACACACACACCACTTTCTCTCTCTTTAAAGGTCCCTTGAAGAAAATGGACGACAGATCTATGTTTTCTTTGCTGATTGGTGAGGGTCCATGAAGTGAAGAGCTCAGTCACACTGATTACTATAGATTGGCTAACGGCTGGGGATACTGAGGGTCGATTTGTTTAATCTCTGTGTCATAACTTTCCTGCTGCTTCCAGAACAAACTATTTCTGTTCCCTCCTCCCTCCATCCTCCATCCTACTCTGCCGCCCACCCATTCCAATTTGTGACAGCTTTGAATTTGGCACTCAGTCACCGCACGACTCACGTCTACCCTACTCACAGGAGAGAAGACAATAATTGAGACTGCAATGTTGGTCCAACAAGAACAAAGACATTGCAATGTGTCAGCGAGCAGCCATCAAATTCAGAGCCCCTTAACTATGTCCAATTCATGTATCATTGTATGGATAGGTATATGTATGGCCTTGGAAAAAGCTTGGAAAGAGGGTAAGCTTTCAACTTAAGACCTCTTACTATCAGACAGCTGCCCGTGTGGCAGGTCATTTTCCAATATAAAGTGGCCTAGGTCCGTATCTTAGAAAATACTACATACTGATCAGATAAGGGCTGCAGCAGCGCATTAAATGGAACCAAGGAAGGGTCTTTGGATTGATAACCACGGGCACAGGGTTGGCATACAGAGAGTCCATATAGGGGAGCAACCAGGAGGTGGGGAGGTGGGCATGTGTCTGACAGGCACAATGGGGCACTGGATCCATACATGGAGGGCTCCCTCCAACCAGCCCAGTCAGAGCTTATATGGGGAAGGGGAGCTGGACAAGGCCACGGGCTCTCGGAGTGATTAATGAACAACCATGCAGCAGCCACAGATAAGATTAGACCTTCACAGGTGATGAAGGACATGGGGCGGGGCTGTGGTGGTAGTGGTGGTGGCGATGGGGGAGAGATTACAATTCTACTAAATTGACACACAATAATTAAAACCCTGCCCATGAAAAATAAGTGAAGAAGGCTACTAAGTGCCATTTCAGCTCAGTGGTGGAATGGCAGAACAACAGTTGGCATTGGGGAGTGGAGAGACTGAGCTCTAAAAAACAAGGTGCCCCAACCATGCTTCTCTCAGCCTCATCACTGCAGTATGTTGGACCCAGAACCTAAAACCCATCCAACAGAACTCAATCAGATGGACTGCATCAGTAGAGCAGTAGAGACACAAAACAAAGGACCGAAGAAATGCACCTCAGAAACTGAACTATGTAGGTGTTACAGTATAACCAGTCATAAAATAATGCAACATACAGTACGTCACAACAGGTATACATATATGTGTCAGGACAGTGTTGTGACCATATTATGACAGGTTATGACAAGTGATGTCAGCTGTTATGACATATTATGACATGGATGTGACCGTGTCTTAACATGTTATGACGCTAGGTGTCAGGTAAAGTTTTACGCCGAAATCAACTGAGTACTGTATAATACCCAATGAAATGGGCTCAAAGCAATCACAATATGCAATTCATTTCTACTAGGCACTGACTTCAGTTTCTTTCTGAATAGTTCATCTGCACATAATCAATTGATAGTCTTGAATACATTTACTGTACCGGTATAATTTATTTCTTGTTTGAAAGTTACTGATACCTTCTCTGACTGACGATTCCAAAAACATCACATGCAGTGCATTTACGATTCAGGATAAGCAAGTAAGAGAGAAAAGTGAGGAGTCATTTGCAGAAGAGAGAGAAGAGAGAGAAATATGATTGCAACTAATGAAACCCCAGTACCTGCTTAAATGATCCAGCCATACAGATGTATACAAGGAAATTGCTCAGAAATCAGGCATAATGTTATAACCAGCAGCCGGGCAACAGTTTCATGATGACGTCATGAAAAAACAGGACAACTGCAACAAAGAACAGACACACAGTCCCCATGGAACGTCGTTGACTTTAAATAACATAGGAGATGGATGAGAAATGGATGACACTCAAACAACTATATGGTGGTCTGGTAATGTGTTCCAGTAACTTCCTGTATTAGGCCTGAATGAGAAAGAGTGGAACCTGGATGACCTAAATACACAGTCAATTTCACTAACAGAAAACCACTACTAAATTAATTTTCAATAGGCCCATGGGAATAGATGACTCCAGAATATAAATGCCCAGACCAGCTAAGTGCAACAGCAGCTATAGTAAGTGCAGGTAGGCAACTCTAATTCTGACAAAGCACTGTAGAATTCTAAGAAGACGCAGGCAGCAGTTCTTTCCTGGGAGCTCTGCTTTGGCAGACTGTCAGCATTTTCATGGCATTTACAGGTAAAGGCCAGGAGGGCAGAGCGTTGCTGACAGTTTAGTAAAATCAGCAAACAAGAGTTAAATGATGATGAAGACAGATGCTATGTACAAGGCACTCCCCAAGTGGCCCTTATGTTCAACTTCGAGGAGACGGCTTTCCCCATCTCTTACTTAAATGTTTTCCTGTACACCCCTCTCTGTAGCACATCATTTATTGTACTGCCTCCTCTAACTTTAATGTGTCTTCCATTCCAGTTCTGGAGGCCATCATTGAGGTCTTCATCAAACATAAAGTGATCGACAGGGGGCCAAGGACAGGTAAGAGTCACTCAAACAGGACTAGGACAGAGGAGGAGAGGGGGAGAGAGAAAGAAGGGTGATGGTATAGCTGAGTATTCTGCAATAGCAGATGTTACAGGGAGATGAATGATTGTTGTATGAATTAGCCTCGCCCTTCGTTGATACACACAGAGACAAGTCTGGGCTCCAATGAGAATCTCTCTAAAATAACCAATGATTGCAATAATTACTACCAACCTGGGGGGCCACCAGCAGGGCCCCCTTCCATTCTATTCACATCTTCTGCTCTTTTCCTATCTAATTAATGCAGTTCTTTATTGGTGTAATTTGGTGGTTTTAGCCATTTCTAATGGATTCAGGGAGTGAAGCAGGTCACCAGCCTGACAGGGGTTCCTGTGTGTTGTGTTGTCGCTGCTGTGCATCGCCAATACATCAGAGCAGTGATCATTCTCAAATGAGAGCAATTAGTCAAATGTCAGGTTCCGGCTTGCACTCTCTGGGTGGCTTGCTGACAAAGTCGCTCAGAGGTATGTCTAAAGATGAATAGCTGTGGGATTTCATTAAGTCATCTTGCTTCAATAGAACGGGACAAAAAAATAAATAAATAATGTATACTAAGTTTCTTTCATAATTAGCCACTGAGCACCGGTGACATTTGAACACTCAGAGGCATCGACCTATCCTGAGTCTGAAGCCAGACAATACTGATGCAGCCATATACCTGTCTAGTTCAGGGTAGTAGTGACATGCTAATAGTATTATAAAATACACTATAAAATGCCCTTGATTTTAATACGATCAACATGGTCTCCACTCCCAGCACTGTACTATAGTGCTTTAGCCTGAATGTCACCTTAGGGAAAGGCATTCAGAGAGCAGCTGTAAGTTATGGCGTATTGGCACCCTTTCAAAAGTGTGTTCTAGTGAATTGGTCAATCAATGCTCTCTTTTGCTTGTGTCCTCGCTCAGTGCGGTGCCCCAGCATCAGTCTCAGCCTGAGCCTGATGCACCTATAAAACCTATCAAACACAGCAGTTAAATTGCTCTGTGGGTCTGGGTAGGCCTGGTGTTTGGCATCTAGCCCTCTGCCACCCTCAGTGTTAGGCCAGGGGGTTTAAGAGCATGTCAGGTGTAAATCTCCAGGCTGACTGATCTCCCATGTCTCCAGCTAGGATTTACCAGCTGCACAGAGAGAGGCAGTGAGAGGCCAACCTCGCTAGATGCCAAGCAACACGGAGCAATTAGATCAATTATTGTTTTACGTGCAATAGACACTTAACAATTTATTTTTATTTTTTTTATTTCACCTTTATTTAACCAGGTAGGCAAGTTGAGAACAAGTTCTCATTTACAATAATTGCGACCTGGCCAAGATAAAGCAAGCAGTTTGACACATTCAACAACACAGAGTTACACATGGAGTAAAACAAACATACAGTCAATAATATAGTAGAAAAATAAGTCTATATACAAAGTGAGCAAATGAGGTGAGATAAGGGAGGTAAAGGCAAAAAAGGCCATGGTGGTGAGTAAATACAATATAGCAAGTAAAACACTGGAATGGTAGATTTGCAGTGGAAGACAGTGCAAAGTAGAAATAGAAATAATGGGGTGCAAAGGAGAAAAATAAAGAAATAAAGAAATACAGTAAGGGAAGAGGGAGTTGTTTGGGCTACATTATAGATGGGCTATGTACAGGTGCAG
The DNA here is from genome assembly GCF_901001165.1 of Salmo trutta. Lineage (NCBI taxonomy): Eukaryota > Metazoa > Chordata > Actinopteri > Salmoniformes > Salmonidae > Salmo > Salmo trutta. The sequence continues at coordinate 15,896,890 of NC_042968.1, forward strand.
TAATCTGTGAGCTGCTCTGACAGCTGGTGCTTAAAGCTAGTGAGGGAGATAAGTGTTTCCAGTTTTAGAGATTTTTGTAGTTCGTTCCAGTCATTGGCAGCAGAGAACTGGAAGGAGAGGCGGCCGAAGGAGGAATTGGCTTTGGGGGTGACCAGAGAGATATACCTGCTGGAGCGCGTGCTACAGGTGGGTGCTGCTATTTTGAATGAATATAGAATGGTGTCGTCTGCGTAGAGGTGGATCAGAGACTCACCAGCAGCAAGAGCAACATCATTGATCTATACAGAGAAGAGAGTCGGCCCAAGAATTGAACCCTGCGGCACCCCCATAGAGACTGCCAGAGGCCCGGACAACAGGCCCTCCGATTTGACACACTGAACTCTATCAGAGAAGTAGTTGGTGAACCAGGCGAGGAAATCATTTGAGAAACCAAGGCTGTTGAGTCTGCCGATGAGGATATGGTGATTGACAGAGTCTAAAGCCTTGGCCAGGTCAATGAATATGGCAGCACAGTATTGTTTCTTATCAATGGCGGTTAAGATATCATTTAGGACCTTGAGCGTGGCGTAGGTGCACCCATGACCAGCTCTGAAACCAGATTGCATAGCGGATAAGGTGCAGTGGGATTCAAAACGGTCGGTAATCTGTTTGTTGACTTGGCTTTCGAAGACTTTAGAAAGGCAGGGTAGGATAGATATAGGTCTGTAGCAGTTCGGGTCAAGCGTGTCCCCCCCTTTGAAGAGGGGGATGACCGCAGCTGCTTTCCAATCTTTGGGAATCTCAGACGACACGAAAGAGAGGTTGAACAGGCTAGTAATAGGGGTTGCAACAATTTCGGCAGATAATTTTAGAAAGAAAGGGTCCAGATTGTCGTCATCAGCTGACTGGATTTGGGAGAAGGAGAAATGGGGAAGGCTTGGGTGAGTTGCTGTGGGGGGTACAGTGCTGTTGACCGGAGTAGGGGTAGCCAGGTGGAAAGCATGGCCAGCCGTAGAAAAATGCTTATTGAAATTCTCAATTATTGTGGATTTACAATCAAGCATTGATCATTCAAACAAGACTTACAATCCTTCAAATTCTTCATAAGTCCGTCTATAGTGGTTTTAAAACCGAGGCAAAGTGTTTTTGACACAGTGGAACATTCACTTTGGGTAATGGTTTACTATGCCATTTAAAGCTTTATTCCTCTGTGAATGTGTCACAAAACTGTCACTGGCAGTTTGCGGAAGAAAAGGGAATATTTAAGGCAGAGTCTACAACCTATACAAATAAAGTATGAAAAAAGACCATAGGCGAGCTGTCAGAGTGTGAGGCTGAAGAAACTGCAAGGTCACCAACAGCACCACAAGAACAAAAACAGATTGCACTAAAACTCTCCTAAAGTGCTTCACTGCAAGGATAAAGACTATAGACTAACATCAAATCACAAAACGAATGAAAGACTGGCAGCACTTTTAGGCAGAGTAAAATTTTATTAGCCTTTTAGCAAGAAGTTCTGAGTTTGAGCGATGACAAATACCCAATTTAAATCAACTGGCACAAGTGCTGTCCAGACTCTGTCCTTTTTTGTGTCTCCCCAGCTAGCACGTTTGGCTCCTTGGAGGTTGTGGGAATGTACGTTTTTGGTTTCCCATTGGTTCTGGGAGCGAGGCTGTATGTTTCCTGTCCGGTAAAACTTAACGTTTTTAAACATTCTGAGAATGGGAGTGAAAATTTCACCTTTTCTGGGAATGTAGAGTTTTTAGGTTGCAGGGAGATATTGAGAATATTTTACTATGGTTCCCTGAAAGTTGTCCTGGGAGGATTTATTAACATTCTGAGAATGGAAATTCTAAGTTATTTGAAGGTAATTAAATAACCTTCTGAGAACATGTTTCAATAAGACTGCTAGCTTAGGTTAACTGTTTTGCACTTCAAGCACAGATAGGACACATGGAAATTAGTTTGAATAGGCATTAATCATGCAAGCAGATTTCTTTTTAAAGCATCAGTGAGATTTGAACCTGTGATTTTCTAGTTCCTAATCATGTAATTAGTCCACTGCGCCACAAGGAATGTGCCAGTGTTGCAGATTTTTTTAAACTCATACAAAGCTGTTCATTTTTGTCCATTCAAACAGACCCGATTTCAATGAAGACAAGCACTCATCAAGATCACACTTAACAAGATAGAAGATAGAGAGAGTTTTGTTGATGCTAAGAATGTAATCTACAGTTAAATTTTTTTTTAAATAACATTCTTTGAGTGTTACTTTTTCTTGTGGTTTTTATGTAAAGTTTTCTTAATGTTTTGAGAATATGACTTTAAACAGATCAGATACCCACTCCCTCATGATCAGATACCCACTCCTTCATGAGGAAACCTGAAGAAAACATTATGCTGAAGTACTAAAATTCCCACAGAAGAACGTTGTTTCTTAACGTTCTCTGAACGTTCTGAGAACATGACTTTAACGCTCCTGTTGTGTTCGTTTCATGTTAATTAATACTGTGTTCTCGGTCCAAAATGCCCACCCCATTATAGCTGATTATAAATCCATAATAATACACATATTATCACCTAATGTTGTGTTAGATATTTTTTATCAACTTACGTTCTTGTGAACATTACAAGTTTTGAACTTCTATTTGCTATTTATAGCCTGTAGGCCTCATTGACTTGAGCTCATACAACTAGTTTTGAGTAATAAAGCATAATGTATGGATTATTTTGACTATAACAAATACTCAGATGAAACGTATTGGGCTATTTATCACAGACTACTTTGTGTCAAAGTTTAACAAGGACATTTGTTTTGAAACCTTTTCAATTGTTTAAAAATTGGCACAAAATAACATCTGTTGTGTTCCCGGTCAAAACTGACCGGTATGATTTTATTAGTAAAGAAAGGACAGGCCCAAAACTACACATGAAAACTTTACCATATTACAAAAGTAATGTCTGAACACATTAAATAACAACAGTAACAGTAACAGTATTACCAACAATAACAAAAACATTCAAATGTTCACAATCTGTCAATCAATGGTGGTTACATTTTGTGTGATCTCATGCACATGTTGGACAATACGTGGTGGTTGTTGCATGTGCATTGCAAATATATGCACTGCATTTATGGCACATGATGCTCATTTTGACATCTCTTGGTGCACACAGATTGCACCTCTTCCTTTTGTCTCTTCTGTCTCTGGCGGCCGTAGATCTTGCTTCTGGCCCTTGTATATCTCTGACCAATCCAGCAAAGGATGATGTTGGAGGAAGGTGTTGGTGCCTTTGAATGAGGAGTGCCACCATGGCTTTCTCCAACTCTTCTAGGAATAGTCTCCTCTTGAAGAGTTTCCCCTGCTTCCAGCCTGGAATCACCTCCATCCACACCACAGACACCTTGTAGGCCGACACATCTAGGATGTTGAAGAACACCACCATGTGCCAACGTGCCGTCATCCTCTTACAAGAGTATGTGCCAGTAACCTGCAAAAGTGCAACAATCAGTAAATAAAATAATGAGTACATACAAGCGATACTTCATGGCCTGCATAGTAATGTGAAAAATTGCGTTAAAGCGTCGTTTTACTTTATCACGTCTGAAACATATTTACATATTCAAATGAATAGAATTGCCTCCATATTGTTCACAAATTCAATAAGCATTTCACCAAACAACAACATGTCTTATTTTTATGGTACAGATGAAACAATCTGGTAATAGAAAAAAAGTACACATACCTCCTCAAGGTTGTCAACTCCCACTTTGTTCCTGTTGTAATCCAGGACAGCGTTGGGCTTCTTGTCCTCCCTGATACTCACAGCGGCATCCCTGTGCAGAGTTGTCATCAGGAGCACATTCTTATTTTTCTTCGGGCAGTAGGACACAAGAGTCTGTGTATCGGTGAAGGCAGACTTAGAGGAAAAACGATCCCTGTCCTTGGTAGTGAGTAAAGTAGGAGGCAACTCAGGCTTGTTCCTTCTGACAGTCCCCAACCATGGTCATTTAGGTGAAGAAATTGTCACGTGTTATGTTGTGCCCCTGGAGACCTGCAGTCATTTCCAGGACTACCCACTTCCCCTGGTTCCTTTCGGGAACACCGTCAGCAGGTTTCCCGGTGTAAACCTGCATGTTCCAGGCATAATTTGTCCTGGTATCACATGCTGCCCATATCTTAATTCCATATTTAAACGGTTTGCTTGGCATGTACTGTTTGAATGGGCAGTGTCCCCTAAAAGCGATCAGACGCTCATCCACTGCAATATCTGGACTTGGGTTATAGATGAGTGGCAGTCGCTCCACCCACTTGTGCCAAACCTCTCTGATCGATGCCAGCTTGTCTTGTTGACACGGGCCTGGTCATGTATCACGGTTGTTGAAGCGAATCATTCGTGACAACACATGAAATGTCTGGAGTGACATAGTGGCACAACAAATTGCCCGACCAGACTCTGCATCCCATAAACTGGTGGTAGATTCGTTTCTGGATCTGTACACACCGGCCAAAATCAAGAGACCCACGTATGCTTGGACGTCTGTCTGGTCTACCTCTTTCCAGTTGTCTTTGTAAACGCGTCTCCCTTCCAAGTTCATCATGTTTATCACTATAGTTTCGATTGACTCTGTCAGGAACAGTTTGAAGCAGGATTTTATGTCATCAACCCGGGATATGGCGTATCTTGTTGGCCCTGGGGTCCTGCTGATAACATTTTCAGCCGACAGCCGACCTCTCCTCTCAGGTGGGGATGAAGACCAGGACAAATTCCCATTCTTTGACCGGAATGTAACAACAACCTCAGCAGGGCCCTCTTCCTCATCACTGGATTGTTCCACATCGGTTGTCTCTTGGTCTGTATCCTATTCTGTGTTGTCTTCAACTTCTGACACTTGCTCCTCTAATGCATCTTCACTGTCAGTTTCCTGGCCTTTCTCCTCCTCACCAGTGTCATGATTAAAGATAAGGTCAATAGCCTCACATACAGTATATCGTTTGGTCATTGTGCTGCCACAGAATGAATTGTGAGCAAGGCCTCAAAAAAGCTTTATATACCAGAGCTGTGAGAAAAGTTATATATATATTATTGAAACAGTGTTGCAATTGTCTGTGAGAATGCCAACAGGTGTGGTTCCCGTGGGGGAAACATTCTATTGGGGAAAGTTTCCCGTGGGGGTTGCCATGGAAGCCAAGAAGGGGAGTGAGGTGTGTGTGTGTGTGTGTGTGTGTGTGTGTGTGTGTGTGTGTGTGTGTGTGTGTGTGTGTGTGTGTGTGTGTGTGTGTGTGTGTGTGTGTGTGTGTGTGTGTGTGTGTGCTCAAACATACATGCATGTGGGGGTCTGGGAGAGGAAGTGTTTCCATCTGATGAATGTGCCTGAACTCAATTTTATACACTATTTGTAGTCTCACCCATTAATTTCTAATGACCGGTCATTTTTGACCGGTAACACCACAGGTGTACCTCAGTTAAATAAAACACCCAAAATGTTATGAAAACCATCAAACTGTATTTTGTGTGATCAGATGCCCTGTGTTGACAAAGTAATGGAACCTTATGACAATAATATTAAATGCACTACCATTTTCATAGAGAGAACATGTAAATCGGTCCAATTCGACCGGAAAACAACAGGATAGAACTATGAGGAAACCTGTAGAAAACGTTATGCTGAAGTACTGAAATACCCACCAAGAAAATCATGGTTCTTAGAATGTTATGCGCTAGCTGGGTCTAATTCATAAGGTTCTCACCATGATGTTCTGACCTGGGTTTAATGCAAAACAATCTGTTTCCTCAAAATACTCATATACTCTACAATATATCTTAGCCTAGCTGTCCAGTGTTCATTTTTACATGCTGTAAAATGCTCTTCTAAGTAGTCACTGTTCATTTCAGGCCTGTCTCTTTGAAGCAGTTCTGTGTATCATGTTTGCTTTTCTCTCCTATCAAAATGTATGGAGTATGATTATAGGGAACAGGAACAGGAACTGGATAGTAATATATCCTACATCCTTCACTTCCACTTTCATTTTCTGCTTCCTCTGCCTTTTTAGTGTCAGAGGCTCATGTACTTATTGCCCTCATTCATCCCCTCACCCTGACTGGACTGGTGAATTGAGAGTGGAGATCCATTCTCAGACCATTACCAGCTATTTCCCCAAGGTCCGGTCTGAGGAGCCCCATCACACAGTGTTTTTAGAGAGTGTAGAGAAAGGTACTTGGCAGGCTAGAGGAATACATTTCTGCTTAATTAATCCCATTCCTTACTTTAGGTATTAAAAGCCAATGGTCTGTTTAACAACTTTCTGCGACACTAAACGGGCAATTAGTCACAGCCTAATAATTTTTCATACATTTTATGGATATGTCCAGGGCGGGGGGTGCTCCCTGGAGGGGCATCTCACTACTGACCATCTGACTTTAGTCCCCCCACACCGCAAGATTAAGTCATTTCCTCTATGCTTCTTGGCGCCAATCCTCAGCAACTTTATCATTAATCGTGTCATGCTCCATGGTCAGATACCCACTCTCTGATAGCCCTCTCCTCTCAGCCTCCCAGCCTAGGCTAGCTGCCTGAATTTGATAGCATGGTGGGGAGACAAATGTGCTGCCTATTTCAGAGATGGGATGTGGCGGGAACCATTCGCCTATCCTCCTTTCCAACGCTTTTGAAAAAGGCAAGAGGAGCTCGACGGAGGCCCGGGCGTAATCAGCTGTGGGACATTGATAAGCACTCTGTGCCAGCTGTTCCAGCTAGGCAGACATTCCATTCCTGGAGAGTAGTGTTATGCAGCGAGCTTTTCTGACATTCATTCAAATGGCAGGGAAATGAAGACCACTTAAATGGAGAGGGCCGCCCACTGCCCAGGTGTAAATATGATTTTGATAACGCTGTCTGTTCTCCGAACTAGTACAGCTGTTCATCTACACCGCCAGTATTGTGACTCCACACAGGGCCAGGGTCAGGTTGTTCCTCAGAGAACAACGGTCACAACATTAATAAAAGAATGAGCCTTATCTCTCTCTCTCTCTCTGATAATATGTTTTAACACCCACGGAACCACAGGCTATAAACAAAATCAACTAAACACAATTGCATGTCTTTGTAGCCCGGCTCCAAAATCCAACTGAAAATGTAAATCTGCTAAGCATTCTATATTCGAAATCTCCATGCAAAACATCATTAATGCCCCTTCATCATAATGTGTTTTCTTCTCCTCTTTCTCTCCTTTTTTTATCTGATACTCCCAACGTTTGCCGAATGGAGTTTTAGATAAGACATCTTTTTCGTCCTTCTCAAAGCCATTATCAGTTTGGAAGGGTTGGTGTGACTCACAGCACATCCATTTCCAACCTCCAGCCAATCCGGAGTGGTGTCATCAGTGGAAGTTGATGTAATAGCTTGGGCGGACGCCCCATTTCATCTGTAACCAGCACTTAGTTTCCAAGGGTCAGCAAACACAGGTCTCCATGTAAAATCTTCATGAGCTATTCACTGTCAATAAACAAACTGCCCAACATCATTACATTTACATTTTAGTCATTTAGCAGACGCTCTTATCCAGAGCGACTTACATACATGCATACATACAGTGAATGCATACATTTCATTTCACGCATTTTCTTTTTTTTCTTTTTTTTTGTACTGGCCCCCCATGGGAATCAAACCCACAACCCTGGCGTTGCACACACCATGCTGGCGTTGCAAACACCATGCTCTACCAACTGAGCCACAGGGAAGACCACCATCATCTAAATCAGTCCATGTCATTATGCTAACTATTGCAAAATCAACATATCAATCAGCTTAGAACAAGCAGGAAAGCACCAGGCTCAGGCCTGGACTATTAACCCCTAAAATGCTGAGGTCACCTCTGAGTGGAATGTACAGTTAAGGTATCATATGTCAGCCCCAGCGGCCCCCAAAGGGCCTGTCACTGTGGGGAACTTCATTTAGCCATGACATCATGAGTGAGAGAGGCAGCCACAGTGGAATAGATCATTTCTTACAGTGGGTCGTCTATTGCATAATTAATCTCTGGTAACGTCATTTCAATCTGTTTTTATCCCTTCATGTAGTACATGTACGGTAGGTTAGTAGAGTATGGACAGTCATGTCAGGTGATACAAAGCTACATAAAGGGATTGAGAAGGCAATATACTGTGATGACTGACACCTATGTATGACACACGTACAGTGCCTCCAGAAAGTAGGGAAACCCCTTGACTTATCCAACAACTTGTTAAATTACAGCCTGAATTCAAAATGAATGAAATAGATGTTTTTCTCACTGTTGTGGAAATCTAATCCGAAGGGTAGGCAAAGACTATGAGTATAATAGTAAACCTTTAATCAAGTAATTGCTAGGGAGTTCTGTCTCTGGGAGTAGAACTCAGGAAAGAACTCAGAGTACAGATAGTGGTTCCACAACAGTTTTTTTATGCAAGCAACAGTTACAGAAAACAATGGCCTTGTGCTTAGGGTGCAGACAGATTTCAGACATAGGAGTCTATGAGATGCAGTTCATGCAAGGACAGAATACAACACTCAAGAGTTCCAATTTAGCTTACCCCCGAAATTCTGCCACCACAATTCCCCCTTTGATACCATGGAAACCAATCACCATACATGATATATCTGAGCTGTTGTCAGACAGAACTTAAAACCCTCTGGTTTCTGGGAAATTGGCATTTTTACACAAAAAGTGGTAATCTAAATGGAACTCCTGAAGGATAACTTAATAATAATAAACTGGGAAAGAAGGAGGGGCATAGGGATCGGGCACTATCGTCTCCCATAGGGCAATCTGCATCCCCAATGAAGGGGGAGGCAGTGGTGAGATCAGTCAGGTTATTTAAGTTCACCACTGTCATGACCGTCTGGTGGGAAGGAGAAATCACTGTTTGACACAATCTCCTCACCAAGGCCGTCAGGCATGAGAACAGACAGAAGGACAGCAAAAGGAATCCAACCAGCACCAGGAGACACTGCAACGCGAGAGTTCCAAAGATCCCCATGCTAGTTTTTACCCATACAAACAGTTCCATTGTCATGCCCTCAGGGTTCTCTATGGTGTTTTAGGTCTGGGCGTTACTAGGGGGTGTTCTAGTCTTTAATTTCTATGTTGGTGTGAGTATGGTTCCCAATTGGAGGCAGCTGATGATTGTTGCCTCTAATTGGGGATCATACTTAGTGTGGTCCTTTTCCCACCTGCGTTGTGTGATATTGTTTTTGTTTAGCGTTATGTGCGCTACGAACGGCACGTTCGTTTATTTATTTGTTGCGTTGAAGTTTCACTAAAATAAAAATGTGGAACTCTACGCACGCTGCGCTTTGGTCCAGTTATTTAAATGACGGTTGTGACAGAATATCCCACCACTACAGGACCAAGCAGCGTGCCCTGGAGGAAAAGGAGAGCTGGAGCATAGGAGGACAGCGACGACGCTGGGGTCCGCGGCCACAGAAACCCCAAGATTTTTTTTGGGGGTGGCACAAGGGGTGGTCGGCCGAGCCGAGGAGAGAGCCAGAGATCGTCTGGGAGTCGATGGAGCAGTTGGAGGAGGGAGATCGGAGAGAGATGTTGGTTAGGTGTATTCTGCAGCAAAGGCGCCCTGAAGAGCGTGTCATCAGTCTGGTTCAACCTGTGCCGGCTCCACGCACCAGGCCTCTAGTGCGCCTTCCCAGCCCGGTACGTCCTGTGCTGGCTCCCCGCACTCGCCCTGAGGAGCATGTCATCAGTCTGGTGCAACCTGTGCCGGCTCCACGCACCAGGCCTTTAGTGCGCCTTCCCAGCCCGGTACGTCCTGTGCCGGTTCCCCACACTCGCCCTGAAGAGCGTGTCATCAGTCCGGTGAAACCTGTGCCAGCTCCACGCACCAGGCCTCCAGTGCGTCTTCCCAGCCCGGTACATCCTGTGCCGGCTCCCTGCACTCGCCCTGAAGAGTGTGTCACCAGCCCTGAGTCCTCTGCGCTGGTTCCCAGTCCAGGCATGGCGTCCAGTCCCGCTCCATGGCCGGAGCCTTCCTCTGCGCCGGTGCCCAGTCCAGGCACGGCGTCCAGTCCCGCTCCATGGCCGGAGCCTTCCTCTGCGCCGGTGCCCAGTCTAGGCACGGCGGCCAGTCCCGCTCCATGGCCGGAGCATTCCTCTGCGCCAGTGCCCAATCTAGGCACGGCGTCCAGTCCCGCTCCATGGCCGGAGCCTTCCTCTGCGCCGGTGCCCAGTCCAGGCACGGCGTCCAGTCCCGCTCCATGGCCGGAGCCTTCCTCTGCGCCGGTGCCCAGTCTAGGCACGGCAGCCAGTCCCGCTCCATGGTCGGAGCATTCCTCTGCGCCGGTGCCCAGTCTAGGCACGGCGTCCAGTCCCGCTCCATGGCCGGAGCCTTCCTCTGCGCCCGTGCCCAGTCCAAGCATGGTGTCCAGTCCCACTCCATGGCCTGAGCCTTCCTCTGCGCCGGTGCCCAGTCCAGGCACGGCGTCCAGTCCCGCTCCATGGCCGGAGTCTTCCTCTGCGCCGGTGCCCAGTCCAGGCACGGCGTCCAGTCCCGCTCCATGGCCGGAGCCTTCCTCTGAGCGGGTGCCCAGTCCTGGCACGGCGTCCAGTCCCGCTCCATGGCCGGAGCCTTCCTCTGCGCCTGTGCCCAGTCCAGGCACGGCGTCCAGTCCCGCTCCATGGCCGGAGCCTTCCTCTGCGCCGGTGCCCAGTCCAGGCACGGCGTCCAGTCCCGCTCCATGGCCGGAGTCTTCCTCTGCGCCGGTGCCCAGTCCAGGCACGGCGTCCAGTCCCGCTCCATGGCCGGAGCATTCCTCTGCGCCGGTGCCCAGTCTAGGCACGGCGTCCAGTCCCGCTCCATGGCCGGAGCCTTCCTCTGCGCCCGTGCCCAGTCCAAGCACGGTGTCCAGTCCCGCTCCATGGCCGGAGCCTTCCTCTGCGCCGGTGCCCAGTCCAGGCACGGCGTCCAGTCCCGCTCCATGGCCGGAGTCTTCCTCTGCGCCGGTGCCCAGTCCAGGCACGGCGTCCAGTCCCGCTCCATGGCCGGAGCCTTCCTCTGCGCCGGTGCCCAGTCCAGGCACGGCTTCCAGTCCCGCTCCATGGCCGGAGCCTTCCTCTGCGCCGGTGCCCAGTCCAGGCACGGCGTCCAGTCCCGCTCCATGGCCGGAGCCTTCCTCTGCTCCGGTGCCCAGTCCGGGCACGGCGTTCAGCCCAGCTTCATGGCCGGATCCGCAGTCTGAGCGGGTGCTACGTCCCACACCGGAGCCGCCACCGACGCTAGTTGCCCACCCTAACCCTCCCCATCCATTTTCAGGTTTTGCGGTTGGAGTCCGCACCTTTGGGGGGGGGGGTACTGTCACGCCCTGACCATAGAGAGCCCTCGGGGTTCATACTTAGTGTGGTCCTTTTCCCACCTGCGTTGTGGGATATTGTTTTTGTTTAGCTCTACAGTGGGGGAAAAAGTATTTGATCCCCTGCTGATTTTGTACGTTTGCCCACTGACAAAGAAAGGATCAGTCTATAATTTTAATGGTAGGTTTATTTGAACAGTGAGAGACAGAATAACAACTAAAATATCCAGAAAAACGCATGTCAGAAATGTTCTAAATTGATTTGCATTTTAATGAGGGAAATAAGTATTTGACCCCTCTCAATCAGAAAGATTTCTGGCTCCCAGGTGTCTTTTGTAGAGGTAACGAGCTGAGATTAGGAGCACACTCTTAAAGGGAGTGCTCCTAACCGCAGCTTGCTACCTGTAAAAAAGACACCTGTCCACAGAAGCAATCAATCAATCAGATTCCAAACTCTCCACCATGGCCAAGACCAAAGAGCTCTCCAAGGATGTCAGGGACAAGATTGTAGACCTACACAAGGCTGGAATGGGCTACAAGACCATCGCCAAGCAGCTTGGTGAGAAGGTGACATTTGGTGTGATTATTCGCAAATGGAAGAAACACAAAAGAACTGTCAATATCCCTCGGCCTGGGGCTCCATGCAAGATCTCACCTCGTGGAGTTGCAATGATCATGAGAATGGTGAGGAATCAGCCCAGAACTACACGGGAGGATCTTGTCAATGATCTCAAGGCAGCTGGGACCATAGTCACCAAGAAAACAATTGGTAACACACTACGCCGTGAAGGACTGAAATCCTGCAGCGCCTGCAAGTTCCCCCTGCTCAAGAATACATATACATGCCCGTCTGAAGTTTGCCAATGAACATCTGAATGACTCAGAGGACAACTGGTGAAAGTGTTGTGGTCAGATGAGACCAAAATGGAGCTCTTTGACATCAACTCAACTCGCCGTGTTTGGAGGAGGAGGAATGCTGCTTATGACCCCAAGAACAACATCTCCACCGTCAAACATGGAGGTGGAAACATTATGCTTTGGGGGTGTTTTTCTGCTAAGGGGACAGGACAACTTCACCGCATCAAAGGGACGATTGGGTGAGAACCTCCTTCCCTCAGCCAGGGCATTGAAAATGGGTCGTGGATGGGTATTCCAGCATGACAATGACCCAAAACACACGGCCAAGGCAACAAAGGAGTGGCTCAAGAAGAAGCACATTAAGGTCCTGGAGTGGCCTAGCCAGTCTCCAGACCTTAATCTCATAGAAAATCTGTGGAGGGAGCTGAAGGTTCGAGTTGCCAAACGTCAGCCTCGAAACCTTAATGACTTGGAGAAGATCTGCAAAGAGGAGTGGGACAAAATCCCTCCTGAGATGTGTACAAACCTGGTGGCCAACTACAAGAAACGTCTGACCTCTGTAATTGCCAACAAGGGTTTTGCCACCAAGTACTAAGTCATGTTTTGCAGAGGGGTCAAATACTTATTTCCCTCATTAAAATGCAAATCATTTTATAACATTTTTGACATGCGTTTTTTTCTGGATTTTTTTGTTATTCTGTCTCTCACTGTTCAAATAAACCTACTATTAAAATTATAGACTGATCATTTCTTTGTAAGTGGGAAAACGAACAAAATCAGCAGGGGATCAAATACTTTTTTCTTTGGTCCACTCATTATAATGAACTTGAAACCCAGCCTCATTCTTGATCTCTCTTTGCAACAGCAGCAAGTTCATTTCTGATAGTAGCAACTGCCTCAGCCACCGTAGTGGAGGGGTCACAGATGTAAGTACAGCATTCTTGACCCACCAATGCACCAGTCCCTGATTTAGATGCTAAGAGAATATCTAGAGCCATTCTGTTTTGTAACACCATAGTATGCACAGCTACTAATGCAGCAGTCAGCTCCTCTATATCTTTAGCCGTAGCATTACCCATCCTTTCTACTTCTCTAGCCAGTTCTCGAATGGAGTCAAGCACAGTTGCCATGCCATAATCGAGAATTAATGCAGAGAAAAAAAAACGTTTTACAGGGCCAGCTACAATGGTCCTCCTGTACAAGTGGAAGAAATTATGATTTGGGTGTTCTGGGGTAGCACCTACAGCAGGAACAACATAGGCCGCATAGCATGATCCTGACCAGGTTGTAGGCAGATAATAATAAGCTTTCCCCCCACACACACAGTTCCATTTACAGAAGAAGAAGGTTAAGCATACACATTGGTATTCTTGAGCTTATAATGTATTCCCAATGACATGATAGGGTGGAATGTTACATTTTTCAACAGCAGGGGTAGGGCAAGATTAATGTAGACGGAAAGATTATACTTATGGAGCGGTTCCATTTGCTATATAACACAAATAACCTAGGGGTGAATAGGCCATGAAGATTGATTGTTTAGGCAGGGAGGTGTGAATAGTCAAATCAAATCTTGTCATGTAAAACACCTCATCTTCTACCCAACCAAGCTCTCGGTCTGTAAATTTACCTGCTTTGGTCCACATCAATATTTCATAAGCATTAAGGGGTATTGAGAGCAGTGGTATAGTCTTGGTACTATCTGATAATAACCCACAAACCCAACAATCTGATACATTTTGTAGTACAGAGACATTGCTAGCTAACTGTAACAAAGTGTTTGACACAGGGAAACCACCATAATGTTCATGTCCTCTTTTCCTTCTTTTTAGGTCAGCGGGGACATCGGAGTTCAGGTCACTTTCGTCTGCTTCTGGGCTTCTCCATGTGGAAGCCGGGCCTTACTGGAGTGGGTAGGTCGGGGAGAGGTTACTAGCACGTTCACCTGCCTCTGGCTCGACGTTTGCTACCACCCAGAGGATACTCACAGTGGCTGAGGGCCCCAGGGTGAGCAAAGTACCCCTACCTGGATGCAGGAGCAACATCTTCTTTCGGCTCTGCTACAGTGGTTCTTCCTTTAAAAGTTTTGAGCGTATGCCGCAACCATTTGTGGTAGATAGTGGCAGATTGTGTTAATTGCGTCATTCTGGCAACAATGGCTGACACTTAAATAATGTGAATTCTGCGACACCTGGCAAGCTGTGCTGCAGTACTTTTAAAGGAAGAACCATAATACCTGCTTACAATGGGAGGTGTGGATGCAGGTGTCTTTTCCTAAGCACTTTACCGCCGTTGGGGTGGTGAGGGCGATCTGATGTGGTCATTTCCACCTGGGTTTTAGGGGTTCTTTACCTCTGTTGTGCCTCCGGACCATTACTCAATCTCTAGGCTGGAGATTGTGATGGGAACTGTTGTGCGGGGGAGTTTGGGCAGCAGAGACCTGTGAGTGAACAGCTCGGATACAGTTAGTTAGAGCTATACAGTACTTCATCATAGTGTCATCTAGCAAATGCAGGTCTGGGATACCACATGTAGGGGATGCTGGGGTTCTCATAGGCCTTGCCAGATATCAGGCGTCGGAGTCTATGAAATGCAGTTCATGCAAGGACATAATACTTTGAAGAGTTCCAACTTAGCTTACCTCCAAATTCTGCCACCACATCAACCATCTACACACAATACCCCATAACGACAAAGTGAAACATGTTTTTAAACATTTTAGCTAATTTATTGAAAATGAAATACAGAAATATTTAATTTACATAAGTATTCACATCCTGAGTCAATACATGTTAGAATCACCTTTGGCAGCGATTACAACTGTGACTCTTTCTGGGTAAGTCTCTGAGAGCTTTGCGCACCTGGATTGTACAATATTTGCACATCATTCTTTTTAAAATTCTTCAAGCTCTGTCAAGTTGGTTGTTGATTATTTTGAGACAGCGACTTTCAAGTCTTGCCATTGATCTTCAAGACAATTTAATTCCAAACTGTAACTAGGTCACTCGGGAACATTCAATGTTGTCTTGGTAAGCAATTCCAGCAAGTGGAGGCTGCTGAGGGGAGAACTGCTAATAATAATGGCCGTAACGGAGCAAATGGAATGACATCAAACACCTGGAAACCATGTATTTGATACCATTCCATTGATGCCACTCCAGTCATTACCACAAGCCTATCCTCCCCAATTAAGGTGCCACCAATCTCCTGTGCATTCCAGTGTATATTTGGCCTTGTGTTTTAGGATATTGTCCTGCTGAAAGGGGAATTTGTCTCCCAGTGTCTATTGGAAAGCAAAGAAAAGCTCCCTAGTTCTTGCCGATGATAAGCATACCCATAACATGATGCAGCCACCACCATGCTTGAAAATATGAAGAGTGGTACTCAGTGATGTGTTGTGTTGGATTTTGTGTATTCAAAACAAAGTTAATTAATTTTTTTGCAGTTTGACTTTATTGCCTTTTTGCAAACAGGATGCATGTTTTGGAATATGTTTTATTCTGTACAGGCTTTCTTCTTTTCACTCTGTCATTTAGGTTAGTATTGTGGAGAAACTACAATACTGTGCAATGTCAGTTCTCGAATCACAGCCATAAAACTCAATAACAGTTTTAAAGTCACCATTGGCCTCATCGTGAAATCCCTGAGCGGTTTCCTTCCTCTCTGGCAACTGAGTTAGAACAGACGCCTGTATCTTTGGATGGTGTATCAATACACCCAGTCACTACAAAGTGTAATTAATAACTTCACTATGCTCAAAGGGATATTCAATCTCAGTTTTTTTTATTTTGACTCATCTACCATGGGTGCCCTTCTTTGTGAGGACTTGGAAAACCTCCCTTGTCTTTGTGGTTGAATCTGTGTTTGAAATTCACTGCTCGACTGAGGGACCTTACAGAAATTGTATGTGTGGAGTACACAGATGAGGTAGTCATTACATTTTTTTACTCCTGGCCTCCCGAGTGGTGCAGCCGTCTAAGGTACTGCATCGTAGCGCTAGAGGCGTTACTACACAACCGGCCGTGGTTGGGAGTCCCATAGGATGGCGTATAATTGGCCCAGCGTCATCCGGGTTAGAGGAGGGTTTGGCTGGTGGGGCTTTAGTTATCTCATCACGTTCTAGCGACTCCTTGTGGTGGGCCAGGTGCCTGCGGGCTGACTCCAGTTGCCAGTTGGATGATGCTTCCTCCAACACATTGGTGCGGCTGGTTTCCAGGTTAAGCTGGCAGGTTTTAAGGAGAGAGGTTAGGCGGGTCATGTTTCGGAGGACGCATGACTCCACCTTTGCCTCTCCTGAGCCTGTTGGGGAGTTGCAGCGATGAGACAAGATCAAAAATAAAACTATTTATAATTATTATAAGAATTTTAAATAAAACAATTTTTCCTCCTGAACTTATTTAGGTATGACATAACAGAGGGGTTGAATACTGATTGACTCAAGACATTTCAGCTTTTCATTTTTAATACATTTGTAAACATTTCTAAAAACAGAATTCCACTTTGACATTATGGGGTATTGTATGTAGGCCTGTGACACAAAATCTCAATTGAATCCATTTTAAATTCAGGCTATAACACAACAAAATGTGGAAAAGGAAAGGGGTGTGAATACTTTCTGAAGGCACTGTATGTGTCCATCACTCTGACTGTATAATTTACCCTTTAACATCCAGTACTATCTGGGGTTACCAAAACACAGAGCCCTGTTAGCCACCACTAGTACCCTACGTGTGTGTTGCTACACCATTGAGGTTGAGGCTGTGTCAAAGCCACTCTCTCATCTCAAGATGGGAGAGAAAAGGAGAGGGTAGCGAGAGAGGACAAGAGGACAAGAGGAGAAGGAAGAAGCGATAATGATGAGGAGAAGGAGTAGTCATTGTTAGGCTGCCCTCTGATTGGGCCAGAGTACAGTAAGAGAGACATCACACACCTCCTCGACACAGTAGTAACCCTAGAAGAGCATTGCAATGGTTTACATGAACAGGCTGCTCTAAATCCCTCAAATTAGACTATGTTATGGAGAAGAAATGTAGAGGTGATGCATGGACCTCCAGTAACACACATTCCGGTTGCGTTAAAAATAGCTCCATTCCACATTGATCCTCTGATTTTACACATCAAACACCAACCATTTACTCCATACATCCTGATACAATAACCCCCTTCAAATGGAAGCCATTTTAAAAGTATTATACTCTAATACCAGCTCCAGCCCCTTTCTGGCAGGAAGAAAGCATAATATGCAAGTGAGTTTCACACCATTCAGCTCTCCCTCTCTCTCAGAGTGGCTGCCTTACAGCAATCCCACACCCGAGGTGCTGGCATAGTCCTGATGCTGAAGATTAAGAGTCATCATTGGCCAGCCTGTTAATGTGAATGTTATTTATCCACAGTATTTATAGCGAACATTCCATCATCTCTGTGACGCACAGAGCGGAGAGAGAGAGCCCCCACACTCTGAAAGGCTATGTGCGTGGCTTCCTCCAGCAGCCAGAAGTCATGCTCCCAGCATCATCACACGAGTGGGATTAGGAATGAGTTTTAGTGGGATGATACATATTCTAATCACCAGCCTCTCTCTCCCTGCAACATGGAGCAGATCGCTTTCTGGGGTCCTAAGCCTGCAATCAAGTGAATGCCACAATGGTACACCATCTTCCTGCCCATTCAACCGAACGGATAAAGAGAATGGTTAGACAATAATATTTAATGAAGTAACAAGGGCACATTCTGTGCACTGACTGTACTTGCTCTAAGATTCTGGAATTCTAATTTACACTTCTGGAAGGAGAATCTTAATTTTTTTTGGCTCCCAGATGAACTTGTTTGATCACAGCAGAGAATGAAGGCACGTTTTATTAACGGCTCTGAAACATTATCGTAGCCTCAGCCTGCCTGTTTGTTGCCCTACATGTTGTTTCTGCGTTGTTACTAATCCTCTTGCCTTAATTAACGGAACAAAAAATTCTTAATGGTTCCTTCTTATCTTTATTATCGTGTCTTAAATCCCTTTAGCAGCTGAGAAGCTTGCATAATCCCGCGGAAATGGCTTGTGATTGTACGTGTCATAGTTATTTTATTTTTCACTGGCAAAAATAAGCAAATAATTAAATATCCTGAGAGAATTAGATGTGTTGCATGTGTTTTTAGGGGTAAGACGTGAACAATGGAATGACACAGTGAATAATATCTGCCTGTTATCCTCTGCCTGAGGTGGGTGACATGATTCTGTGTGTTTATGAACACATCTGACAATTGTTCCAACAAATTACCTCCATAGAGTAATTGCACAGCGAGCAGCCATTACGGCCATATGTTGACATACAGCACTGTATGTATAGGTCATGCTCAGATAACCTCTTATTGGCTGTCAGACTCCATCAGTAATGAACATGGTCCC
Organism: Salmo trutta; assembly: GCF_901001165.1. Taxonomy (NCBI): domain Eukaryota; kingdom Metazoa; phylum Chordata; class Actinopteri; order Salmoniformes; family Salmonidae; genus Salmo; species Salmo trutta. The sequence continues at coordinate 15,915,471 of NC_042968.1, forward strand.
ACTTGTGTGGAAAACCAATAGCACCAGTAGAAAAGGCCTTGGTTAAGTCAGTGGAAATCATGACAATATTCAGTATGAATCTATTATCGGATGTAAACTGAAATAAATGCATTAATAATGAATGCATACATGAATGATTCAATAGAAAACCAGTCAGTTTACAGCAGTGCCAGTATTTCATATGCAGCACAACATTGCTTTGAGCAAAAAGACACACAAAAAAAGACACAAAAAATATTCAAATAGGCTAACAAAAGCAGTGCAAGGAAGTCATTGTCAAGGTTTGTCACGACTTCCGCTGAAGTTGGTGCCTCTTCTTGTTCGGGTGGCGTTCGGCGGTCAACGTCACCGGCTTTCTAGCCGCCACCGATCTACGTTTCATTGTCCATTTGTTTTGTCTTGATTGTACACACCTGGTTTCAATTACATTATTATTTATTCCCTATTTAACCCTCTGGTTCCCACATGGTTTTGTGCGTGTTTGTTCGTTGTTAAACCTTTGAGGATTTCTCTGTATTCATAAAGAAATCTGTTTCCTTTCTTTGTGTTATGCAGTCTGCATTTACTGTATAGCTCTCCAAGAAAAGGACAATGTGGTTCATTTCCATATGTTTGTCATTCAGTGTATCTCTCGGGGCTGTGCGATATAGAAGTGATCTCTTTATGTTGCATACAGCAGCTGCACCATGACCCAACTCAACTCTCTGTTATAAGGCCATGACCCAGCAGTATATTGAACTGCATTCGATAAGGTTGTGTGTAAGCAATATGCGTGTAAGTGGTTGGGGTGGAGGGCCGGTGGTGGATCACATAGCTTTGTACATGCATATGCTGTATATCACAGGCTTTACATCCCAATTGTAATTTCACACCAGCTCTATTCATCAGGCATGGTGATGTATGGTGTGATTTTCAGTATCAGCACCGTCTACAGAGCAGTAAATCCGATGGGCTGAGAGAGAGGGAGAGACAGAGACGGGGAAAGAGAGAGAGAGTGTGTGTATGGAGGGAGAGAGGGCTATGTGCACACCACGCTGGCGCTGTCAGGAGCAGCAGCAGACGTTAAGTTGAGAGCGAGGAAGCGATTATAATTGATTAAACGCTGCCTTGTCATTTAATTCTTTAGCGCATACTAATGGTATTCATTTACAAAGAGTGCACTTCATAATAGAGTTGGAATGCTCTAAAAACGTCTCTGAGACAAAGGAAGCAGTGACTGAGGAGGAGGTGCTTCTGCTGCAGCTGATGTGTGTTTGTGCAACTGAGGCAGGACGGGATATGATATAAGAGCCTTTTTCCCCATTACAACCCATCACAGTATAAATTATATTTGATTAGATCGCATGGCACAATGAGCTGTTAGCATGCGAAATCACATTCCATTTTCCCGTCTCCGTATACTGGGTAAATATCATTGGGTCCTGAAGCTCCATCCATTCACACTGCTCTGTTGTGAATTCTATATACTCGATTCAGAATAGCTCGTCAGGAATAAACACAAACGTCAATCTCAGTGACATGAGGGTCTTCATTATAATAGTTTTCTGAGAAAGGGACTATTTCTGATTGGATTCAAATCCCAAAAATGTAAAACAAAATAAGAGTTATTTGACGTACATTTGGCGTGACATGTAATTTTCATGCCGTTCCACATTTGTGTCTTTACTACCTGATTTAATGGTGTAACACTGTAGGGGTACAGTTCTCCAATGTTCTCACATTTCACTCTATATTTCACTCTTTATAACTGAGTTATGGGTCGTAACTGAGTTACGAGGCTTTACAGTAAATATTGGGTTGAGTGTTAGAAACATGATAGCTAGCTTTGATTGTGTTTCCAGACATCTCGTGGCCCGTGTGTTGGTGGAGATGATTGTGATTCTATATCAGAGTTGTCAGTCCCTGTGGAATAGACTGGGATGCTTAGAAGACTAGTAATCCACTTCGTCTTTCTTAAATTACTCTGGTGATACACTTTACCACAGACAATGGCTGACTACAGACATCTAACACTAAATCCTGACCTGCTACTCTGAAAGCCCTGTATCCAGTTCCTTTGATTTCTACTCTGTCATCACTTTTCTCTTCTGGCTACTTTGATGGGTATAAAATATTCAAAAGACAGGTCCTTGCAAAAAACAGCATTGATCGTGTCTTACAAGATGATATATGACTTGGTTTTATGGTTTATTCATTACCAAACACAGGTCTGCACTAAGCCATTCTCCTTATTGGTATATCCAATCTGAGCTCCGAAATCCCACCGGACAACTGGCCATGTACACTACACAGCAAACACGATACATTAAAACAAGCAGGGGCGCAACTTTTTTCTTTTTTTCAGTTGGATAAACACTCCAAATAGCCAACCTGACCGCTCGGTGACGTCCGCATGGTCCTAAAGCACACAGTTGCAACACATTCCAATGAGAAAACTGTCCGTCCCCGTCCCTCCGTCCCCAGTGAGAGTTGCACCCCTGAAAACAAGTATACTAAAATATTCGGGTCTTCTACTGAGGACTACATTATTCCCTTATTGTATTGTTGGCTTGCTTCATTTAACTTTTACTTACGCACAATTGAGTGGAATTAGCTTGCTTTTAGCCAAAGCAACATTATCAATTTTCTGTGAGAGCCAGTGGCCAGGACGTCGATACAACGTATTGTATTACATGCTGACAATGATGAGGTGAACATTCTGAGGGGGATCCTATGGGCTGAAATGCTGCATACCTCCGAGACCTGGACTGGAGTGTGCACTGTGCACTATTATATGGGGAAGGAAGGGTTGATGAAATAACCACACTACTCCATGGAATGGAACTGGAGGATGGAGCATAGATCACATGCATAAGCCACTTTAGAACTTCCATTTCAGGGCATGAGAGCACTCTGTTTTATCAGTTCTATCATTCTACTGATTCTATCCTACTCTTGCTACCACCCTCATATTTCTTCTCATGTTATGTCTGAAGCGCCACGATTGCATCCTCCCGATCCAACCCCAGTGCTTAATTAAAATCTTAATTATTCAATTGACCCTGCAGCTGGTGATCAGTGAATAACCAAGCAGCGCATCTTTCTCCCAGTTAAAATGAAGTATGAAGAGGAGGTTTTATTAAAAGCTGTGATGGTAAATTATACAACCGATGTCAACCCAAATCTGCATTAGTTAGACTACTGCATTATGCTAATTAGAACAAGTGCAAAGTACACATCTTATTAGACAAACACAAGGTGCATGTGCAGATGTATAGCACAGACAGCACAGTGTGAGAGGAGAACGTTGAGAACGGTAATGTTACAAAGTAAATACACATGCTTAGGAACAGTAATGAAATTACAGACACGAGGACTGTTACTGGCCCTGCTCCAATGAAAGCAGAGAAATATGAGCCCATGCATGTTGTCCCACATGCTTCACCCTCTGGTGGAGACGATTGGATGGCAAGAGGGAGAGCAACACTAACAGCTCATGGCAGTGCTCAAAGCGCGCCACACCAGGGAGAGACGGGTTAGCACAAATTCTATTTAGAGTTTTTATACCGAATCACACCAACCCGCCACCCTCCCCAATCTCTGTTCCGCATTTCTAGTTATTGGGTGATGGGAGTAGTAATTCATAATATGAATATATCAATTTATCTTTTTAATCAAACCTTATTTTAAATGAAATTGGATCTAAAAATCTGATTATAGGAGCAAAGGGTCCTTTCTGCCCTAATAAGGGACTAGAGTTTGCTCAGCTCCGTCCATTTCACAGTATAAAATACTACTCATATACTCATATCAGCATCCTGTGCTTGATACAAAGTGGGAGGCTGAGATACAAGGTGGACAGGTGCTATCTGGGGCGAGAGCGACTTCTATCACATAGACATAAATAAATAATCCACACATGAATCCCACACCCACCCACGTTTACTGTACATTCTGTCCTGTTCACGTCAGATCACCAGGACAAGCAGAGGTTCATACCTACTGTTCCTACAGTTTCCAAGTGACATCAGTATTTGCGAAGTGACAGTCACATGATGAAGCCCAGATGTTTCAGATACAGTAGAACACACTTCAACACAACACAGCTGGGAGGACAACACCTTCATCTCCTGACAACAGGCTACTCATTATCCCAATCTGATTGGCCAACGTTCTGACACCAAGGTCCGATAAGCCTTTGAATTTTCACCGATCCATCTGTAGTAATTGCTGCAAGCGGCAGTGAGAGAGAGGAAATTAGCAGAATTACTCATATTGTCTAAAGAAATCAAACAGACAGTGTTGCAGAGTTGAAGCGCTGTCATTTCTTGACTTTTTGAACTCTTCCTCCGACTCATCAAGGGATTGCCTCTAACTTTGATGGGTTTTCAATGAAACCCATGTAATAGTTTTGTTCGCGGGACATAGCTATGTGATCATCTGTAAATCTTTAAAAGGGTTACATTCCGGTCATGAGACTGAACAGCAGTATAAAGAAATACATTTCACTGAGGTCAAAAGCTGAAAATAAGGGTCTGATGCACTGCCTTTGGGGAAATGTATGACACAATTACTTTAAAAGGCACACGCTGCCTTCTTACCGGAACATCTCTCTGTGATTTGTCGGACATGCTGTTTTCACACGTTTCCCTCAGATATCCCCTTTACCCTCTCCATTACTTGGGACTTTGATGTTCGGCAGATGATGTTTGGCAGATGTTTGGCATTGATGTTTGGCAGACAAGCACAGTTGCTCAACTTCACAAGGCTGCCCATTCATGTCCCCTACCGTGGACGTCAGTTATGATGTCGCCTTGCTGCACCTCACTGAGTGACAACAGATAGAAACAAATCTGAATGGTGGGAAATAAAGGAAATGTATTAAAGTATTGTGGGCAGACAGGACTGGGACTGAGCCAGACCATACAGTACGTTCTAGTGGGAGGGATACGTAACATATGTGATGCTATTTCAGGTTGTTCCAGAAGGGTGCTTGTGTCATGACCCACGTCATGCAAACAGCCTGGAGTCATCCCAGAGCCTTGGCAGCGTGTATCTGACTGGGGACCCGACTACCACCATCACCTCCCTGGCACAATGACAGACTCAAAGCTCATTTCTGTTAGCAGAAATTCCACTTCACAAAGTCACCTTGCAAATTCATTCGTTATTCTAGCATGTACCTTCATCATCTGGCTATTTGTGCGTGCAATGAGAAATGTATTCATATCCAATGGAGGAAACAGATTCCGCTAACAGGAAAACAACAAAAAGGCTTGCACTCTTGATCTTTCTTAACTCCAGTAGAATCCAAGAACTACTCCCTTACTCTACTTACCAGTGTAACGCAAAGGCAGGCACAGAGCTGGTTAATCTGAACACATCCCTCAAGTGTTCTATCGTTTTGTCTTGAGACTGAAGGCTTTTTGGCCATGGAGTGAGGAAAGCCTCGGGTTGACTCTTGAATCTATATTATAGGCTCCTGGTTCTTTGAAGAAGGGTAGGTTGGAGAGAGAGATCGGTAGTACTCATTATAATAATTGATTGGAGATATATATAGCTCTTTTCCAATATTATCAAAGTGCTTTACAGTACATTGTATAAGGGAAACTCACCTTTCACATGTACAAGGTATGCGGGAACAAATCAAATCAAATGTTATTTGTCACATGCACCGAATACAACAGGTGTACAACACCTTACCGTGAAATGCTTACTTACAAGCACTTAACCAACAATGCAGTTCAAGAAATAGAGTTAAGAAAATATTTACTAAATAAACTAAAGTAAAAAATAAAATAAAAAGTAACACAACAAAAGAACAATATGGGGCTACTGTATATACAGGGGGTACCGGTACTGAGTCAATGTGTGGGGTTACAGGTTAGTCAAGGTAATTTGTACATGTACTGTAGGTAGGTAGGGGTAAAGTGACTATGCATACAGAGTAGATAATAAACAGCGAGTAGCAGCAGTGTAAAAACAAATTGGGAGGGGGAGGGGTTGTCAATGTAAATAGTCTGGGTGGCCATTAGGTTAATTGTTCAGCAGTCTTATGGTTTGGGGATAGAAGCTGGAGCCTTTTGGAAATGAACCCTAGGATTCAGGACCAGCTCACCTGTGACTTCACGGAGTGCCCCCCAACCCCCACTGTCTCCAAGGGATGATTTGTGAAGAGAGCAGCCTGGTGAGGGAGCAGGGAGAGTCTTCCCCTAGAGCAACGCCATGGTCTCACACATTTACTGCATGCTAATCTCAGAAAGGAGACCACGGCGACAGAACTGGACTAAGTATTAATGCAGCACAATAGAATTATGTACATTCTGATCATAACCAGCAACTGGAATCCACTTTTCAAATGACATTGTTTAATTACTATCTAATAGCTATGTAGTAAACCAAATAATGCAATATTTATTTAGGGAAATGGATCTGTAGACAACATTCTCAGCTCATAATTTTGGCTTTTGAATATCAAAAATGAATTGGACACCTAGGCTACATTTATCTTCTGGCTGGCCCAATGCCCAAAGCTTACTACTGTTTCTACACCTCCCTCTATTGAACTCTTTCTGACACACATTCTGCAAATGCCAGGCGCCTTCTACAACCAGAACATGTATTTTTCTTAAAACCCTGTAACTTTTACGTAATACCAAAGTGTATAGTTCTCTTCCCTTAGCTAAAAATGAAATTAGAAGTGCAGCTTTTGCAGTTTCCTCAACCCTTTTTGGAAGTGATACAAGTGCAGTAATGCTAGTAATGCTAGCAGTAATGCTAGGTTACAGTACCTGGCAGTGTGGACTCAGTGAACAGGATTTAGGAGTTGGACTTCTCTAGTCTGTACCATACAGAGATACAGTACAGTACATGCCTGGACATGGCCTGCCTCCTGCTCCTCCTGTGGGGCCAGATAAATAAATAAGCAGATTACAGGCTCATAAATTATCACTGGTTCCTCTTAGCCCAGCTCTGAGGAAAGGAGCCAAGGCGTCCTATGAATAAAATACAGAGAGTAGCCTACTTGATTCCCTCTCAACTCTGGGAGTTCATTAAATGTATCACAATTATCTATAGTGTACATTTACAGCTAGCTCCCTGCGGCAATGCATTCCATCGCAAACAACAGAGGCTTTTTCAGCTCAAGACCCAAATTACAAATGTACTGTCCTCGAATGACCCAAATCAAGAAGAAATAGTGTGTGATTATAGTTTACTCATAACTCACGATCCACCTCTCCCATGCTCAGGACCCACTTAGGGTCCCAAACCATGGGTATAAGCAAAGTATAACATTATAAATAAAGACACAAAGACTTTCCACTGAGGAATGAGGGGCACACTATCCCAGGTGTTAAAATCTTTAAAAGCGACTGCACTTCCTGATTTGACCACGTTTTAGACTGAATTCAAATGTCAGTTGGTTCAGGGTGTGGTTTGCTGTGCCCAAATTAGCCAAATCATTTAGCAAATTAGCTTCAGCCAGCTGGTGTGCGAGTATGGCAAAATTGGTTTAACTTTGGATAGCCTATCTTTGGGGATAGTTAGGGACCATCAATAAATTACACAATGTGAATGGTGACATTTTATCTGTTGTCATTAAATGCTTTCAATATCTGTATATGAATTTCAGCAAATGTATAGTTGGTTTATGGTTTTAAGTCAAACTAAATTGACAATGGGCATTACGATTAGGTCGTGTGCAGCTGCACTCCGAATTAATGAATACTTGGGTGCTGCCAGCTGTGAGCATGTGGGCAGGATAAACCCAACCCAAGGAAAACTGTTACTGTATCCATCATTCTGTGACATAACATTTTATCCTATCATCTCGCAAATCGCCGTTTTGGACAAGACTGACTTTATGACCAAAATTATCCTGTTTACACTTTGTAGTCAATTTTGATACTAGAATAAATGTTTGACTCATATCGATGCCAAAATAGCCATTTTCAAAACAGGAAGTTGCTTTAGTAGGGGCAGTCGCTCTTTAACCTAACCCACTGAGGAAGTCTTCTAAGAGTCTGGAAGTGTATGTAGTCACTTAGTGCTGGTGTGAAGTCATTTGGATGTTGAGTGGGATGTGTGTGGTCAGAGATCTGGGTGTGTTTTGACCGTTAGTTTGGGGGGCCATGAGCCTATCCACCATCCACTGAGGAGAATAAGCAGGTTCAGGGCATGAGGCACGTGATGTGCTTGATAAAGCTTTAGCTCTGCCACTTTAACCACAGCATTCTGTTGTTCTGGAGCATCATGCAGTGTCTTCTGCTCCCTCACCACATAGACCCTCACACACACGCTTGACCAGGAAATCCAATGTCCATTTGAGCATGTGGTATATTATCCTCGTTACATTTGCAGATTACCCACATTTGCCAGTTCACACAGAGGACAGCTGCATTAATCCATGGATTATTATCATGTCTCTCCCAAGGAGTCTTCCTTCCTCCTTTTTTTTGCCAAATATTGACCATCACGCTCTATTTCCCAGAGAATGACATCCTCTATCCAGCTTCATGGTGATTTCAACAGGATAAACACAAGAGAACAGAAAATGTCAGAGGTTCAGCAAGCTAGCTGCCTGAAGCAAACTTAGCTCTGCATTGTTGGGACACACATTTAGATACACATTTAGTTGTTTAATGACCTATAGTTAGTTCACTTTCATTCAATATGATTGTGTCTGAATATTATTCTCACAGTGCTCAGAATATATTTACTCCAGTATTCTGTGCTAGTGTATTCTAAAATGTTGATGTCTGGTTATTCAGTTCAAACAGAACAAGCCCACTCACTAAGGCAGTAGAAAAAATAGCCAGGTGATTGCACATTGTGCATTGCTCTGGATTTAGAGCACATGTTCTTAGGGACCGTTGAAAAGTGCTTGAAGACCCTGATCCAACTCTCTCAAGACGAAACAAGGTGTGCAGATTTCTGAGTTATCTTCTGCTTTCAGAGTAACACCCAAACAAGACCGACCACGTTGTGTGCACGAGCGTAGCAAAATACATTTACGTGTACATGTTATTCAATTTCATCCACACTGCTCATACGTGTCAATGGGCGTCTTCATAGCCAGGCGCTAAAATAGAACTTAGTTCCATTTGAGACGCTTGATGCGCTGCAAGTCCAGCCTTTCCCATCAAAATAATTAAAATAATCCCTGTGGCGGGTAGCTGGTATGGTAGCTGGTAGCTAGATTACTAGCGAGATGGCAGACACAATAGCCTTTATCATGGAATAATTCACATTACGGGTTCAGGTGAGTGCCCCATTTGTCTGGTTATAAAGCCAACAACGTAGCTAGGTGGTCAAGTTAGGCTCAGTTGATAAGAATTGACATTTCTCCAGCTCTGTCTTCACCAGAAATATAAAGGAAAGGGAACTACAATTACACAATGTGACCGTATATTTTTGCATATACAGTAATCTCTCTGCCCAGTTTGTATCTGTGTGTAAAACAGATTGGAAGCCAGCTCTCCTTTTTCCTGTGCCCAGTTGGTTTTATATATGTATTTACTTATGTGTAAAAAAATCTACAAAATAATGTATTTTAAGTATTATAAAGGAGATATTGCGTCTGTCATTATAGTTGGTATAGCCAAGAGTTATACAGTAGATTAAGCCACGGACGGTAGGCTATGCAAGATATCCAAAGCCATTCAAAGGTAGTCTGCTGCCTCTAATGGGCATAAGAATGAAAGACCAACACACACAAGGCATCTTCAGAGGGTTTTCTGTTTTTCAAAAAGAGCAGGTTCTAAGGTTTCTAAAACACCTACATTTGCCAAACAAATTTTTTAAAAACATGGTCTTTATTTTAAAATATAACTTTGTTGGGTGGAATAACCACTATTCTATGGGTTCTACATGTCAGCACCTGTGACAGCATAGCTATAGGCTACTAAGCACAGACTAGAGACATTACATTTACATTTTAGTCATTTAGCAGACGCTCTCATCCAGAGCGAATTACAGTAGTGAATGCATACATTTCATACATTTTTTTTTTCTTCTTCTTTTTCTCCGTACTGGTCCCCCGTGGGAACATAACACATAAGACATAATAAAACGAATATAAAATATGCTATTCTGGTCATTTGAAATACAATTTATAAGTTGTTTAATGTTTAAGAAATAATAATGAATTCCTTTGTGATGTTGTATAACAATTGAATTGTGATGTTTTGTGTTTTTTACATTTTTACATTGGCAATAACATAAACGAATGAAAATGCGTTTTGATATTATAATATTACCTAAGACCTTCATAAAGACAACCAAATGATTATTTTAGAAATAGCATAGATAACATTTATTTATTAGACTACTGGAATGCATTGGTTGAGAACAGGATGGCTCGATGCCCGGGTTTTCTGGTGTTAAAAGTCGTATTAGAGAAACACAGGACTCTGGAAGGACTCTGGAAGGACTCTGGAAAAATGTTGACAAAGATCCAACTAAAAAAAGGACCATATGCATTTCAGGTAAAATAACATCCCAAAGTTAATCTCCCAGGACAAATTAACTAGCAATTAGCAAGTTAGCTAAATGTCTATGAATGTCTCATACAGTATGCATTTCGCCATTCCCCGAAATGAATATATTTGGTTTACAGTTGGTTTTGATATTTTAACCTGCGTTTCATGATCGCCTCTAATGTGGTTGGACCAAATCAACATGCGCACGATAGTGCAAGTGTGTCTCCAGTGTAGTCAGCATGTAAGACCCTCAGCAAACGGTTGTCATGGAAATGCTTCCTCAGACTATGACTTGTACGCACTGACTGTGTCCCTCACAATTGCCATAACAATCACATCAAAGAAAGCAAGGGTAAAGGAAAAGAGAAAGAATGTTACTGTGGGGGTGTTCTTGAAAGTAATGGAAATAGCCACGGTATCGGAGTAGGAATGGGCCTTAAAGCTGAAATCCTTAATTGGTGACACTGCCATGTCCGTTTGGGTTATTACAACAAAAAAGTTACTGCAAACATCAAACACCGTTTTTTTCCCTTGGACATAATCGCACACTCGATAGGACAGCGGAATATGTGCCGCAATTTTTCCACCAAGATGCCAAATGCTCATCTCCTTCGTTTTCATCAAGAAAACAAAAACAATAACAAAGGCACTGGGGCGAACAGTGGCGCTGTTTCCCCTAATGCGGATTTGTTCTTTCAGGACAGCCCAGACCAACCCAATGAAAAAAGATACCTTCAAAAGAAAATGGCTACCATAGTTAAAGATGATCGTTAGTGGTGGCACCTCCTTCACCCCAATACATTTACGGTGCATTTTGGGAGAGAGACAGAGAGAACATTAATGCCTAGTATTACACAATCAAAGCAACCTCTCAAACTGCCTGAAGGCACTTTTATATTAGCTCCCTGAGAGATTTATATTCACTTTACGATTGCATTAAGAAATAGACAACAAGGACCAGAGAAGTGAATCACTACACTAATCACCATCAAAAGCCTAAATTCTGACTGTGTTGGTCCAAGTCTCCACGGACAAGATGTCTTTCATTCACAGTCCCACAGTTAGGGATCACCAAGCTAATCAAAACAAACACAATGATAACGTCATTTAGAGAATAGTTTAATGCATACTTTTACTAATGAAGAGAAGATCATTATTTGCTTTCAGTCAGTTTGCTTTCTTAAATGGAAAGCCCCACTACCATCTCACCACTTAGTCCTCTCTTCATTTGGTTCACTGTCATTTCTTTTCTCAATCACAGAGGTGACAAACGGAACAGGCAGGCCAAAGACCCTAAGACTGCAAATAGTGATGAGAATCAGTATTGACATGGGGCCTAAGAGGTCCAGTTAGTCCCCTGTTTACCCTCCGCAAGGCCTGAGGATGTGGAACTATTCATCTAAAAACAGCCAGTCAGAGAAAGTGCCGCGGTCACAGCCAGCTCTCTAACTCTCTGCTGATCTCCGAGAGAAAATACAAGGAACACTAATACCTAATGCTCCATACAATTCTGACATCACCTTTCCACAGGAGAGGAGGACACACTCGATTTGATGGGCTAATTGTGTGTGGCATAATTAATCAATGTCTCCTGAACGACAAATTCCCACTCGCATGCTCCCAATATCGCATGAATGCCGCCTTGAATATAGGGGGTAATTTCATTTTAATTTATTTATTCTCTTTTATCGAGTGATTTAGTCATTATTGACAGACACCTGTCACTTGTGCTCTGGGAGAGACAAGACGCCCAGAGACCTAGACAGGTGGGAGTCTTCACCTCCCTTCAATATACATCGGCTGGACAGTGCAGTGGAAGAGTGACTGAGTCAACACTACTTCACCTGGTCAGCACTACTCTACTGCAGTGCAGTTCGACTCTCTGTCGCTCTCCTTCTCGCATGACTCACATCATTAGAGCCTGGCCCTTTCTTAATCAGGAGCTAATTAAACACGATGGACTCTGCAGCAGCACGACACTCAGCACTAAGTTACACTGCCACCTCAGCTCTGGGAGTTAGTTAGCCCACAGGGAGAGACAAAGTACAGAGGAGAGCAGGAAAACACAAACAAGCTAACATAAAGCCCTGCAATATTAGGCTGGTTTTAATAGCCAGACATGATATTGGCCTCTGCAGCCCATTCGCTGCAAAGAGGCTCTAAGGAGGAAACATCTCCATTAAACAAGTCCAATAACAACCTTTATGCCTCATATTACACATAAACAGGCTGAAAAAAGACGTTATGACCAAAAAGCCAGTCAGTCATACATTAGTGATAAGAATCTCATTGTATATTTTATGACAATACAACACCATTGAAATAGATACAAGAGGACCATAATGCCAACCAGACAGGCAACAAATCTCTGAAATAATGGCAACATTAAGCCTAAACAGAATGTATAATGCACCAATGAGTATAAAAGCAGTAGTTTGCAGGATACCAGAAAGAGGTTGAAGAGAGGAAATAAGCAATCTCCTCATTTCAGTCTCAATAAAAATACATTATTAATTGTCAGCTATAAACTGGCTTCGGACAGCTTGTCGGTGAGGATTTAAAAGTTCAGGCATAGTTCTGCCTTGTTAGTGCTGTCTTGTAAGCTTTGGGCCCTGTTCACTGCAAGGTTGGGGATACATGACTGTAACTTCAGATAGTGGGCATTTATACTTTGCCAAAACCCTGTGATCTCTTGGGAACCAACATTAGGCTTGAATAGATTTCCTGTCTGAGATAATGGCTTAATACAGGAAACATCTACAATATAATGAAGCCCAAGATAATTCAACAGACAAAGGGGAGGATTGAGATTCAAACCACAGCAACTAGATTCAGCCGTCATCATCATACTAAGGAATCAGTCCACCCGTCCCTTACCACTGTGGGTTGGATTTCCATTGCTCAGCATCCAGATGAATTTCAAGTGTGTCTTGACTCAGTCGACTCATCCCCATTATGGCATAAACAAGCAATTACTGTCTACATGTATGATTACCAACGGGCCGTGACCGATTTCCTGGAATGATGGTGTGAGATCATTTGAATAAATCTCACAAATAGAAGTCGGGTCGATGTGCGGAGTGGTTGCAGAGAGAGACAACATTGTTTATGTTGAACTTCACGGTGGTAAACGACAATTTAGACTGTCACACTACGGTGACGAGTTACCCTTTTTCTCATTAAAATTCCATTGATTGGCAGAGATGGCTTTAAGTCGCCTAAATTAAGATTGACACAAGAGGCTACACTTGGTGAAGGAAGATTAATTCCACCACACTGCATATCTTCAAGGTCCTCCTCACAGAACTTGTACTCCTCAGGTTTGCACAGGAAGGCCACATTGTTGCTACAGATGGTTTATCTAGGCTAGAGTTATATCACCCTCTATCTAATTTACAGTCAAAATTATACAAGCTATTAGTGTGGAGAAGAGAGTAAATGTAGATGTAAATGTCAAATAAAAAAAAGCATTATGTCAGGCAATTTTAGCACTACCTTATTGGATAAAATGAGCCGCAGCTGCATGAATTATATTCCTCCATTTCCTCCAGTCCACTAAATTCTTGATCAGTATACGTACCATATTTTCAAAATGGTATTGGTCCTCTCGATAACTTTGGCATTGTACATGAGTGAGAGAGGCCAGTGACTAGTCTTTTTGATCTGAGGCTGCGACAGTGTTTCTGATAGGGATTTACTGACTGAGGACAGAAGAGAAGAGATGCTGTCTGACGCTCTTCTCTTAAGGAATATGAAATGCATCACAGGCAGCTGGGAGTCTCACTTTCGGAGACTGGATGGATCCCTTTGATGGCTGATCAAAGGGAGGAGATTTGCTACTATCTGCAGTCATTTCCTAGTCTTTCCCTTAATCTGTTTCTTTTCCCCCACATGTTAAACTGTTATTGGCTATCAGAAAATAAGTTTAATAACAAACTACACAGTGGGCTCCCTTATCTAAAGATAAATAAAGTGATGTTCCTGATAAGGCAGGTTTCATTTTATGATGATGTCTATAATCTCTAAATAACACAGCCGGTATCTTTGTTGTTCTAATCACGCAGACAGCATCTCTATACTGTACATAGTTTTACCTACCAGCGTGGCTTGTGTTTACTATTCACCATCCTTATTAAACTTTAAGGGACGACGGGCAGCTTTCCGACATCACGGGAAGTCCTCTTCTGGGACTGGCAATAGAAGAGAGGCAGATACGGAAATGGCCAGATGTCATTGTACTGTCATGCACAGTACTAAAACATTTACGAGCCATTAGGCTCCGGTGCCAGAGGACAATAGCATGTGAGGTCTAGGAACCAGTCACGGATGGGCGGCTTCACAACAGGTGCATCGAGCCAATCATGCTACTCTACAAGCCGCCTGCAGTTCTTTCTTTCTATTCATCTTTCATTATTTCAACAGTTCTTCCAGCAAATGCACACACCTCCCTCGTCGCTCCACCATCAACGAACACAGTATCAGGTTTTAGAGATTTGCTAAGCCACGCATTGACCTGTAATAAAACACACTGAACACACAGACACACATGGAGTGACGAAACATTTTCAACAGTGTCCTTTCATCTGAAAACATTTACAGTGAATGAAAACCACACAGCCTTCCTCTTGCATCATTGGTATAGAAAGGGCCAGTAGATATAGAAGCCGAAAACCCCATTCGAAGGGATTTCTAGGTAAGATGATGTGTTTTCTGGGTGTCCGTTTGTAATTTTATTTTAAGACGAGATCTCATTTCACCATCATGCCTGAGAAAGGATTAGAGGAGATGACAGGGCTCTGTCAGAGGAGCTACAGCTCCAGCCAGGAAAATTAGGGTAACACAATTACATCGACTTCCACAAGCGCCACCAAAAGCCCTCCCCATAATTGGATCCATTTTAGGGGGTTTAAGGGCCACTTGCCTGAGATACAGAGGCAGAGAAGAAGCCAAATTCATCCCCTTCTCCCTCTATCCCTCTTACTCCCTCTCTGTTGCAGTTGTATCACTACAAAGAACAACCAAACAGCAGTGGTCTAAAGAACCCTGTTATATACAATCGTCTCAATTATGAGTAGAAATGAAACTACACCCCAACAAATAAATGGTTATTATTTTCCTTACCATGACATCACATTTACATCCAGCCTGTTCGATTGTGGTCTTAAATAAGAAACCCTTCTGCTGACAGTCGCCAAACTTAGCTTTTTCCTTTCCCCAAAGTAATAATATTCACAATGAAAAGGGCCCAAGACTCGTCAGGTGTATCATTAATCTGTAAGATGTTTCCCAGGACTATCATAACTTCACTGCATAACTGCATAACGAATACTAACAGTCACTGGCTTTATCAATAAGTGCATCAACGACGTCGTCTCCACAGTGACTTTACGTACATATCCCAACCAGAAGCCATGGATTACAGGCAACATTCGCACTGAGCTAAAGGGTAGAGCTGCCGCTTTCAAGGTGCGGGACTCTAACCCAGAACCTTATAAGAAATGCCCTCCGACGAACCATCAAACAGGCAAAGCACCAATATAGGGGTAAGATTGAATCGTACTACACCGGCTCCGACGCTCATCTTATGTGTCAGGGCTTGCAAACTACTACAGACTACAAAGGGAAGCACAGCCGCGAGCTGCCCAGTGACACGAGCCTACCAGATGAGTTGAATCACTTCTACTCTCGCTTCGAGGCAAGCAACACAGAGGCATGCATGAGAGCATCAGCTGTTCCGGCCAACTGTGTGATCACGCTCTCCGTAGCCGACGTGAGTAAGACCTTTAAACAGGTCAACATTCACAAGGCCGCAGGGCCAGACGAATTACCAGGATGGGTGCTCCGGGCATGTGCTGACCAACTGGCAGGTGTCTTCACTGACATTTTCAACATGTCTCTAATTGAGTCTGTAATACCAACATGTTTCAAGCAGACCACAATAGTCCCTGTGCCCAAGAACACTAAAGTAACCTGCGTAAATGACTACAGACCCGTAGCACTCATGTCCGTAGCCATGAAGTGCTTTGAAAGGCTGGTAATGGCTCACATCAACACCCTTATCCCAAAAACCATAGACCCAATCCAATTTGCATACCGCCCAAACAGATCCACGGATGATGCAATCTCTATTGCACTCCACACTGCCCTTTCCCACCTAGACAAAAGGAACACCTACGTGAGAATGCTATTTATTGACTACAGAGCTCAGCGTTCAACACCATAGTACCCTCAAAGCTCATCACTAAGCTAAGGATCCTGGGACTAAACACCTCCCTCTGCAACTGGATCCCAGACTTCCTGACGGGCCGCCCAAAGGTGGTGAGGGTAGGTAGCAACACATCTGCCACGCTGATCCTCAACACTGGAGCCCCTCAGGGGTGCGAGCTCAGTCCCCTCCTGTACTCCCTGTTCACCCACGACTGCGTGGCCAGGCATGACTCCAACACCATCATTAAGTTTGCAGACGACACAACAGTGAAAGGCCTGATCACCAACAAAAACGAGATAGCCTATAGGGAGGAGGTCAGAGACCTGGCCGGGTGGTGCCAGAATAACAACCTATCCCTCAACGTAACCAAGACTAAGGAGATGAATGTGGACTACAGGAAAAGGAGGACCGAGCACTCCCCCGTTGTCATTTACGGGGCTTTAGTGGAGCAGGTTGAGAGCTTCAAGTTCCTTGGTGTCCACATCACCAACAAACTAGAATGGTCCAAACACACCAAGACAGTCGTGAAGAGGGCACGACAAAGCCTATTCCCCCTGAGGAAACTAAAAAGATTTGGCGTGGGTCCTCAGATCCTCAAAAGGTTCTACAGCTGCAACATCAACAGCATCCTGACTGGTTGCATCACTGCCTGGTATGGCATCTGCTCGGCCTTCAACCGCAAGGCACTGCAGAGACTAGTGGGTACTGCCCAGTACATCACCGGGGCCAAGCTTCCTGCCAGGCGGTGTCAGAGGAAGGCCCTAAAATTTGTCAAAGACCCAAGCCACACTAGTCATAGACTGTTCTCTCTACTACCACATGGCAAGCGGTACCGGAGCGCCAAGTCTATGACCAAAAGGCTTCTCAACAGTTTTTACCCCCAAGCCATAAGACTCCTGAACAGGTAATCAAATGGCTCCCCGGACTATTTGCATTGTGTGCCCCCCCAACCCCTCTTTTACGCTGCTGCTACTCTCTGTTTATCATATATGGATAGTCACTTTAACTATACGTACATTCATGTACATACTACCTCAATTAGCCCGACTAACCGGTGCCCGTGGACATTGGCTACCTGGACTATCTGCATTGTGTCCCACCACCCACCACCCGCCAACCCCTCTTTTACGCTACTGCTACTCTCTGTTTATCATATATGTATAGTCACTTTAACCATACCTACATGTACATACTATCTCAATCAGCCCGACTAACCGGTGCCTGTATATAGCCTCACTACTGTATATAGTCTCGCTACTGTTCTTTTTCCACTGTGTTTTTACTGTTGTTTTTTATTTCTTTGCTCATCTATTGTTCACCTAATACCTATTTTTACTTAAAAATTGCAATGTTGGTTATGGCCTGTAAGTAAGCGTTTCACTGTAAGGTCTACACCTGTTGTATTTGGAGCACTTGACAAATAAACTTTTATTTGATTTGAACTAACAGGTGCTTCTTGTGACATATGGCTACTGACTAACTGTACTCTAGCATCCTGCTCTAAGGACCAATATTTAAGACGTTATGCTACCCTTGCTTTCGTGGAGGTTGGTATGAATGTCCATTTGCCACTGTGCTGTTTTTCTACAGGAATTGAAATATGAAATGTTGATGCATCACATTGTACTGGTTTGACTCAGCAACTTAAATAGTTTTGACCTGCAATTCATTAATTCTCCAGGTAGTTTGTCGGTATTTCAAAGTCGATTAGAGTGATGTATTACTGTATTTCTAGATTTCTACAGTCTGCATTTCAGGACTTTTCCCGCCCTCCTCCACCTTCTCTGCCTCTCAAAGAATATTCCAGAGTAATATTCCAGAGGGCCAGTCATCCTCAGTGCAAAGCAATTTGGATGAGAAGTCTTTGAACCCTGATGAAATTTGTTTTTGTTAAGAAGGATATTTAAAACTCTATCTGACTGAGTCAAGGAGCTTGAAGGAATCATACACTGGCCCTTATTTGACCCTTTTTCAGAGCCAGAGAGGCTGTGGAGAGAGAGAGAGCGGACTTTACTTGACAACTCCATGGTTTCCATCATGGTTTCCATCATCCGACGGCAAAGTCATGGTCTGGTTTTCCAAAAACTGTAATACTGTATTTCACACATTTTTCATTGATCAGGGCATCATGTACCTGTCTAATCTACAGTACATATCTCAGGTCTATACTAGTTATTCCAAGTGACAAATGATTTCGAGCTAACTATTTGACATTTCTATATGAACAGCTTAGGAAAAAAGCTAATGAAACAAGCCTATTCCCCATTTACAGTGTGACTAAGAGTGTTTATGTTCAGACTTGAAAATACCTGGAAATATTATCAACCTTATCCATATGGCTGTGTCTGCAGACACATCCACTGTATGAAATAATAACACAAAAATAATTAGAATTTATTTAATGCCAATCGCCTACCTAAAGTAACTCACTAATTGCTAGACAGCCTTTGGGATTAACAGTGAGAATGTCAGTTTATGGAAAATACCAGAAAATAAGCTTAATTACAGAATGCCACTTTTCTCTTACATTGCTTAATGGGTTGTTCCATGTCATCACACATTCCCCAGGGTGTTTGTCACTAACGTCTCTCTGCCCTTAAAGATCCAATAAACCACTGAAGGAAACAACAAAGGTGATTACAATGTTTATGAGGGCAGATTAGCAATCAGCCAAACACGGCTCAGAGACTTTCTTCACGAGAACAAGTCACATCTTTCTCATACTGAATGATAAATGCAGCTCATCTGAAAAGGCCATTTTCTTTTCTCTTCCAGGTGAGTCTATACTTGTGTTCACCAAAAACCTCCCTCTGCACAGATGAACCTTTTTACATGACTCATAAAAGCTGTTAGACAAAATGAGAAGATATTATAGTACAACAGTGTATGCCCTACAGGAAGGGTAAATTAAACTTTTCGGAAAGCTATATAGGGTGAATGTAAAAACAGGGATTGCGTAGTTTGTAGGTAAATTATGTCTAGGCCCAAGCATAGTTGAAAGATCCACTGTGGTATTGTGTCTGGAGGGAGATAACTTGGATCCTATAATGAATTGGTTATAGACCTTCTACTGTAAATAATGTTAGAGTATTACAGGAGACGAACGCAGCCAAAATGGGTCATAATATGTCATCCAGAGCATTATCTTTGATTTTATGTTGCTTCTACACACACAAGTGTACACACACACAAGTGTACACACACATACACACACACACACACACACAATCAAGTTGGCTTTCAACTTCATTAGAGTGCCTTGCCACCCACCCCCCCTTCTCTTCCAGCTCAACCCTTCTTCCTCTCTTCATTTTCATCAAAACATTGCAGATGAGGTCCTGAGCCCAATTAATCACTCTCCAGCCCTGCTACACGGCACCGTTATTAATCACACAGCCCACCACGCTGCTGCCTGCCTGCATGCATGCCTCACACCAACAGCCTCCTCAATGGGAGTGGAAGCTCAGACACACACAAACAACGACAGCAGCCACAGCATACAAATGCACAGCAGGTACTGCAGGTGCTCACACACATTGACTGGACTTTATATTCCAGGTTTTGCCATGATAATGGGAAGTGGCTGAATGTGAGGATTTTTTTTTCATATTTATTTTCTCTATGCTGTCATCAGGGGAGTGGATAGTAAAACTGAATCTTGTCTTCAGAAACACTTAACAATAGATGTGAAAGTGGGTGTGAAGGGGCTGTACTTCAATCACATTGTAATTTACACCAGGTCATGTGGCTCTAACCCAAGCGCACAAATTGTATATTTTAATACATTACATGTATACTGAAGTATACTTATATATACCAAACATTTAAATAATATACTTCAAATGCTAGATGTACTTTTCTAGTATATCTTAATTATAATATAAGTATACAATAATTACACTTCAACACACTTATTAAAAGTGTACTTTATATTTATAGTTTTTTCAGTCTTTTAATATATAATAAATGCTATCATCACACTTCAACACATTTTTTAAAGTTTTTCATCATTTAAGTGCACTGTATGTTCACTGTAATTACAATTAAACACACTCATTAAAACTGTACTTCAATTTTAAACTCTTTAATTGCAATTTAGGATTTTCATTCAAAATACACATGACGTTCTTTTAAAGATGAATCATTGATATTTTGGGGGGGAAATTCTGTGAGTGATCAAGTACACTACAAGTATACAGTGCATTCATAAAGAATTCAGACCCCTTCCCTTTGAGCTCAGTTGCATCCCGTTTCCATTGATCATCCTTGAGATGTTTCTTCAACTTGTTTGGAGTCCACCTGTGGTAAATTCAATTGATTGGACATGATTTGGAAAGGCACACACCTGTCTATATAAGGTCCCACAGTTGACAGTGCATGTCAGAGAAAAAAACAAAGGGATTATCTGTAGAGCTCTGAGACAGGATTGTGTCGAGGCACAGATCTGGGGAAGGGTACCAAAAAATGTCTGCAGCATTGAAGGTCCCCAAGAACACAGTGGCCTCCATCATTCTTAAATGGAAGAAGTTTGGAACCACTAAGACTTTTCCTAGAGCTGGCCGACCCGGCCAAACTGAGCAATCGGGGAGAAGGGAGGTGTCAGGGAGGTGACCAAGAACCCCATGGAGATGGGAGAACCTTCCAGAAGGACAACCATCTCTGCAGCACCCCACCATTCAGGCCTTTATGGTAGAGTGGCCAGATGGAAGCCTCTCCTCAATAAAAGGCACATAACAGCCTGCTTGGAGTTTGCCAAAAGGCACCTAAAGGACTCTCAGACCATGAGAAACAAGATTCTCTGGTCTGATGAAACCAAGATTGAGCTCTTTGACCTGAATGCTAGCGTCACGTCTGGAGGAAACCTGTCACCATTCCTATGGTGAAGCATGGGGGTGACAGCATCATGCAGTGGGGATATTTTTCAATGACAGGGACTGAGAGACTAGTCAGGATCGAATGGTAAAGTACAGAGAAATTAATGTTAAAAATTAATGGTAAAGTACAGAGAAATCCTTGATGAAAACCTGCTCCAGAGTGCTCAGGACCTCAGACTGCAGCGAATGTTCACCTTCCAACAGGATAACGACCCTAAGCACACAGCCAAGACAACACAGGAGTGGCTTCGGGTCAAGTCTCTGAATATCCTTGAGTGGCCCAGCCAGAGCCTTGACTTGAACCCGCTCGAACATCTCTGGAGAAACCTGACAATAGCTGTGCAGCAACGCTCCCCATCCAACCTGACAGAGCTTGAGAGGATCTGTAGAGAAGAATGGAAGAAACTCCCCAAATACAGGTGTGCCAAGCTTGTAGCGTCATACCCAAGAAGATTTGAGGCTGTAATCTCTGCCAAAGGTGCTTCAACAAAGTACTCAGTAAAGGGTTTGAATATTTCTGTAAATGTAATATCAGTTTTTTTATTTTTAGTAGTGACTCCACAATAATGAATTAACAGAGTTGAAAAGAAGAATACAAATATATTATTGTACGCAACAAGTCACCAAAAAAATACTGCAGAAAAGAAAAATAAGGCATAGGAATACACTTTTTGACCTGAATGCAATGCCTTATGTGTAAGGGTGCGTGCTGGTGGCAGGGAAGTCAGGCGCAGGAGATCGAACTTGGTATAAAACGGAGCAGTTTAATAAGGCTCAAAAACTCAGAAAACCAAAATATACAAAATAATACAAGTGGGTACAAAACCCGTCGCACACCAGAATATATCTTGCACATAGTTTACAAACAAACAATCACCAACAAGGACAATGAGGGGGAACAGAGGGTTAAATACACAACATATAATGAATGGGATTGAAACCAGGTGTGATATAAGACAAGACAAAACCAAAGGAAAATGAAAAGAGGATCAGCGATGGCTATAAGGTCAGCGACTTCGACCGCCGAACACCGTCCGAACAAGGAGAGGGACCAACTTCGGCGGAAGTCGTGACATTATTATTGGGGATATCCAACACATCACTGATTAACTTCCTCCTTATTTTCAAGCATGATGGCGGCTGCATCACGGTAGGGGTATGCTTGACATCGGCAAATATTGGGGAGTTTTCAGGATAAAAAGAAACGGGATGGAGCTAAGCACAGGCAAGATCCTAGAGGAAAACCTGCTTCAGTCTGCTTTACACCAGACATTGGGAGAGGAATTCAACTTTCAGCAGCACAATAACCTACAACACAAGGCCAAATCGACACTGGTTGCTTACCAAGAAGACAGTGAATGTTCCTTAGTGGCTAAGTTAAAGTTCCGACTTAAATCTCCTTGCCAACATCTTGACAGAGCTTGAAGGATTATGAAAATAATAATTAGCTAACCCTTCCTGCACAATCTAGATCTGTAAAGCTCTTAGAGACTTACCCCAGAATACTCACTGCTGTAATCACTGCCAAAGGTGTTTCCAACATGTATTGACTCAAGGAGCTGAATACTTATGGAACGACTACATTTTAGTTATTTAATTTCTATCAATCTTTAGAAAATGTTTTTAAAAATCTCACACTTTGGCATTAGAGTATTGTGTGTAGATTGTTGACCAAAAATTATAATTAAATCCATTTGAATCCCCATTTGTAACAATACAATGTAAAGAAATCCAAGGGGTATGAATATTTTTTGCAATTCCTCTTCAGAAGAGTGCAAAGCCAGTTGATAATGATAACGATTGTTTATGCCACATAATGAAACAATAAAGATGGCGCCGAAGAACATGGCTGACATTTTACATTGTCCCAACAAATTGTGCAATTTTGTAATTTTTTTTGCATTTTGTGTAACTTATTTTTTTTACTTATTGTGTGCATAATGTTGCTGCTACTCTTATGACCGAAAATAACTTATGGACATCAGAAAATCGATTACTCACCACAGACTGGAAGAAACTTTTTCCTTTAACGAGTCAGACGAGAAGGATATCCTGCTTTCATTGGAACAGGCCCAGATCCACACCTTTTGCCTGAAGAAAAGACACCGGAAAAGGGGACGCAGATCGGGGATCCTTCTAAGAAGCCGGAGGCGAGTAAACTCCCAATGCTTTTCATTCTCCTTGCTAACATGCAATCGTTAGAAAATAAAATTGATGACCTACTATTAAGATTATCCTACCAATGGGACATTAAAAACTGTAACATCTTATGTTTCACTGAGACGTGGCTGAACAAAGAAACGGACAATATAGAGCTGGCGGGATTTTCCATGCACCGGCAGAACAGAGTCGCTACCTCTGGTAAGATGAAGTATCGGGGGTGTGTGTCTTTTTGTCAATAACAGCTAGTGCGCAGTGTCTAATATTCAAGAAGTCTTGAGGTATTGCTCGCCTGAGGTAGAGTACCTTATGAAAAGCTGTAGACCACACTATCTACCAAGAGAGTTCTCATCTGTATTATTCGTAGCCGTCTATTTACCACCACAAAGCGAAGCTGGCAATAAGACCGCTCTCAACCAACTCTATAAGGCCATAAGCAAAGAAGAAAATGCTCACCCAGAAGCGGCACTCCTAGTGGCCGGGGACTTTAATGCAGGCAAACTGAAATCAGTTTTACCACATTTTTTACCAGCATGTCACATGTGCAACCAGGGGGAAATAATCCTAGACCACCTTTACTCCACACAAAGAGATGTATACAAAGCTCTCCCCCGCCCTCCATTTGGCAAATCTGACCACAATTCTATCCTCCTGATTCTTGCTTACAAACAAAAACTAAAGCAGGAAGTACCAGTGACTCGCTCAATACGGAAGTGATGCGGATGCTACACTACAGGACTATTTTGCTTGCACAGACTGGAATATGTTCCGGGATTCATCCAATGGCATTGAGGAATACATCACCTCAGTCATCGGCTTCATCAATAAGTGCATCGATGATGTCGTCCCCACAGTGACCTTACGTACATATCCCAACCAGAAGCCATGGATTACAGGCAACATCAGCATCGAGATAAAGGTGTAGAGCTGCAGCTTTCAAGGAGCGGGAGACTAATCCGGACACTTATAAAAAATCCCGCTATGCCCTCAGATGAATCATCAAACAAGCAAAGCTTCAATACAGGATTAAGATTGAATCCTACCACACAGGCTCTGACACTCGTCGGATGTGGCAGGGCTTGAAAACTATTATGGACTACAAAGGGAAACCCAGACGTGAGCTGCCCAGTGACGCGAGCCTACCAGACAAGCTAAATGCCTTTATGCTCGCTTTGAGGCAAGCAACACTGAAGCATGCACGAGAGCACTAGCTGTTCTGGATGACTGTGTGATAACGCTCCTGGCAGCCGATGTGAACAAAACCTTTAAACAGGTCAACATTCACAAAGCATGCGCTGACCAGCTGTCAAGTGTCTTCACTGACATTTTCAACCTCTCCCTGACCGAGTCTGTAATACCAACATGTTTCAAGCAGACCACCATAGTCCCTGTGCCCAAGGAAAAAAGTACTGTCGTTGCACCAATGTACCTAACCATAAACATCAATGCCTAACAGGAATATTTAGACTTAGCCACTCTTTAGATAAAATACGGAACGGTTCCGTATGTCACTGAAAGAAAAAAACTTTTGTTTTCGAGATGATCGTTTCTGGATTCGACCATATTAATGACCTAAGGCTCGTATTTCTGTGTGTTTATTATATTATAATTAACTCTATGATTTGATAGAGCAGTCTGACTGAGCGGTGGTAGGCAGCAGCAGGCTCGTAAGCATTCATTCAAACAGCCCTTCGCTGTGCTTCAAGCATTGCGCTGTTTATGACTTCAACCCGGGTGGGTATAATTTGTGGAACGTTCCAACAGGAATCTATTCCAAAAACTTCGTAAATAACAAGGTTTCCAAAAAACAACGCATACAAAGTTGTATAGCGGCAGAATAAGATACCGGGTAAGGAGTGGTCTATTTCATTGCGTTTTTCAGTCATTAGCTTTCTTGCATGGCACATATTGCACTTTTACTTTCTTCTCCAACACTTTGTTTTGCATTATTTAAACCAAATTGAACATGTTTCATTATTTATTTGAGGCTAAATTGATTTTAATTATGTATTATATTAAGTTAAAATAAGTGTTCATTCAGTATTGTTGTAATTGTCATTATTACAAAAAATAATAATAATAATAGTCCGATTAATCGGTATCGGATTTTTTGGTCCTACAATAATCGGTATCGGCGTTGAAAAATCCTAATCGGTCGACCTCTACTTGAAACACATTATAGATATACTTTATTTGTAAAGAAAATGCAGGAATTCTAATTCAAATAGCATTTTAGTATACTTATAATGTATGAGAAATATACAAAAAATATAATTAAAATCAAATCAAATTGTATTGGTCACATACACGTGCTTAGCAGATGTTATTGCGGGTGTAGCGAAATGCTTGTGTTTCTAGCTTCAACAGTGCAGTAATATCTAACAAGTAATATCTAACAATTTCACAACAATACACACAACACACACAAATCTAAAATAAAGGAATGTATTTAAGAATATATAAATATTTGGACAAGCAATGTCAGAGCGGCATAGACTAAGATACAGTAGAATAGAATAGAATACAATATATACATATGAGATGAGTAATATAAAATATGTGAACATTATTAAAGTAACTAGTGTTCCATTATTAAAGGGGCCAGTGATTTCAAGTCTCTGTATATAGGGCAGCACCGTCTAAGGTGCTACTGATGGTTATTTAACAATATGATGGCCTTGAGATAGAAGCTGTTTTTCAGTCTCTCAGCCCCAGCTTTGATGCACCTGTACTGACCTCGCCTTCTTGATGAAAGCGGGGTGAACAGGAAGTGGCTCGGATGGTTGTTGTCCTTGATGATCTTTTTGGCCTTTCTGTGACATCGGGTGCTATAGGTGTCCTGGAGGGCAGGTAGTGATGCGTTGGGCAACCACGGTGATACAGCCAGACAGGATGCTCTCAATTGTGCATCTAAACGTTTGTGAGGGTTTTAGGGGCCAAGACACATTTCTTAAGCCTCCTGAGGTTGAAAAGGCACTTTTGCTCCTTCTTCACCGCGCTGTGGTTGGACCATTTCAGTTTGTCCGGGATGTGTATGCCGAGGAACTTCAAGCTTTCCACCTTCTCCACCTTTGGTGCTGTCAATGTAGATAGGGGCGTGCTCCCTCTGCTGTTTCCTAAAGTCCACAATCAGCTCCTTTGTTTTGTTAACGTTGAGTGAGAGGTTATTTACCTGGCACCACACTTCCAGTGCCCTCACCTCCTCCCTGTAGGCTGTCTCGTCATTGTTGGTAATCAAGCCTACTACTGTTGAGTTGTCTGCAAACTTGATGATTGAGTTGGAGGCATGCGTGGCCACGCAGTCATGGGTGAACAGGGAGAACAGGAGGGGGCTGACTACACACCCTTGTGAGGCCCCAGTGTTGAGGATCAGCGAAGTGGATGTGTTGTTTCCTACCTTCACCACCTGGGGGCGGCCTGTCAGGAAGTCCAGTACACAGTTGCACAAGGTGTGGTTCAGACCCAGGGCCCCAAGCTTCATGATGGGCTTCGAAGGTACTATGGTGTTGAATGCTGAGCTGTAGTCAATGAACAGCATTCTTACATAGGTATTCCTCTTGTCCAGATGGGATAGGGCAGTCTGCAGTGTGCAGTGTGATGGTGATTGCATCGTCAGTGGATCTATTGGGGCGGTAAGAAAATTGAAGTGGGTCTAGGGTGACAGGTCAGGTAGAGATGATATGATCCTTGACTAGTCTCTCAAAGCACTTCATAATGACAGAAGTGAGTGCTACGGGCAGGTAGTAATTTAGTTCAGTTACCTTTGCTTTCTTTGATACAGGAACAATGGTAGACATCTTGAAGCATGTGAGGACAGCAGCTTGGGATAGGGTGAGATTGATTATGTCCGTAAACACTCCAGCCAACTGTTCTGCACATGCTCTGAAGACACTGCTAGGGACGCTTAAATGTCTTACTCACGTTGGCCACGGAAAAGGAGAGCCCACAGTCCGTGGTAGCGGGCACTGTGTTATCCTCAAAGCGGGCAAAGAAGTTGTTTAGCTTGTCCGGGAGCAAGACGTCGGTGTCCGCGATGTGGCTGGTTTTCCCTTTGTAGTCCGTGATTGTCTGTAGACCTTGCCACATACGTCTCGTGTCTGAGCCGTTGAATTGCGACTCCACTTTGTCTCTATACTGACGTTTTGCCTGTTTGATTGCCTTACAGAGGGAATAACTACACTGTTTGTATTCGGCCATATTCCCAGTCACCTTACCATGGTTAAATGTGGTGGTTCGCGCTTTCAGTTTTGCGCAAATGCTGCCATTTATCCACAGTTTCTGGTTAGGGTAGGTTTTAATAGTCACAGTGGGTACAACATCTCCTATACACTTCCTGATAAACTCAGTCACCGTATCAGTGTATTTGTCAATGTTATTCATAGAGGCTTTCAAAAAAAAAAAGATATTGAACCTTTATACCAGGGACTGTAGTGACACCTCTTGCATTGAGATGCATTGCCTTAGACTGCTGCGCCACTCAGCTACCAGAAACACATCCCAGTCCGCGTGATCAACACAATCTTGAAGCGTGGATTCCAATTGGTCAGACCAGCGTTGAGTAGTCCTTAGCACGGGTACTTCCTGTTTGAGTTTCTACCTATAGGAAGGGAGGAGAAAAATTTAGTTGTGATCAGATTTGCCGAAGGGAGGGCGAGGGAGGGCCTTGTAGGCATCCCGGAATTTGGAGTAGCAGTGTATTCAAAGTATATTTGTTTTGCTCTTTATCTAATATACTAAGAATATACTTAAGAACAAAAAAGTGTCCCAATAAATGTTACATTAATTAAATGTATTTAAAATTGTTCCAATTTAGATCATTTTAAAAATACTTAAGTGTAATTATCACAGACCTACTTAAATATATACAACTATAGTAATGAAGTATGATTTAAGTACATTTAAATATATGCATTTTTCCCTTCTGAAACACGAATGTTACCATACAGTAATTTACATTAAGACCAAGAAAAGAACAACAACCAACACATCCTGCAGTATATTCAGCTAGCAACATCAAGTAGAAATTCAAATAATAAAATCTGGTCAGCTTCTGTTGCCACTGGGTAAAAACTGGTTAAATCAACATTGTTTCCACATCATTTCAACAACAAAAAAAGTGATGATGTTGAATCAATTTGTAAAAACTCCTCAACCTAATCTAAATCCATTGACATAGTGATCTTTTTTTAATTTCACGTTGAATTCATGTTAGTTGACAACTCAACCAAATGTAAATCAAAACTAGACGTTGCAGAGATGTCTGTGCCTAGTGGGTTGCTTCGACCCCAAAACCTGAGACACCCTTGCTGTCCTAATCAACAACAAAGGACAAATAAACAAATCATCTTCAGATGGTTTGGATTTGTTGGAATGCTCCTGTGAGTAGAGCAGTACTGTCATGTATATCCTTGACATTCTTTTTGGCTAGATTATTATTATGTACTGACAGCAAGCACTAAGATTAGCCCTGTTGAGTTCTCAGGCTCCTCTACTCCTTTGAATCATCCTTGAATTATTTAACAATTTATATTTATTTATTATTTTCTGCCATGCCTTCCTTTGCGCCAACTTCCTCTTTAATGCAGGAAGCGTAGTATCATATTCCTCCGGGTACTGTCCCAAACACACATTTTTATTTCATTATAATGCATTTGCAACTCTTATCTGTCCTCAGCCAACCTTGGCCAATGTTACACTACTCACCTATCGCACACACAGAAAACAAGCCATCTTTGTGTCAAATATATGCTTTAAAAACACAAGACTAAGGCTTATCTACGGGTGTTGGTGAGCATGCTGAGAGAGCAAGAGTGAGAGATAGAGAGAGAGAGAGAGAACGATTGAGGATGACTGGCTTCCTCTGTTCCTAGTAAAACAGCTGTCCCCAGACGCTTCAGGATTACTCAGCATTCATGAAACATTGATTTTCAGAGATATTCCTTGCATCCACTCACA
Organism: Salmo trutta; assembly: GCF_901001165.1. Lineage (NCBI taxonomy): Eukaryota > Metazoa > Chordata > Actinopteri > Salmoniformes > Salmonidae > Salmo > Salmo trutta. Next base: position 15,945,128 of record NC_042968.1, read on the forward strand.
ACAATCCTGACTGTCGTCTTCCCTCCGCATTCATCACACTCTCTCTAATCTCAGTTCAATCAGAGAAAAGATGAACCATAGATAATCTAAACAAAATGAAAGTGTGGTAATAAAAGTGTCATGTCTGTTTTTTTTCTGTGAAGACAGTCAGACAGTCATCAATTCGGCCGACAGAGATATGATTCTTAGATGTGGAGCCCAGTGTCTCAGCTCTCTCAGTGGCTACAGTACAACGACGCAGCTGAAAACTTTGGAGCAACCCTCTGCTGATCCAGCTTTCAGATCAAACTCTACAAGAGCCAGGAATTACCCAAAAGCCCCCTGCAGCGATGGCAAAAGCACATGCTGTACACAGAAAAAAAGAGGAAAAAACTGAAAAAATGGAACGAGGATGGGGGTAGCACATTATGCTAGAATACTGCAGACTATGGAGAATTCATTAGTCTCACATGTCCCTCCTAGGCATGTTCATAGTAGTGAAGTCAGAGGGGCTGTAAAGCAGGCATTTGAGGCCACCGGACATTGCAGAAGGAGCATATCGGAGACCTCGGTCACACTCTCTAACCCTCTTGCATGGTCTTATATTAAAAGTAAATGTAGTTATTACTGCTTCATTGGACTTCCTAGGTTTTCATATCCACATCAATTTATATGCATTAAGTTAGCATTAAGTAAATAAAATAAAAGCATTAAATCAGTCATATGCATTAAATCTGTCATATCTCATGTTCTCCACATCATTCATCAGAATTCAAAGAGAGAAGAGCCCAGTGTGTATTATGATCAACTATCACCACCATGAGATAATATTAGATCTCCATGTAAAGGATCTGAGTTTCTCACAGATAAACCCTGGAAGGTCATGGTTCCTGGTTGTAAAGGTAATGTGTGTGTGGTGTCTGCTGTGAAGGGATGTGTTACATACAATGGCAAAAGAGTAGTCTTATTGGTGAGTGTGATTCTTTAAGATAGGTCTGATTTTAAAAAAGAGTAAGGTCAAAGCATTGTACATTTCTGGGGATCAACAACAAGTGCTCAGTGCCAGAGCCCTCCAACTATAACCTGAGATCACTGGATTCAGACATACCTCCCAGTGTATACGCCCCCGCGATAGAGTGCCAGTCTATTGCAATAGGGGATTTGTTTTGCATTGTCAAAATGAGGTCGATAAAATTACTGTAATTGAGTCACAGCCCACTGGGCACAGACGTCAGTTCAACGTCTAGTTTTGATTTACATTTGGTTGAGTTGTCAACTAACGTGAATTCAACATGAAATCCCCCCAAAATATTCACCATGTCATTGAATTTGGATGAAAGTTCTGGTGAAACAAAGAAAACATTTGGTGGAAATTACGTGGAAACAACATTGATTCAACTAGTTTTTGCCCAGTGGGGGAATGGCTCAGGTATTGTTGGATAATTTATTTAACATGGGAATTCCTATACATTTCTATTACTCAGCATTACCAGGGAAATCTGTTTTGGTTGGAAATTAACCTGACAACAGTATACTTCAAATGCCACAAACGCCTGTAATGAGAACATGACCTTTTAAAGGTTTCCCTTTTATTTTGACATGACTGAGTGTAAATGTTGTGCAGCATAAGTAGGGCCAGTTGTTTTGTTTGGTTTTTGTGTGGGTTTTCTTTTACTGGTATTTCCAGCATTATCCACTAGGTTTGATGCAAGCAGAAAATCCTAGGAAATATTCTTTAACAAATGGTTTCCAATCAATGAATCAATGTCTGGTTGTGTGAGAGTGTTTGCTGGGGGGGAATTGCCTAAGCCAGGGGAGGCATAGCTCTATGAATCTTAATTGGACAAAGCCTATTCTTTGGCAGAGAATACTATTTGTAGATCAGTGATTCTATAACTCACTTCGCTCAAGCTTACACTCTTCAACGGACTCAGAAGTTGGAGCTAACTAGATCACCATGTAGACAAGCTAAACACCTTCTTTGCTCACGTTTGAGGATAATACAGTGCCACCAACCAGGCCCGCTACCAAGGACTGCGGGCCCCTCCTCTCCTTCTCCGTGGCCGAAGTGAGTATGACATTTAAACGTGTTAACCCTCGCAAGGCTGCTGGCCCAGACGGCATCCCTAGCCGTGTCCTCAGAGCATGCGGAGACCAACTGGCTGGTGTGTTTACGGACATATTCAATCACTCTCTATCGCAGTCTGCTGTCCACACATGCTTCAAGATGGCCACCATTGTTCCTGTACCAAAGAAGGCAAAGGTAACTCAACTAAATGACTATCGGCCCGTAGCATTCACTTCGGTCATCATGGAGTGCTTTGAGAGACCAGTCAAGGATCATATCACCTCCACCCTACCTGCCACCTTAGACCCACTTCAGTTTGCATACCGCGACAACAGGTCCACAGATGATGCAATTGCCATCACACTGCACACTGCCCTATCCCATCTGGACAAGAGGAATACCTATGTAAGAATGCTGTTCATTGACTACAGCTCAGCATTCAACACCATAGTACCCTCCAAGCTCATTATTAAGCAAGCAAAAACCTGAGAGAAATCCTACCAGGAAGTGGAAATCTGGATGCATGGACTCTTTTCAAGTAGTTTCCTATTGAATACACAGTGACGTAGTAATAATTGTACACTTCCTACGGCTTCCACTAGATGTCAACAGTCTTTACAAAGTTGTTTGAAGCGTCTACGATGAACAGAGACCGAATGAGAAGGAGGGGAACTTGTTGAGGCAGGGGATGACATCACTTCTTGGCGCACGTTCATGAGGGTGGATCCTCCGTTCCAAAACCTTTTTCAAGACACAGGAACCGTCCGGTTGAAATATTACTGAATCTTCACGTTCTGAAGGCCCTAAAGATTGATGTTTTACAATGTTTGACATGTTTGAACGAACGTAAATACAACTTTTTTTTTACTTTTCGTCGCGACATCGTCCGCGCGCTTTCTACATTTGGAGTAGCTTACTGAACGCGCGAACAACAAGGAGTTATTTGGACATAAATTATGGACTTTATCGAACAAAACAACATTTGTTGTGGACCTGGGATCCCTGGAAGTGCCTTCTGATGAAGATCATCAAAGGTAATGGAATAATTCTAATTCAATTTATGATTTTAGATGACTCCATGATGGTGGCTATCTGTATAGCCTAGTGTATTTTTCTGAGCTCAGTACTCAGATTATTGCAAAGAGTGCTTTCTTCGTGAAGCTTTTTTGAAATCTTTCATAGCGTTTGCATAAAGGAGATGTTCATCTATAATTCTATGAATGACAGTTTAATTTTGTATCAACGTTTGTGACAAGTATTTTTGTAAACTGTGGCGCTGATTCACCGGGAGTATTTGAGGGAAAACATTTTCTGAACGTCACGTGCCGATGTAAAATGTTGTTTTTATATATAAATATAAACTTTATCGAACAAAAAATGCATGTATTGTGTAACATGATGTCCTAGGATTGTCATCTGATGAAGATCGTCAAAGGTTAGTGCTGCATTTAGCTGTGTTTTGGGTATTTGTGATGCATGCTAGTTGCTTGGAAAATGGTTGTGTGGTTATTTTTGTCGATGTACTCTCCTAACATAATCTAATGTTTTGCTTTCGCTGTAAAGCCTTTTTGAAATCGGACAATGTGGTTCGATTCAGGAGAAGTGTATCTATAAAATGCTGTAAAATAGTCCTATGTTTGAGAAATAGAAATTATTAGATTTGGTTTTGAATATGGCGCTCTGATTTTTTCACTGGCTTTTGATCCCACTAACGGGATCGGAGCGGCAAGAGGTTTTAAGGGGGATACCTAATCAGTTGCAAAACTGAATATATTCAACCGAAATGTGTCTTTCGCATTTAAACCAACCCATCTGAATCAGAGAGTTGCTGTTGTTGTTGGGGGTTAACTGTCTTGATCAAGGGCAAAATGGCAGATTTTTATACCTTGTTGGATCAGGGATTTGAACCAGCAACCTTTTGATATCTGGCCCAATGCTTTTAACGGCTAGCCTACCTGTCGCCCCAGAGTCAATGAGTATATTTACATGCACACTAATAATTCAATATTAAACTGATTATGGCAGTAGCCATGTAAACACCTTAGTCTGCTTATCTTAAGTGGCATATGCTGATTAAAGTACCTGGTTTTCTGAGCAATCTTTCAAAATATTACAGCAGAGGAATGTAGAACATAGTAAAAATAAAGAAAAACCCTTGAATGAATAGGTGTGTCCAAACCGTTTGACTGGTACTCTGTGTGTGTGTAGTGTACAGTATTTTCTCTCTCTCTCTCTCTCTCTCTCTCTCTCTCTCTCTCTCTCTCTCTCTCTCTCTCTCATATATATATATATATATATATATATATATATATATATATATATAGAGAGAGAGAGAGAGAGAGAGAGTATACTGTACACTACAAAAACGGTACATCAAATAGACTTAAGTCCCATATCAATCAATCCGTTCTTCATGTGCTGGGGCAAACCAAATGATCGACCACATGGTATCCAGAAATCTTGAACCAAAGATAGACTGGCTAGCCACACCCTTCCTTTTTTGAACTCCAAACAGGAAATTGCCTCAGAGTAGCCTAGCAAGTATATGCTGCCATCTTGGGGTAGGGAGTGAGATTCTGTTGTTGTGACAGTTGACAGTAGATTCAGTTAGTTTCAAGGGTTGAGAAGCTATGGGCTTGGACACAAACAACCATTATCCTTCACTTTGATTTCATCAAAGCCAGTGAATGCATATCGCCTTGAGTCAGAACAGTCCCTTGGGGGAATGATGTCACAGCTAAAATCAATCAATCAATCAATCAAATGTATTTATAAAGCCCTTTTTACATCAGCAGATGTCACAAGGTGCTATACAGAAACCCAGCCTAAAACCCCAAACAGCAAGCAATGCAGATGTAGAAGCACAGTGGCTAGGAAAAACTCCCTAGAAAGGCAGGAACCAAGGAAGAAACCTAGAGAGGAACCCGGCTCTGAGAGGTGGCCAGTCCTCTTCTGGCTATGTTGGGACGAGATTATAAGAGTACATGGCCATTTAAGGCCAGATTGTTCTTCAAGGTTTCAAACGTTCATAGATGATCAGCAGGGTCAAATAATAATCACAGTAGTTGTAGAGGGTGCAACAGGTCAGTACCTCAGGAGTAAATGTCAGTTGGCTTTTCATAACTGAGCATTCAGAGGTCGAGACAGCAGGTGCGGTAGAGAGAGAGTCGAAAACAGCACGTCCGGGACAAGGTAGCACCATCAGTGAACAGGTCAGGGTTCCCTAGCCGCAGGCAGAACAGTTGAAACTGGAGCAGCAGTATGACCAGGTGGACTGTGGACAACCAGGAGTCATCAGGCCAGTTAGTCCTGAAGCATGATCCTAGGGCTCAGGTCCTCCGGGAGTGGAGGGAGAGAGAGAGAGAATTAGAGGGTGCATACTTAAATTTACACAGGACACCAGATAAGACATAGACTATTGCAGCATAGAAACTGGAGACTGAGACTGAGGTGGGTCAGTGGACACTGTGGCCCCATCCGACGATACCCCCGGACTGGGCCAACCAGGCAGGATATAACCCCACCCACTTTGCCAAAGCACAGCCCCCACACCACTAGAGGGATATCAACAGACCACCAACTTACTACCCTGAAACAAGGCTGAGTATAGCCTACAAAGATCTCCTCCACCGCGAGAGCCCAAGGTGGCGCAAAACCGGACAGGAAGATCACGTCTGTGACTCAATCCACTCAAGTGACACACCCCTCCTAGGGACAACATGGAAGAGCACTAGTAAGCCAGTGACTCAGCCACCGTAATAGGGTCAGAGGCAGAGAATCCCAGTGGAGTGAGGGGAGCCGGCCAGGCAGAGACAGCAAGGGCAGTTCATCGTTCCAGTGCCTTGCCGTTCACCTTCGCACCCCTGGGCCAAACTACACTCAATCATAGGACCTACTGAAAAAGATGAGTCTTCAGTAAAGACTTAAAGGTTGTGGTCGAGTCTGCGTCTCTCACATGGATAGGCAACTCATTCCATAAAAATGGAGCTCTATAGGAGAAAGCCCTGCCTCCATCTGTTTGCTTAGAAATTCTAGGGACAATTAGGAGGCCTGCGTCTTGTGATCATAGCGTAAGTGTAGGTATGTTCAGCAGGACCAAATCAGAGAGACAGGTAGGAGCAAGCCCATGTTATGGATTGTAGGTTAGCAGTAAAATCTTGAAATCAGCCCTAGCCTTAACAGGAAGCCAATGTAGAAAGGCAATCACTGGATTAATATGATCACATTTTTTGGTTCTAGTCAGGATTCTAGCAGCCTTGTTTTGCACTAACTGAAGTTTATTTAGTGCTTTATCCGGGTAGCCTGAGAGTAGAGCATTACAGTAGTCTAATCTAGAAGTGACAAAAGCATGGATTAGTTTTTTTGCGTCATTTTTGGACAAAAAGTTTCAGATTTTTCCAATGTCACGAAGATGGAAAAAAGCTGTCCTTGAAAAATTCTTGATATGTTCATCAAAAGAGAGATCAAGGTCCAGACTAACGCCAAGGTCCTTCACAGTTTTATTTGAGACGACTGTACAACCATCAAGATTAATTCAGATCCAACAGCAGATCTCTTTGTTTTTTGGGACCTAGAACTAGCATCTCTGTTTTGTCCGAGTTTAAAAGTAAAACATTTGCTGCCATCCACTTCCTTATGTCTGAAACATAGTCTTCCAGGGTAGGCAATTTTGGGGCTTCATCCACAAAGCAGTGAAAGTTGACATTGTGTTTACGAATGACATCACCAAGAGGTAGAATATATAATGAAAACAATAGTGATCCTAAAACGGAACCATAAGGAACGCCGAAACTTACAATTGATTTGTCAGAGGACAAACCATCCACAGAGACGAACTGATATCTTTCCGACAGATAAGATCCAACCAGGCAATAACTTCTAATCTCTCCAAAAGAATGGATGGTGTCAAAAACAGCACTAAGGTCTAGGAGCATAAGGACAGATGCAGAGCCTTGGTCTGACAACATTAAAAGGTTGTTTACCACCTTCACGAGTGCAGTCTCAGTGCTATGATGGGGTCTAAAACCAGACTGAAGCATTTTGTATACATTATTTGTCTTCGGGAAAGCAGTGAGTTGCTGCACAACAGAAATGGAGAAATTGAGAGGAATGTGAGATTCGATATATGTCGACAGTTTTTTACATTTTCTGGGTCAAGGTTCGGCTTTTTCAAGAGAGGCTTTATTACTGCCACTTTTAGTGAGTTTGGTACACATCCGTTGGAGAAGGAGTCATTTATTATGTTCAACATAGGATGGCTAAACACAGGAAGTTGCTCTTCCAGTAGTTTAGTTGGAATAGGGTCCAGTATGCAGCTTGACGGTTTAGAGGCCATGACTATTTTCATGAATGTGTCAAGACTTGAGTGTCTCCATTGATCCTAGGTCCTGCAGTTTTGTGCAGACTCAGGACAACTGAGCTTTCGAGAAATATATGAAGTCCGTAATTTGCTTTCTAATGATCATGATCTTTTCATCGACGAAGTTCATGAATTTATCACTGCTGAAGTGAAAGCTATCCTCTCTCGTTGAATGCTACTTTTTATTTAGCTTTGCGAAAGTATCAAAAATACATTTTTGGGATTGTTCTTATTCTCCTCAATTAGGTTGGAAAAATAGGATGATCGAGCAGCAGTGAGGGCTCCTCGATATTGCACGGTACTGTTTTTCCAAGCTAGTCAGAAGACTTCCAGTTTGGTGGAGCACAATTTCCGTTGCAATTTTCTGGAAGCTTGCTTCAGGACTCGGGTATTTTCAGGGAGCACATTTCTTGTGACAAGTCAGCAAAAATTTGAATTTTATCTGCCATGACTACAAGGTCTGACAGGAATTCAAGGAACTCAGTGAGGAACGCTGTATACGACCCAGGAGGCCTGTAAACAGTAGCTATAAAAAGTGATTGAGTAGGTTGCTTTAATTTCATGACTAGAAGCTCAAAAGACAAAAACATTTTTTCTTATTTGTAAATTGAAATTTTCTGTCATAAATGTTAGCAAAACCTGCGCGGGGATATGGTTACTAGTGTAACCAGGAGGAGAGGCCTCATTTAACACTGTAAATTCATCAGGCTTGAGCCATGTTTCAGTCAGGCCAATCACATCAAGATTATGATCAGTGATTAGCTAATTGACTATGACTGCCTTAGAAGTGAGGTATCTAACATTAAGTTATCCTATTTTGAGATGTGAGATATCACAATCTCTTTAAATAATGACAGGAATGGAGGAGGTCTTTATTCCAGTGAGATTGCTAAAGTTAACACCGGCATGTTTTGTTTTGCTCAACCGAGATTGAGGTACAGACACGGTCTCAATGGTGATAGCTGAGCTGACTACACTGACTGTGCTAGTGGCAGACTCCACTTAGCTGGCAGGCTGGCTAACAGCCTGCTGCCTGGCCTACACCCTATCTCATTGTGGAGCTAGAGGAGTTAGAGCCCTGTCTATGTTCATAGATAAGATGAGAGCACTCCTCCAGCTAGGCTGGAGTCCGTCACTCCTCAGCAGGCCAGGTTTGGTCCTGTTTTTGGGTGAGTCCCAGAAAGTGGTCCAATTATCTATTCTATCATTTGTGAGGGGCAGAAAACAGTTTTCAACCAGCGATTGAGTTGTGAGACTCTGCTGTAGAGCTCATCACTCCCCCTAACTGGGAGGGGGCCAGAGACAATTACTCGATGCCAACACATCTTTCTAGCTGATTTACACGCTGAAGCTATGTTGTACTTGGTGACTTCTGACTGTTTCATCCTAACATCGTTGGTGCCGATGTGGATAACAATATCCCTATACTCTCTACACTCCTCAGTTTTAGCCTTAGCCAGCACCATCTTCAGATTAGCCTTAACATCAGTAGCCCTGCCCCCTGGTAAACAGTGTATGATCGCTGGATGATTCTTTTTAAGTCTAATATTGCGGGTAATGAAGTCGCCAATGACTAGGGTGTTCAATTTGTCAGAGCTAATGGAGGGAGTCTTCGGTGGCTCAGACCCCATAACGGGGGGAGGAGAGATCTGAGAACGCTCGGCCTCTGTTCGCTGAATGAGCGACACCAGTTGAGCATGCCAATAGCATTTCTTTCCGGAAGCCTTGAGAAAATTGTCTGGCTGCGAGGACTGTGAAGCGAGATTTATACTACTATCTGTGCCACCAGTAAGTACAGATAGTAGTACAAATCCCCCCGCACAGTCCCCGCAGCCCGATGCTGTTTCATCCTTTCCTACACTTAAATTTAACTTGCCTAGCGATTGCATCTGAAGCTGTGCTTGCAACACAGCTATCCTCACCATAAGGAAATAGTTCTCCTGTATATTATGAGTACAGCAACTGAAATTAGATGGCATAGTGTTAATGTTACTACTATGTTACTAGCTTTTTCGGCTGGTGGGGGTCCTGTACGACCACGTCCAGATAAAGCGTCCGGGGTGAAAAAGTTCAATGAAAAAAAATCGAGCGAGGAAAAAAACGAAGTATTAAAAGTAAAAACTGAAAAGTTTGGCAAATAGCCAAGTAGCAAGAAACTGCACGGAGACAAGTCCGGAAGTTGAGGGCGGAGCAACAGAAGGACATTAAAGGAATGAATAACAGTGAATTGCCATGCAACCTCCCACATCTCCTTCAGGTGCTGTCCTTACGTGGTTGCCCTGAGTACAGTGACGTCAACTCACTTTTTTCTCCCATACATCATTCTAGTCATTGGGGAAGGCTTTTTCACAGCATTGCATCCATGATCATCCTACTGTTGAGCAGTGGTTCCCAAGCTGTGGGAAAGTTGTAATAGTAGAATGCACAAGGTGCAATTTCTAAATTGGGTAGTGCATCATCAGTTTTCCTCTTGTCATGTTAGTCATTGCATATCTTAGAGAGCTATTTATAACGTGTCAGAAATGTCCAGATCAACAAGCCTATGTCAGCTAACGTTTTTTAGCTCCGTTCTTTATCCCAGTCACTCAAATATCACATGAATACACATTAGACATGGCAAAATGTATAGAAATGCAAGAAAATGAGCTGAAAAACGACAACATTTTCTCTGCACCCCATGACAAAATGTGTAGAATTGCAGGAAATAGGCTTTAAAACCTGCAAAATGTTATGTCTGCCAACAACAGGGGTCTGAACAGTTTGTGTCATGAACATGTTCCCCAATGCTGGAAGGGATCCTGAGTGAAAAAGTTTGGGAACCCCTACTGTAGAGCAGTCATTAGCTTGACATGGAGAACTTTTGTCCTTTTTTCTAATCCTTGCCACTTTGCAGCTCTACTGCTCTCTCTCTCTCACATGAGTGCCCTATTTGAGGGTCAGTCACACTGGATTACTCTGCCACTGCTGGGCACGAGTGAGTAACACCACTTCTGAAAGCATAGCTTCTAATGTTATTTAGCCTTGGCTAGTGTGGGAGGCACTTAGTGTGTCCTTCAGCAGTCCCATGTATCTGAACTCTTTATGTTCGTGTTTCTCTCTCCTCTAATAAAGTTTCTCTCCTCCACAGGGAAGGCAATTAAGAGGAAAGGGATAGAGGAGCAGCACACATACTTGCAGTGACCTAAAATCCTAATTTGCACATCAAACAGCCCCTGTATTCATCCTGGACTATTTGCATATAATAACACGAAGGTACTGTATGTCAATGTCAAGTAGAAGGCTTCTTTCTTATGATGCAGCAGTACCTTCTGTCTTTGTGTCTTCTGCTGGGATGCTGGGGCTCACGCACCAGTAGCAGATCAAGTTCATAGACAGAGAAAGGGATAGTGGTGGAGAGGGAGACTCATTCCATGGCTTTGAAGGAGGGGTTGATGGGTAACCTTCAGCAAGACAGGAGTTACGTCAGTCACTGTGGACTCCCTAAGCCAACTAAACCAACAAAGTAAGTATACTGACTGACCAGACTCCTGTTTGCTGTAGTCTAAACTGGTGTCTTAGCATATTCAACAAAGAGTTAGCATAGCAGAGAGGGGTTACTGGTAGTCGTTTTGGTAACGCTTTACAATAAGATGGTCTTAACCATTGTAAAATTATAATTTACTGTAGTAAGGTTGTAATAACATGTCACTTGTAACAATATCTATGAATTCCAGACAATGCCAAAAAGTCTAGTCATCGCAACGTTCTTAATGTTGGACACTTCAATATGCGAAATCAGATGGTAACATCTGTAAAATGCACACAAGTGCACACACACAGTAAACAGTGCCACACATGTATACAAACGCATACATTTGGCCTTGCTGTTTGGATTTTTGTTGTCCTTGATGTAATTTGTTTTTACATTGTTGTTTTCTGTTGTTGTCCTTTGTTTTGTTTTTTTTTCTACATTTTAGTAATTTAGCAGACGCTCTTATCCAGAGCGACTTACAGGAGTGAATGCATACATTTTCTTTTTTTCGTACTGGTCCCCCATGGGAATGCAAACCCACAACCCTGGCGTTGCAAACACCATGCTCTACCAACTGAGCCACACGGGACCCCTTTTGTTCTCTTTGTTGGTTGTTGGTGCATTGGGTCAGTGGTGATTTTGGTTGGGTTGGAGGGGGACGGTGGTTTGGGGGGGGGTTCGGGTGGACTGTGGGGGGTCTTGGATGATTGAGGGTCAGCTCTCGAGGGGAACTGTGGGGTGATCTTGGACGGTTGGTGGCCTGGCGGTTGGGAGCTTGGGCTGGTGGCCGAGAGGTCGCTGGTTCGGGTCCCCGATTCGGCTGGCTGGGGGATCTGTCCTCGTGCCCTTGAGGAGAGCACTTGACCCTGGTTGCTCCTGTGGGTCGCTCTAGATGGGAGTGTCTGCTAGATGGCTGAATGTAATGTAAATGTGGAGCCGCTTCACTGCAGGAAGATTGTACAATATGTTTTAAAATCCAATAAAAAAAAGAAGAAAAAAAGTTATTTGTTTGAAATCTTTTACAAACCACACCATATGTCATTTCCACGCTCCCCATGTCATGTTTGATGACTCGACCGTGACACATTTAACATTTTCAAACACCATCCATACCAGTGGGTTTATCACCTCAAATCTCAGAGGAACAAATACTGTATTTCTAACAACAATCCAAACAGCTCAACAAACTAGTTATGAGACATGCATTATGTATGGTCTCTCTCCTCAGTAGGATGCATTAAATATTTGTTAACTTGTAAAAGCATCAAGCAACATTCTGCACCTCACGAATATTTATTTTTCACACTAAAACTCCATCTGCCACATTCTCTATTCTCTTTTCCCTCATATTTATGGCAAATCAGGGGTGATTTGAATATTGGAAGAGAAGGAATAAATCGGGATCCATTAAGACTGATTCCAGGGGAGCTTTAAGACACACACAGACACTCCACATGCATAGCACAATACTCAAACAAATAGGGAAACATTAAATATTCACAAATCAACATAAAACAACATTGCACATCTCCTAATGATATGCGTGTGCTGAGCCTCAATTACTTTTTCCCACTTTTCTAGTTAGAGTGAAGACTATGCATACAGCTCAGCTTCTTCGCAACAGGACATTGAGATTATAGTTTCCATTTAATGATTTGGGTTTTATTCCACTCTGATTAGTTTGCTCAACAATAAACGCCAATTCAAATGATGGAAGAGATGCGGTGATTGCTGATGCTAAGTTAAATATTCAGTAATTGAAATAATTGTATGTTTATTTTTTATTTTTTCCATAGCAAAACTTATCTTTACAAATCAAATTAAATGCTTTGTTTTCTTTGCCCCTGAAAGAAAATTCAATTAATATCACTCTCACAGCGTTTTCTTCCAGTGCATTGTCAAACAATGTCTCTTTGAGGCAAAAAATAAGTTGGCTTTCCTCAAAGTATATTGTATAAAGAGAGGACACAAACCACTTGATTAATTAGCCTATTGCTTTCGAATATGAAGAAAACAGTTGTTGAAGTAAATTATACAATTAATCACTTTCACCACTTAACATTCACTGCAGATACTCTAAATGAATGTTCATTTTATTTAAAGAGATTGGGTAATTACGTTATAAATAGAGTGTGGTTCTGGTTAGAGTGATTAATTCATTTAGAATGAATGTATCAACAACATTCTTACAAAATATCTATACACTACAAGCTAGTTAGAATACAATCTTAATTATTTTTTGAAAATCTAAGTGTGCACATTCTAACATAGGAATGAATTGATCTCTGTCTGGCAATATGTCTTGCAAAAGCAGTTCCATAGTCAATCTAAATCAAAAGGTGAGTTTGAGTAAGAGTAAGAGCAATCAAGCAAATTCAACCATCTTCTACAAAACCAAGGGAATGGTCAACAGGATGCAATGTTTTGGAATGTTTAGATAGGAATATGCTGCAGTGGCTTGCGAAAGTATTCAACCCCCTTGGTATTTTTCCTATTTTGCTGCCTTTGAACCTGGATTTAAAATAGAATTTTGGGGGGGGTTGTATCATTTCATTTACACAACATGCCTAGTGTACCACTTTGAAGATGCAAAAGATTTTTTATTGTGAAACAAACAAGAAATAAGACATAAAAACAGAAAACTTGATGTCCAAAACTATTCACCCTCCCAAAGACAATACTTTGTAGAGCCACCATTTTTGCAGCAATTACAGCTGCAAGTCTCTTGGGGTATGTCTCTATAAGCTTGGCACATCTAGCCACTTGGATTTTTGCCCATTCTTCAAGGCAAAACTGCTCCAGCTCCTTCAAGTTGGATGGGTTCCACTGGTGTACAGCAATCTTTAAGTCATACCACAGATTCTCAATTGGATTGAGGTCCGGGCTTTGACTAGGCCATTCCAAGACATTTAAATTTTTCCCCTTAAACCACTCGAGTGTTGCTTTAGCAGTATGCTTAGGGTTATTGTCCTGCTGGAAGTTGAACCTCCGTCCCAGTCTCAAATCTCTGGAAGACTGAAACAGGTTTCCCTCAAGAATTTCCCTGTATTTAGTGCCATCCATCATTCCTTCAATTCTGACCAGTTTCTCAGTCCCTGCCGATGGAAAAACATCCCATGATGATGCCACCACCATGCTTCAGTGTGGGGATTGTGTTCTTGGGGTGATGAGAGGTATTAAGTTTGCACCAGACATAGCATTTTCCTTGATGGACAAAAAGCTCCATTTTAGTCTCATCTGACCAGAGTACCTTCTTCCATGTGTTTGGGGAGTCTCCCACATGCCTTCTGGCGAACACCAAATGTGTTTGCATATTTTTTTCCTAAGCAATGGCTTTTTTCTGGCCACTCTTCTGTAAAGCCCAGCTCTGGAGTGTACAGCTTAAACTGGTCCTATGGACAGATACTCCAATCTCCACTGTTGAGCTTTGCAGCTCCTTCAGGGTTATCTTTGGTCTCTTTGTTGCCTCTCTGATTAATGCCCTCCTTGCCTGGTCCATGAGTTTTGGTGGGCAGCCCTTTCTTGGCAGGTTCGTTGTGGTGCTATATTCTTTCCATTTTTAATAATGGATTTAATGGTGCTCCGTGGGGTGTTCAAAGTTTCAGATATTTTTTATAACTCAACCCTGATCTGTACTTCTCCACAACTTTGTCCCTGACCTGTTTGGAGAGCTCCTTGGTCTTCATGGTGCCGCTTGCTTGGTGGTGCCCCTTGTTTAGTGGTGTTGCAGACTCTGGGGCCTTTCAGAACAGGTGTATATATACTGAGATCATGTGACACTTAGATTGCACACAGGTGGACTTTATTTAACTAATTATGTGACTTCTGGGGGTAATTGGTTGCACCAGATCTTATTTAGGGGCTTCAAAGCAAAGGGAGTTAATACATATGCACGCACCACTTTTCAGTTACATTTGTTTTTGAATTTATTGAAACAAGTATTTTTTTTTCATTTCACTTCACCAATTTGGAATATTTTGTGTATGTCCATTACACGAAATCCAAATAAAAATCCATTTAAATTACAGGTTGTAATGCAACAAAATAGGAAAAACATCAAGGGGGATGAATACTTTTGGAAGGCACTGTATGTCAAACAAACATGGCTCTCTGACATCGCAATTATGTTTAGTAATCAAGATATACATACTGCTGAAGTCGGAAGTTTACATACACCTTAGCCAAATACATTTAAACTCAGTTTTTCACAATTCCTGACATTTAATCCTAGTAAACATTCTCTGTCTTATGTCAGTTAGGATCACCACTTTATTTTAAGAATGTGAAATGTCAGAATAATAGTTGAGAGAATTATTTATTTCCGCTTTTATTTCTTTCATCACATTTCGAGTGGGTCAGATGTTTACATACACTCAATTAGTATTTGATAGCATTGCCATTAAATAGTTTTTTTATTTACCTTTATTTAACTAGGCAAGTCAGTGAAGAACAAATTCTTATTTTCAATGACAGCCTAGGAACAGTGGGTTAACTACCTTGTTCAGGGGCAGTACAACAGATTTGTACCTTGTCAGGTCGGGGATTTGATCTTGCAACCTTTCGGTTGCTAGTCCAACACTCTAAACACTAAGCTACGCTGCCGCCCCAGTTTAATGTGGGTCAAACATTTCTGATGTCTTGGCTGATTTATTTTGATTTTACCACGATTTCAAGCAAAGAGGTGCTGAGTTTGAAGGTTGGCCTTGAAATACATCCACGGGTACACCTCCAATTGACTCAAATGATGTCAATTAGCCTATCAGAAGCTTCTAAAGCCATGACATAATTTTCTGGAATTTTCCAAGCTGTTTAAAGTCACAGTCAACTTAGTGTATGTAAACTTCTGACCCACTGGAATTGTGATACAGTGAATTATAAGTGAAGTAATCTGTCTGTGAACAATTGTTGGAAAAATGTATTGTGTCATGCACAAAGTAGATGTCCTAACCGACTTGCCAAAACTATAGTTTGTTAACAAGAAATTTGTGGAGTGGTTGAAAAACGAGTTTTAATGACTCCAACCTAAGTGTATGTAAACTTCCGTCTTCAAATGTATAACCACCTAAGAAATCAATCTCTCTCTCTCCCTCTCTCTCTGGCAGCATATAGTTTCACCCTGGGATTCAATCAAAGCCATTGCTTATCTGAATTCTCATCACACGCTTAGTTGGCTCCCAAGCATCAAATCAATGACAATTACTGCTCTATGAATTCATTCAACACTTGAAAACAATTAGACTGGGCACATAGGTGTTGCAGTTAGCTTTGCAATGTTGCCAGTAACTATGGATGTGTTTAGAGGAACATTCAATTATTTTAACACTAAAAACTATACTGTTGGGCTATCCCATTCCTTATATGCTTTTAGCATCAGTGAGTGATAATCATACATTATCATGGGGAGCATCCATTGGGGTCAGATATCATCAAATAAACCACATTATAAAGAAAAAAGGGCAACTTTAACTTTAATCATGATCTCAGAGACCAAAGATAACCCTGAAGGAGCGGCAAAGCTCCACAGCGGAGATTGGAGTATCTGTCCATAGGACCACTTTAAGCCATACACTCCACAGAGCTGGACTTTACGGAAGAGTGATGTTGTATCCCAGGAAGTCTACCCCGCGGGATGGCAATAGAGGGGAGGTACCATGAGGCGATGTTGTCTCCCTCTGCTGGGAATACGGGAGCTAGGCACCCCGACACGGACAGCTCCAAGTGGAGGTAAATAGGGGAAAGTGCCAACCAGCCATGGAGGCCAAATAAAAGGAGCACTGTGGCACACCGCAAGAGAGAACGGGGAGAGACCGACACCAAGCAAAAGTAGAGGATAAGGACCGCGCCAAACCTAAGTGATTTTCTTTTATGTTTATTTTCTGTCCTAGTAAAGTTGTTTGTGCGGACTAAAACCTCCCTGTCTCTGTATCAATCTCTGCATGCTCAACCCAACACCCCATGATTTACCACAGTGGTCAGAAAAAAGCCATTGCTTAAAGAAAAAAATAAGCAAACACATTTGGTGTTTGCCAAAAGGCATGAGGGAGACTCCCCAAACATATAGAAGAAGGTACTCTGGTCAGGTGATGAGCTTTTTGATGAGCTTTTTGTCCATCAAGGAAAACGCTATGTCTGGCGCAAACCCAACACCTCTCATCACCCCGAGAACACCATCCCCACACTGAAGCATGGTGGTGGCAGCATCATGCTGTGGGGATGTTTTTCCATCGGCAGAGACTGGGAAACTGGTCAGAATTGAAGGAATGATGGATGGCACTAAATACAGGGAAATTCTTGAGGGAAACCTGTTTCAGTCTTCCAGAGATTTGAGACTGGGACGGAGGTTCACTTTCCAGCAGGACAATGACCCTAAGCATACTGCTAAAGCAACACTCAAATGGTTTAAGGGGAAACATTTAAATGTCATGGAATGGCCTAGTCAAAGCCCGGACCTCAATCCAATTGAGAATCGGTGGTATGACTTAAAGATTGCTGTACACCAGCGGAACCCATCCAACTTAAAACCTCTTACATCTAGGGGGCAGTAATTTCACGGCTGGATAAAAAACGTACCCGATTTAATCTGATTATTAGTCCTGCCCAGAAACTGGAATATGCATATAATTATTAGCTTTGGAGAGAAAACACTCCAAAGTTTCTGAAACTGTTTGAATGGTGTCTGTGAGTATAACAGAACTCCTATGGCAGGCAAAAACCTGAGATGCTTCTGTTCAGGAAGTACCCTGTCTGAACATTTCTTGCCCTTCTTGATTATCTCTGTCGTTTACAAAGGATCTCTGCTCTTACGTGACACTTCTCACGTCAACAATGGAGTCTCACAGCCCGGGAAAAACAGGAATGACGTAATTCAAAGCCCTGGCTGAAGCACACGAGAGCAAAAGCTAAGTGGTCACTTGATGGACTAAGCCTTAGGCGCGTGACACGCCCCGCCCCCGGCTTTCGGTTTTTTCCTCAGTTTACAGACAGGCAGATTCCCGGTCGGAATATTATCGCTTCTCTACGAGATAAATTGCATAAATATTGGTTTTAAACAGCGGTTGACATGCTTCGAAGTACGGTAATGGAATATTTCGAAATTTTTTGTCATATTTTGCGTCATGCTCGTGGCCGAGATTTAGCGTTGGGATAGTGTCTAGAACGCACGAACAAAACGTCGCTGTTTGGATATAACGATGGATTATTTGGGACCAAACCTACATTTGTTATTGAAGTAGAAGTCCTGGCAGTGTATTCTGATGAAGAACAAGCAAGGTAAGAACATTTTTCTTATAGGAAATGTGATTTTGGTGAAGGCTAAACTTTCAGGGTGTCTAAATAGCTAGCCCTGTAACGCCGGGCTATGTACTTACATTATTGCAAAATGTGCTTCATCCGAAAAGCTATTTTAAAATCGGACATATCGAGTGCATAGAGGAGTTCTGTATCTATAATTCTTAAAATAATTGTTATGCTTTTTGTGAACGTTTATCGTGAGTAATTTAGTAAAATCACCGGAAGTGTTCGGTGGGAATGCTAGTTCTGAACGTCACATGCTAATGTAAAAAGCTGGTTTTTGATATAAATATGAACTTGATTGAACAGACATGCATGTATTGTATAACACAATGTCCTAGGTGTGTCATCTGATGAAGATCATCAAAGGTTAGTGCTGCATTTAGATATGGTTTGGGTTTATGTGACATGATATGCTAGCTTGAAAAATGGCTGTGTGATTATTCCTGGCTGGGTACTCTGCTGACATAATCTAATGTTTTGCTTTCGCTGTAAAGCCTTTTTGAAATCGGACAGTTTGGTTAGATAAAGGAGAGTCTTGTCTTTAAATAGCTGTAACATAGTCATATGTTTGAAAAGTGTAAGTTTTCGGATTTAGAGGAGTTTGAATTTCGCGCCCCGCCCATCATTGGATATTGGAGCAGACGTTCCGCTAGCGGAACGTGTAGATGTAAGAGGTTAAAGGAGCTGGAGCAGTTTTGCCTTGAAGAATGGACAGAAATCCCAGTGGTTAGATGTGCCAAGCTTATAGAGACATACCTCAAGAGACTTGCAGCTGTAATTGCTGCAAAAAAGGTGGCTCTACAAAGTATTGACTTTGGGGGGTGAATAGATATACAGCATTGTTTTGTCTTATTTCTTGTTTGTTTCACAATAAAAAATATTTTGCATTTTCAAAGTGGTAGGCATGTTGAGTAAATCAAATGATACAAACCCCCCAAAAATCTATTTCAATTCCAGGTTGTAAGGTGAGAAAATAGGAAAAATACCAAGGGGGTTGAATACTTTTGCAAGCCACTGTATCATCTGAAGCAGAGTACACTCTGCACATCAATCTTTTTCTTTCTGAGACGGCCGCAGTGCTTGCGGAAGAGAAGTTTATCTCAACTACAGTTTTGCACAACTTCAAGGAAGAGGGAAGTTGCTCATTCACAGAGACTGCTGGCTCGAAATCATGAAATCACGAAATCATGAAAGAATGGTCAATCAGGTTTGCTGATGGAATTTGTCGACATATTGTAATATCTCCTTGGATCGGATTCTGCACATGGATTCTGCACATGGAGGTTTCGAAACATATTTTTCCCAAGGCGTGCTTTCGACAGATACCCCTTGTGAATGACTGCGTTGCACATAGCGTTCGGGGAAGACAGTGTTATCAGTGGAGATGGTACTGTGGCCTGTGACCATACATGGTTGGTTTTCCAATCCATCAGTGGGAGTAACCGATCCATCAAGTCTGCTCCAAGTAGCAGGGGTTCAGATTCGAGGCTGGTAACATACACAGGGTGAACGAGCGATACGTCCTGGAAGTGTAGTTTCAGCATGACTCTCAATGTGAGAGGCGAGGTAGTCTGAGTGAAACCTCGAAGTGTAGTGTCGCATCGTTCCACTTTTAACCAACATTTAGTTGGCTTCAAAGCCCGTTTGAGATCATCAAACATCATCAAACAATGTTTGAGAGATGAGCAATATTGTCGCGCCGAATAAATTAATGCATGACAAGTTAAAAGCAGTCCTCCAGGACTGTTTCCAGGTATGGCTGTTTAGATTCGCGTTTACTCCCCACAAAGTGGAGTGGTCGTTCGCAACGACGTGATGTGCCATTTCTGTTCAGGGTGAAAGCAGATCAACTTTTCGGATTTTGAGTGGGCTTGGTTTTAACAAAGCTTTTGACATTTTTTTTCGCAACCTTTGTATCAGAGTCTATAGACAAAGCCTGTGGGCTTGTTTCTTGATCAACTGGGCCCTGGATAGGGTCTCGAGTGAGAGGGGGAGGAATTTTAATTTTAACATCCTTGCTAAGGGTGTTAATTCCTGCAAACTTGGTGTCCGGTAATTCCCTCTCTAGTCCTTGTGACTTATCTTTTACCCTTGGGTGCAGGAACGTAGCGAACAGGTCGATTGTAGCGGTAGTCGTTTCGATGGCGACATACTTCAGTTATTTCAACCTTGGAGGTTATTGGATTCGTGGTTTCGTGGTAGAAACCGTTGTTGTGCATCATCTCTCAGCGCTCCAATACCTGATAATGCACCCTCTAACTGGAGTGCTCCTGGTCAAACTTCAAAACAGAGTGGTCAGGGCTCTTAGCGTTGCGAGCTTTTGATGCCTCAAAAGCTATGCTTGCTAGCTCTCTGAGTTGTAAGATAGGCAAGCCAACGTGGGCTGTAGGGCCCAAGTAGGCAATGAAGGTGGGATACATGTTCGACAGAAACATTTGTTTGAATGGTAACATCTCTTCCATTCCTGTTTCAGTAAGCTGAACAAAGTCTATGATAGTAAGCTTGTGGGTGGTCATTCCGAGCTTGTTTGACAGTGTTAGCCAGTGAGCTGTCGTGTTTGCGAGTCGCAGAACCACTGAATTCTAATTTCAAAGCTGTGGCAAGTTTAGCGTAGTCGTTAAGAACGTGTTGCTGTTGTAGAAGAATGAACCTCGTCACGTGTCTATTCGATGTTCACTTCAACAGGTAAACCCTGTCAGAACGCGTAGCATTCGGGTAGCGAGCCAATGTCAGCTAGGAAAGTTCAGTATCGTTTGGCTGACCTGGAACGGGGTCAAAGGTGGGAAAATGATTGACTTTGTCAAGGTGTTCCACGCCAAGCGGGCGGAGAGGGTTGGCTTCATCCTGTGGGGAAATTGGGGCCAAAAGGCCAAGAGGAGAAGCCAAGCTTTGGCTTTGTTGGCAAAGAGGCGCCATATTATTGACCTAAGGGTGGTATTCTGCTGCATTGCAGAGTCCACTTGAGAGCTTAGAGTACTGATTTTGGACATGTGAGTGTCGCACTTGCTCCTTTCAGTCTCAAACTTATCTGTCATTGTTTGCAGATAGAGGTCTTGTGTACGGAGCGAGAGATTCAGTGATGAGATTTCTTCTCTTTGCTTAGAAATCAATATTTCCATCTTCATCACATGAGCTCTCATAATTAATTTGGTCAGCGACTTCAATGAGTTCTGCTGATTTGTCATCCAACTTAGTCATTGTGTTCATTAAAAAGATTGTCTTTGGTCTGCAGCATTTGGAGTAGAACAGTGTTACTTTGAGTAACGTTGAACAAAACTGCATGCAAGTTATCAAGTTAAACGCTCCTGTTTGTGGATAACTCGTCAGATTTATCTAGTTTTCCGTGGACATCATCGTATTTAGTTTTGGCTAAATTGAGTTGTTCCTGTAGAAGGTGATTTGTTCCTGTCGAAGATGATTTTGTTGAAGAGTTTGTGCTCGTTCGTCGTCATAGGTTTTTGCAATAACATTTAATTGTTCAGTTTTCAAACGCAGTTCCATAGCTAGCAGAATTGTTCCCTTTTCTGTGTTTGCCATCAGTTTCCCGGTTCTCTCCACCTGTCCCTTTATGTCTACCATGTCCTGCCCGTGCTTCAGTTGTGCACTGTGGTATTGGACCGATGCCAATCTTGGATGGCAAGACATCAGGGCTAAACTGGAGAGAACCATTACAAGGCCTGCGCCCGATGGTTGATTTTGGAGAGCCTTTGTCACAATTTCTACTGTTTTTCCGCTAATGGCATAGTTAGGGTTGGTATCACTGCTGAGGTCAAAGATCAATTATTTTATGGGTGAGGTTTCACTTATTAGCTGGGGAGTGGGAACCACTCCTGATAGCTTGCTCATTATTCAAATATTTGAGAGGAGAGAAAAAAATGATTATCCTATTTTTCCAAAGTTTGGTTTTGGAATACGTTGGAAGCTGCAAAGACGATTTTAATCTATTTATGGGCGTTAATTAACCATCAGTACTGTACCAGTACTGTGGGAGTTGGACGTGAATGAATTTGCAAAAGCAAATTTAATTGATTAGTCAATGATAATGATTAATCATAACTGGAGAGGCTGAGAATTTACATTTTAATTAACCTGAGAAGTTGTTTCATCTAGGTCAATATTGGAAAGTTTAAATATCTCATTTAATTGGAAGAACCTGAAAAGGTATGTTCGACAATTTAACTTATTCCATTGAATGAGACAATTACCCAGTCAATTGAGATTGGCAGGATTATCATAAGTTTGTCTGTAGTTACACCATATGAGCACACATTTTGCTTTCAAATAGAATATTTAAAAAAATATATTACTTGCGGTTCACCACTATAGGTCACTGATCGCACAAAGCTGAACTCGAACGGAAGTACAATGGAGGAACAATGGCCCGAGACGGAAGAGTATAGCAGTGACACAGGAAAACAAAATGGCTGATATTCCTTTGTTAGCTGTAGCATCTCATGCCAGCTAGCTATTATTATACTGTTCCCACAGCACTAAGGATTCCATACAACATGGAAAGGGGGTTTACTAGTGATGTCTCACATTAACCCATTCGGCATACTCTTTTCTAGCACTGTACATTAAAACAGATACGCCGCTGGCTCAACGCTATAAGCAGACAGATAACATTTTGGCTTGGTCACCGAACAGATCTATCCTCAAATTTCTAACATTACTAGATCGATGCCCTTGCTCTAGAATTTAATATTGACTGACAGAATTAGTACCTTTTGGCATAACGGACGACATCTGGAATTTAACAATTCATAAGAAATTCTGACGTCATCTTATATGCGACACCGGGACAACTAAATGAGCAACACACACACACCACACGGCTCTATTCGTATCTACGAAACGCAGTCTGTTTGAACAGTAATCTGTTTTAACAATTCATATATATACTTAACCTGTCTGGGCTAGGGGGCAGTATTTTCACGGCCGGATGAAAAACGTACCCAATTTAAACAGGTTACTACTCTGGCCCAGAAACTAGAATATGCATATTATTAGTAGATTTGGATAGAAAACCCTCTGAAGTTTCTAAAACTGTTTGAATGGTGTCTGTGAGTATAACAGAACTCATATGGCAGGCAAAAACCTGAGAAAATTCCAAGCAGGAAGTGGAAAGTCTGAGAATTGTAGTTCTTCTTTTGATTCTCTATCGAAGCTACAGCATCTGTGGGGGACGTTGCACTTCCTAAGGCTTCCATTGGCTGTCTAAAGCCTTCAGAAAGTGGTTTGAGCATTTTCCTGTCACTGGGCAGATAATAGGAGCTCAGTTACTGAGTGGTCTGCCTGGCAACAAAGGGATTGGATATGCACAGTCATGTCAGCACGCCGTTCCTTCTTTTTCTTGAATGAATATGCTATTGTCCGGATGGAATATTATCGCAATTTTTACGTTAAAAATACCATAAAGATTGATTTTAAACAGCGTTTGACATGCTTCTAAGTACGGTAATGGAACATTTTGACTTTTCGTCTCTCGTTCCGCGCTCGCGCGTTATGCCTTTGGATAAGTGATCTGTACGCACGAACAAAACGGAGGTATTGTACAGAAATATGGATTATTTGGAACAAAAACAACATTTCTTGTGGAAGTAGCAGTCCCGGGAGTGCATTCTGATGAAGAACAGCAAAGGTAAGAGAATATGTCTGATACTAATTCTGAGTTTAGGTTGCCCCGAACTTGGCGGGTGTCTGAATAGCTCACCGTGATGGCTGAGCTATGTACTCAGAATATTGAAAAATGTGCTTTCTCCGTAACGCTATTTTAAAATCTGACACAGCGGTTGCATCCAAGGGTAGTCTATCTATAATTCTTTAAATAATTGTTATACATTTTGTCAACGTTTATGATGAGTATTTTTGTAAATTGATGTGCACATTCACCGGACGTTTTGGTGGGAATACATTTTCTGAACATCACGCGCCAATGTAAAATGCTGTTTTTGGATATAAATATGAACTTTATCGAACAAAACATACATGTATTGTGTAACATAATGTCCTAGGAGTGTCATCTGATGAAGATCGTCAAAAGTTAGTGCTTCATTTAGCTGTGTTTTGGGTTTTATTGACACATGTCCTTGCTTGGAAAATGGCTGTGTGATTATTTTTGTCTATGTACTCTCCTATCATAATCTAATGTTTTGCTTTCGCTGTAAAGCCTTTTTGAAATCGGACAAGGTGGTTACATCAAGGAGAAGTGTATATTTAAAATGGTGTAAAATAGTTGTATGTTTGAGAAAGTTGAATTATGGCATTTTGTTGTTTTTGAATTTGCCGCCCAGATATTTCACTGGCTGTGTCCCGCAGGTGGGACGCTAGCATCCCACCTAACCCATAGAAGTTAATTCAATACTTAATTCATTCTATTATAGATTCCTCACAGGGGGCACCATTATGTTGTGTCTCTAGTATGATTAAATGAGATGACATGCTATTTTCAAATCGATTACCTAACGTTTAATAATTTTATTAAATTAATCAGGCAATAACTAACTCATTAGGAATCCGGGACACCACGGAAGCATTAGTTTGTATAGAGCGGCTATCTCCTGAATCCACTCTTAAAGATCTGAAGATCTTTTATATCAATAGCAGTCAATCATGAATTATTCTTCACCTTCTATCAGTCTCATCTGAACATCATAAAATTCTTGGTTATCTGCATGAACCCTAGCATAAATAAATCTTTTATATCAATAGCAGTCAATCATGAATTATTCTTCACCTTCTATCAGTCTCATCTGAACATCATAAAATTCTTGGTTATCTGCATGAACCCTAGCATAAATAATGAATCAGCAATATACAATTTGGCTTAATTATCTATTTACTAACTAACTAAATAATCACAGAAATATATAATAAACAAACAGTAGATATTGGTTACTAACAATGATAAAAAAAGTCCCCAGTGGGCTAAGCCAATATGAAAGCTTGGCAGACAAAGGGAAAGGGGTGGGACTGAGAAAGAGCGGGAAAGACAAATGGATTCATCACACACGGTCTATAATTATATTCATTGAAATGCTAATCCTTTGCACATGAACGGCCGCTCATTCGAGAATAATTGCAATGTATATATATTTACGCCCGTATGTCGTTGATGTCTTCTCTCTTAGAATCCACGATCGTCCTGTAGGGTTCATCAGAGTCTCTGGTTAACTTTCATTGAAGTCACAAAGTCTTTCGTGGTTGTAGGTGGTTAGAATGGATCATTCAGACTACCATTCAGAAATGTTCTCATAGAATAGTTGCATCGGCGGTTGTTTGTATTCTCGTCCTAGGTTTACATAATTTCTAGCTGCAGACTAGTAGTTAGTGTTTAAGATTTGCTCATATTCTGTAGGAATCGATAGTCTCAGAGTTGAACCATTTTCAGCCGCGTAGCCAATGCTCCACATGGTATAGTCTTGTCCTTTGGTAGAGTTGTAGTTTAAACCACTTCACACACCAGCATCACCAGGCATGTTTTGGTCTTAGAAATTCAACCATTTGCAACCTTAGCTTACACCAGGGTTTGCGTGAGCTGGTGTGAATTTCATCAGGAGTGGGTTTTATGCGTTTCAGTAGAAAAGGGCGGTCCGTGACACCGACGTAATGCTTATGCTCACGTGGGCATGGCCACTGACTAGTTAATCTTTATATGAAAAGCCATACTCTCATTTAGAAGGTTAACATCACATTATATCTTTTCACAAATTGTTTCATGTTTAATCACATATGTTTCACAATATTTAGATGTAAACCTGACAGCTGGGAAATGTACACATAGGTTATACAGGTTATACAGTTATGTGTGTTTCCTGTCCTTTATGAAATCATCAAATGAAACACACTCGTCATAACTGTCCCTTAAGTGTCCACGGACCCTTCCCACATTCTCAAAAGTAGATATATTGTTTTCTCCCAGTTTGGGGATTTAGGAGTTTGGCCAAGTGACGTCCTTTGTTCTCTCTCTGTGCTCTCTCCCTCTCTTTCTGCATGACCAGGGGGAGAGAGTCTCTGCCAGGAATTTATGACCTGAGATAACAAAACCTGGCTTCAGGAGAGAGAGTGAGAGAGAGAGGGGAGGGAATACACGATCTACACCCCAAAAGGGCCACTTCATGACACAGTACATTATTTAAAAAGCTGTTGCAAGGTGTCAAAAGACCAGGTAAAAAAGCAAACATTTACAACCTTCAAAAACATCTTTGTTGTTTTGTGTGGACGGACCAGTGTGTTGTGAAATAGTTTTACGCTCCAGCTCTTTTCCTTGCAGCACAATCAACATATTTAATGCTGTTCTGATTAAGAAATCTGGATAAGCCCATTAATAACAGTCAAAGGAACACTTAAGGAGTAATCTAACCCAAAGTTTATTGAATTTGATAGGGTATCAATTTCCATTTCACTGTTAATTGAAAATATAGTCCAGAGGCAATAACAATGAATACACCATTCTCACCTTCCCCTGGGTTGGCAAGTAGCCTAGTGGTTAGAGCGCTGGGCCAGTAACAGAAAGGTTGCTGGATTGAATCCCTGAGCTGACAAGGTAAAAATCTGTCACACTGCCCCTGAACATGGCAGTTAATCCACTGTTCCCCAGTAGGCTGTCATTGTAAATAAGAATGTGTTCTTAACTGACTTGCCTGGTTAAATAAAAAAATGACTTTCATGTAGCTATGTTTGTTTCTCATGTCTCTGATATGAGGATGGAAATTGAGAGGCTAGATTTGTAAAGAACAAATTAGCTTCAGAACTTGTGTTGATCTACACAGTAGGGCATATTTATTAATGTTTACATATGGAGCTTGCTTTTTATATGCTACAAAATATACTACAATTTCATTTGTACTTGCATGAACAGCATGTTATCTCTTGAATTAGACTTTTCAACCTTACAGAGTCAAAGTATAGAAACTGACTTGAGGCTGAATCACTCAGATCCGATTTGCCTCAGCTAGGATGATGTGAGCCTAGCTACTTATTACCAATGTGTCCTATCATATGCTTTGTTTATACGTCATCCTCAGTCCTCATTTGAATGTGTACCGTGCATTACCTGTAAGATGCCGCCACATCTTCTGATTCAGCAACAGGTCAGCTAACTAGCTACCGGTCTTAGGCTGTAAAAGCAATTTACATTTGTTTATCTTCCCCAGAAATGAAGACTTAATAAGGGAGAAGTGGGTTACATTAATTTGCCAAGCTCAGGATGCACCCAAGTTGATCACAAGAAGTACTGTTTGCAGAGCACATTTTGCAGATGAGTGCATTGAACCTGCTGAAAAAAAGATGGGGTATGCCAAGCTTCTGATACTGAAGCCTGATGCAGTCTGTCATGGCGCTGGCCTGAGGGGGTAGGTTAATGACCCCCATAAATACCTTTCCCCTTTTTCCTCTCTCTACTCTACCGATGTGACTATTGAAAATCCCTTTGTTAACATTGAGAGAGAGTCTGGTGACATCAAAAGATGGGAAACGGAACCATATTTCGGTAATCCAACAGGTTGAAAATATGCGTTGGGACTTAATGAATATGGTGTTAGTTCAGTTGGCGTATGAGACATGATTACTGATGATAGGATGACATAAACTGTATCTTGGAAAGTCTACACATTCTAGTTATCAGATTCACATGGAATTGTTGTGCAATTTAAATGTTTAAATATGAAACTATTTGTGAAAAGATTAAATGTAATTTTAGCTCCTAAATGAGAGAACGGTTTATCATAGAGAAACATAGAGCTCTCTCAGAGGCCCACCCAAGTGAACAGACATGGGTTGTATAAACTATGAAACACGCCTTTCTTTCACCACTAAATAAACACGTTGACGAAAATATAACTTCCTGTTCCAAGGACGTGCGGACTGGCAGTCCCCACGTTGAAAGGACAAAGACCACCTACAGAAAGAACAAAGCCAACATCAGCAAGAACCTAACGCAATTGGCATCGAATTTCAATATGAAGATGATGACCTACACGCTGGAAGGATGAATTTCGACCATACCAGCCAGAATATAGCATGAGCTTAAAGTATGGCAACTTGGTATGAACTTTGAACTCTTATTCACTAAAGAAGTGCTACCCCCTTCGCCCGCTAAAGGTGGGCTATGAGATGACGGACAGAGTATCCATTCTACCACGCTCCAGTTCACCAATAGACAATCTTCAGAGGACCAAGATCCATGCTGGACCACCCGGCCTCCCATCTACAAACAATCTACCGAAGCGCAGCTCAGAGTAAATATTTATTTCATTCTCATTTTCCAAATGGGCGGTTATTTAGAGTGCATAAGATACTGTATTTACGATAGCATAGCTGCCTACGGCCTGATAGGGACACAAAACATTTTTGTTCCTCAGTCTTCCCGCTCTTTCATTCAAACCCAACCCCCTTTCCTTTGTGTAACCAGCCGTCATGTCGGCTCCGTCCACCAGGGACGTTTTCTTTATGACATAATTTGAAATCAATGTATGATCCATTCTGTGTAGATGTAATTCTGTGTGATTATTTAGGTATTTAGTAAATAAATAATTAAACCAAATGTTGTATTGCTGATTCAACTCGTTAGCCAGGGTTTGTGAAGATAACCAAGAATTTACAACTTTCAGATGAGACTGAATAAAGTGACGATTAAATATTAACTGCTATTGATGTAAAAGATTACTAGGTCTTTAAGAGTTTATTCGGAAGATAACAGCTCTATAAGCATTCTTTCGTGGTGCCCTGACTTTCTAGTTAATTACATTTAACTGATTAGCTTAATCAGGTAATATTAATTACAGAGAAATTATTTTATAGAATAGCATGTCATATCACTTAATCCTCAAGTCCCAACACTTGAGTTGCCACTGACAGCCCCAGCAGCAAGCGTTGGTCACCCTGGAAGTAGTTAACATAGAATAGTAGAGATTATTAGCTAGATAGCTAATTAATTTGTCAATGAGCTAATGTTATATCTCTGACAAGAACCTATATATCCTTGCGTTCACTGAGCTAGTTAGCTAGCTAGCTGTTAGTAAAATATATGACTCAAAAGAGAACAGGTTTTACAATCGGATTTCTATGTATCTCTTTTGGTGCATAACATTTCAAAATCACATTGTAAAGCGTATTCTCTTTTGAGTTAGCTAACATTAGCTGTATGATGATAGAGATGTGTGGTATTTTTATGATTTGGAAGGAAGATTGTGTATAATATGGTAGATGCTGCGTAATGCACGTAAATAATCGCCATATTTTATAGCGTTTGATCACCATTCAGAAACACAAACATTCCGAAAATTAACAAGGGATTTTTATACGCATATTTCCTGTAGACTACATTTCAAACCTCTCCAGAAAAGGCACTGTGGAACAGTAAAGGAAATTAAATTCACTACCCCTTTGTCACGATTCCCACCGACGGTGGCGCCCCCTCCTGCTCGGGTGGCGCTCGGCGGTTGTCGTCACCGGCCTATTAGCTGCCACTGATTCCCTTTTGCTTTTCCCTTTTTTTATTTTAGACACCTGTGGTCAATTATCCATTAGAGGGGCTATTTAGTTTAGCTGGCCCGCTCCTTTTCGTGCGGGATTAATTATTGTTATCGACTGTCTTGTTCGTGTCGGCTTGGCATTGTCGCATTTTGTATTTATTCCCCTGTGTTTGGGAACTTTGTTTTCTTCAGTCAAAGTGTTATTAAAAAACAACACTCCCTGTGCTCGTTGCTTCCTGCGCCTCATTCCTAACAACACGACTACCAACGTCGTTACACCCTTAAACTACCATTTTCCTTTTCACAAACATTACAGGCTGCTGGATCTCCTCTTCAATGAGGTCACCCCTGACCTAGCTCTGAGACTACGTCTAAGATGCCTGACCGTAGTTTTCAAGGTAATGTACTCACATTTGCATATGTCGAACAATGGACCGTCTACATCCGGGTTGCATCCGGTTTATACAGACCAACATCACATGCGCACTAACACTAACACTAACACTGCACACAGGGAGCAGGGTGAGCAGCGACAAAGTCATCACATCATCCAAAAACATGGAAGACATTGGATGAATATAAAATGTTAATATCTTTGACTGTGTGTGAGTTAAACTACAGTACCAAAGCAAACTATTACGGACTACAAAGGGAAACAGCTGCGAGCTGCCCAGTGACGCAAGCCTACCAGACGGGCTAAATGCTTTTTATGTTCGCTTTGAGACATCCAACACTGAAGCATGCATGAGAGCACCAGCTGTTCCAGATGACTGTGTGATCACACTCTCCATAACCAATGTGAGCAAGAACATTAAACAGGTCTTGGGCGTGTACTCAGAGCATGCGCTGACCAACTGGCAAGTGTCTTCACTGACATTTTCAACCTCTCCCACACGTTTCAAGCAGACCACCATAGTCCCTGTGCCCAAGAATGTGAAGGTAACCTGCCTAAATGACTACCACCCCGTAGCTCTCACATCTGTAGCCATGAAGTGCTTTGAAAAGCTGGTCATGCTTACATCAACACCGTCATCCCGGAAACCCTAGACCCACTCCAATTCGCAACAGATCCACAGGTGACGCAATCTCAATCACACTCTACACTGCCCTTTACCACCTGGACAAAAGGAACACATATGTGAGAATGCTGTTCATTGACTACAGCTCAGCATTCAACACCATTGTGCCCACAAAGCTCATCACTAAGCTAAGGACCCTGGACCTAAACAGCTCCCTCTGCAACTGGATCCTTGACTTCCTGACAGGCCGCCCCCAGGTGGTAAGGGTAGGTAACAACACATCCGCCACGCTGATCCTCAATACAGGGGCCCCTCAGGGGCATGTGCTTAGTCCCCTCCTGTACTCCCTGTTCACCCACGACTGCGTGACCAAGCATGACTCCAACACCATCATTAAGTTTGCTGACAACACAACAGTGGTAGGACTGATCACAACAATGAGACACCCTATAGGGAGGAGGTCAGAGACCTGACAGTGTGGTGCCAGGACAACAACCTCTCCCTCAATGTGAGCAAGACAAAGGAGATGGTAGTGGACTACAGGAAAAGGAGGGACGAACAGGCCCCCATATCAACAAGGCTACAGTGGAGCGGGTCGAGAGTTTCAAGTTCCTTGGTGTCCACATCATCAACAAACTATCATGGTCCAAACACACCAAGACAGTCGTGAAGAAGGAACAACACCTTTTCCCCCTCAGGAGACTGAAAATATTTGGCACGGGTCCTCATATCCTCAAGAAGTTCTACAGCTGCACCATCGAGAGCATCCTGACCGGTTGCATCACCACCTGGTATGGCAACTGCTCGGCATCCGACTGTAAGGCGCTACAGAGGGTAGTGCGTGCGGCCCAATATATCCCTGGGGTCAAGCTTCCTGCCATCCAGGACCTATATACTAGGCAGTGTCAGAGGAAGGACCAAACAATTGTCAAAGACTCCAGTCACCCAAGTCATAGACTGTTCTCTCTTGTACCGCACGGTAAGCGGTACCAGAGTGCCAAGTCTAGTTACAAAAGGCTCCTTAATAGCTTCTATCTCCAAGCTATAAGACTGCTGAACAATTAATCAAATTGTCGCCCAGACTATTTACATTGACCCTCCCCCCTTTGTTTTTACACTGCTGCTACTCACGGTTTAATATCTATGCATCGTCATGTAGCCTGGAAAAAGTAAACCCAGCACAGGACACAAACTCATTTGGGGTTGTTTATTCTGTTGAAGATTACATTTAAAATTGGATAACGTAGAAGGGAAATCACCACAAGATAAAGTCACCATAAAGTAAAGTTCGGTCTAAATCACAATCAAGTGAAATAAATCTGTTAGTAAAGTGCATAAAAACAACCTGAGAACATTAAGTACAATTTGAAATGCATAAACGGTAGTGGCTCTACTTTAAACACACTGTCCACGTGATACCCTAACCCCACATGGAACAGTAGATCCTCATCTCTGGTGAACCGTTTTTACAGGCCCACCCTCTAACGGCTCGACTGCATGTGTAGTACCCTGTACTTCGATCACTCTGTACACAGTAGTGCCCCAAGTATCCTGAATCTTGTTTCTATCCTTAGGTCTGTGGCGTAAGTAAACCAGCTGGCCTACATCAATGGCTGGACAGTACACTTTGTTCAAGTCTCTCTGCTGCTTTTTGTTCTGTGTACTCTCTTGCTCTTTCATGTGCCTTGTTCAAACGCTCCTGGTGAACAACCAACCGGTTATGTTTCTTGTCGAGCACCTACTCTTGACCTAACAAAGCATCAACGGGAAGGTGTTGATGGACCACGAAAAGCAGGTAGTACGGCGAGTACCCAGTGGAGGAATGGGGCGTCACATTGTAGGCATACACCAACTCTGGTAACTGCTCAGGCCAAAGGCTCTTCTTTTCTGGCGACAGTGTGTGCAGGCGATCATGGAGTGTTCTATTAAACCTCTTGCACTGAGCGTTCCCCTCAGGGTGATGGAGGGTCATGTGTTTTTTTTGACTCCATAAAGCTTACTCAACTCAGCGATGACTTCACTCTAAAAATGTCTTCCTCGGTCAGAGTGCAATCTCTCAGGCACCCCATACTTAATGAACCACTCCTTGAGAAGGACCTTTGCTGTAGTATCTCCTTACTGGTCATGAGTAGGGAACACCTGAGTGAACTAAGTGAAATCATCCGTTACCACTAACAAATTCTCATGACCATCAGACGCAGGATCCAGGATGGTGAAATCCACTGCAATAACTTCAAGGGGCCGTGAAGCTAGGAAGGTTTTCATTGGTGCCTGTATTTTGGGCTGTGGCATCTTTGTCAGAATACATCTCTGGCATTTCTTCACCCACTGCTCAGCATATTCATACATCCCAACCCATCTCTGTCTAAGTAGGTTCTGTGTGTGTTCTATCCCCTGGTGTCCCATGCGATCATGTACACTTTCAAGTACTGGTTCTTTCAAGCAAGCTGGCAAAAGGAGCTGGTGACATTCACCTATGTGGGTGTCCTCAATCACACAGTACAACAACCCATCTTGCTCTTTTACTCAATGCCACTGCTTCAGCATGGACATAACCGGCGTAGTTAATCCTAACCTCTCTTTGTGAGTAGGTTTTTTCTGTCTGTCCCAAAACTTCCTGAACCTGCTGAGTGTAGGGTCTTTGTCCTGAAACTTGGATAACTCATCTTTAGAGTAACCAGGAAGTGGTGGTGTGTTACCGTGAGACACATTACTATCAGTAGCAACCCTGGCTTCTGAGGCACGAATCTGTCTGATCTTACAGCACTTGGCTCCTGCTGTCCCTAAGTCTGGTTCCAGAGCTGTCCCCTTTCGAATGATATTACAAATTACCACACAATCGTCATACTCGGCATCATCATTACCAGGCTCAGGCTCCCCTGCAAAAGGCTGCCTAGAGAGGGCATCTGCAGCTGCATTGCAGCGTCCCGGGCGGTACTTGACCTTGAAGTAAAACACTACTAACTGAGCCACCCATCTTTGCTTAGCACCTAACTTGGCTGTGGAGAGGTGACAAATGGGGTTGTTGCCTGTTATCACAGTGAACTTAGAGCTCAAAAGATAACCTCGAAATGTCTCTGAAACAGCCCACTTGAGGGCTAGGAGCTCAAGTTTCCTACTGCTGTAGTTCCTGTCATTCTTTTCAGCATTACGGCGTCGCCTGCTGGCATACGATATTACTCTCTTCCTATCTCCTTGCTGCTGGTAGAGAACAGCACCTAATCCTAGGCCACTTGCATCTGTCTCTACAATGAAAGTATGAGTAAAATAAGCAAAACCTAACACAGGAGCAGTGGTAAGTTTCTCTTTCAACAGCTCAAAAGCAGCCTGGCACTCAGATGTCCATGGGTCTTCAAACAACTGTTTAGCTTTTGCAGGGCTATCTTCTCTGAAGCACACATTGACTAAGTCATAGAGAGGGCCAGCCAGTTTGTAAAAATCCTCAACGAACCTCCTGTAGTAGCTACAGAAGACAAGAAACGACCTCAGATCTTTGAGTGTACTGGGAACTTGCCACTGTTTTACGGAGGTGATCTTCTCTGGGTCTGTCCCAATACCCTCTGCTGAAATCTGATGCCCAACATGCTTTTTGCTGAAGGAAATGGCACTTCTCAAGCTTCACTTTCAACCCTGTCTCTTTCAGTCTCTTCAGAACTGTCTCAAGTCTCTCCATATCTGAGAGAACATGAGTATGTCATCCAAGTATACATTACTAACAGTATCTGAAAGACTAGGTCACTCATAGTTAATTACTAACCCAAAGCGGCATCCTAAGATACTCCCATAGGCCAAAAGAAGTTGTAAATGCAGTCTTGTGTCTGTCACTTTCTTGCACTGCAACCTGATGGTAACCACTGTCAAGATCAATAGTCGAAAAGAACTTTGCACCCTGAAGGGCATGAAAAACCTTCGGCGATGCGAGGCAAAGGAAAAACATCACGTCTGTTTTTTTCAGTCGCCTATTGTCAACGCATAGATGAAGACTCCCATCACTCTTACGGACTAGGACCACAGGGGAAGCGTATGAGCTAGAGCTTGCCTGGATAACACCCTTCTTCAGAAGCTTGATGATGTGATCCTTAACCTCTTTGTACTGTGTAGGAGGAATGCGTGTCGTGGAAAATTGTCTTAAGAATAACACTTCTTACAAGAACTTGTAAATTCAATATAGACTTTAATACAGAGTAATAAAGCCGAGCCTGTCCGCGGACAACAACTGCCTTCCTTAGGCCCCGGCTCTGCTTTTATGCACATACAATACAAAGGTCCATCCTTTATGTAAATTAAGTAAAACCCCCTATGCGTTCTGCCACCATTTTCTTTCAACCCAATGGATAACGCCCATATCTGCTTTTAGCTCTAACATAGTAGGGGCTAGACTCTCCTCATATGGATATGAAATAATGCATGCATTGCATGCTTACGCTTGGCATATATTTAGTCATGGTCATACACTCAGCTTGCCTGGCCGTTGCGTGGTTCCTACTTGGGGATGTATGGCCACCTGTTATCTCCACTCAGGGCCAGCTGCCAGTCTCCTCTGTCGCTAGCTAACGTATTTCTATTTTCCTTCTTTCAGCTCGTCTACCTTTCTCCCACATGCGGTGGTAGGGCTGTGTTACTGGTGTGTCATCGACCAAATTCATTTTGTGCTTGACTTTATCAGTGTAACCCAGGTCCTCATCATGGAAAGCAAAAACGTCTGAGTAACTGACAAAAGGGCAGCTAGCGCGGCTTGTTCTTCCTGTGTCCCACCGATATGTAGGCTGTCCAATATCAACTGAATGTCACTGTCAGATGTTTGACCTTCTTTTCTATCAACAGTCACTTCTTCTGTGTCGGCAGAAATACGCTCGAACCGCACCTCACATTGATCACTGTCAACACACTCAACTTGAGTGAGAATGTCATGTCGGGTCCTAGGGTTCAACCACACATCCCCCTGACAGAAATGTACAACTTGAACTGGAAACCAATGACTCTTCGACTCCACAAGAATGACTAGGAGACCACCTGGGCAGCTGAAGACTTTTCAATTACATCACATTTCTGTAATCGCTGGAAGGCTTCTCTCCAATCAGAATCCAACTCACAGCCTAGAGTTGTGTCAAACTCAGCATGGACTAGTTGTCTACATCTGCTGATGATGTTCATTCCAAGGAGACCTGGTACTGTAGTCTGTTACTGCTGAGGATCTTTGACTACCAGGAAGCCACACCCGGGTAAAGTTGCCCCCATGGTCTCTATGTCTAACTCAAGGTAACCTAGGTAAGGGATGTCCAACCAGTTAACTGCAGTTATCTTAAGCCATCCCGCTGTAGAAAGCATGTCTTCATCTTCCCAAAATAAGTGTTCTCTGAAGAATGACTAATGGATGGTGCTGACTTGGCTCCCGGTATCCAGCAAACAGTTTGCAGCGACCTCCCCCAATCTTGAGATCTACAACTGGACATTTGCCCACTGTGTGCTCAAGAAACTGACTGCAAGTACTGTCGGGTAAGCCTACAGATTTTCCCTGAATTGCCCGGCCTCTTGGTAACCGAGGATGCTAGTTTTCCTGCACACTAGCAGCTTGTGTGGTAGTGGACTCATTTAATGATATGTTCTTCTTTGTGCACTGCTTAATAACAATGTGTCCCACCCCTTTACACTTGAAGCAAATTGGCTGACCATCATCAATAAACTTTGGTTTGTCTCTAGGTTTCCCATCTGTGTCATTTACCAGTCTTTCTTACAAGTCAACCTGGCTACAGTCACTTTACCCCTACCTACTGTACATGTACAAATTACCTCGACTAACCTGCACCCCCGCACATTAACTCGGTACTGGTACCCTCTGTATACAGCCTCGTTATTGTTATGTCATTTTATTGTGTTTCTTTTTTTATTTACTTTTTATTTAGTAAATATTTTCTTAACTCTATGTCTTGAACTGCATTGTTGGTAAGGTCTACACCTATTGTATTCAGCGCATGTGACAAATACAATTTGATTTGATAAAAAAATAAAACAAAAATGTAGGAGCAGTCAAAACCGTGCTTCTAGACGGGTACCCTGGCCCCTTGGTCTGGTCTACCTAGCTGATTGACTTCCAATGAAACAAACAAATGAGGAAGTGGCTCACGAGTGGGATGCTCACTTCATTTTCCGTCTCTGCTAGTAACACCAGAAAAGAACAACTGAGCTAATGCTAAATTATCAGCAACAGCCAGGGGGCACAAGGGGCAGTGGCAACCTGTCATTCAGAGCAGGTGGTGCAGAGACCCACCTGTGTTGAGCCCCACATTTTTTGCAAAAAATAAAAATATACACTACCGGTCAAAAGTTTTACAACACCTACTCATTCAAGGGTTTTTCTTTATTTGTTTGACTATTTTTTACATTGTATAATAATAGTGAAGACATCAAAACTAAGCAGGTACCCACGTGCCATCTCCTCATTGGTTATACCCACGTGGGTGATTGAAAGACTAACTGTTTTGCCGGTTGTCATGGTAATACTATGAAAGTTTAGATGCCAAGTTTAGATGTCACCAAATAAGTTCAAAGATGAAAAAAGCCTGGAAGGTGGAGAGATGATTAGAAACGATTCAGTTGACCGTTTTATGTGTGGATTAATTGTCGGAGTAGAGGACCTTGTGCATTTCAGGTAAAATAACAGCTCAACGTTTATATCCCAGGACAAATTAGCTAGCAAAAGCAAGCTAGCTAAATAGGACAAATTAGCTAGCATGTGCAAGCTAGCTAGCTAAATTGCCATACATGTTTAATGCTTTTCAACCTGTCCCCAAATTAATGTAATTGGTTCAGAGTTTGTTTTGATATTTTAACCTGCGTGTCATGATCGCATTTGGTGTGGGGGGACAAAATAAACTTATGCATGATGGCGCACGCGCGCAGCCGGTTTGGGTTCCGTGTAAGTGGGTGGCAGCGTAGCCTAGTGGTTAGAGCATTGGACTAATAACTGAGAGGTTGTAAGTTCGAATCCCCGAGCTGACAAGGTACAGATCTGTCGTTCTGCCCCTGAACAAGACAGTTAACCCACTGTTCCTAGGCCGTCATTGAAAATAAGAATTTGTTCTTAAAACTTCTTTGGGATAGGGGGTGGTATTTTCACGTCCGGATGAAAAGCGTGCCCAAAGTAAACTGCCTGCTACTCAGGCCCAGAAGCTGAGGATATGCATATAATTGGTAGATTTGGATAGAAACACTGTAAAGTTACTGAAACTGTTAAAATAATGTCTGTGAGTATAACAGAACTGAAATGGCAGGAAAAACCCAGAGGACAAACCATCCCAAAAAATAAAAAATTAATCCTACCACTGATTTCAATGGCTGGCACTTTTATAATAGGGTGAAATCGTGCCCGGTTGCAGTTCCTAGGGCTTCCACTAGATGTCAACAGTCTTTAGAAAGAGTTTCAGGCTGGTTTTTGGAAAAATGACCCAGAAATTGTAGTTTTTCTAGGTGGATCCCATTTTGGCTGTAGTGTTTCAAAGCGTGAGAGCGTGTTCTTCGGTATTTTTCTCCGGTAAAGACAATAACGATTCTCCATGTTAAATTGTATCATTTATTTGCGTATTAGGGTACCTAAGGTTTGATTATAAACGTTGATTGACTTGTTTGGATAAGTTTATTGGTAATGTTTGGGATTCATTTTGTATGCATTTTGAAGGAGGGATATCGAGTGGATTATTGACTGAAGGGCACCAGGTAAACTGAGTTTTTATGGATATAAAAAAGGACTTTATCAAACAAAAGGACCATTTGTAATGTAACTGGACCTTTTGGAGTGCCAACAGAAGAAGATCTTCAAAGGTAAGGAATATATTATATCACTATTTCTGACCTTTGTGTCGCAACTCCCTGGTTGAAAATGATTTGTTAAGCATTTGTGTGCTGGGCGCTGTCCTCAGATAATCACATGGTTTGCTTTCGCCGTAAAGCCTTTTTGAAATCTGACACGGCGGCTGGATTAACAGCAAGTTAAGCTTTATTTTGATGTATTGTGCTTGTGATTTCATGAAAGTTTAATATTTATAGTAATTTAATTTGTATTTGGCGCTCTGCAATTTCACCGGAGGTTTTCGACGCTAGCGTCCCACTAATCCGCAAGACGTTTTAACTGACTTGTCTAGTTAAATAAAGGTAAAATAAAAAATACAAAATAAATAAAGTGTTCAGTGAAATAACAACACAATGTCAAATACAGGTAGCCTAGTCAAATAATTAACATCCAATCACATTAACCGTTACTCTCTCGCGGGAAACCTTCTCTCTTGCGCAGACATTTAGAAACAAAACATGACAATTTGAAAAATTAGTCCACTGGAGTTTTTTGAGCGCAAATAAAGACGACTTTCGAGTAGTAAGCCATGTATAAAAGCAACAGATACCATTAATAAGAACGGGCTAGAAGCGTCTTACATGGTGAGCTACCAAGTGGCTAGGACAGGCAAGCTATTCTGTCTGCATTAACAAGGACAACACACAGGTCTTTCCATCATTGTATGATATTTTGAGTGCAAATGAACTCAAGCTTACGGAAAATGTCAAATGTGTTATAGCGAAGCACCGGAGTTAGCTGGGTGAGCAATTACACATGCACTTTCCCAAAACGGACGACACAAACAACTGGATTCGTTACTCCTTTCATGCCCTGCCTCCAGTCCACTTACCGATATCTGAACAAGAGAGCCTCATCGAAATTGCAACAAGCGGTTCTGTGAAAATTTTATTTAATCAGAAGACACTGCCAGATTTCTGGATAGGACTGCGCTCAGAGCTTCTTCCTTGGCAAATTGCGCTGTTAAGACACGGATGCCCTTTGCAACCATGTACCTATGTGAGAGTGGATTCTCAGCCCTCGCTAGCATGAAAACTAAATACAGGCACAGACTGTGTGGAAAAGGATTTAAGACTGAGACTCTCTCCAATACAACCCAACACTGCAGAGTTATGTGCATCATTTCAAGCACACCCTTCTCATTAACCTGTGGTGAGTTATTCACCATTTTTGAAGAACAAATAAAGTTTTATATGTAAGATGGTTAAATAAAGAGCAAAATTATTGATTATTATTATATGATGATTTGTGCCCTGGTCCTATAAGAGCTCTTTGTCACTTCCCATGAGCCGTGTTGTGACAAAAACTCACACTCATTCTTATGTTTAATAAATGTGTCGCATAGTATAGTGTGTCGCTTACAATGATGGCAACAAAAAAAACATTTGAGAGTGCGCTGACTCTGGTGCTAGAGGGGGTACGCAGCTGGAGGTTGAATGTTTGAAGGGGTACGGGACTATAAAAAGTTTGGGAACCACCGCTCTACAGTATATCCTTGAAACACGGCAAATCCTTTTTAATCCTTATCATATGAAGATAAATAATGAAAATAATTTATAGAAAAAAATGTATCGTGCTCATCGGCCATTGGACATAAACATTACACAACAAGTTGGAAATCACAAATTCAACAATGAGTAGTTTGGAAGGAATCAGTGGCTAATCATTAGCCTGCTATTCAGTGGAGTGGCTGTGTGGTCCTAAGTCTAAGTTAAGGGTCTCTTTTCCTAGTTTAAAATGTTTAACATTCAACATTGGCCATGCTGTCAATGAAGCACGATTTGTGTCGCCCTCAAAATAACCAAATCTGGCTTTAGTGAGTTCAAGACAACTGGCAACTCGGGAAAAACGAGCTACGACTGGGAAAATACGTTTTGAAATTTAATCTAACTCGGAATTGTAAATCCGAAACTCGGGCTTCTTTCTAGAGCTACAACCTGAAGATCCCTGACGTCATCATGATTCAACCTTTTTTTTCAGAGTTCCCAGTTGTCTTGAAAGCACCATAAATCCAGAGATTGACAGATTTTAATGATACATTTTGATGACAATATTTGTCCAAGAAGGCCCGCAGCACCATCTTCCTGTTCAAGTGAGCACTTGGTGAGTCCAAAAATGTATTGTATGCTGCTGCATAAATTCTGTGATATGCCAGGGAGATATGTGTACTTTATCTAAGAAAGTAATACTAAGTGTATGTTGTGTAGTAAGCTGTTAGTAGCCCATATGCCTCACCCTAATAATTTGGTCTATTTTTACCTCTTTATTTCGCCTACTGTTCTGACTTGGTGGTGCACATGTAGCCTTTAACCTGTTTTTGAGAAATGTAATCATTGACTATTGTAAGAGCTTTCATTGTCTGCTTATATGCCCCCTTTATTTATTCTATAGTTCTGACTTGGTGTACAGGGAGAATACTGTAAGAACGGCCCATGTTCTGAATTCTGTCGCTGTACATTTCAAAAGTGCTGAACAAATAGTTATATTGACTACGTCTGTCCTAGCTCACTCATTAATGTCTTAATCGAAATTACAGATTGCCTCTAATCAGCTTGTTGTCCCCTTATGCCATAGTTTGTACATCTCAATTGTCAGTAGAAACCACATTTGTTTAATAACCTCTTAGGGCTAGGGGGCAGTATTTACACGGCCGGATAAAAAACGTACCCGATTTAATCTGGTTACTACTCCTACCCAGTAACTAGAATATGCATATACTTATTAGATATGGATAGAAAACACCCTAAAGTTTCTAAAACTGTTTGAATGGTGTCTGTGAGTATAACAGAACTCATATGGCAGGCAAAAACCTGAGAGATTCCTTTACAGGAAGTGGCCTGTCTGACCATTTATTGGCTTTCTTTGACATCTCTTTCCAAAACAAAGGATCTCTGCGGTAACGTGACACTTCCCACGGCTCCCATAGGCTCTCAGAGCCTGGGAAAAAGCTGAATGTTGTCATTGCAGCCCCAGGCTGAAACACATGATCGCCTTTGTCAAGTGGCCGATCAGTAGACAATGGGCATTAGGCGCGTGCACTGGTCGCCCCCGTCTTTCTTTTTTTTCCTCTATTTAGCTAAACGCATATTCCCGGTCGGAATATTATCGCTTTTTTACGAGATAAATTGCATAAAAATGGATTTTAAACAGCGGTTGACATACTTCGAAGTACGGTAATGGAATATTTAGAATTTTTTTGTCACGAAATGCGCCATGCTCGTGACCCTTATTTACCATTTCGGATAGTGTCTAGAACGCACGAACAAAACGCCGCTGTTTGGATATAACGATGGATTATTTGGGACCAAACCAACATTTGTTATTGAAGTAGAAGTCCTGGGAGTGCATTCTGACGAAGAACAGCAAAGGTAATAACATTTTTGTTATAGTAAATCTGATTTTGGTGAAGGCTAAACTTGCTGGGTGTCTAAATAGCTAGCCCGTGATGGCTGGGCTATGTACTTAGAATATTGCAAAATGTGCTTTCACCAAAAAGCTATTTTAAAATCGGACATATCGAGTGCATAGAGGAGTTCTGTATCTATAATTCTTAAAATAATTGATATGCTTTTTGTGAACGTTTATCGTGAGTAATTTAGTAAATTGTTAGTAAATTCCCCGGAAGTTTGCGGGGGGTATGCTAGTTCTGAACGTCACATGCTAATGTAAAAAGCTGGTTTTTGATATAAATATGAACTTGATTGAACAAAACATGCATGTATTGTATAACATAATGTCCTAGGTGTGTCATCTGATGAAGATCATCAAAGGTTAGTGCTGCATTTAGCTGTCTTCTGGGTTTTTGTGACATTATATGCTAGCTTGAAAAATGGGTGTCTGATTATTTCTGGCTGGGTACTCTGCTGACATAATCTAATGTTTTGCTTTCGTTGTAAAGCCTTTTTGAAATCGGACAGTGTGGTTAGATTAACGAGAGTCTTGTCTTTAAATAGCTGTAAAATAGTCATATGTTTGAGAAATTGAAGTAATAGCATTTCTAAGGTATTTGAAAATCGCGCCACAGGATTCAACTGGCTGTTACGTAGGTGGGACGATTTGGTGCCACCTGCCCTAGAGAGGTTAAGCAAGTCAGCCATATCAGCTATATATTTTTTTTAAGTCAGTAAATGAGGCTGAATGAACTGTTTCGCTGCCAGACAAGGCTCCGCTGAGGTGTAGCATCAAATCACATTTTATTGGTCACATACACATTGTTAGCAGATGTTAATGCGAGTGTAGCGAAATGCTTGTGCTTCTAGTTCCGACCATGCAGTAATATCTAACAAGCAATCTAACAATTTCACAACTACCTTATACACACAAGTGTAAGGAATGAATAAGAATATGTACATATAAATATATGGATGAGCGATGGCCGAACGCCATAGGCAAGGTGCAGTAGATGGTATAGAGTACAGTATATACATATGAGATGAGTAATGTAGGGTATGTAAATGTTAAATAAAGTGGCATTGTTTAAAGTGACTAGTGATACATTTATTACATCATAATTATTAAAGTGGCTAGAGATTTGAGTCAGTATGTTGGCAGCAGCCACTCTGTCACGTCCTGACCATAGAAAGCTGTTATTTTCTATGGTAGAGTAGGTCAGGGCGTGACAGGTTTTTTTCTAGTTTAGTTTTTCTATGTTGTCATGTTCTAGTTTTGTATTTCTATGTTGGTTTTGTTTGGGATGATCTCCAATTAGAGGCAGCTGGTCCTCGTTGTCTCTAATTGGAGATTATACTTAAGTAGGGTTTTTTTTTTTACTACCTGGGTTTTTTTTCTACCTAGTGTATGTTTTACCTCTGCGTCATGGTTTGTTGTTTTGTTCTTTATTTTATGTTTATGTATTGCATAGTTTCACAGTGTAAATAAAATGTGGAACGACACACACGCTGACTTTGGTCCACCAAGATTTACATGTTAAAATCGTCACTGACGAGGGGATACGTGTCCCCACAAATGTCCATACACCTAGCCTGGGTACTATTCTGTTCATTCTGTACATTCTATCACTTATGTTTCAAAGATGTTTTGCAATGACAGAGTACAAGGAGTGGAATGTTGGATAAACAGAAACTATATACAAATCTACTGTATATTTCTATATACACAGAGTGTACAATACATTAGGAACGCCTGCTCTTTCCATGACATTGATTGGCCAGGTGAAGCTATGATCTCTTATTGATGTCACTTGTTAAATCCACTTTTATCAGTGTAGATGAAGGGGAGGAGATAGGTTAAGGAAAGATATTTAAGTCTTGAGACAAGTGTGCCAGTCAGAGGGTGAATTGGCAAGACAAAAGATTTAAGTGCCTTTGAACGGGGAATGGTAGGTGTCAGGCACACGCAGACCGGTTTGAATGTGTCAAGAATTGCAATGCTGCTGGATTTTTCACGCTCAACTGTTTCAAAAGGATGTTCAACTCAATATTAGGAAGGTGTTCCTAATGTTTTGTACACTCAGTGTACATTGTGCACATACGTAAATAAAGATGTGTATGTTCTGTTTTTGTTGTCATTAACCAAAGAGACAGAGCTAGCCTGCTTGCCTTTTTAGTTGACTTTCTCCTGCACTCTCTCTCCTCATTAACTGAAGTGAATGATTGAAAAAGTGTCTGTCTCATGACACTGTAATACATGTGGTCTCCAGTCTATGGGCTACAGAAAAACAACATAGGTTACTATGTTTCTACCGTAGGCTACATGATTTATGTTAAATTAATTTGACTGAGCTTTGGTGGAGCGCCGCTGAGCTGCACCTCTCTAACAGCACCCTGGAGAGGCACGCAGGTCATGGGCAAGCTAAATATTGTGTGCCCCTGCCTTTGGCAAAGTGGGCACTGCTTTTCATGGGGCGGCATCAGCACTCACCTAAATAGCCCTTATGCCACTGGGTGAGAGAAGTTATCATTCTTTTTGGGCAAAA
Organism: Salmo trutta; assembly: GCF_901001165.1. Taxonomy (NCBI): domain Eukaryota; kingdom Metazoa; phylum Chordata; class Actinopteri; order Salmoniformes; family Salmonidae; genus Salmo; species Salmo trutta. The sequence goes on from NC_042968.1 coordinate 15,989,612, forward strand.
TAATGTGAGGTGTTATGTGTTGTTGGAGGTGCGTCTTGGTCAGTTTAGCTCGGAAAATGCCGCCGTCTTCAAACTGTCGCTTTAGGCAAATGCCTAATCCTGCCTAATGGGCCAGCCATATGCCGAAATACTATTGACATTACTTGAAACAATGCATGAGACAGCTGACAATAGCATGACAGGTCATGGGAGACACTGCTCCTGAATGGATTTAGATTTTTTTAATATTGATAGTGGCAATTGGGATGTCAAGTGTGCATTGTCTCAATGCCAAAACACTTGCAGACTCCAGTGATCACTATTGAACACATCAGTAAGTGGCCACTTGATTAAGGGCTTAGGGGCAGAGTCTTCGTACAGCTTGCATTGGCGTTAGCTATGCTAGCTAGCTTAGTTAACATACTTAGCACACCCAGATAGGAAGGCTACATCCAAACATTGTCAGTTCGTGCTTATAAGACATACAGTGCCTTCGGAAGGTACTCAGACTCCCCATTTTGTTACGTTACAGCCTAATTCTAAAATTGATTAAATAAAAACTAGTCCTCAGCAATCTACACACAATACCCCACAAAGACAAAGCGAAAACATTTTTTTATTGCAAATGTATTAAATATAAGAAACAGAAATACCTTACTTACATGAGTATTCAGGCCCTTTGCTATGACACTCGAAATTGAGCTCAGGTGCATCCTGTTTCCATTGATCATCTGTGAGATGTTTCTACAACTTGATTGGTCCACCTGTGGTAAATTCAATTGATTGGACATGATTTGGAAAGGCACAAACCTGTCCATATAAGGTTGACAGTGCATGTCGGAGCAAAAACTAAGCCATGAGGTCGAAGGAATTGTCCGTAGAGCTCAAAGCCAGGATTGTGTCGAGGCACAGATCTGGGGAAGGGTACCAAAACACTTCTGCAGCACTGAAGGTCGCGAAGAACACAGTGGCCTCCATCATTCTTAAATGGAAGAAGTTTGGAACCACCAAGACTCTTCCTAGAGCTGGCTGCCCTGCCAAACTGAGTAATCGGGGGAGAAGGGCCTTGGTCAGGGAGGTGATCAAGAACCCGTTGGTCACTCTGACAGAGCTCAAGAGTTCCTCTGTGGAGATGGGAGAACATTCCAGGAGGACAACCATCTCTGCAGCACTCCACCAATCAGGCCTTTATGGTAGAGGGGCCAGACGGAAACCCCTCCTCAGTAAAAGGCACATGACAGCCCGCTTGCCAAAAGGCACCTAAAGACTCTCAGACCATGAGAAACAAGATTCTCTGGTCTGATGAAACCAAGATTGAGCCGTTTGGTCTGAATGCCAAGTGTCACGTCTGGAGGAAACCTGGCACCATCCCTATGGTGAAGCATGGTGGTGGCAGCATTATGCTGTGGGGAGGTTTTTCAGAGGCAGGAACTGGGAGACTAGTCAGGATGGAGGAAAAGATGAACGGAGAAAAGTACAGAGATCCTTGATGAAAACCTGCTCTAGAGCACTCAGGTCCTCAGACTGGGGGCAAAAGGTTCACCTTCCAACAGGACAAATACCTTAAGCACACAGCCAAGACAACGCAGGAGTGGCTTCAAATCAAATCAACTTGTATTGGTCACATACACATATTTAGCAGATGTTATTGCGGGTGTAACAAAAAATGCTTCTGTTCCTAGCTCCAACAGTGCAGTAGTATCTAACGGTGCAGTAGTATCTAAAAACAATTCACAACAATAGACACAAATATAAAAATAAAAGAATGGCATTAAGAAATATATAAATATTAGATTGAGCAATGTAGGAGTGGCATTGACTAAAATACAGTAGAAAAGAATACAGTATATACATATAAGCTGAGTAAAGAGGTATGTAAACATTATTTAAATATTATTGAAGTGACTAGTGTTCCATTGTTAAAGTGGCCAGTGATTCCAAGTCTATGTATATAGGCAGCAGCCTCGGAGGTGCAGGGTTGCGTAACCGGGTGAGGGTTTCAGGGGCCAAAACAAATTTCTTCAGCCTCCTGAGGTTGAAGGGTCTCTGTTGTGCCTTCCTCACCACACTGTCTGTGTGGGTGGACCATTTCAGATCGTCAGTGATGTGTATGCCAAGGAACTTCAAACTTTCCACCTTCTCCACTGCGGTCCCGTCGATGTGGATAGGGTCGTGCTCCCTCTGCTGTTTCCTGAAGTCCACAATCAGCTCCTTTGTTTTGTTGACATTGAGTGAGAGATTATTTTCCTGGCACCACTCTCCCAGGGCCCTCACCTCCCCCCTGTAGGCTCTCGTTATTGTTGTTAATCAGGCCTAGTACTGTTGTGTCATCTGCCAACTTGATGATTGAGTTGGAGGCGTGCATGGCCACGCAGTCATGGGTGAACAGGGAGTACAGGAGGGGGCTGAGCAGGGACCCTTATGGGCCCCAGTGTTGAAGATCAGCGAAGTGAAAGTGTTTCCTACCTTCAGGAAGTCCAGGACCCAGTTGCACAGGGCGGGGTTCAGACCCAGGCCTCCAAGCTTAATGATAAGCTTTGAGGGTAATATGGTGTTGAATGCTGAGCTATTGTCAATGAACAGCATTCTTACATAGGTATTCCTCTTGTCCAGACGGGATAGGGCAGTGTGCAGTGCGATGGCGATTGCATCATCTGTGGATCTATTGGGGCAGTATGCAAATTGAAGTGGGGCTAGCGTGTCAGGTAAGGTTTGGGTAGGTTTTAATAGTCACAGTGGGTACAACATCTCCTATACACTTCCTGATGAACTCCGTCACCGTATCCGTGTATTTGTCTATGTTATTCTCAGAGGCTACCCGGAACATATCCCAGTCTACATGAAGGGAGGTGCAAAATGGAGTCCTGATCAGATTTGCTGAAGGGAGGGTGGGGGAGGGCCTTGTAGGCATTTCGAAAATTTCAGTAGCAGTGGTCCAATGTTTTACCAGCATGAGTACTAAAGTCAGTGTGTTGGTAGAACACTCAGTAGCGTTTTCCTCAAATTTGCTTTGTTAAAATCCACAGCCACAATAAATGCAGCTTCAGGATATGTGGTTTCCAGTTTGCATAAAGTCCAGTGTAGTTCTTTGAGGCTATACGGTCGGCATTTGATTGTGAGGTATTCTAGGTCGGGTGAACAAAAGGCTTCTGTATGTTATCACAACCACACCATGAGTAGTTAATCATGAAACATACACCCCCACCTTTCTTCTTCTTCGGGACAAGTCTCTGAATGTCCTTGAGTGGCCCAGCCAGAGCCTGGACATGAACCTTATCGAACATCTCTGGAGAGACCTGAAAATAGCTGTGCAGCAACGCTCCCCATCCAACCTGACAGAGTTTGAGAGAATCTGCAGAGAAGAATGGGAGAAACTCCCCAATACAGGTGTGCCAAGCTTGTAGCGTCATACCCTAGAAGACTCGATGTTGTAATCACTGCCTAAGGTGCTTCAACAAAGTACTGAGTAAAGGGTCTGAATACTTATGCAAATGTGATTTTTAAATGTTGTAATTTTTTATAAATGAGCAAAAATGTCTAAAACCTGTTTTTGCTTTGTCATTGTGGGGTATTGTGTGTAGATTGATGAGGAAAAAATACAATTGAATCCATTTTAGAATAAGGCTGTAAAGTAACAAAATGTGGAAAAAGGTCTGAATACTTTCCAAAGGCACTGTACATAAGTTATTTACTATTCTGATACACTTTGGAGTGAATGTTGAATTTGATCCATTTGTCTATCTCTATTTTCTGTAGACCAGGAATCAGGTTCATGACGATTACCGAACAGTCAACAAGAAAACACAGTATACTATGGGGGATGTTTTTGATCACTCTAAAACTTTTATCTGGGATATAGGATGACTGTGCATTCCCTTTAAAGCAATGTATGTCATCACCCTGAAAGACAGCACAACAGCGGCAGAGAACAGAACAGGGGGCACTAAACAAACAACAACCAAACAGGGAGTGTAGCTACAGTAGGAGGCTGGTATGAGGCTAGTACAGTATAGGGCCAGACAGAGGTGGCCTAGAGTCTCATTAAAACAACTTATTTTTTAAAGCAGAGAGAGAGAGGCCCATGGAAACTCCAAACTGACAGAATACTTCATTAGGAGTCTTGAATATTTCATTTCGATACACGTCCCTGGATGATTTTCCTCTTTCCTCTCATACATTAGGAATTAGGAGCCGCAACAATTAAAACACACTCATCTGCATATGAAGAGCAGTCCTGTATAATCTGTACTGTGAATGCAGGCAGGCTTGGCCTGGATGGATGCTGTATGAAATGGAGGAGGCTCCTCTCTTTATCTCTGTACTGCTAGGGACTACGGCTCACACTGTAGTCAAACCCCCAGGCCTCCCTGTGCAGCAGCCCCATCCAGCCCTATACAGGCCCATCTACTGGCTCAATAACACACCTCACAGTGCACATTACTGCCTGGGCTCCTCTCTGGCTCTCCCATGCCCAGCCCCAGCCTGACAACCTGCAGGTCTACAGAAACCCACAACATTCAGCTCTTCAGGCAGATGCCATGGCAACCCTGAATCTCTCCTCTGCTGCTCACTGGCTCTTTGTCATTTCTGGGTAATAATTAAGTACCTTACTGTGATTGTTTTTAATTTAAATGGTAAAAAATAAACATAAATAGCTTCTTAGCAAATAGCAATTTCTCAAGCAAGAATTTTGCTAGGACTGTTTGGGAGTGCTCTGAATTGGGAGGGGAAAGCTAGCTGCTATTGGCACAGCGGTTTGGAACTCTCTTATTTGTCTGTTAACTAATTTATTGACATCACCAAGCAGGCCAAAAAACCATCCCACCAAAACAGGCTTTTCAAACAGCTCATACACTAAAAGTGCATTATCATAATTCTCAATATTTCACAGTATTATTCCAAATTCATAGTGTGGAAATCTATATAAAACACAGGGAAATCTCGTTTTTGACTGCACTTTGCCTTTAATGGAACAATTAAATGCTGAATTAATTACATATCTAATGGTTACTTCCCTCCCAGCTGTCGCCTGTTGAGTATGATGAGTTTGTTTTAATGTTGTTTTGAGAGCTCATCACTTTTCTCTTCACTTTAATTAAAATGTAAGTATATTTGGCCATTTCATTTCCAGAAGATGTCACACTTCTCTATAATTGACATGTTTGATTGATATGCAATTAAAAATAGGAAAAAAGACAATTCATATATACACTGTAAACCCCAAGGCATTTTTTACTCAAATACTTCTAATAATTTGAACTCAAAGTCAATGAAAAGATCTCATTACGTAAAATGTTTATGAGAAATCACATCATGTAAGGCTCTGGGTGTAGTGGGTGCGAAGTCAGGCGCAGGAAGCAGAGAGCACAGGGTAGTGCTAAATTTTGACACACGGCGAACATAAGCCACCCACGAAAATACAGGGCGCACACAAAACAAATGCCCCAAACACGGGGGACTGAAAGAGTCCGGAGAAAACCCACGACCGAAAACACGTCAGACACAAGCGTGCACAGTAGCAACACACAAACAATCCCGCACACAGAGCAGGCGGGCCTACCGGCTAAAATAACCCGACTAATCAGTCTAACACAAAACAGGTGAAACCAATAAACAGAAAGGGGGAAAAAAGGGAATCAGTGGCAGCTAGTAGGCCTTCGGTAGGAGTCGTGACACATGAACTCAATTTAACTTTTTTTCCCAGCATGCTCTAATGCTGGTAGATTGTTGGGAATTGTTTTTAATATCTGTGTTTTTGCATATACATTAAGTGATTGATTCATTCATCTTATGCTACACACAATTTTCTAAACTAATCCAATAATTTTGTTTGTTTTTTGTGACTGAAATGGTTGTTCCAGTTTAAATGGCTTAGGTAGTAGTCACTTCACACTGTCCCTAACCCTGGCAGTAATTATGAATGCAGGTTGCGGGTGAACAAAAATGTCAACTGTTGGATATAACTATGGCTGGATTCCAATAGGAATTACACATCACTTTGCAAGCCAGCATAATGTGACTTGCAGCTAGGTTGCAAAATTCAGGTACATTTCCCAAGTTTTACAGAAATCCTGGTTGGAAGATTCCTGGAGATTCTTCAAGCAGGATTTTTTTTAAATCTGGGAATTTGGGGGAAAGTTACTGGAATTTTGCAACCTTACTTGCAGGCCTGATGTGGCCTGTAAACCATGAGTTTTCAGGGCTTGTGAGATATGTAATGCATTGTCATAAAGAGCTTAATTATAATGATAACATTCACCTAGGAACTCACTTGGTGAAGGCAACAGGACTGAAAATGAACAAATTCAACAACCATGTCTCTGTCACTAACAAATACAGTCATGGGTGGTAACTCCACAATTCACTCAAAAAGCCAAGGCACAGTGGGAAATTATATTGGAGGTGTGGCTTAGTGGGGGAGTTACTCAAAATGTTCAATCTGATACAACTCAAATCAGGAGCCCCTACAGCCCTAAAACTCAACTCTAGACCTCACAGTCAGTTCCAGTGCTTGTTTTCATTGTTCCCCTCGAAATCAGGGACTGGTTTAGACCTGGCACAATCGGTACAGTAGGTACAATTATCAGGCAGAACAGAAAACCAGCCGGCTCCAGACCTCGTAGTGTAAGAGTTGAGTACCCGTCCCCTACAGGGTCACAGTGACTCTATCAGTTTGAGCAATGATTACAAAATCACTTTAAGTAACTGTACTCAGATGTATTAAGTGCAACGGGTTTTCCTAAAAGTTTTGAGTAATGACAGCACATTGGGATTTACAGTGTAGTGGTTATATGCAGTGGCCAAATTTGCTTACGCAGATAGCATGTTTGAAATCTTCTGCTCTCTCTGTTGGCATACTGTATGATTTAATCAGTGGGAGTCACAGGAGGTTGGTGGCACCTTAATTGGGGAGGACGGGCTCGTGGTAATGACTGGAGAAGAATCAGTGGAATGGTATCTAATACATCAAACACAAATGTTTTCATTCCATTTGCTCCGTTCCGTCCATTATTATGAGCTGTTCTCCCCTCAGCAGCCTCCATTGGTGGGAGTACTTAAAGAAAACTATTCATGGAGGAAATACCCTTTTCAAGTAGTGATGTATTATCCCATAACTTAGAAATGGAGGAAAGTGATGCCTTATCACATAACTTAGAAATGGAAAGTAAAATAGAGTAGTTCAGCCAATTCCCCAAACTCAACATACAGCATCTGGTTTGTTGAAACATCCAGCTGGCATAAAAGCAGATAATGTTGGTTTTGAGTCATATATTCAGAAACTAAAATGATACAAAGTCCAGCAGAAGGACTCAACCTGAGGCTCAGAACAAAGCAGCAGACAACAACATTAATCTACCACTCGAAAGATGGCCTATGTCTGGGGCGTTCAGTTCCTCTAGTGATGGGAATCAGACATAAATGTACTGTAGGTACAGGCATGAGAGCAGCAACAGTTGTCTTGCCTTTTTTTGTGAGTACTTTTGCAGATAGGGAGTTAGATTAATATTGTATGGCCCACATTTGTTTCATTGGATCAGTTTGTATGGCAGCTGCCTGCACCTCATAAAAAGTGAAATGGATCTGGAGAGCGCTGTTGGGTCAGAGATACGTAGATCATGGGACTGAAAAATATGGAAAGAGGAATACACTATCAGACACAGGCCTTTGAGATAGAACACAGGAAAAAGAAGGCCTTACTATGTTAGAGCTTGAAATATTTATATGATACAACAGAGGGCTGTGGTGGCCTAGGTCGAAGCACAATATGATTTTCATTCAAACCATAGCAAAGCTTAAATATTTAAACAAATGTGAACTTGAAAGATTTCTGATATACCAAGCAGGACTTTGAGATAATTCATAATTGTGTTTATCGCCCTCTGTTATTCTCTGGTCTTTGCTGTGAGATGCTCTACACATTGTTAAAATGGAAGGCTCTGGCTCAAATGAATTCTTATTAGTCTTTCTAAAAATAGCCTCCTGGTTACAGGGTCCATGCTGCCGGTATTCTGACAACCGCTGTGGGAGCATCATGACCAACAGAACATATGAAACTAGCTGCCAGCCTCGGAATGAGAAACATGAGGAAAAAGGACATCTTGTTCGTGTGGCAATTTGAAATATCAGATGCACGGATTATGCAGATTTTCACATGTAGATTCTTGTGCCTCTTACATATGTTTCCCTTTCCCCACCAGACTTCCTCTAATTAGTAATTTCTCCAGAATACGATCATGAAGCCAGTGGAGCGATATATAGGGATACACTAACATAGTTAGGAATGCCTCTATAGGCACCAACCCCATACTAAGGGCAGAACGCATGTATTAGTACACGTTACCAGTGGGTTACCAGTCTTTAAATGTGAGCAATACGGTTGTGAATAAGACAATGTCCCTCCCCCACCCCCACCCCTGACCAGCCAACCGTAAGTCTCAATGCTTCATTGCCTCCATCTCCGACTAACAAAAATAAACATTGACCTCTGTTTAATTCATGCTGCATCAGGGGCGTTTCCTCTGTGACAACAATTTTGGACCCCCTTGTGGCCCCCCTAAATGTGGAGTATGAAATAATTTTTACATAACTAATTTTTGCTATCGTTCTTTTTTTACATCCGTTATTAGACAGTGGCAACGCGGAACACTAATGATTATGAACATGGTCTTTTGCCTGCTAATACCTGCAATGCAGTGAAGAAAACGATATGACAACAATAACGTCTAATGTAATTGGCCCCTCTAACAGTACAACTGGCCCCAGCTTGGCCCCCCCAGTTGAAATGGTCTAGAACCGCCACTGTGCTGCACTACACATTTCTGCTGTCAAACTGCCAGAAACTACAAAATTGTTCCTACTTCTTCTCCCCTATATGTGTTTATGTCCATGTATGTTATATCCATGTATTTGTATGCATTTATTTTTATCTAATTCGTTTTTTTATTGATTTCTTTAATCTCCCAACATGGTGCCGAGTGATATTCCTCATCTGGGTTGTCAGACAGAGTCACCATCCAGTGGATAATTCAAGGATAGTAATGTAGCAGAAAAGCCTGGGACTGTAAACTCATATGTGAAGACATTTCCTGCAGAGAATCTCCTTGCCTTCGTATTAAGACCAACCCACTGAGGAGATGGAAGGAAGGGAGAGGGACTTGGGAGGAGGCAAAGGGCTCTAAAAAGAATGCCAAAAATAAAAGATCAACTTTGACTTCTCATCTTTCTTGTTCCATCTTCCCATGGGGAAAGAATATATTCTCCTTTTGAAGTGGAAACTCGAAACAGAGTAATTGATTTGGTTCTCATTTGCCAATATCAAGCTGAAGTTCTTGAAGAAAAACAGATTGAGTTGCGTGTGCAAAAATGACAGAGGCCCAGAACTGACAGAAACAAAGCCATGAAGTGGAAATCTTAAATGATGAACAGCAAATTCTCACCCGGATTCTTCCTTGCTCATGACTATTAAAAAACTATTGCCAACATCATCAACATGTATTTTAAAAGTACTGAATGTTTTTGCATTTACAACCTATGGCTACCTTTGATCAAGTAATGGTGGGTTGAGGGCAAACTCTAACCTCCCACTTTCTATTAAATGAAAGATCTATGTTCCATTCCATATGATTACTAATAAGATATTAGAGTGAGTTAAGCATGTACTGTGACCTATAAGAACTAATTGGTTAATTAGTGTAAATGGAGAGCAGGTAAAGACACACTGTCTTTCAAAGATGGACCATGCCGTGTTGACTTTATCATTAATCTACACCAGAAATCTTTTATAGTTACACAGTGAACGGAATGTTGAAAATGATTGAAATAAAGGCAGAAGAACAGAGGGGGGGGGCTCAAAAGCAATTACTTTAAATCTAGCAGATTGTCTTTTAAGCTCCCCTTGGTGACAGCAGCAGACAAGTTTCCTATCGTCTGTCGTCTAGTAAGGCGGCCTGGATTCCAGGCCCTCTGGGACGAGGTGGGGATGCTGGAAAACAAACTGCGAGAGGGACCTCAGCAGGGATTGGCTTTAACATGTGCGCCAATTACAGTGAGCACAGCGTGTATCCTTTTCCAAACACCGCTGAGCGCGCCACACGCCCCCTGAGGAAACATCTGGTCCTGTACACTCACGCTCCTCCACTCCCCACAGAAACAGACTTTTCCAACACATACACAGATCTTTGATTTTATTTATTTTAACCTTTATTTAACTAGGCAAGTCAGTTAAGAAAAAATTCTTATTTACAATGACCCCCTACCCCGGCCAAACCCTAACCCGAACAACGCTGGGCCATTTGTGCACCACACTATGGGACTCCCAATCACGGTCGGTTGTGATACAGCCTGGAATCGAACCAGGGTCTGAGATGCAGTGCCTTAGACCGCTGCGTCACTCGGGAGATACAGATACATGCACTGTACATGTGTGCATAATCTGACAGGGTAAGTATTCTTATCTAATTATGTAGTATATATTTAATATGTATGTACTGTAGATGCCAAGGTTGGCAACTTGCAGGCCTTTGAAATGTGAAAAAAGAAAAAGCAATTGTAAGCATTAATTTAAATAAAATAGCTGCTATCTGTTCAAACCAGCCTTATGGAGTTGTAATTTATCTCATTTTAATCCATCTACCAAATCAGACCTGCAATGTTAAGGGTGGGGCCACCTGCTCTGAGTTAAACAATACTCTGCAGTGCTTGGGTCAAGTCAAATTGAAGGCAGCCAATTCAAGAAATTATATTCATTTAAAAAAAATGAAAAATGACCCCAGCCCTGATACTCTGATATAATTCATGCAAAGTACACATCACTCAAACCTCCCCCAGCTGTTTGACAAATTACTACAATAAATTAACAACAATTACATTCAAAATAAGCGCCAAACCCTGTTACGTACCTATCACAGTTTGAACGCCAATGAATTTGATTTCTCTTCTCATCAGTCCTGGTGTAGAGAGAATGACGTACCGCCCTCAGCACTTATCCCTTCCATGTTGGCAGGTTCCTAAACCCTTCCACAAATAACACATGTAAGAATAATTATTTAGAGCAGGGGTGTCAAACTAATTTTGTCCCGGGGGGGCGTATTCGGTCTTCACTGTGGTCCGGAGGGGGCTTGAAAATGGGTTATATTTCCCTGCCCGTCAGTATTTGCAAAATACATTCCTCAATTCATAGTTTTTTCTGCCTGTCTAGCTTTCATTTCAGTGACTATTAGCAAGTTGGACAGTCAAGAAACTGTATGAATGTAGATCCATTATCATTTGTACACAGTTTCCATTTGGTTTTAGTCATTTGAAAGTATATTGAGTTCGTATTTATATATTTTTTTTACTCAAACCACCTGCGGGCCGGATTGGCAGCGATTTTTGTGTGGCAAATATTCCCACAACAGCCTTTGATGTAATCACTTTCCAAACAGCTCCCCCTAGTCAATACACTACTCTGAATTCATGGCCTGGCTTGTTTGCATCATCACTGGAACCTAAACGTTTCTCATCCCTCCCTCACCCCAGGGAGGACAAAGTGGCCCTGGACCCTGCAGAGACGGGGATTGGGCCTGGGTGTGTCCATCCAGAGCTTTACAATAGGAACTATGCGGCAACATATTATAATGGTCAGTCAACACTAAACCCAATAAAGCTAATAGAAAAACAAGGGAGGGCACGAATGTCTTGTAAAGAATGTATATTAACAAATGAATCAGCTGGCATTCAAAATCAAACCACCATTTCCCCAAATTAACTCAAATGTATAGGCTCAGTCTCTAAATTACAAATTAAAATGCAAAATCAAGTCTCTACTTTGGTTTAGCAGTATTGTCTCTGTTCTCCATTGAAATAAAATGTTTAATTCAGTTCAGTCACAAAATCCATCAAGAAATCCAAAAACAAGCAGAAATCAAAATAATTCAGCCTCAAGACTTGAAGTTGGTAGTCTGTGTAATAATCCAAAGTAAAGTAGTAGTCACAGAATAAAACCTCAAAATATATAAGTAGGCCTTAGAAATAGCCTTCCAAATTCAATAGTCCACACAAAGAAACATTTTCTTGATGTTCTATACAATATCCCTTACAAGTCCTTGAGAAAGTTCTCACTTGTATTGAGTGAAAAAAATTGGCTTCTAAACTATAAACAGTTTCCTAGTTACAAAAATGTCTGACATGCAGTCAAGATGGCTGCCCGCTTCATTCTTCTTCCTGTGGATTTCCAGCAGACTAGATGCTTTTTTGCATATTGCTGACTTTCACAGGTTGAAAGAGAGAATTATACATTTTGTTCACAAAAAAGGGGAATGGGAAAAAAAGAAATTGCACCACCATCTAACCTTACATATACACCACTATCCCAACAAACCCACTGCCCCTTCCCACTACTTTGGGCCTATTAGATGTAACCCCATCTCTCAAAACCCCCTGTATCTCTTTCGCACTAAAATCTGTGACATCCCAAAACTTCTCTGCTGCTGCTATGAGAAAATCAATCTTCTGGGATTTCCATTCCATCTGTGTGATACAATTAATAACAATAGCAATAAATGCCAAGAAGCCAACCTTACTAAAACACAAACTGTTGGGGTCACTCTGTACTGGCCTACTACTCACAGGGATCCTCTCAGACTCACTGCCTGGTACGGCAACTTCTCGGCCTCCGACCACAAAGCTCTACAGAGGGTAGCGTGTACGGCCCAGTACATCACTGGGGCTAAGCTGCCTGCCATCCAGGATCTCTACACCAGGCGGTGTCAGAGGAAGGCCCTAAAAATTGTCAAAGACCCCAGCCACCCCAGTCATAGACTGTTCTCTCTACTACCGCATGGCAAGTGGTACAGGTACACCAAGTCTAGGACCAAAAGGTTTCTCAGCAGTTTTTACCCCCAAGCCATAAGACTCCTGAACAGGTAATCAAATGGCTAACCGGACTATTTGCATTGTGTGCCCCCCCCCAACCCCTCTTTTACGCTGCTGCTACTCTCTGTTAATCATATATGCATAGTCACTTTAACTATATATTCATGTACATACTACCTCAATTAGCCCGACCAACCGGTGCCCACGCACATTGGCTACCCGAACTATCTGCATTGTGTCCCGCCACCCACCACCCGCCAACCCCCTTTTACGCTACTGCTACTCTCTGTTTATCATATATGCCTAGTCACTTTAACCATACCTACATGTACATACTATCTCAATCAGCCTGACTAACCGGTGCCTGTATATAGCCTCACTACTGTATATAGCCTCACTACTGTTCTTTTTCCACTGTGTTTTTACTGTTGTTTTTTATTTCTTTACTTATCTATTGTTCACCTAATACCTTTTTTTTTACTTAGAAATTGCACTGTTGGTTAGAGTTTGTAAGTAAGCATTTCACTGTAAGGTCTACACCTGTTGTATTCGGCGCACGTGACAAAAAAACTTTGATTTGATTTAGACTCCCTCACCCTTTGCCTATCATCCTCTTCTTTTCTCACTGCCTCAGCATATGACACTTTCTGCACTGCTCTCACCCTGGCAACCTCAACCTGTCTCTCACGCACCGGACATTTCTGATCCCCAGCAACATGGCCACCCCCACAACACACAGCTTTTTCCATCGAAAATACCAGTGAATGCTCCTCAGAGGAGGACCATCCTATTCAGAGATTATCAGAATTTTTTAAAGAATGAAACATTAAAAAGGTAGAACTATACTAAATATATTCACCAAATACTTGAGGCAGGTAGCCTAGCAGTTAATTAAGAGCATTGGACCAGTAACTGAAAGGTCGCTGGTTCTAATCCCCGACAAGATGAAAAATCTGTTGATGTGTCTTTGAGCAATTGCTCCTCTAAGTCACTCTGGATAAGAGCGTCTGCTAAATGACAACAATAGTAGTAGTAGTCTCAGTAGTCTCAACAACACCCTCTAGGGTAGCACCATGATGTAGGTGGAGGACAGCTATTTTCCGTCCTCCTCTGGCTACATTGACTTCAATACAAAACCTTGGAGGCTCGTGTTCCTCACCCCCTTCCATAGACATACATGGTAATTATGACGACATCCAGAGGACGTCCTCCATTTGCAGTTTAAACTGGCATGTTGTCCATCCAATCAAAGGATTGGAGAATGAATCTCGTATTACATATGTGTGAGTTAGAATCTTGGTGAGATGATGATATTGTTGGATAGATTGAGATTGAGATAGTTGAGCATTTTTAGGATAATATTTATGTGTCGAGTTAGTGCCATTTATTTACATTTGCTATTTTCTTGGATATTTTAGAATATTATTTTTTGTCGAGTTAATGCCATTTATTTACCAGAGTGCAGTTTTCTCTGCAGAGGTAATTACACATGACGATGCTTAACTTGCATATGGATGTTTCTACTGTCTTCTCTGGGATATCAAAATCAATTTAGAATGATTTGGATGATGCATCCATTAAAAAGTGAGACTATTTGATGTGTCTGTGTTTGACTTTGTGAATTCTGAGATGTCAGAGTTTAACGTCATGGAGAAACTTGTTACCCAAACCTATGATGTTGCTGCTGCAATGGAAGGTATCTGCTATTTGTATTTACAGCTAAGTCCCCTCCTGTTCCCTGATTAAGAGGGGATGACCACTCCACTACCATTGTCAACTCTCTCCTAATGTGAACTGCCCTCTCATCCACTGGCGCATTAAATGTTTCCGCCTCAAGCACTGTATGTAGTAGAGTCAATCACATAGACAAACACAATAACATTATTACACATCAATGTGATTTTACTTCTGCTTCTCATATCTCATAATCTCCCGCGGGATTATAAACTTGACACCTTAAACACCGTAGTGGGTTCAGAACAAAAGCTTTCACTGGATATCTGACACATCCTAGCACGACTGTATCAGAGGGACAGGCAGTCTTGTGCTCTCCTCCGGGTCTGCATCGTACCAAACGGCAGACATCATAGACACCAGGAATCCTCATCTTCAGTTGATCCACCTCAACAATCAATGCCACCCCAGTAATCACTTCTTTCATCGGTGCTCTGCTCAGAAGACCAAAGCGGGACACAGCTCTCGTCCCAAAGGTGGAAGACACACAGAAAATAAGCACAAGTCCACTTCTGGATACTTTGACCGAGTTAACAGTGCCCAGCTTCTTCTCCACCCAGCCTGATACCACATATGGGTTGGCCAAAAGGCATGGATACACTTTCTCCAAGAATCTTACTCCCACTGGGCCAGAATCATCTCAGGCATCATCATGATCATTAGGGTGAGGCTTGGTAGTCTTCACCACACCTGTCACCACTACTTCATCCCCACTTTCGTCAGGCTCGATTTCTGAGCTTTCCCTAACCGGCTCCATCTCAAGGTTTTTAGGAGAGCATGTAACCTTATCGTCAGTAGTTGATTCATAAGATGAATTAATACACAGCTTGTATTTGGGAGATGTAGATTTGCACGGTTTGTACTTGGCACAATTCTTTCTTCCTCGCGTCATCCTCCTCCTTCCCGCTTCCTGATACACCCACTCCGTATTTCTCTCAAATCAGGACGTGACTGTGGGTGTGACTAGGGAGTTACTGGGGTGGAGCCCACAACCACATTTCAAGGAACCAGGGAACCTTGAACTATAACACATGGGTTCCAACACGATAGAAACTGTCTGTTACCTTATCTATTAGCCAGTATGCCGTGGGCATTCGGAAGGCTTGTTTCCTAGGCTACTAGCTGAGAATGTAGTTTCTCCATGCACGCCTAGGGGAAAATCCCCGGACACATGTCAGAAAGTGCCCTGCTGAATCACGTCGGCAGGTAGCCTAGCGTTTAGAGCATTAGGCCAGTAACTAAAAAGTCACTAGTTTGAATCCCTGAGCCGACAAGGTGAAAAATATGTTAATGCACCCTTGAGCAAAGCAATTAGATTACAGTTAGCTGACCCTGGACACGACCCCACTCTCCGAGGGTGTCTCAGGGGGAGTTGCGATACGGAAAAAACACGTATGTATAATACACACTTGTGTGAAACAGGGCAAATATAAGCACCCACCAACTGATGTATTATTACTACATAAAGAAAAATGACAGAGTAGGCCTGTCTAAACCTGTGACAGCAGTATATGACAATACGCTCACCATTAACATCAAAATCTGACTGTTCATATGCCCTTTCTCAGTTGTTGTGAACTGTTATGACATGTCTTATGGTGTTACACTGTCGTACTACACAACATTTCTCATTTGTTCTCAAGTTCGTGTTCTGGTAGACGCAATCAGCAGTTAATGCTCAAATAAAGGGAACTTTAAAACTTAATCAGTTGAGATCTTGAAATAATGCCATTGTCTTTTACAATATGTATGGAGATAAAAAAAAATCTGATAAGGGCACCTTACACTTTTCTTTTGACAATGCATAATTCTGGTCTTATAACTAGACAAATTGAGCTTCAAGGATTCTATTTATCTTGGAGGGAACTGAGAATATTCAACAATTCCCTTGCCTTTTGCCAGTGGCTTAGTGTGACATATGGCTAATCTGGTTATTATGCAATTTATCAACCGTCTCACTTTAACTGCCGCGCCACAGATATTATGCGAGTTTCTTATGTGCCATGCTGCAATAACTCTGCAAGAAGCTAATGAGCAGCCGACACCACAATGGTAATACATCTCCAGTCACTTCAGGGTACTCTTGTTGCAACAACTTGTTAGTCTAAGTCACTCCATTAAACTAACCAAATTATATTTTCTAATGATAGAAGAGGGCTCTCAAGTTGGAACCAATGGATTGTGACCAAAACAAAGAGAGGGAGAAACCCTCAGCCAAGTCCACTCAGAGAGAGCACATAAAACACCCCAACACTTCAGTATCTGCAGCAGAGATCCGTTTATTGACAGGTGCCAAACATTTGAAGAAGAATCTATAGTACGAGCCTAGTACCAGGACATAGTCATTGCATGCATACCTAAAAGTGATGCAAAGGAAGCATGTCAGCTGAATTCATTGTTTCTGTTGGCATCCCCTGTTTGAGTGCCACTGTAAACACTGTTTGCAATGTGAGCACTGCCTGATATGGATGGGTGAGTGAGACTGGCATTGAGCAAGGGAATGTCTGTTTCCTGTTCCTGGGCCGGAGATATAGATGGACACCCTTTCCAGCTGGTCCCTGCATGCGGCTTTCGCACCGTCAGCTAATTACGGGTGGGCTGCCATTAAGGGGTGTAAATCAGGCTCAAATGTGACTCTGGAGTCTTTGTGAGACACTGCGCGGGGAGAGCGTGGCCCTCTGATATAATGGGCCCTGAGCTTAAGGGGATATAAGTCTCGATAATGATGGCAGAGCGCAGGGTATTGATCATCGCTCCCTATGGTGTCTGTGTGGGTAGAAGCAGTGAGGAAGGAAATTGAACTGGGATTTCTGAACAGTGTAAAGCAAGTGTGTGTGGAGAAGGGAGGTGGAAAGGGGGTCAAAACAACTTGACTAATGTGTTTATATAGGAGCACTCGACTCCTCTTTGTCAGATCGGCAAACCTTTTCACTCGAGCCCATCTGGGTACAGCTCCAATAGAAACAAGGCAATACTGGATTGGTGCAACAGATTTTGGTGCAACATTTTCATTGTTTCATTGTTATTTTTCCATAATACATATTTAAGTTGGATTCAAAGTGAGAAACAGTCATGTCATTTGCACACGCATTAACATGTACACATTACAGTAACTTGATGCCGATCTTTTCCCCTTCATTTTCTGGCCAAATATAGGTACACAGGCAACATATGAACATTGTTTGCGACTGTCAGTGCCTGTTCTAATTACGAAACAACAAAGAGGCTGAAGTTGGGCTGTTAAAGACAGTTTGTGGTTGGCATTTTGCTTTCCCATCATTATTGTAATGAATGATTAAATATTTATCCTGTATGAGTCAGTGGGGAATCATTTCACCCAGTGTCATTAAGGTTCCTGTTAATTACCATGGCCCATTGGGTCTAACACCTCCTGCCATGTGCTTCTGCACTCCGTCCATCACCAGACACTATACAATTAAACACACTCCATCTTCTCTAGCCATAGCACTGCTAGGATTTACTCTGGAAAGATATTTATAATGACCTCCCTAAATATGTTTATCTGGCAAATAAGGTATTTGGAATCTCTTCTGTTATTGTGCAAGTTGTGAAAATCAAAAGGCATTTGTGAAGCCACTTGGGAGCCACTATCTGAAATGACTTGCATCTGCACGCTTCATACAGAACCTCACACACAATATTTACAGAACACATAGCACTGTGACTTTAAAGTAGAAGTATCGTAACACTATTTCACATTAATAAGGATTTATTATTTATTCAGGTTAGGGTAAATGGTATTATATAATATTTCCAATGTACACATTTCCCTTCCTTTACCCTATAAATCCCCCATGTATCACATTAAATGAAATACAACAACATACTGAAGATAGAATATATTCTATTTGTTTGGACTGTCATTTAAAAAAAATCTTTGTACACGTTACTAATGTTAAAAAATGTAGCTAGCTTATTTATTTGAAATGGCACCCTTCAAAACAAAATAATATCTAGAATTGTAAATATGTCGAAGGACTAAAAACAACACAGTACATTTTCAACATCCTGTTCAGCATGATAAATGGCTCCAAATCGTGACTTTGCAGTTCTTATGAAACATCAATGAATTCCTCTGAAAATAAACAATATTTCTTTCACATTATCTCCTTCATCTACAGTACATATTTCAAAATCAAGAACACAGAACTGTCACCTGTGCTCTGAAGTATCTCCTTCACTGTAGTGTCTGTCAAGTGAGGTCTGACCAAAGGAGGAGGGATGAGACAGAGCAGAAGAGTTCTCTGCCTCATGGCTCTCCCCAGATGAGATGTGATTGCAATTGGTGGCGAACTGACTTGTCATGTTACATGTTGCTGGCCATATGGATGCATGATGTGCCATGCCTTAATTAGATGTCTAGCTGTTGGTAACAGATTCCTTCATACAGTACATCTCTCTCCCACTACGGCTCATTCCTGCTTCCTGTGATGATGAATCTACTCCATTGGGAACAAGCAGGCGTGACCTCCCCCGCCTCTAACTCTCAGAATGTCATTACCCAGGATGCCGTTGGTCACATGGCCTGCCTGCCCTCGTCACTATGGCATCATTTGGCCAGCTGTCAGTAGATAGAGTGTAATGCTGCGACATCATCATGGCTGGCCTGGCGGGGAGGGATCAGTGATGACTCAGGGATCAGCAAGCAATTACACAGATCCCATAGGTCACTAGTCCTGTGTTTTGTAGCTACGCCATACTGAACCCCCCCTCCCCAATGTCTAACTAAGTGCCACATCTCATATTAAGGAGCAGACTATGTTAGACATCCTAAAAATGACCGGGGGACATGTTATCTCATTCCATTCACATTCACTCAAAATCATTTTTCACCCCTAAAATCTGTGTCTAACATGGCATAAAACAAGACCCTCTGTAGATCAGCTAGGACAAAATGAGATGTTCTGAGACTGGAGGACAAACCACAAATGACTTTAACATGCCTACTCTGAATGCGTGATAGCAATCTAAAACTTCCCACAGTCATTCCTTGTGGATGACAAGGGAAAATCGATAGCAACAAAATGCTCAGAATGCTAACAAAGTTCCAAGACTGCTTACTGTATGTAAAGCAAGATGAGAAGTGATGGCTGTTAAGTGAGGACAATCTCAATTATGAGAATGATGTTTTTTTTTCCTCACATAGATACACAATGTAAAATCCCCTCAAGGTGATTTGTTCCTCTGTCATTGTTATGCTGCAGCCTCTGAGTTTGTAATGCCGTCAAGTCATCCATCACTCTTATCTGGGATGACGTAGGCAAGAAGTAAATAGGCATTTCCTCTATATTTAGCACCCACCATCATTAGTAGAAAATCCTAAAAAGCCAGACAATAGAGGATTGATTGCAGAGAATAATGCATCTACAATCCACAAAGGTAGAGAGAAAAGTAAATTGCAAATCCACAATTGAATTTATTATCCTAATCTTCATAAAAGTGACAAAGTGGCAGGGAGAAAAAGCAACAAAAATGCTTAGAATACAGGCTGCGTTCTTTAGGCTGCTGTTGTTGTTCTGAGGGGTTTATCTGTATTGTAACAGTGTAAGGAGCAGACGGAGGGTCCCGTCCTGAAAGAAAGAGCAGAACGGCATGATGGGGGAGCTCACTGAATTCTGGAACACTCCCAAACTCCCAACAGATTGTTTCTCGACTTGGAGTGGATACTGAGGTAGCCCTCTCCCTCAACTCTTATAGAACCCTGCAGCCTCTTTAGCTACAGCACTGTATGAAGGTGCTCCAACCATATTGCTACAGTATGTGGGGTTGTTGAGCTGCACTGCCACTTAGACAGACGATAGCGATGCATATTAAGTAGCTTGAAGACGTTGCTTGAAGAGGACAGTAATGCTGTCATGACCTGTATTGAGCTTGGCGTTAGGTTAGCTCATATGGTTGAGACGATTATCCGTTCCGGGTTCATTTCTCCATGGTGAAAACCCCACATGACACCGTGCTGGCCCCTTTTAAACACCTATCACACCAAGACAGCCGCTCCACATAGCGTCCATGCTTTTCTCTGTCGCAACTTTCATGCAATTGGCAGCAGGTCAATATTTTGAGACATGCAGAAGAGGTCAGGAGTTTCACCCGTTCCCCTGTGAGGAGGACTGAACTAATTTCATCATTCACCACAGCTGTCACAGCCAGAGAATGAAAACAAAACAGAGATGGGACCCGAGATATACAAATGAAATGACCTGACGTTTTCTATCTTTTATTTTGTTTTCCCCCTATGCATTTGGCAGAGGAGATAAACAATATTGGGTGATGTGGAGGAATGTGATGTGGAGGAATGTGTTTATTCATTACTCTACCCATTGTGATAATCTAATGTTTATCTGATAAACAAAGCTGTGGGCATAGATGTTCCACGGGGAAAGTAAACTGGGTTTTTTGGAAGGGAAAAATACACTGGCCTGTCTGTGCATCTGCATAAAAGTCCCCCCCTATTCCTTAGCCTCCTGCACACACACCGAAGCCTAATATTTTATTTAACAACCTGAATATCACAAATGAGTTTGCATCTTTATTTGTAACACACAAAGGGACCAATCATTATCTTTTAATTACCACTATCCAATATTGGGAGCCATTATAGGAAGATAATTAATCTTCCACCATGGCAAACTAAAGAGACTGGGAGTGGGAGGGGGATTTGCACAAACAACAAGTTCATACATAGCAACTCTTTTGAGGTACATTATTTGCACACAAACAAACACTGAATAATGAATTAATGGAGCAGCCAACAGCCATAAAGAGACAGTACTGAATGAATACAGTACTAGGTGAATTGTCTGGTCATTACATGCACAGCCGTTGTGTGTTCCTTACAAATCAGACACATAGGCCTAGCACATTTCTGTATTACTTTTTCACAAGCTCTGTTTTTATTCAAGGCTATCATGCATTTTACAGCCTTAGCATTGCAGCCCCAAGAAGGCAAACATAAATAATATATACTTGATTCAATTGTATTAAGATCAGGCACATCCTAATTCCCTGTTTGGTCCATCTTTCTATAGGCCTAATTAGAATGCGTATCAGGTTTGTGGTGAATTCGAATTGAAGGCAGTCAATTCAGGAAGTTATTTAAACTTAAAATCCTAAAATGTTAAAACATTTGAAATACAGTAAATATTTTCCACTCTTCAGTTTACTGACGTTCTTGAAAATAGATTCCTTTTTTATATATATATTTTTTAGTTTACTTAATAATTGGAATTGACCCCAGCCCTGATGTTTATGGCAGTTAAATATTTTTATTTTATTTTTATTTTACAGCTAACTTTTTTCTTAGAATAGTCCAGCGCTTGGCTTGGACTGAAATAGGTTCCGGCAGTGGCAACCCATCATTCAGGGCAGGGGGGGCAGAGCCCCACCTGTTTTGAGCCCCACATTTTTTGCAAAAAAAAAAATCTATATATAAATATTTTTTGGGGGGGCTTGCCTGTTGTGCATGTTATTTCGGCATTAATACATGTCACATATCAGTTTGCAAACAATGTAAAAAATAAATAATAATAGAGTTAATAAAGCCGCATACACACATGGTCTCTTTTTTAATTTTTTTTATTACCTTTATTTAACTAGGCAAGTCAGTTAAGAACAAATCCTTATTTTCAATGACGGCCTAGGCCTAGTGGGTTAACTGCCTTGTTCAGGGGCAGAACGACAGATTTTTACCTTGTCAGCTCAGGGATTCGATATTGCAAACTTTCGGTCACTAGTCCAATGCTCTAACCATTAACCACTAGGCTACCTGCTGTCTTGAGTAAGGCAGCTCCAAAATGCAGGTGTTTCAGCCTAGCTCAGTGCTTTCTGTGGTGGTGGGGCGAGCCAGCAAAAAATAGGAGCATTGTGCTGTGATTGGCTCAGCGTTATGTCACTCATGGGGACACTACATCATCGCCAAGTTTAAGTCCTTAGTAAGGGTAGACATCCAAAATGTCAGCCCTTTGGGTCCTGCCATAGAGTTATATTACAAGTGCCCTTCCAAGAAGGCTCAAGGTCATCGGCCACAGATAAAATGACTCCAAATCACGTTTTATGTACAGTAGCTTTGATTGGACTGATCACGTCAACATCTTACTTTCAAAGTCTTAGCTAGCAGTCATCATAATGAATGAAGTCGACAATCTACTGGCAAATCATTTTTAATCCTTGTCATATGAAGATAAAAAAGGAAGAGAAATTATAGATAAAACGGTGCTCATCGGCCATTGGACATAAAGATTCACAAATTCAACAATGAGTTGTTTGGAAAGAATCAGTGGCTAACTGCAAGCATTGCAAAGCAACCAGTATCCTGCTATTCAATGGAGTGCCTGTGTAACAGTGTAGGTTCCGTCCCTTTCTTCGCCCCAACCCGGGCTCGAACCAGGGACCCTTGCACACATCAACAACTGACACCCTACGAAGCATCGTTACCCATCGCGCCACAAAAGCCACGGCCCTTGCAACGCAAGGGGAAACCCTACTTCAAGTCTCAGAGACAGTGACGTCACTGATTGAAACGCTATTAGCACGCACCACCGCTAACTAACTAGCCATTTCACATCGGTTACACTCACCCCCCTTTCACCGCAGCAACCAATGATCCGGGTCAACAGCATCAATGTAACAGTGTAGGTTCCGTCCCTCTCTTCGCCCCAACCTGGGCTCGAACCAGGGACCTTTGCACACATCAACAGCTGACACCCCACGAAGCATCGTTACCCATCGCGCCACAAAAGCCAATTGAAATGCTATTAGCGCGCACCACCGCTAACTAACTAGCCATTTCACATCGGTTACACCTGTGTGTTTTTTTTCCCGAGTTCCCACCATAAATCCAGAGAATGCCTTTGATGACAAAGTTTGATAACAAAATTTGCCCTCAAAGGACCACCGTGCCACCTTCATGTTTAAGTGAGCACATCACAAGCCAAGGTGAGTCCAAAAATGTCTTGTATGCTGCTGCATAAATTATGTAAAATGCAAGAGAGATATGTATACAGTAGCCAAGAAAGTAATAGTAAGTGTTTGTTGTGTAGTAAGCTGTTAGTAGCCCATGTACCTCACCCTAATAATTTGGGCTATTTTCACCTCTTAATTTCACCTAACGTTACTGTTCTGACTTGGTGGTGCTGCACATGTAGCCTATAACCTGTTTTTGAGAAATGTCATCATCTAATATTGGAAGACGTTTCATTGTCTGCTTATATGCCCCCTTTATTTATCCTACGGTTCTGACTTGGTGTACAGGGAGAATACTGTAAGAGCAGCCCATGTTCTGCATTCTGTTGCTGTACATTTCAAAAGTGCTGAACACAGTTATATTGACTACGTCCATCTTACTGTAGCTCGCTCATGAATCTCTTCATTGAAATTAAGGAACGCCTCATTCGCTCATCGTTCCCTTATGCCATAGTTTGTACATCTCAATTGTCAGTAAAACCACATTTGTTTAAGCAAGTCAGCCATATCAGCTATGCTTTTTTAAAGTCAGTAAATGAGGCTGAATGAACTGTTTCACTGCCAGACAAGGCTCTGCTGAATGCCAGGTGTAGCGGTGGTAAGGATTCACTCCATTGTGCTGGAAAGAAAGCTCTGCTGTTGGGACAGCTTTATGTAGTTCCTAACAGTTTTTGGGCACCACTTGTCACCGTTATAGTGCAATTAATGTATTGTTTAGTGTTGAGAGTCTTGTTTAGAGTCTTTGTTGGCATGCATCTAAAAATAATGTGTTGGAGTTTGCCCCACCAACATTGACATGCTAAAATCGTCACTGGGTTCTGGTACTCATTTTGGGTGTTTATATTTAGGTGCAGGAGCAACACAATACTTTTTAGCTAATATTCTATTAAAGGAATAGAAGCTCAAGCAGTAGAACATTTGAGGTGCCGGTATTCAGCTCCGGTGAGCTCCTGCCCAAGTCAAGCACTTGAATAGTCACCTGTACATATTGTTGCAGATTGATTAAAAAGTAATATCTAAATCACTGTTAAAGGCCAATCTTAAAGGCCAATCTTATAAACTAATCCTTGAATGAACCCACCTGAACTGACTAATTGCTGCAGACAACATAGACAACAACATTTAATTTCACTCCTTATTAGCAGTACCCCTTTAAAACCACCTCTATCAAATCATAAGACCTGATGTTGACAACTACTATCTTAAGGTTAAATAATAACTGTACAACTAGAGGAGAACTATCTGATTCATTTATTGAAATGGCACTAGGGAAACTAGACTAGAAGGGTGGCGATAACAAATACACAACCTCCGGAGGATAGAGACATTTAGATTGATATATGCATATTTGGCAGACAATTCCCATGTCAGAAAACAAATTAACCCCCAATCTTTTTTTGCAGACAAAAGATAACCTTGGGTCGACTCAGAGACCCCCTATTTCAGCAGCATTCAAGATAGTTCTATTCCAATTATTAGACGGTTGGTGAAGCATGATAAAACAATGAACCATTAATCATGGCCCGGTTCAGATATGACCAAGAACTACATCCAAGTGGGATATTGAACTAGGATACAACATTAACTTATCAGTTGGGGTTCGCTCTGTATCCTGTGGGAAAATATCCCCTCTGTATGCCAGAGAAGTATAGGCCTTCCACAAAAAAAGGTCGATTAACTATAAAATATGAACAGTCTACATTTCCCCTTTCAATTATATATATGCAGTGCATTCGGAAAGTATTCAGCCCCCTTGACTTTTTCCACATTTTGTTACGTTACAGCCTTATTCTAAAATGTATTACATAGTTTTTCCCCCCTCATCAATCTACACACAATACCCCAGAATGACAAGCAAAAACAGGGTTTTAGAAATGTTTGCAAATGTATTAAAACAAAAAAACTGAAATATTACATTTACATAAGTATTCAGATGCTTTACTCAGTACTTTGTTGAAGCACTTTGGGCAGCAATTACAGCCTCAAGTCTTCTTGGGTATGACGCTGCAAGTTTGGCACACCTGTATTTGAGTTTCACATCTGTATTGGAGTTTCTCCCATTTTTCTCTGCAGATCCTCTCAAGCTTTGTCAGGTTGGATGGAGAGCGTTGCTGCACAGCTATTTTCAGGTCTCTCCAGAGATGTTTGATCGGGTTCATGTGCAGGCTCTGGCTGGGCCACTCAAGGACATTCAGAGACTTGTCCCGAAGCCACTCCTGCATTGTCTTGGCTGTGTGCTTAGGGTCGTTGTCCTATTGGAAGGTGAACCTTTGCCCCAGTCTGAGGTCCTGAGCGCTCTGGAGCAGGTTTTCATCAAGGATCTCTCTGTACTTTGCTCCGTTTATCTTTCCCTCGATCCTGACTAGTCTCCCAGTCCTTGCTGCTGAAAAACATCACCACAGCATGATGCTGCCATTACCATGCTTCACTGAAGAGATGGTGCCAGGTTTCCTCCAGACGTGACGCTTGGCATTAATTTATTTTATTTAACCTCTCTAGGGTAGGGGGCAGTATTTTCACGGCCGGATGAAAAACGTACCTAAATTAAACGGCCTACTACTCGGGCCCAGGAACTAGAATATGCATATTATTAGTAGATTTGGATAGAAATCACTCTGAAGTTTCTACAACTGTTTGAATGATGTCTGTGAGTATAACAGAACTCATATGGCAGGCAAAAACCTGAGAAAAATCTAAACAGGAAGTGGGAATTCTGGTGCTTGTAATCCTTTCAAGTCATTGCCTATCGAACACACGGTGACTTAGGGTTCATTTTGGACTTCCTAAGGCTTCCACTAGATGTCAACAGTCTTTAGAAAGTTGTTTGAGGCGTCTATGATGAACAGAGAGCGAACAGAAGAAGTTGGAATTTGTTGACTCAGGAAGGTACTGGCGTTCATTGGCGCACATTCACGTGAGAGGTAGCTGTGTTCCAAAACATTTTTCAAGACACTGGAATCGTCCGGTTGGAATATTATTGAAGTTCTAAGTGATAAAGGCCCTAAAGATTGATGCTATACAACGTTTGACATGTTTGAACGAACGTAAATATAACTTTTTTTACTTTTCGTCGTGACGTTTTGGCCGCGCTTCCTACATTTGGAGTAGCTAACTGAACGCGCTAACAACAAGGAGTTATTTGGACATAAATGATGGACTTTATCGAACAAAACAACATTTATTGTGGACCTGGGATTCCTGGAAGTGCCTTCTGATGAAGATCATCAAAGGTAAGTGAATATTTATAATGCTACTTATGATTTTAGATGACTCCAAAATGGCGGGTATCTGTATTGCCTAGTGTATTTTTCTGAGCGCTAGCGTCCCACCTGCCCAAGAAAGGTTAACTAGGCAAGTCACTGCTTTTACTGAGGGGTGGCTTCCGTCGGGCCACTCTACCTTAAAAGGCCTGATTGGTGGAGGGCTGCAGAGATGGTTGTCCTCCTGGAAGGTTCTCCCATCTCCACATTGGAACTCTGGAGCACTCTCAGAGTGACCATCTGGTTCTTGGTCACGTCCCTGACCAAGGCTCTTCTCCCCCGATTACTCAGTTTGGCCGGGCGGCCAGCTCTAGGGAGAGTCTTGTTGGTTCCAAACTTCTTTCATTTAAGAATGATGTAGGTCACTGTGTTCTTGGGGACCGTCAATGCTGCAGAAATGTTTCGGTACCCTTCCCCAGATCTGTGCCTCGACATGAACCTGTCTCGGAACTCTACGGACAATTCCTTCAACCTCATCGCTTGGTTTTTGCTCTGACATGCACTGTCAACTGTGGAACCTTATATAGACAGGTGTGTGCATTTCCAAATCATGTCCAATCAAATGGATTTACCACAGGTGGACTCCAATCTAGTTGTAAAAACATCTCAAGGATGATCAATGGAAACAGGATGCACCTGAGCTCAATAGCAAAGGGTCTGAATACTTATGTAAATACGTTTTTTTTTTTTATGAATTTGAATTTTTTTTAATTTTTTAACTGTTTTCACTTTGTCATTATGGGGTATTGTGTGTAGATTGGTGAGGAAAATGTTTTATTTAATCCATTTTAGAATAAGGCTGTTACGTAACAAAATGTATATAAATAGCTAATTGTCATTTTCTGAGAACTTTCCTTTTCCACCTCAGTGCAAGATAGAAAAGCTATCATCTGAAAACAAATGGGCAAGATGTGGGATGGCACTAGAGGCAAATGGTTCTGAGGTTTGACAGCCCTGTGGCAATTTGTCAGTGTCATTTCCCACAAGCGTCTCTATGCTGTCCCAACAAACATTTCACACAGGAAATAATTCATCTGCATCCAGAAGAAAGGGTAAGGGAGCGCCATCGCTGAATTAGCTATGAGTTATCTCCTCTAACTTCTAATCAGACTGCTGCCGTTTCCTCCACTGTAAACAAAAGTAATTACAGTAGATGTGATGGAGGGAGAGAAGGAGACAGCTTCTGCATGCTCAGGACCAGTGTCGAGCTAGCTGGCGCTGTAGAGCTGAACACTTTAATTAGGGCCAGACTAGCCCAGCACTACTGAATCAGCCTGACAATAGCAGATGCTTCACTTTCTAAAATAAGGCCTGCTATGCTGCAGTTGTTACTTTTCTTTCTCATTTTCTCCCCAACCAATATCGGTCTTGAGATTCACTTCAACGAAAATGGAGAAACGCTGTTTGGGGAAAGGCTTGGAATCCTGTATCTTACCTGGTTCGATGTGATCATGATGAAGGTAAAGTAGTTGATACCAATTACTATTATTTACAAATTCAGTTCCAACTACACAACAATAACAAAATAGAACATTTACAAACAAAAAGCAAGTTGAAATAGGAAAAATATGATTGTTCATTGTTCAAATAGGGAGGACCAGTGAGTTGAAGTTTACTGGTGGCTACTGTAGTTGAACCAGTTTAGAGGTGCTGGGTGAATCGATGGCTCCTGTCTGAGTAGGGAGTACTCAGCTGAAGATGAATACAACACACATCCTATTCAGAGACCAATTTATTTGTGTTACTAAGATCTTCAGTGGAGTCATAGCCTCACTGAGAATGATGCAATACATCCTGATCTAAAACCAGCGGAGCATTTCTATGGATATGGAGAAAAGTAGTCGTTGCAATTGATCAAAATGTCCCGGCCATACATTGTGTTAGGAAAACAACTCGCCAGCCTACAAATAAGTCGACTTGGGTTTTAGGCCTGTCTAGCTGTTCCATACCCTGTCTGAATGACTATTTAACATGGAAGTAAGCATAAGTGATTAGGGTGTTGTACTGTATGCACGTGTCTAGCCCTTCTCATGACTCCAAATGCTACAGCATTGGAGTCATTCTACGTCCTTTTTGAATACCTGATGTAATTATTCAAGTGTGAAATACTCAATCTATAAACAATTCATCCCTGATTCTGATACGTTTTTGGAAACCTTGAACACTCAACTTAACCTAATTATCATCCAAAAATAACTTTCCAAATACAAAAGATACACTTACTGTTTTACCACATATTTCCACTGATGTTTTTTTTGTGTAACAGGTTCGAGCCACAGGTTTTTTTTTGTTCCCTCCCAAGTTTCTATTAGCTCAGGAAGTGCAACGCAGTGACTTGAAAGTAGAGTTTTCAATGTTCCCGAAACCGTATTGCACGCGGTTATTAGACACGGTTAGACGCAGTCGGGATAGCTCTACACATTGGTTACCCGCTGTGGTCAATTGTTAAACTGAGAACCCTATGGCTATATGGCCTTGGGTTCTCAAGAGCTGGCATGTTCCTAAGAAGACATCTTACTTACCAGGATCCAGGGCGAGCTCTGTCCTGACTCTCTAGTCCGCCAGCGAAAGCAGGTTGCAATGTTCCTAGATGGTGACCAAAATAATATTAATATATACAAAAAAACAAAAAGGAATTCCATAACAAAAAGGTATCAAACAAATAAGGGAAGACCCTGCTAGGCCAGAAGGCTCCTCAATCCACCTCTCCCTCTGCCATCACCTGCCAATCCCTAGTCTCTCACTAGACAGATGTGCCTCCCACAATGTACCAATCTTCTGGTTTACATGCCCCTGCCTACGTCACTGATTTATCCGCTTGTTGCTCACATCCCCTGGACACAAAATAGTAGCTAGCAAGATGATCACAGAGGTTATTTTTAATGAGTGCATTCTGCAAGCGGCTAGTTTGCATCATCTACCTTCACTAAAACAACTGCAAAGAACTTGCCTGCGAACTTCGGTTGCAAATTGCGATGTTCTGGCATGTCTGCCTCGTGATTTGTTGGGGGAGTTGTCTGTCTGAAGAGGACCTTCCCCGGAACAATTTTTTCAAAATTTACCAAGAGTCTGTCATTAATCCCAGATCCTAGTTACTGCTGTTGCCTAGGGTCTGGGTTTCAGGGATTTGCCAATACCCAACACATTAACAATCATCACGTCCTGGCTCTCTCAGCACCTTCCCTGGTTGCTGCTGCACCCTTGGGATGGGAGGTGTTCAGTGGTCTACGTAGGGCCTTCAATGCTTACTGCTTCTCTATCTCCGTGTGGTGTTAGTAACCCAGTTTTATCAGGATCAACAATCCTTTAATATCTTACATAAAGACTTAGAAACAGTCACAGAATATCTGGTATGGTTCTGGCATTGAGAAACTGATGAAGTTGTTTTTGGACATACTGACAAGAAAACAAAGGCATGAAATAAAACAAAAGCTTTTGATCTTTACATTTACTGGGATTGAGAGGGACAGTAAAAACACATGACAAAATCATACACTTTAAAGGATTTCTCATGGGTGTACTGCTTGGTAGCTAGAGACGAGTGACAGTAATACATTATTTTGATGCTGGATGAAATTGCATGCTTGACTCAATTATGATATGACATTAACAGTAAAATATCTAGGAAAAGCTTTGATGCATTTATAAAAATAAAAGATACATCAAAGGTAAATAAAGACAAGCAAATCATCCTATGATTGACAACTCTGCATTCCTTATGCTTACTTTATCCATGACATGCAATGTGCATTGATAAGGAGTCAAAGTTGGCGTATGTCGGCCTTTATAAATATGACCTTGCGCCCCTGGTCGTGTTCCTAATGTAACATAGCTACAAACTTTTATGTTGATACATGAATAAGCTCTTATTTAATTAGAAGCCAAACATGCTCAATGGAACATGGGCCTATTTTACAAATTAGCTGATACAATTGTTTGAAGTTCAAATATATATGAAGGTTTTTAAATGTTGAAAAAAACACTTATGCATGAGTACAGATTCAGAACGAGTGAGACACATTTCATACGAACCGATATTTATTGGCCAACTGGAAACAGTATAACGTGTTCATTGGCATAGTTTTTGCTGAGCATGTAAAACCCCTGACAGCTGAAATCTGTCACTTAACTCCCTCTTAGAATGGCTGTCTTTACAGACTTTGGAACATGAATGCCACAACAAATCGGGACATTATTACGATTCCACATCTTTGTCAGAGAGCAAATGCCGCATTTCACAATACTCTCAGATCAAAATGCCAAATCAAATTAAATAATGGCAGTTTTGCCGCATTTAACAATTGTCATCTCTGTGGTGCTTCTTCCTTCCATCCCTGTCCTCTAAAAATGAGGCTCTGTCATCTGTCTTCTGTAAAGCCTAGTGTCAACAGCACACGTCCAGTAAGCCTGCTTACCATTCAGAGGGGAACAGAGTAGTGTTAGCGATTCACAGGTGCTTTCAAACTTTTTTTCCTTCCCAGCATGATTACATACTCTTGAGGAATTTTTATCTGAGCCTCTATTGAAACGGTTTTGTCCTTCAAGATATCCTGGTCCGGAGGTAAAACACTAAGAAAGAACAAACTTTCCCTTTTGAAAATGGAAACAATAACAGCCTCTCTTCTATGTGAGCGTTCGGTAAACTGTGGAGTACCAATCTATCCCTTGAGTGACCTGATCACCTTTCAAATGACAACAACATTGATCTACTGTGACAGTACAATTCAGGGGGAAACGTTGCAACATAAACATGCTTTCAAACCTTGTTTTCATGTTTTGATTGATGAGCAGCGTTTTCGATTTGGTATTTTTCCCATCTGTTCCTCAGAGCTGTCAATGTCTTGACAATCCTGACAGTTTTCTCCATGCTGACTTATTTCCTAAAAGATGTAGAGGTCCAAAGGACGTTGATGGGTACTGTTTTTCCTTTTAAAGTCCTATAACACTTTTTAATAAATGTTACTCTCTGTCATAAATAATTACCCAGAAAATCAAAAGTATCAAATCAAATTAAATCATAACTATTAAGTCTGTCCAAAAACACAGGATTAAACTATGACTGGATAGTCAACATTGGCTTTTGGAAATGAATCCTCACAAATAGTTGAATCGTGTGTTTTTCTCTGTCTAGCAGTGGGTATAACACCCTGGAGCATGGCTGCTGCCAGTAGTTCTTCATCTATTATTGACTATATTGCACTTTTTAAGCACCATGTGCTAAAGTTTCAAAGACACTTCTCTCGTCCCTTGGTTACCAATGGTTGTTTTATTGATAGCTTTCTTTCTCCATACTAAATACACAACTCAACCCCCCTGGCGAGAAGAGAACTATACAGTTTCAAATGTCTGCTGTGAGTTTTACTCCATTGCTCAACAAACTGTGATATTCAGGTTAGACACTTATTCCAAACAACACAATAGAACAAACAATCTGGCTACAGACTCCAGACTCTAGAATAGCATTTGACGCAAATATGTATACAGAGAGTAATGTTGATTTGAAAGTGTCTCTACAGTACAGTACCCTCTGGGCACAGACATCAGTTCAACATCTAGCTTTGATTTACATTTGGTTGAGTTGTTAACTAATTGGAATTCAATGTGAAATCGACAACAAAAAAATCACCATGTCATTCTATTTCTGTTAAAAATTGGGTTATGTGACGACTTTTTACTAATCTAATTAGTTGTCCACGTTGATTCAACGTCATCACTTTGATTCATTCGGTTGAAATGACATGGAAACAACGTTGGTTCAACCAGTTTTTGTTCTCTGTTGGCACATTCAAAGAAACCTACTTCCCAATGAAAAGAGGCCATAATCTGACATGATGAGTTATATACTTGAGGACTGGGAATCTACATCAATACGAAGGGAAGTGGATCGTTTATAGGGCTAACAAGCCATTCTGATTGCCAAAAATCACAGAACCTACAGAGTGGAAGTGAAAGTGATTTGAAATTACAGCATTGTGCTATGCGTGACAGTCTTCCAAAGGAATGAGGGCTCAGTGTTTGGTCCACTTGTCTCGCTAGGATGATTTTTCAATCTCAAGGTGCAGCAACAGTGTCTGAAGAAGCAGTCAGTGACAGGACCAGTCTTTGAGTCTGGTGTAGAGTTCATGCTCCATCTCAGCTTGATGGAATTGATGGGAGAAGGCCAAACTTACAGAGACATTGAAGTCTGAAGACGTTTGTATGACATATATTTAAAAAAATGTATGAGTTTGGTTTCAGTTTCCCTTGTTCGTTACTCATTCTAGCACAGTAATCCCCACATGCCATCTGCCCCCTATTCCTCACCTGTAAGATTTAGAACTCCTTGCAGACATCCTGAATTTAGGGAGGCCAGGCAACATAGTATAGACTTTGAAGTAGAAACTGTTTCAAGGCTGGCATTTTCTTTCTTAAATCCCATGACATTTCCTCCCTGCTCCTGAATGGGAGAATGAGAGTGACACGGAGAGGGGGCAACCAAATAAACCCTTCCTAGGGGCCGAAGCCACTAATCTGTCATTTAATTTCAAGCGGGTGTCTGGGCCATGAGGACACATGGCAAGGTCAAGGGCTACTGTACAGAGAGGGATAGAGAGCGAGAGATGTGGATTTGGAAGCACAGCCTTGGGTTTGATCAACAGCTTCATCCAGCTTAGAGGGAATAGTGATGGGCTTGGGGTGGGGGTTGAGGTGGGGTGGCTTCTCAGAGAAAGCCAGCCTGTCTTTTACACCAACCCAACCGCAGCCACTTATTTCACACACGGCAGTAACAAATACTCC
The DNA here is from genome assembly GCF_901001165.1 of Salmo trutta. Taxonomy (NCBI): domain Eukaryota; kingdom Metazoa; phylum Chordata; class Actinopteri; order Salmoniformes; family Salmonidae; genus Salmo; species Salmo trutta. The sequence goes on from NC_042968.1 coordinate 16,023,196, forward strand.
TGGAGGAAATTCATTATTCAAAACAACTAAGATGTTTGGGATGAATAAGCATCTGCAAGTCCCTAAGAACGTGAGAGCGTAACTGGAAATTTAACACGTCTGGCTAGATCTGCATGTAAATGGAAGATTTGTATTACTTTTCACCATTATTCTTGTTTTCGTCATTATGTAGAGGAGTGTAGTCTGCAGATAAATCAGCTTGAATGGAAAAGTGGAGGTATGAATTGTGAGCAGTGTGGCTAATCCCATGGGTAAGGAGATATGTGTAATAATAGAGTGGACCTTGTTCTCCATGAACACACATGCAGTGGCCCTGGAAATGGACGCAATAATTACCAGTGACCGCTCGGGAACATTTTCACCATGTCTCTTTAATGCGAATCGGCACTGGGTTATTTTATGGACGGCTTTGGCATTGATACGCACATGGACATTTGGCACAAGGACTTGGCACAAGGACTCCAGTACCTGTATACTGTAACAGAACCTATACCATCACCCACCCACCCTCCATCTTGAATTCATAAAACATTCCACCTTGGCAGTTAAGAGTATCTGAGAAGAGTCCATGTTCATTAAAAACCTTACATTTAACGCTGCTGTCAGGTCACTGAGAGAACCAGGGTGTATCCCATGCACCATTTGCAGTTTGTTCGAGCTTAGCTGGCATTCAATTTCAATTCCTCCAAGTTATTGAATATACGAGAGCGGTAGACACTGACAGGTACAAGTTACTCCACGGGCAACCATTAATTAGTGAGTCAAGGAGTAAATGGAGAGGTACACAGCTACACTCCGTCTCTGGCAGGCAGACAGCTAGGGAGACACCGATGGCAGCCTCAGCTGGGTCATCTCTTAAGCTGCTCACTTCCTATTAGAAATGAGATCCTGGGTCTCTCAAACTTCCTACCTCGATACACAGGGAGCCTGTCAAATCCAATGGCGTTCAAGTGGAGTTTCTCTCTAGCATATTGCATAGAAATGAATACGACTCCACATCAGCATTCATATACTGCAGCAGTCTTCGTTAACTGAAAGAGTAGCAGGGGCAGGGAAATGCATAGTGCTGTAATAGGATATGATGGGTTTATGTCTTTTTGAAACCCAGGAGGAAGTGGTCCTGTAGGGATGGGTATGATGGACTCATCGTCAGCTCAGTAAGGACTGGACACTGTGTGGGTAGGAGACAGTGGAACCAGTCTCTCCGTTGATGGATAGGTGTAGTGGGATTAAATACCAGACTCATCGCTGTCTCACAGTCTGCCTCCTCACTCCTGAAAAGAAAAAAAGATTGTGTTAGAGAGAGGGAGGTTGTCAGACCAAAACCTTATGGGGAATTGAGCTATGGAGAAAAAACATTACAGAGACACTTTCTTATTCCAACAGGACAATATTACGGTTTGTTCCTTTTGATTAGACTGCAACATCTGTCTTTATCCAGTTGACCTGTTTTCCATATTACAGCTAACTCTTCTAAACTTTTAAGGAAGTCTGCCCACTCCGGTCCCAATAGACCCCTCCACACCACTGCTAATGCTACCACAGCAAATGAAACTGCTCTCCCTGACTCATTAAACTGGTTGGAAAATTAACTCAGACACACAGGGTTTAATGTCACACATGAAGCTCTCCTAGTTTAAAATTTTAAAAAGCAATATAGCAGGGTATAACCGTAGAGGTTCAGGTTAGATATGTAATTATAGTGCATCACCCATAGCTACCTGAAACCTACTGCTCTGGACTTACAATTGAAAAGAAAATATAAAAAATATATATATAATGTTTTAATTTTTCAGTAAAATAATAATTTAAAGATGTACGTGAAAGGAAATATATTAAAACACAAAGTTTGAGGTAGAGGAATACTTTATGCATTATGACATTTTGCAGTAGCCTACATGCTCTGTGTTCCAGAAAGGCTTCATCTCTACTTCCTGTCCAAACCTGTCATGCTTATAAAGCTCCGTTTGATTCTGATCTGACTCGAAGGACTGAGATTGCAGACCGTCAGCAGATGCAATATTCTCAAGCGTGTGGTGAATGCTGTCTTGGTCACTTTGGCTGCTGCCACTGTATGGAAACCTCTCTATCACTTCTTAATCATTACATCTTGTCCCCTTACTGGATCTGTGGCACGTGAGATACAGTTGAAGTCGGAAGTTTACATACACCTTAGCCAAATACATTTAAAATCAGCTTTTCACAATTCTTGACATTTAATCCTAGTAAAAATTCCCTGTCGTAGGTCAATTAGAATCACAACTTTATTTTAAGAACGTGAAATGTCAGAATAATAGTAGAGAGAATGATTTATTTCAGCATTTATTTCTTTCATCACATTCCCAGTGGGTCAGAAGTTTACATACACTCAATTAGTATTTGGTAGCATTGTCTTTAAATTGTTTAACTTGGGTCAAATGTTTCGGGTAGCCTTCCACAAGCTTCCAACAATAAGTTGGATGAATTTTGGCCCATTCCTCCTGACAGAGCTGGTGTAACTGAGTCAGGTTTGTAGGCCTCCTTTCTCGCACAGGCCTTTTCAGTTCTGCCAACAAATTGTCTATAGGATTGAGGTCAGGGCTTTGTGATGACCACTCCAATACCTTGACTTTGTTGTCCTTAAGCCATTTTGCCATAACTTTGGAAGTATGCTTGGGGTCATTGTTCATTTGGAAGACCCATTTGATTTAACTTCTTGACTGATGTCTTGAGATGTTGCTTCAATATATCCACATAATTTCCCATCCTCATGATGCCATCTATTTTGTGAAGTGCACCAGTCCCTCCTGCAGCAAAGCACACCCACAACACGATGCTGCCACCCCCGTGCTTCACGGTTGGAATGGTGTTCTTCGGTTTGCAAGCCTCCCCCTTTTTCCTCCAAACATAACGCTGGTCATTATGGCCAAACAGTCCTATTTTTGTTTCATCAGACCAGAGGACATTTCTCCAAAAAGTACGATCTTTGTCCCATGTGCAGCTGTAAACCGTAGTCTGGCTTTTTTATGGTGGTTTTGGAGCAGTGGCTTCTTCCTTGCTGAGCGACCTTTCAGGTTATGTCGATATAGGACTCGTTTTACTATGGATATAGATACTTTTGTACCTGTTTCCTCCAGCATCTTCACAAGGTCCTTTGCTGTTGTTCTGGGATTGATTTGCACTTTTCACACCAAAGTACGTTCATCTCTAGGAGACAGAATGAGTCTCCTTCCTGAGCGTTGTGACGGTTGAGTGGTCCCATGGTGTTTATACTTGCTTACTATTGTTTGTACAGACGAACTTCATACCTTCAGGCTTTTGGAAATTTCTCCCAAGGATGAACCAGACTTGTGGAGGTCTACCATTTTTTTCCTGAGGTCTTGGCTGATTTATTTTGATTTTCCCATGATGTCAAGCAAAGAGGCACTGTGTTTGAAGGTAGGCCTTGAAATACATCCACAGGTACACCTCCAATTGACGTCAATTAGCCTATAAGAAGCTTCGAAAGCCATGACATAATTTTCTGGAATTTTCCAAGCTGTTTAAAGTCACAGTCAACTTAGTGTATGTAAACTTCTGATCCACTGGAATTGTGATACAGCGACCTGTAAGTGAAATAATCTGTCTTGTAAACAATTGTTGGAAAAATGACTTGTGTCATGCACAAAGTAGATGTCCTAACCGACTTGTCAAAACTATAGTTTGTTAACAATACATGTGTGGAGTGGTTAAAAAACGAGTTTTAATGACTCCAACTTAAGTGTATGGAAACTTCCGACTTCAACTGTATCTCTATAAAGTGGAGAAACTGTAAATAAAACAACAGAGACAACTTGATGAATTATATAAGTCAAAAGAAGTCAGACTGAGTCCTGACAGTTTCCTAGAGGTCTCTGTAAACTCGCTGGCTCTGGATTTCCATATGTATCAAACAGAAGCAATCCATTTGAAAACTAACTCCAGTTCCCACTTTCCTTGCCTCCTCTCAGAGGGCAGTGCAGCTGTGCCTCCTAATCCATCAAACAAATGAACACAACACAATATTTTCACACCTGCATGCTCTCATCGGATTCAAATCTACTTCTGGATATTCCCAATTTGGAAATGCATGATGTGTGTGTTCAAACAGGGGGTCATTCTTACTGAGTCCAGGACAGCAGCGTCCTGAAATGAATTTCAGAAATGAAAGACCACCCCAGACCTTTACCAAAGGCTATAGAGATTGTTCGGCTGTACAGTTGAAGTCGGAAGTTTACATACACCTTAGCCAAATACATTTAAACTCAGTTTTTCACAATTCTTGACATGCAATCCTAGTAAAAATTCCCCGTCTTAGGTCAATTAGGATCACCACTTTATTTTAAGAATGTGAAATGTCAGAATAATAGTAGAGAGAATGATTTATTTCAGCTTTTATTTCTTTCATCAAATTCCCACTGGGTCAGAAGTTTACATACACTCAATTAGTATTTGGTAGCATTGTTTTTAAATTGTTTAACTTGGGTCAAACATTTCGGGTAGCCTTCCACAAGCTTCCCACAATAAGTTGGGTGCATTTTGGCCCATTCCTCCTGACAGAGCTGGTGTAACTGAGTCAGGTTTGTATGCCTCCTTGCTCGCACAAGCTTTTCAGTTCTGCCCATAAATTTTCTATAGGATTGAGGTCAGGGTTTTGTGATGGCCACTCCAATACGTTGACTGTGTTGTCCTTAAGCCATTTTGCCACAACTTTGGTAGCATGCTTGGGGTCATTGTCCATTTGAAAGACCCATTTGCGACCAAGCTTTAACTTCTTGACTGATGTCTTGAGATGTTGCTTCAATATGTGCACACAATTTTCCTCCCTCATGATGCCATCTATTTTGTGAAGCGCACTAGTCCCTCCTACAGCAAAGCACCCCCACAACATGATGCTGCCACTCCCGTGCTTCACGTTTGGGATGGTGTTCTTCGGCTTGCAAGCCTCCCCCTTTTTCCTCCAAACATAATGATGGTCATTATGGCCAAACAGTCCTATTTTTGTTTCATCAGACCAGAGGACATTTCTCCAAAAAGTACGATCTTTGTCCCCATGTGCAGTTGTAAACCGTAGTCTGGCTTTTTTATGGTGGTTTTGGAGCAGTGGCTTCTTCCTAGCTGAGCGGCCTTTCAGGTTATGTCGATATAGGACTCGTTTTACTGTGGATATAGATACTTTTGTACCTGTTTCCTCCAGCATCTTCACAAGGTCTTTTGCTGATGTTCTGGGATTGATTTGCACTTTTCGCACCAAAGTACGTTCATCTCTAGGAGACAGAGCGCGTCTCCTTCCTGAGCGGTATGACTGCTGCCTAGTCCTGTGGTGTTTATACTTGCGTACTATTTTTTGTACAGACGAAAGTGGTACCTTCAGGCGTTTGGAAATTGCTTCCAGGGATGAACCAGACTTGTGGTGGTCTACAATTGTTTTTCTGAGGTCTTGGCTGATTTCTTTTGATTTTCACATGATGTCAAGCAAAGAGGCACTGAGTTTGAAAGTAGGCCTTGAAATACATCCACAGGTACACCTCGAATTGACTCAAATTATGTCAATTAGCCTATCAGAAGCTTCTAAAGCCATGACATAATTTTCTGGAATTTTCCAAGCTGTTTAAAGTCACAGTCAACTTAGTGCATGTAAACTTCTGACCCACTGGAATTGTGATACAGTGAATTTTAAGTGAAGTCATCTGTATGTAAACAATTGTTGGAAAAATGACTTGTGCCATGCACAAAGTAGATGTCCTAACCGACTTGCCAAAACTATAGTTTGTTAACAAGAAATGAGTTTCAATGACTCCAACCTAAGTGTATGTAAACTACCGACTTCAACTGTATATGCGACACACATACACTAAAAAACCCTCATATCTTCACGTCAGACTCCTGACTGAATAGACTGGGAAGTAACACAGACTATCCAAACTTGAAGAAAACTTTCTCTCTATCCAAGAGCTCCAGCAGACAGACATCAGGAGGACAGAACCATTCCATCCCACTTCTTCTTAGCAGGTTGAGATGCTGCATGCTGACGGACAGTTTCATTTACAGCCAGTGCAGGGGATTGCACACTAATTTACTCAGGTTATAGGAGACTTTTCCTTTAGAGCAGCAGAGTGCCGGGGTTCGTTCTAATGAACCACTGTAAATCCACACTGCACTCATTTCAGTCCTCATTTGCATTGAAATGGAAGTGCCATATTTCATTCTCTTCCTTGGTAACCTTCCACCACTTATTTATATATTTGGAGAACCCTGTACTGGGAGCCACGGGCACACTGTTTTCAGACATTGACATAAATGACAACAATCTGAGTCATTATCAGAGAACAACTCCAGGTGGGGGATGCTGACATCAAAACAGACATTTCCAGAAGTCAATATGCAGCCTACGCAGCTTTGGAGAGAACTTAAAACTGACAAGGTAAGACAGGTTACCCATAAGGCATTATGAAATACACAGAGTCCTTATAAAGATGCTCTACCTAGGTCTTATCTACTTCATTTATTGAACACTTCATTTGTATCATTTGTATAAATGCATGTGGTATATGCATTATAACATTGGTGGCAAGCACACCACAATGAATTATTACAAACATGACAATGATAAATAATACTCAGAGAAAACCATTCCGTCATACCCTCTGAGACGTCACAGTCACAGCTTCAGTGACTGTCACCTCAATGCAGCGTCATACATCACACACACGCCACATAAATGTCATATGTACATTTCCCCATATTTTATTATGTGGTGTGATTTCCCCCCTCCAATTTCCTCCAAGCCCCCCTGGTGTTAATTATCAGGCTTCTTTCCCCTAGAGCAGCCTTAGCTGTGGAAGTGCATTAATCTTGATTCTCCACTCCAGTACAAAGCCTTGTTTGTAGAGACTCCTGTGGTAAGCCCCAAAGGCGGAGTGATTCAGAGTCAGAAGAAGAGAGAGGAGAGGGAGAAAAGAAAAGAGTTGCAGATCTCTCTGTGTTTACACTGGGAAACTTGGCCGCCTGGCAAAGCAGCATGCAAACCATTCATCCCATTCTTCCTCAGTGTTATAATCATCATCTGTATGATGAATATCAAGCTGTGCATCTGTGATGACATCACAAGGGACCATGGGCTGTTATGATTTATTGATTTGGCCTGTGGTGGAATAATGAGGTCACTTTCATGTCATCATCCCATTCCCACTCAGTGGACTGATGGTGTTCTGGGGACTAACTAGGAGCTCTACAATTAAATGTGACCCCATTCTATGTTCCAAATTTTCTCTCCATCCATGTAATTTAATGGTCTGCTCTCATTGCTGTAGTGTAATTACAAGGTTTTCAAAACATGTTCCTTCGTTAAAAATGTAGTATATAGTGAGCCTTGGATCCTGTGCAGCTAGTAATTGGTGGCGAATCAATGTTAGTGAATTTTTTAGGCTACTATACTGTTCTGCAGCTGCTGGTTTGCTGTTGGCTGGTCACTCTGCTCTCTCTCATCTAATATGTCATCCACATCACTGCACAGATACAGACAGAGACAGCAGCACACTCTCTGACAGACACATCTATCGCCCTCACCAAGGATTTTATCTTTAATTAACACAGGTCAATCCAGATATTTCCGCCAACGGAAAGACAGAGATTGTATTATGATTTCCATGACAGGAAGTTGTTTTAAGCCTGCGCCGGGTCGAATAATCATTAATTGCACTGTCATCACTGTGGCTGAGTGGCAGAATTCATGAGAGCTCATTCATTTAAACAGTCGCAGTGTCTAGGTTGAGGAAGGTGCTCCTTTTGAAACCTTCTAGAACTGGAATTCAGAGGGCTTTTAATGGCAAAAAATGTTATGCCCTTGATTTCTTGTAAATCGTTAGTCCTCAGTTCTAGAATAGTTTCTCATTATGAAATCTTGTTCAACAGCATTGAGGCACTAAGCCCAGTTTGTCAACACAGTGTTACACATCTTTCAGCCCAGACGCCTTCCATTTGGAGCCATGTATTTTCTCACTGAGATTTATAACAGTGACTCACATAAAAAGACATCTTAGGCTGTGTTTACACAGGCAACCCAATTCTGATCTTTTTTCACTAATTGGTATTTTGACCAATCAGATCAGCTCTGAAAAAGATCTGATGTGAAACGATCTGATGTGATTGGTCAAAAGACCAATTAGTGGAAAAAATATAACAATTGGGCTGACTGTAAACACAGCCTTACCGTCTGCAAATCCAGCGTATTTGTGCCTATTCCCATTTGGGTATGCTAACTTCTCTGTATTTACATTTCTGCCTTCTGTAATTCTCTTGATGTTCTCAACACACACCTTTCCTTTTCTGACAATAGTTTAGCAGTATGTAATTAATTTAGTCAATTTAAAAGAACAGTGTTTCAACACAATGTTACCAGCTCATATTTGAGATGACATTTGTGAAAGGTGTAAACAAGTCTGAAGGTGTGCGCTACTGTGTACTGTATGCCAGTGGAGGCCTCTATAAAAGTCCCAACCCCAGTTGGACAACTCATGTGGCCAATGAGAGAAGAGACAACAGTGCAGGCGCCAGGCTCCCGGCCCTCTGCCCCGGCGGGGGTGATGGAGGACATGATGAATGCTCTGGAGGAGTGTCTCTCCATCCATGTAATGCAGGGGGATTGGACAGTCATGCCAGGCCAGGGGCATCAGGACAGCAGCAGCGACAAAGACCCTGAGCCAGGTATATTAAGTGTTGCTGACAGCCAGGTGACACCAGAGCTCTGTGATGTGTTGACTGCACATGACTCAGTACCATGTCACCATGATGGAGTGATAAACAGCCTTGAGGATCCATAGATCACCTGAGACGCTCTATATGTAATGTGTATATGTGCCGCTGCATGCATACCGCAGCCCACCGCACTGAACTGTCAAGGGGCCCCAAGGCAGTGGGTTGTAGGGAGGGAGGAGGGAAGGTGAGTGGTCTCCATGCTGTGTATTACATACCCAGGCTCTCATCTGGATTATGAGTAATCTATGCTAGTTAATTGAGCCCAGAGGCAGTTGGCTTCAATGAAGCCTCCTGTATTTTTTTGGTGCAAAATAGAAGAAAAATAGCTCTCAGAGGAGCGGGGCTCTCTGTCGAGAGGCAAACAGAGCAGAACTCCTGCCGTGTTCATTAGCTGTCATTGATCAGTGATTCAGTCCCCACACTCCCACTGCCTGCCACTGCACACTGATATTACCCGTTTCTTGTCATGAAAATCGTTATTAAGGTAAAAAAAAAAACAAGTGCAGCCAGCCCAGCAACTTTGGTCCTTATATTTTATTTTTCACTGCACTATTCTGATGCGTATGGCTCTGCGCCAAACCTCCCCAAGCAAAGCTACAAAATACTATGCAGTCAGTGATATTCTGAGCAGCAGAACTATCCATCCTAGACCATCCTCCAATATCAATATGATGCAGTTTTTTTGCACATCTCTTTATTGGCTTTTCCTCATCTTCCAGTAGCTGGTGCTTCTGTACAGTACAGTATTATATGGCTGCAGACTCATTATCCTGATAAATGGCTGAGACAATAAGCTAAATAATGCACATAGCCAACACCTCCCGGGAGAGCTCTAGCCCAGCGTAAGTGTCCTGTCTGACATCATCAACATCAGACGAGCCTCGCCGCGGCGCTGAGACAACAGTAACCCGAGGAGCCGCGTCGCCGCCTGGCGCCTGCCCTCTCCCCAGAAACACCCAAAGGTCCCAAAGACACGCCAGGCGGAGCTTATTCCTCACCTCACGCCAGCTCTCTTGCTCTCGGTGTCTCTCTCTCTCAACGACTAGCCACGGCACAGCAGCTATACTTTAAATGCTCTAGGAACAATTTCCCATTTTTATATCTCACTTTATTTCTTCCAGTTATCTCTTCCTCATTCTTATAAAAAAAGAGAAGAGTGGGGCTCCTCAAAGTGATGCGTCGTCTCTGCTCGCTAAAACAGGACAGAGACAGAATAAGCCCTTCGGCCAACACTGTAAAACATAACAATGAGATAGATTCTTAGAATGACAGTCCAGAGTTTAAGTGGATATACAGGGGAAAATTAAAATCAATATTTTAGAGCTCTAGTAGAAAAGAGGGTGGAGAGGGCCATTATGTAGAGCTAATTGTACCTATAGGGCCTGTCCTATTAGACGTATTAATATCTACTCTCTCATTGGAATTCAATTGTGGTACTGGCTGTTGCTGGATGACTAGGCCATATCTGTCTCTCTGCCTCTCCTCTCTCACATTCACACAGGATTTCCTTTATTCTCTTTGTGTCTGGCCTTGACAATACCTCCTCCTTCCATTGGCAGATATAATATCAGGGCATGTGTGCTGCAGCTCCCAGTACAATGGGATTCGGAGGTTCTCTTTGCATGACTCATTTGGAGTAATATGTCCTCCTGATTAACGTGGATCATTAAATTGTGTCAAACGTACACGTTTATACTGCATATCTCACCATGCTATAGCCGATAACAAACGCAATCGGGCTGTCTATTAGCCTTTCAGGTAAAAGCCTACTGGCAGACAAGGTGAGAGTCCTCCACTATGAATGACACTTCCCTCAAGGACACACAGTCCTCTGTGAGGAATTACAGGAGATGCTTCACCATTGTTCAATGTTTCAGCGAGCACTCACTACGGCTAATTATTAACCATGGCAACAGCTCTGGATGTGAACACAGTATGGACACGCAAAGTGAGTGAATTGCATACCCAGTGGCCTGCAGTTGTTGTATGAAAGATAAGAATAGAAAACAATAATGGATCACTTCTAAACAGATATATCAAGAAGGTAAAAGGTTTTATGAAAACAAAACGTCCCATGACACTAAAACAAGATAATCAGATGCACTGAACTTCCGTTATTTAATAAGACATGCTGCACTCTGCATAAATGAGGTAATCGATAAAAAAAATGGCCACAGAAATATTAAAATAATTGATTGGTGGTGATTCAGCAGGAGAATATGGTTTACAGGATATTGGCCTGCGACAGTGTTAGGACTGAATGTGAAGGTCAGGGCGTAGTAATGACAGATAACCTCCCAGACAGTGGCTCAAATGGCACCCTATCCCCTATATAGTGCCCTACTTTTGAGCAGGGCTTATAGGATTCTATAGGAAATAGGGTGCCGTTTTGGACTCAGACAGTGACTTGGTGCCTCTGCTTTATTTGGGGTAGTTAGAGGAAATGAGTTCCTCCACCCTCTGTCATCATGGTTGACCCTCTCAGCAAATTATATTTTTATGACTTGATCCAATCACTGTATAATAAAAACATACTGCGACCGTATATAAACGCACAATAAAGATATTGATATCACTGTCTTGACACCAAATAACTTTGCGTTATTACAGCAAGAGAAACATCTGTATTATTTGCATAGTAACATAATATGTGTGAGTTGACAAAGTGTGGTGGTGAAATGCAGTGTCAGCTCCTTCACTCCAGCTGGCCCTCGTGATTATTCTCCAAATGGGATGAATAGAATTATAGGGAAACTATCCCATCCTCTTATTAACACATCCATGTCTAGAACCCCTAAACCTGCCCAATGAAATCCAGCTATTTTATGGATGGAAGGAAAATAAAGAGGAGGCTCCCACACTGCTTCCTTTAATGTGACAGGTTCAATCTTAGTCTGGTCAAAATTGATGGAAAGCTTCTGAAACGCCTCTAAAAATATCCACGAGCAATATCAAACATGCTCATCATAATGAAAGAGGAAAATATAGATTTCACAGAAAAAGCTGTGGTGACAAAAATGTGCTTGGCCTTCACGGCTTTAACCTCCCTCTGTCAGCTAGTGAAGCTTTCCTAAAATAGCCACAACACGGTTCCCAACCTGGGCTTCCTGGCCTGGGCAGTCCTCTTCCCCAGGCCTAGGTAGGAAGGGTCGGACCAGGGGAGTGAGGCGGAGCCTGACACAGCCTCCCAATGCTTGGCCTGCCGATGGGCCAGCCCATCCCTCTCTCCAGACAGGCAGCAGACCAGGGGCCTCAGAGGCCAGGCTCCAGTCACCGGGTGATGGATGAGGCCTCACAGTCTGCCACTGCATTACTGCTGCTGTCTGTGCATGGTCCACCTGACCCTCACGACAGACAGACAGACAGACAGACAGACAGACAGACAGACAGACAGACAGACAGACAGACAGACAGACAGACAGACAGACAGACAGACAGACAGACAGACAGACAGATTATACTGCACTGGGCTGTTCTGGGAGAGGGAACACACCACACCATCCAAACACTCCATAAGTCTCTCTAGACAGTGTCGTTACACAGCTGCATGGTAGGCAACCATACTGTACATCCTCTTCAGATAGCAAGCTGAATACTAGAGACTGAACGTCAGAGATATTTCTCCAATAGTTAGATAGCTAGTTATTTAGTGGCTTGCTTTTTGAGCAAGCCATATGGCTACATGGCAGACAGGGTTCGGTAGGTTATTTTCTAAATGTAACCCGTTACAGTTACTATTTACCTGTCCAAAATGGTAATCAGTAAAGTACATTTTGGATTACCCAAACTCAGTAGTATAATTGGATTACTTTCAGTTACTTTTGGATTACTTTCCCCTTAAGATACATCACAAGAAGGCAAACAGGATCCATCAAATGCATTTGGTGGTCTCTGACTTGTAGTCAGAGAAAAAACTTATTTTGCGTATTTTCTCAATGCTGAATTGAATGTCATAACACAGAAAGGTGTCATAATGATTTTTTTCTTTTTCTCGCAAACAGCCTTTCTGGATTTTAACATAATCCAATAAGTAATCATCTAGTTTTTCAAAAGTATCTGTAATCGGATTACTGTTTAGAGTAAACAAATTGTAATCAGATTACATGTAACTGATTACATGTAATCATCAGTTACTCACCAACCCTGAAGGAAGTGTACTGTATGTCGGTGGGCTGAGCCGACAAGCATCATCCCTCTAAATGATTTATGCAGTCAAATTCCTCTCTTTTTTTTACATGTTAAATAAATACCGTGAGCAAAAGATTGGCGTAGTCAAATCCACTAAAGGGAGCAAATACACTGTAAGAAACAGATTATAAATAGAGTGACTTGTTGAGGTGACGGAGACTATTATCAACACCTACGTGTCTGTCTGGCTGGGAGAGAGAGAGAGAGAGAGAGAGAGAGAGAGAGAGAGAGAGAGAGAGAGAGAGAGAGAGAGAATGAGCGAGAGAGAGAACGAGAGAGAGAAAGTTGATGCTTCTCACTTTACAACCAGCCTCTTTTTTTAACCTCCTCCTGTAATTCTGGTGTCACTCCCGTCTCCCAAAGAGACACACAAACACACCTGGTGCTGGAAGCTTAATGAGTCATCGCTCCAATGATTAAAGGTCTAATGCGGACGTTTTTTTTTATCTCAATATCAAATCATAACATGCTATAATTGAGGAAAATCATGTGTTTGATGGCACTGGGCCTTTAACATTAATTGGACTTTAAGGGGGGTTAGGAAGGAGCTGGAATATTCAAAACCCACTTCTAATGACATTGCACAGAAATACATTTGTCATAGCAACCAATGACCCAAGACATTCCCAAATTCCTGATTGTCCTTCACAGAATGAATGCAGCCTGAGGCTCATTACAGAAGCAGTTACCCACAGCCTCTGCAGACCTTGGGGCCTCGAGAGCACTTACTGAAAATGACACACACAAACGCGCGCACACACACACATGAAGGATGTGTAATGATGTCATATTATGTGATTCCTACCTGTGTTCTATTGGCTTTAGCTTTTCAGGGGGGTCATGGCTGAAAGACAGAACAACAGAGAAATATGAGCTTCGTAATGCCAGTAAGACAATTAGGATGATAGAACAATACAACATTGTACAGTAGAACTGTTGGCTATTTGCAGCTGAAAGTGGTTCCCAGTAGCATGAGATGTGAACATGTATGTAGCCAGCCTTCATACCATCTTTGTAATCTGCTGGTAGGGCTGTTGCGGTGACTGTATTACCGCCACACATGAGCCACGTGACCGTTGAGTCACCGTAATCTCCTCTTATGCACTCTGGACATGCATTAGTAGTACCCAACTCACTAATGACCATCAGGTCGCTAATGGCCTGGTACTCAGGGCTCTATTGTCCCTCTAACCACTCTGACATTAATGCAAATGAAATAGAAAATCACATCAAACACATCAAACAGTATGTGCTTTTAAAACTCACCTCACTGTGATTGATACATTTGAAGAAAAAGGTTCAACAACAGGTTGAAACTGAGTGGAAAACATGGTCATTGTGGATGTTGTTTCAAAGTCTAACACAATGAAATGGTTTGTAAGGTGATGATTAATTCAAAACACCAATATGCATATTCGAGTTTATGCATACGCATTGGCTTGTGAGCCCTACACCACCCCCCTAAAAAAAAACTAAATTAAAAGAATGATTTGCCGTTTCTAGTAATCACCTTTGAGAGTGGACTGCATTATTATGCACACTGGATGGACTGTTTACCTTATGCTACACTCCAAACTTTATATCCATGAGCCTGGGAAAGAACTTATAGGCCTACGCAATGAGGTTGGTAAATTGATTGTGCAGGGCGGCTAAGCCTATATTTTCATAATTAATAGGCTGACACATTACCTTTAGCTACAGCATATCTCACCACCGTGCATTTCCACCTCCTCCTCTCTCCTTCATTACTTTCACGCAGAGAGAGGGGCTGTCAACAGTTTAATGAAATAGGTTTCGGTGTGAATACATGTTACTATCGATGTTCCTGATCAGATTTCACGAGGTTTCCCAAATGAAACACTTGGTAGCTGTAGGAACAGGGTTGGAGAGCCCATGGCATACAGAGTTTGGGTGGAATATCACCTGCATGCTCCTCAAACAGTGATTGATGCTTGGAGTGAAATAACCAGAGTGGCCTGAAAAACGAACCAGCAGGAAAGAGGCCTCCATTCATTATTAGAGTGCATATGGATGACCTGTCTTTTTCCCTCTGTCCCTGTTCCTACCCATTTAATAATGGGCTTTTCTAAATCAAAACAAATGTTACATATTAGTAAAGACGAGATTAAATTGAGAATAGTGAACAGCATGTGAAGCCTGAGGAAAGGAACAGAGCGCAAGATTTCTTTTACTACCTTCTCAAACATCAATAGCCTATAGCCAGTCGCATAATTTTGATTTCTAAGACATTCTAAGGTTTGTATCATTCACAACTAAAGTTGCCAAATAACTCTAAATCTAGTGTATCTGACCTGTTTCAAATCACTTTTACGACCAACATAGCCCCTTCATATGCGCACTCGCTCCGGAATGGGAAAAATATCCTTTCAATTTGATTCAGCAAAGTTAAATTATATTATTCTTACTATAAAATCATATAATATAAAATAAGGGCACAGGACTTATAAGCATATCTTGTAGCTAAATGAACAAGCCTACAGCCTATGGCATAGATAGGATAACATACAGTAGGACAACTCATATTCTGTTCTTCTGAAATAAAATGTCTTCATATCATAATGTTTCTTTAGACATGCCTAAAATAAACAACAGAATTATTGTGATGGTGTATATTACATTTTTTTTAAATATTTTTTTCCATGTAAACTCAGCAAAAAAAGAAATGTCCTCTCACTGTCAACTGCGTTTATTTTCAGCAAACTTAACGTGTAAATATTTGTATGAACATAAGATTCAACAACTGAGACATAAACTGAACAAGTTCCACAGGCATGTGACTAACATAAATGGAATAATGTGTCCCTAAACAAAGTGGGGGGGGGTAAACCGCTCATTTCTTCGACCATAAATGCAAATCCGACCATCACCCCCGACCATCACCCCTAGCACTTTTTGCCAGTCCTGTCTTGTCCAGCGACGGTGGGTTTGTGCCCATAGGCAACATTGTTGCTGGTGATGTCTGGTAAGGACCTGCCTTACAACAGGCCTACAAGCCCTCAGTCCAGCCTCTCTTAACCTATTGCGGACAGTCTGAGCACTGATGGAGGGATTGTGCGTTCCTGGTGTAACTCAAAGCAGTTGTTGTTGCCATCCTGTACCTGTCCCGCAGGTGTGATGTTCGGATGTACCAATCCTGTGCAGGTGTTGTTACATGTGGTCTGCCACTGCGAAGATGATCAGCTGTCTGTCCTGTCTCACTGTAGCACTGTCTTAGGTGTCTCACAGTACGTACATTGCAATTTATTGCCCTGGCCACATCTGCAGTCTTCATGCCTTCTTGTAGCATGCCCAAGGCACGTTCATGCAGATGAGCAGGGACCCTGGGCATCTTTCTTTTGGTGTTTTTCAGAGTCAGTAGAAAGGCCTCTTTAGTATCCGACGTTTTCATAACTCTGACCTTAATTGCCTACCATCTGTAAGCTGTTACTGTCTTAATGACCGTTCCACAGGTGCACGTTCATTCATTGTTTATGGTTCATTGAACAAGCATGGGAAACAGTGTTTGAACCCTTTACAATGAAGATCTGTGGATTTTTACGAATTATATTTGAAAGACAGGGTCCTGAAAAAGGGCCGTTTCTTTTTTTGCTGAGTTTAGATGTTCCAAAAGCACGCATCAGCGGCTTGGATGCATGGAGGCCTGGAGAAGCTAAACGTGTTTATGTTCATTAGCGGTCAAATTACCGTGAGACCAGCATTTTTTTGCATGACAATAACCGGCTGACAAAATTTCATGAACGCCACAGCCCTATCTGTGGGGTTATAGGTCCAAAACATCAGACCACTCTGGAGGCTCTCACATTGGTTTACAGTATTTACCCAACCTTATCATGACTCTCCCAAATGAACGAATGAGGCGGGATTACAATCTAACGGTTGTCTCTCTCTTTAACCCCCACCCCCCCACCCCCTGTCCCTCCCTCCCTCTCTCCTCTCCTGTGTGTGTGTGTGTGTGTGTGTGTGTGTGTGTGTGTGTGTGTGCACCAACCTTGCCCAGGCTAACAGGAAGCAGAGGGCACAGTGCTTTATTTAATTAGCCACTGCAGCGGAGTGCTCATGTGGAACCGACGCGAGGCCCTGGAACACGAAGGGGAGGCAGATCAGGGGAGTGAGATGGATTGACGACATGTCGCCTCCCCCCATGGGGGCTTCACTGGGCTGCAGGGGTACGGGTCACACGACAGGGAAGGGGGGGACAGATGACGTTTATGTACAGGAATTCATCCTGGGAATGCTTGTTGCTGTCCCCTAAACCCTGCTCGACTAATGGAGGGCCCTGCCCCTGGGTGTACAGTATACCTCTTCTCCCAAAGACACATCCGTCCTGCAAGCTCTTTGCAATGACTTTATCTAATATTCTGCTCAGTGCTACGTGACCTCAGTGGGCCTCCATGTTGTTGTGATGCAGAATGCTGCTGACTGCTTTCATTAGGTCTGACAGCGCTCATTATTCCACATGATTTAGGAGCAGCTATCCCTCCGCTATCTCTCTTATATTGTGACAAAGATCTGCTGGCCTTCTCTTCCCGGACCAACAGATAACCCTTGAGAAGAGGCTAAACCCTGCTCAGTACGCAAAGCACATGCCATTAACAGTTCAAAGAGGAGAGAGGGAAACCTTCTAGCAACACACTACCTAACAGGATCTGGCCCAGTAGTACGGTAATATATGAAAAGCCAATGAAATATCCAACACTGTAGGGACACAATTAGCAGAGTCAGGTGCTGGTCTTCTCATGTGTTTTGATTATAGGAAAGGTCCCACCCACAAATTATGCGTGAAAGTAGAACAGAACATGAACATGCCTGAATATTACAGTCCTCATTCTGATGCAATTGGCTTTTTACACCAAAACCCCATTCTCAGGGTGCAGTTTGATAGTGTTGAAGTAAACTCCCTCTTGAGGAAGGAGTGTACTGTACTATACTAGTGAGGAACACAAGCAGAAGCATACGAGTTATGCAGAGGAACACTTAGCCATGGAGCACAGGGACGTCTGTTAATTAGCTCTCCTAAAGTTCCTTCTGTGGCCCACATCCACTAATGAAGGAATCATAACGACTGTATTTACATATCTTTAAGCAGTATTATGTGACACGCTGGGACAGCACATGAGAAGAGGAGCACCGCAGACTACACTGGCTGCAGTGGCTGTGTAAAGAGAGGCCTGTCGGGCTTGACTGTGGCTGGGGAGAGAGGCTTACACTGGGGAGAGAGGATGGGGCTGGGGAGAGAGACTGGGACTAGGGAGAGAGGCTGGGGCTGGGGAGAGAGGCTGGGGCTGGGGAGAGAGGCTGGGGCTGGGGATAGAGGGTGGGACTGGGGAGAGAGGCTGGGGCTGGGGAGAGAGGCTGGGGAGAGAGGCTGGGGAGAGAGGGTGGGGCTGGGGAGAGAGGCTGGGGAGAGAGGCTGGGGTGAGAGGCTAGGGAGAGAGGCTGGGGAGAGAGGGTGGGGCTGGGGAGAGAGGCTGGGGAGAGAGGGTGGGGCTGGGGAGAGAGGCTGGGGAGAGAGGGTGGGGCTGGGGAGAGAGGGTGGGGCTGGGGAGAGAGGCTGGGGAGAGAGGGTGGGGCTGGGGAGAGAGGCTGGGGAGAGAGGCTGGGGAGAGAGGGTGGGGCTGGGGAGAGAGGGTGGGGCTGGGGAAAGAGGCTGGGGAGAGAGGCTGGGGAGAGAGGCTGGGGAGAGAGGGTGGGGCTGGGGAGAGAGGCTAGGGAGAGAGGCTGGGGAGAGAGGCTGGGGAGAGAGGGTGGGGCTGGGGAGAGAGGGTGGGGCTGGGGAGAGAGGCTGGGGAGAGAGGCTGGGGAGAGAGGGTGGGGCTGGGGAGAGAGGGTGGGGCTGGGGAGAGAGGGTGGGGCTGGGGAGAGAGGCTGGGGAGAGAGGGTGGGGCTGGGGAGAGAGGCTGGGGAGAGAGGCTGGGGAGAGAGGCTGGGGAGAGAGGGTGGGGCTGGGGAGAGAGGGAGGGGCTGGGGAGAGAGGGAGGGGCTGGGGAGAGAGGGAGGGGCTTGGGGGAGAGGCTGGGGAGAGAGGCTGGGGAGAGAGGGTGGGGCTGGGGAGAGAGGGAGGGGCTGGGGCTTGGGAGAGAGGCTGGGGCTTGGGAGAGAGGCTGGGGAGAGAGGGTGGGGAGAGAGGCTGGGGAGAGAGGGTGGGGAGAGAGGGTGGGGCTGGGGAGAGAGGGTGGGGCTGGGGAGAGAGGGTGGGGAGAGAGGCTGGGGAGAGAGGGTGGGGCTGGGGAGAGAGGCTGGGGAGAGAGGGTGGGGCTGGGGAGAGAGGCTGGGGAGAGAGGCTGGGGAGAGAGGGTGGGGCTGGGGAGAGGGTGGGTCTGGCTCTCCTCTAGACTCCTCTCACCTTCTCCTCATCAGTAGTACTGAGTAGATTGCAGCTGGACATTTTTCAGGACTTTGTGGTTCTACTAATACCTATGGTCATGGGAATATGACTATTTCATGAAAGGACACAAAACAATGTGTAATGTGTAATCTTGGTTCCCTGAGAAAAGGGAGGAAGATGTAAGCCTAACGTGAGAGATGGAGATGTGAGAGTTTCTCTATAAATAACGTGGTCATGCCTTTTCCCTTTCGTGACGTGGTCGTTGAACTTTACTTTTCAGGGTTGTCACGGTTGAAGAGATTAAACAGCTATCCCACTGAATTGTGGAGGCTATTATAAACACTGCTATGGGAATACACCAATACACCAACTCTGATGTGACTGAGTCTGAGGCAGCTACCCTAGCCGTTTCCTGTGCAGTGTATTAAAATCATCAAGATATTTAGGTTGATGAGCTATTGCACCTGACGCTCTAATGCGATTCAAGCAACCGTTATCCATCTTTCAGCTGTTGCCTTGGAGGATGGGTGACGTGGTCTCACTCTATGGTATCAGCATTATGGAGCATGACACTAGCTTGTCTTCAACCTTGACGGCACCTTGTCTCTGCAAGCCAGGTAGGAGGGTTAATTCACCTCACAAAGCGGAGACCATTTTCATTTCTCTCTGCCTCTTTCGGAGGGTGCTCAAATTGTTCTTTCTGATGTTGTTTCCCTCATGAAAGAACTGGGTCACGACGATGCACACTCTGCCAGTGCCCTGTTTCTAGGGCCTAGGCTAACTCCACAGAGCCCAGGATGCAGAGAGAGCAGAGAGACAGACAGGGGCTAGTGGGGCAAAGAGAGAGATTGCAGCCCACTCCAAACAGTGTGCTGCTCTGGGATTACTGCAGCTAACTCTAAACTGTGCATCACGCTCAGATTACAAAACTCATTTCAGAAAAGAGGTGAGGGTTGGGGAGTGGGGAGTGTGTGTGTGTGTACTGTATGTGGAAAGAGAGAAAGGGGAATGGTGCTGTTGGCTCACAAAGCAGCAAGCACATCAAGGATTTCAGGTCAGGCATCTTGTTTGTAAAGCGGTACCCTGCTAGCTAGCTGCTGTAACGCCCGGTGAGGGGAACACCTCCCTTTCCAAACGCAGAAGCCCAGGATGAGCCCAGGATGAGCCCAGGATGAGCCCAGGCTCCCAGTTATCACTGGTTATTGTTCTAATCAGGCTGGCTTTGAAAAGGGAGGCACGCTCTCCTCCGGACAGCTCATTAAGATAACACACAAATGCAGCTCCCCCCGTCATCCTGCATTTATTAAAGTGGCCTTCATTTCAGCTCCTTTGTCTCACACAGGAACCTCTCCCCTTGTCAGCGCAATTGGAGCCAGATGGCAAAACAAAGCCGCTGTCTGGAGTGTTTAAAAGAGATACCTCAGACGGCAGAAGAATGAGCCGCTGAGCCCCTCTTCAGCTCACGCCCACCACCGTACGCATGCGCACCACCGCCCGCACAGGTGTGGCTTTCAAGGAAAAGAGAAAGGTGAGGGGGTTGTTGAGGAGTCAGGAGAAAACAGTGGGTTGAGGTGGAGGGTCTTGGAGGTCTTCCTCCTCCTAGCTGCACCTGTAGGTATGGGGGCCACTATGGGTTGCTCCTGCCACTGGGCTGCAGAGTTCACTTCGAAACATTCACGAGACATGCATTAGGGAAAGGAGCCATTGTCCACTCTGCCCAGAGACCTTCCTTCACCTCTCGGCTTATTAAAATCACATAGCATTAACTGTGGTGTTCACAGGGAGGCTAAATAATTCAATCGCACTAAAAGAAGAGTCAAATGAATAACTTGAAAGACTAACGCTGGAGGGAGAGTCGTTCAGGCCTATACCTGGTATCCACCACGGCCTTGACTCAGAGCACAGAACTTGCTCTGCTTGCTAATTAAACAATTCAATCAGGACACAATATTAAGTAGTATCACACAATTGTGCTGAAAAACGTGCTCACTGACCAAACATTAGTACTGCATTTAGACATTGCCCAGGATGAAGCAGAAATCCATTCCATCTAAGTTCTTTGCAATTCAATTAAAAATGGAATTAGAATGGGGTATGCATTGAGGAGTAATTAGCCTGTAAGTGCATGGTGTAAAAATGTGTTGATGGTTGTTCCAGATGTGCCTTGGCTGACCTGTCTTAGACTGCTCCTCTTCCTGCAGTTCTTTGGCCTCTTCAAGCTCCTTGGCTGTGGAGAGAGAAGAGAAGCCATCAGACCATTAAACAGAAAAGACACAGGCACGCAATGCACTGTTCCTCTGGATTTCATAAGGCAGCAGCTCATTTAAACCTACGGTGTGCTCATGCTTCACGGCTCAGTCGGAGGCTGAGGCTGCATGTGGCACTGGACCACAGCTGCCCCCCTGGCCTGGCCCACTCACAAAGACAGTAATCACATTAAGCTACGGCCACTGGCCCTCCTCTCTGGAAACATACTGTCAACTGGGCCAGGCTGACAGAAACCACAGTGATGGGCACACACGTGCGCGTGGGCACACGGAGGCAGTAACAAACGTGCACACACACACACACATACACACAAGCGCACCTACACACACGCACGCACACTCCAAAAATAGACCAGGAACAGAGGACGGCTGATTTGAATTTCCTGACACCATCCTCAGCTCCATTGTGTTAGAGAGAGAGTCTGCATTTAGTGTCAGACACTTACTGCACGCCCAGATTCAACTGATCATTGGACCAAATTAAACGTGAAAGCAACAATATTGTCTCTGAGTTTTTTTGTATGTGTGCTGCAATTTACAAGACTGACAGAGAGAGAAAATCCTTGCAAAATAACAAAAAGAATTGCAGCAGTAAAAAGGTTGGTATGTTTCATTTAAAATATATATGCCGCTTATATTGTAGTATCCACAGTCCATCATACATCACACTATTCCATTTCCGTTCCACATTCCTTCAAGTCTATTTTGAAAACACCACACTCAGACAGTATGTGTATGCCTACAGGTTATAATTTCTCAGAGTGATTCATTCAAATCTCCAGCTTTTCAAGTGAGTTGTTTTCCCCCTTTCTTCGCATGGCATACCTACCTATTTCTGGATCCCTCCTCAGAATGATTATCTGGGAGGATTTCACAGGAATCCATTTGAGAAGGTCACATATTTGAGCAGCTGTCCTCCTCTAAATTCTGGTGCCAAAGGGACATTTAGTTTAAACAAACATTCACTAGAAACCTTTACAGCATTTGTGTTTTTTGTGATGAAGACAGAGGGAATAGAATCACCGACCTCCTCTCTCTCTCTCGCTCTCTCTCTCTGTCTCTCTCTCTCTGTCTCTCTCTCTCTCTGTCTCTCTCTCTCTCTCTCTCTCTCTCTCTCTGTGTGTCTCTCTCTCTCTCTGTCTCTCTCTGTCTCTCTCTCTCTCGCTCTCTCTCTGTCTGTCTCTCTCTCTGTCTGTCTCTCTCTCTCTCTGTGTGTGTCTCTCTCTCTCTCTGTCTCTCTCTATCTCTCTATGTCTCTCTCTATGTCTCTCTCTATGTCTCTCTCTATGTCTCTCTGTGTATGTGTCTCTCTGTGTGTCTCTCTGTGTGTCTCTCTCTCTCTGTCTCTCTCTCTCTCTCTCTGTGTCTCCCTTTACCTCAGCACTATGACGTCACACTCTAGCTCTAAAAGTTGGTTAGAAAATATGAATAATGAATGTGGAGTGTAAATGTTCTGTGAGAGACCTTGAGCCGCCTCTCCTCAGTTAACAGCCAACACTTCCTGTCCTGATGCAACAACCTCTGACACTATGGGAAGAACAGCCTCCAGGGACACTTCTACAGTACCAGGATGAACCAGGCAGCCTCTATGTCAAAGTCAAAATGGTGGCTGCCATCCACAGAGTTTGAGTGAAAACTGCTCTGGCAAGGGGAAGCGGCCATCATAAAACTCTGAGATGGATTTCAGAGTTTAGGTCCAATATAAGAAGGTTATTTAAGTGATTAGTTACATCCCATACGCATGCAGGGACAAAAACAAGTGAGTGCAGCAGCTGGATGAAGCACCTGGAAGACAGAAGCTCACAGAAGACAGATATTCCCTGTACCCAGGGGAGTGATCTGAATCATCCATGTCCCCACGATGACCTTCATCTATCAGAGGGCCATTCGTCCCATGTCACCTCCACATAACACACTCCACATAACACACTCCGAGGGTACGTCTGATTAAATCACAAGCTCATTTAAATGTAAAAGGAGCTTCAGGAATATGGTACACTGGTCCATTTACAGAATATGTTGGACATGTATGGTATACACATTCATTAGGCAAGAAAGAACGGAAGGATGAAAGGAAGGAAGGAAGGAAGGAAGGAAGGAAGGAAGGAAGGAAGGAAAAAAAGGAAGTAAGGAAGAAAGATGTGTACTGCAACAAATACTAGTATAAATTGAGCTTTCATCTCCCAGACTCCAATCCCACTTGCTGCTCTGCCCGGTTAGGATACACATCCACTGCTCCATATACATTATGACAGGGAAGAAAAATGGCTTACTATGTTTTGGACTAGTTTTGACCCCTCTACCCTCACTACCCAGAGTTTCAGAGGAGAGCGTCAACTTCAATCTGGCCAAACCCAAGAACACCATTAAAAGATAAGACAGCCTCAATTAGGTTGCACTTTCCTGCTTCCTGCAGTTCCAACAGCTGTGAATGTGCACTTCAACACATCTCCACATCTGTATTCATACGGTATCAATTTATCTGGGTGTGCGAGTCTGCGTGCTACTCGGCAAACAGGGATCATAAAGAACTTGGAAACATTCACAGACAGGGAACAGAATGAGACTTAACCTCTCATTTAGCTGAGTGGTGCACCGCCAGTTAATCAACCCTCTCTCTCCACTACTACTGGAGGAGCAGCCTGCTCCTCCTGGTTACTGGAGAACAGGTCTGAGACCCCACAAGACCTTTTGCTCATGGTATAGAATCAGTGTTTCCCCTAGGGTTCTTTTCAGCAGCAGCGGGGGGCAGAAAAATAAATATATTATACTTTTATTTGCATGTTTTATATTTTGCAGTATATATGAAATGAATATAAGGGAAACACTGGGAATGTATTGTAATACTCTCTCCCTCTCTCTTTCCGTTTCATTTTGATTTCATATGTTCCATCGAGCTATAATTATTCTTGCCTGTGCATGTGTGTCAGTTCCAGATATATTTTTAAACCCCAGGGACCAGTGCAGACACTGGCTGACCTTTATTTAAATGTCTCCTCCACTCGGAGCACATCTCATTACAGCCAGGCCACCGGCTCCCCACCATACATCTCAGCTCAAAACTTTAGTTCTCTCAGTCACTCCCTACTCTGCTTGCAAGCCGTCCACAGCTATTCAGTAGTGCTAATTATCAGACTCTTCTAAATGAACTTCCTGCAGACAGACGGGGTCACAGCATCTCTCCACAGCAGCAGATAATCATATATACATACAAACACTGTCTGGGTGTTAAGATTCGATTTTTAACCAGCTGTCCAAGACACTGGCACCTCATGTTAACATGTCATCACTGGTAACCACCACTCTCCTCCCGCTGTCATCCCTGGTAAACACCACTCTCCTCCCGCTGTCATCCCTGGTAAACACCACTCTCCGCCCGCTGTCATCCCTGGTAACCACCACTCTCCTCCCGCTGTCATCCCTGGTAACCACCACTCTCCTCCCGCTGTCATCCCTGGTAAACACCACTCTCCTCCTGTTGTCATCACTGGTAACCACCACTCTCCTCCTGCTGTCATCCCTGGTAACCACCACTCTCCTCCCGCTGTCATCCCTGGTAAACACCACTCTCCTCCCGCTGTCATCACTGGTAACCACCACTCTCCTCCTGCTGTCATCCCTGGTAACCACCACTCTCCTCCCGCTGTCATCCCTGGTAAACACCACTCTCCTCCTGCTGTCATCCCTGGTAACCACCACTCTCCTCCCGCTGTCATCCCTGGTAAACACCACTCTCCTCCTGCTGTCATCTCTGGTAACCACCACTCTCCTCCTGCTGCCACTCTCCTCCCGCTGTCATCACTGGTATCAACCACTCTCCTCCCACTGTCATCCCTGGTAACCACCACTCTCCTCCCGCTGTCATCCCTGGTAACCACCACTCTCCTCCTGCTGTCATCCCTGGTAACCACCACTCTCCTCCCGCTGTCATCCCTGGTAACCACCACTCTCCTCCCGCTGTCATCACTGGTGACCACCACTCTCCTCCCGCTGTCATCCCTGGTAACCACCACTCTCCTCCTGTTGTCATCTCTGGTAACCACCACTCTCCTCCCACTGTCATCCCTGGTAACCACCACTCTCCTCCTGCTGTCATCCCTGGTAACCACCACTCTCCTCCCGCTGTCATCCCTGGTAACCACCACTCTCCTCCCGCTGTCATCACTGGTGACCACCACTCTCCTCCCGCTGTCATCCCTGGTAACCACCACTCTCCTCCTGTTGTCATCACTGGTAACCACCACTCTCCTCCTGCTGTCATCACTGGTAACCACCACTCTCCTCCCGCTGTCATCACTGGTAACCACCACTCTCCTCCCACTGTCATCACTGGTAACCACCACTCTCCACCTGCTGTCATCACTGGTAACCACCACTCTCCTCCCACTGTCATCACTGGTAACCACCACTCTCCACCTGCTGTCATCACTGGTAACCACCACTCTCCTCCCACTGTCATCACTGGTAACCACCACTCTCCACCTGCTGTCATCCCTGGTAACAACCACTCTCCTCCCGCTGTCATCTCTGGTAACCACCACTCTCCACCTGCTGTCATCACTGGTAACCACCACTCTCCTCCCACTGTCATCACTGGTAACCACCACTCTCCTCCCGCTGTCATCACTGGTAACAACCACTCTCCTCCCGCTGTCATCCCTGGTATCAACCACTCTCCTCCCGCTGCCATCTCTGGTAACCACCACTCTCCTCCTGCTGCCACTCTCCTCCCGCTGTCATCACTGGTATCAACCACTCTCCTCCCACTGTCATCCCTGGTATCAACCACTCTCCTCCCGCTGCCACTCTCCTCCCGCTGTCATCACTGGTAACCACCACTCTCCTCCCGCTGTCATCCCTGGTAACCACCACTCTCCTCCCGCTGTCATCCCTGGTAACCACCACTCTCCACCTGCTGTCATCTCTGGTAACCACCACTTTCCTCCCGCTGTCATCTCTGGTAACCACCAGTCTCCTCCTGCTGTCATCCCTGGTAACCACCACTCTCCTCCCACTGTCATCACTGGTAACCACCAGTCTCCTCCTGCTGTCATCCCTGGTAACCACCACTCTCCTCCCGCTGTCATCCCTGGTAACCACCACCCTCCTCCCGCTGCCACTCTCCTCCCGCTGTCATCACTGGTATCAACCACTCTCCACCCGCTGTCATCACTGGTATCAACCACTCTCCACCCGCTGTCATCACTGGTAACCACCACGCTCCTCCCGCTGTCATCTCTGGTGACCACCACTCTCCTCCCGCAGTCATCCCTGGTAACCACCAGTCTCCTCCTGCTGTCATCCCTGGCAACCATCACTCTCCTCCTGCTGTGTCTTCCACATAATCTGGGCTCCAGTTTCACTATTATACAGATCATCTGCAGGCCTACTCTGAGGGTTTGGGAAAATCATTGGGACAGCCATTTTGCATTTGAACTAGTGTCCTCAGAAGGGTCTGAAAGCAGCACGGGTTGTGTACATTATTCACCTCAATCAATTCCTCACACAATAGAACAATAAAAAACACACCTCTATAATAATCTCTATTTTAATGTCCAGCGGTATTATATCATCAATGTTTCTCTCTCACTTTCATCACTTTTGGCTCTAATAACGTTTTCTCTAATGTTATACTGTTATGCTTATGCAAAGACGAAACAAAGCACCCAATCACACCCTTCTTTAACCTTGGAAGATTAATGTGGGATTTTGGGAGTTGTTTCTTAAGAAACATTGAAATGGGTGTTCAAGTGTAGTCTCTGCATGTGTTTATGGAACGGCTCAGTGTGTTCCTGTGAAAAGTGTTGTTCAGAAAGACAACAGAGCTGTTGGTGCAGTTGAGACAGACTGCAGAGTTGAGTGGACCTGCTTTATCCTCCTCACAGTTGTTCAGACAGACAGAGAGACAGACAGACAGGCAGACAGACAGGTACCTGCTCTGTCCTCCTCACAGCTCTCCTTGATCTTCCTACGGCAGACTGCAGCCAGGGCGATGAGCAGACCCAGCAGACACACAGCCAGGCCCACCGTCAGCCACAGAGCCACCGGGGGAAACACCATGTTCTGACCTGGGAGACGGGGAGAGAGAGATCGAGAAAGGGGGAGGGAGGAAGATAGAGAAAGGGAGACAGATACAGTTAGTAGAGAGGAGGCCACTCAACATGGTCATCACCATGACTACCCCATCATCACCACTGCTATGGCTGCCTATTACCATTCCCATAACCATCACCATCATTTCACCATCATACAGTTGAAGTCAGAAGATTACATGCACAGGTTGGAGTCAATAAAACTCGTTTTTCAACCACTCCACAAATTTCTTGTTAACAAACTATAGTTTTGGCAAGTCGGTTAGGACATCTACTTGGTGCATGACACAAGTCATATTTCCAACAATTGGTTACAGGCAGATTATTTCACTTATAATTCACTGTATCACAATTCCAGTGGGTCAGAAGTTTACATACACTAAGTTGACTGTGCCTTTAATTAAACAGCAAGGAAAATTCCAGAAAATTATGTCATGGCTTTCAAAGCTTTTGATAGGCTAATTGACATCATTTGAGTCCATTGGAGGTGTACCTGTGGATGTATTTCAAGGCCTACCTTCAAACTCTTTGCTTGACATCATGGGAAAATCAAAAGAAATCAGCCAAGACCACGTTCGTCTGTACAAACAATAGTACACAAGTATAAACACCATGGGACCACGCAGCCATCATACCGCTCAGGAAGGAGACAAGTTCTGTCTCCTAGAGATTAACGTACTTTGGTGCGAAACGTGCAAATCAATCCCAGAACAACAGCAAAGGACCTGATGAAGATGCTGGAGGAAACAGGTACAAAAGTATCTATATCCACAGTAAAACGAGTCCTATATCGACATAACCTGAAAGGCCGCTCAGCAAGGAAGAAGCCACTGCTCCAAAACCGCCATAAAAAAGCCAAACTACGGTTTGCAACTGCACATGGGGACAAAATTGTAATTTTTGGAGAAATGCCCTCTGGTCTGATGAAACAAACATAGAACTGTTTGGCCATAATGACCATCGTTATGTTTGGAGGAGAAAGGGGGAGGCTTGCAAGCCGAAGAACACCATCCCAACTGTGAAGCACGGGGGTGGCAGCATCATGTTGGGGGGGGTGCTTTGCTGCAGGAGGGACTGGTGCACTTCACAAAATAGATGGCATCATAAGGCTGGAAAATTATGTGGATATATTAAAGCAACATCTCAAGACATCAGTCAAGAAGTTAAAGCTTGGTCGCAAATGGGTCTCCAAATGGACAATGACCCCAAGCATACTTCCAAAGTTGTGGGAAAATGGCTTAAGGACAGCAAAGTCAAGGTATTGGAGTGGCCATCACAAAGCCCTCACCTCAATTATATAGGACATTTGCGGGTAGAACTGAAAAAGCATGTGCGAGCAAGGAGGCCTACAAACCTGACTCAGATACACCAGCTCTGTCAGGAGGAATGGGCCAAAATTCCCCCAACTTATTGTTGGAAACTTGTGGAAGGCTACTCGAAACGTTTGACCCAAGTTAAACAATTTAATGGCAATGCTACCAAATACTAATTGAGTGTATGTAAACTTCTGACACACTGGGAATGTGATTAAAGAAATAGAAGCTGAAATAAATCATTCTCTCTACTATTATTCTGACATTTCACATTCTTAAAATAAAGTGGTGATCCTAACTGACCTAAAACAGGGAATTTTTACTTGGATTAAATGTCAGGAATTGTGAAAAACGGAGTTTAAATGTATTTGGCTAAGGTGTATGTAAACTTCCGACTTCAACTGTATGTGCCCTAACCACATCATTATTGTCACCATATTACAGATTATCATCACCATCATCATCACCCTCCTTATATCATGCTTGTATCATCTGGATGTTAAGGAACATTTTCTTTATTTGAAATGAACAAGATGTGGTGATTCATCGAGATCCATTTAACAAACACTTGAGTGTTAAAAACATGGCCAGATGGCAGAAATAACTCAGCAGTTGGAGTACTTTGTGTTGTCTTTTTCTACCCAACAGCCTTGGCACTGCGAAAGAGGATGTGGGCACTAGGTATCCTCATGCCTTCTGCTGCGTTCACTATCTGTCATCTGGAGTAATGATGCCCAATGACATCACTCGGTTTTATCCTATTAATCAGAAATAGAAATAAAATATGATGTTGTATTTGTGTAATTCTGATGTTACACTGCCAACGTAAAAAAAAAAAAACAGAGGCGGAGCATTCTGACGGCTGTGAGGATGACTGTCTGTCAGACAGCTTAGCACACAATTCACTCTAGAGAGACAATGAAATATCAAAGTGAGAGACGGCTTCTTGACAAGATAAAACCAACAAAAATCTGGTCAGCAAGACAAAGATACTGCAGACGTCCCCAAATTTCCCCAGGGCATTCCAATGTAACGGAATAAAGCAGAGAAGGAAAAACAGCTTGAGACACTAAATAGCTTGAAGGCTGGCTATAATACAAACTGGCCTCCTTCAGAGAACCCACTCTGGGAAGATAATTGTAAAAAGTCTCGAAATTGACTAGCGTTGGGATGGAGAAATGACCAAGCATCTGTAAGGACTTGGCACAGGACAAACAGAGAGGACAGAGACACACTATTGCACAGCCAAGATGGAGGTCGATAGGAAGCCTCTCTCAGTATGCGGCCATGTGAGCCTTCATACGTATGTGATTATTGGAACACATTATGGGAAGCAAGATTATGCTTAACCACGTAATCCTATTTATGATTAACCACATTACATGGCTATTGTATGATATGCCATAAAGAATCATACACTATAAATATTTTGGCATATATTTAGGAGGGCTTATGATGCGATCCTGGTGCTATATTCAATCAAAAACAATTGGTTTTCAGAGGGACTGATAATGTTTAACATAAGGGTGTTTGGGCGGACCATAATCATCATTGAAACGTGACAGAAGTGGATGTGCAGGATGTGTTACTACAGATTGGCTTCTAATAAACTCTGTTCCAGCCCAAACCGATATCAACAGCAACTTGTCATATAGAGAAAGGAGAAAACCTAGATAGTCCATCTTGTCATTTTGACAAAGCAGTATATAGTTCCTTGGGCCATGACTGATGGGCTCCACTGTCTCTCTATAGAGCTCTTTGCTCTGTGCTATTTAAAGGATGACCACAGTAACCTTGTTAATACCAAATGCAAAGGCCAAATTACAGATGAATGTTAGGTAGTACGGTGCTCTGCTCGCTGTACGCTCTGATTCGTGCATGAAGTGTCCACATAGAGCTATAATAAGACAGAGAAGTAATGAATGTGTCTGGCACTTTGAAGCAGAGCAGAGCTGTGCTCTCAGCTTCTCCCTCTCTCTCACCCCTCCCTCCATTTTCTCAATCCCTAAGGGCAGGCTGATCAAGACAAATGTCGTAGTCGGCTATCATTTCAGCGCTGGGGCCCCAAAGGGCTGCAGGATCATATTTTTCTTTTTCTCTTGTTTGATGATGTGATTTTGTTTTCTTCAGAAAGAGATTTGTCTCTAATGGCTCTGTTTACCTATCGTCTCCTTCCCCTCCTCCCATTCCTTCTCTACTGGGGTGAGGATGGAGTGTTTTGGGCTGCCTGTCACATCATTGAAAGTCGGGAGACTGCAGAGCTGCAGTAATGGGGCCACAGAGGTGCAACTTCTGGGCTCTGCACTGAACTCAACACATACAGTTTTTAGAAGCAAAACACAGGTCTATTGATGTAAACATCACTTTACAGTAATTACAGTGAGATAAGACTTGGAGGTTGGACTGGACTACAGCCCTTAAATATTATCAGGCAGGTCGACTTGAGTGTAGGTGACGAAAGGAAGCGAAATAAAAAGGTAAAAATATATTTTTTTATGAGAGTGAATGGTAGTATGATTAAACACCACCTAGATATGGACTCTTACTCTTACCAAAAAATACATTTAACTTCCCAATCATTCTATAAGACACATAGGGGGCCTCACGCGGGCCAAGCTGTAGGTAAAATCCCAGATTGGCATTCATTTTCCTGGAGCCAGAGTGTTTTAAGTTCAGCCAGTGCCTACAGTGGAATAAAGTGCTCAGTCCTGGCCTGTCGTATCAGATTGTCTCAGTTCTACATCGTCATGACAGAGGAAGGATCAAAGCTGCTTTCTCTATCTGCGGGTGTCAGCTGAGTTTTACATTTACACGGGACAAAAAAACACCTCCTTAACTGGGACCGAAGGAGAATAATGTCCCCTGACAGACAGACAGACAGACAGAGAGAGAGAGACAGAGCGACACCCCACCACAGGCTAACAGAAGCCCCAGGGCTCATTCCAGGCAGGCTGGGGAATGAGGAGGAGCATAGAGGGGGTCAATAAGCTGCCTCTTTCATTGTGAGGCTAAACCAAAGGCCTGGCAGCCCCGGCCTTCAGAGCTGCTCAGGGCTGGTGTGATGTGAGAGGATCAGGGGACAGACGGTGGTTCAGTGGGGATGACAGGGAGGCAGGGTGGACTGGAGGATAGCCCTAGGGTGGAGGGACACTGAGGCCCAACCCTGCTGGAGGGTCTAGTATCCCCCATGGCCCAGGAGAAGAAGTCAAGGCCACACTGCAGAGAGGAAGAACAGGCATGAGAGAATGGACAGAGAGAGAGAGAAGACCCGCCTGTGCGTTAGGACTGAAAATAAAGAGACAGACAGAAAGACAGAAAGAGAGACAGAGAGTGAGTGCGAGAGAGAGAGAGAGCGCGCGAGAGCGAGAAACGAGAAAGAGAGAGGTCCACAGGACTGTTAAAAAGCATTCTGCATCTCTGCAATGATGAGTGATGAGTCAGTTAAAGGGGCAGGAGAAATTCATTGTGTGATTACACAGTATAACACAAGAGACAACGAAGCCGAGATGAACGCACGTAAAACCCATTGGGACAATAGACGAACGCACGTAAAACCCATTGGGACACTAGACGAACGCATGTAAAACCCATTGGGACAATAGACGAACGCACGTAAAACTCATTAGGACAATAGCAGCCAGTCGACCTAAATCACATTCACAACCCAGTCTGCTGTGTTCACACCTCTCTGGGAACAACAGCTCTGCAATCACCAATCAACAATCAATCAATCAACAATAAGCTGTCTGGTGATTTAAAGCTTTATTTCCTTCCCTTCATTTAGCAGTTGTGAGATCTGGGAGGACTGTGATAGGCTGGCAGTCATAATAACAACCGTGAAGGAAACAAGAAGCCAGAGCAGTGTCCGAGGTCAAGGCTCGGCCAGACTAGAAGACAGACAGAGAGAAGACATGATTTCTTTTTTTTCTATTTGGGAGAATAATTGAATTTAATGGCCGACTTTGCGTTTGTTTCAGACTCACACCCATTGTCACACTTCATCACGGTCAGAGAAGGTGATCAAAACCTTGCCTCCGCCTACAGCATGAAAGGGCTAGCTGCTAGAGGTAGCGCTGCCTCTCTGCCGTCTGTCCTCTGACTGTCCCCGGGTGCATATCTCACAGAAAGGGAGGACAAGGAGGAGCTCACCTCACC
This sequence comes from Salmo trutta, assembly GCF_901001165.1. Classification (NCBI taxonomy): domain Eukaryota; kingdom Metazoa; phylum Chordata; class Actinopteri; order Salmoniformes; family Salmonidae; genus Salmo; species Salmo trutta. Next base: position 16,056,311 of record NC_042968.1, read on the forward strand.
GGGAGAGGAAAAACTTGGCAAACTGAGATGGATGAGCACAGCTTTTTGTCCTGTCAGCAGCTTTGCACTGAGCATTCTCCCCCATTTCTTGCATTTGAATGAATTGCTTTTCGGCTAGATACCACAGAGCTGTCTTATTGGCATGCAGGGAGGGTATAACCGCCTCTCTAGGACAACCCAGCTCACATTTACTTATACAATTTGTTTGACATTATTGCCCTGATTTGATGCCGTGGTCTTGAGGAAAACACAAAAATATTATGTGCACGTGGGTGCATTTAAGACAGAATAGTGACTCTGCAGTTATTGGAAGAAAGTTTTCTAACCACACTTCTTTTCACAGTGGAACCCATAAAAGCCAGCTGGAGGTGGTGGGCGGTGTTTCGTGTGTGTGTGTGTGTGTGTGTGCACATGTGTATGTGTATGCCTCTGTGCATGTGTGTGTGTTGTTTGTTGTGGGTGTGTGTGACTGGGCTGCGATAGGAATAAGGCCTGCATGCAGTACCATTAGCCCACTCTCAAACTCTAAGCTGTCTTTCATGCACACCAGGAAGTAGCTTGTGACCGTTCTCCTGGGATGGATGCTTGGCTCTAGGTTCCCTGCCTTTACTTCACCATTTAGCACAACGCTGCTGAGAGTTTAGAATAGTGAGTTGCAGTGGGAGGTCACCTGCTCGCCTCAATGAGTTTGACTACTGATGTGATCGATTCAGACGTGAATACCAGTCCAGTGGTTCCTCCGACCAACCCTGCAGCCTTGCACCTCAATGGTCACGTTCCCTTGAGACAGCCTGGATTGAACATGGAATGGCCGGGTTAGGGGAACAATTGTCTGGTATTGGCTGTACTGAGCTAGACCTAGTCTCCAAGCGTAGGCAAGTCACACATATTGAGACATCGTCCCTATGGTCCTCTAGATTAACTTCTCACTAAGACACTAGTGTTTCACCCTGCATAAAGACTAACCTACAGACAGAGACAGAGCACTCACAATAATAAAAATGTACTTTCATCTCCAATCCGTTTCACTATAATTCAATACAATCTCTTTAAAAAAATCCCTCCAGATAAATATCCAAAATGTCTGACTGTGCTATAAAAAATTGCTTACAAATATAAAAAATAGAGCCATAAAGAAATTCCCAATCTTATCTAGTGTCTAGTGAAAACAAACTGTCGGCATCAGAGGTTTTGGTTTAATACTCTCACAGCTAGGAATAGTTTTCAGTGTAACACATCCATATAAATACTGATTTGGCCGTGCATTTAAACAGTGCGTGGGGAATCTAATCCTCAGGTAAATTCACTGGGGTGATTTCAAATCTCATTCCAGCAAGGGTAACACGATTTTCTCATCCTTAGTTTACAGTGTACCAGAAATCAGACTGTATACCCAGTATGTCGGCTAATTAAGCATGTTAGCATCCTAAGCATGTTTCAAACTGAGGGAGGGAATGAATGTGTGGCGGTGGAGTTGATAAAAATCAAATCAAATGTATTTGTCACATACACATGGTTAGCAGATGTTAATGCGAGTGTAGCGAAATGCTTGTGCTTCTAGTTCCGACCATGCAGTAATATCTAACAAGTAATCTACCAATTCCACAACAACTACCTTATACACACAAGTGTAAAGGAATGAATACGAATATGTACATAAAAATATATAAATGAGTGATGGCCGAACGGCATAGGCAAGATGTAATAGATGGTATGGAGTACAGTATATACATATGAGATGAGTATTGTAGGGTATGAAAACATATAAAGCAGCATTGTTTAAGGTGGCTAGTGATACATTACATCAGGATGGCAAGATGCAGTAGATGGTATAGAGTACAGTACATACATATGAGATGAGTAATATAGGTTATGAAAACATTATGTAAAGTGGCATTGTTTAAAGTGGCTAGTGATACCTCTAATTACATCAAGATGGCAAGATGCAGTAGATGGTATGGCGTACAGTATATACATATGAGGTGAATAATGTAGGTTATGTAAACATTATCTAATATAAATACTATAAAGTGGCAAGTGATAAATTGATTACATCAATTTTCCCATTATTAAAGTGGCTTGAGTTGAGTCAGTATGTTGGCAGCAGCCACTCAATGTTAGTGGTGGCTGTTTAACAGTCTGATGGCCTTGAGATAGAAGCTGTTTTTCAGTCTCTTGGTTCCAGCTTTGATGCACCTGTACTGACCTCGCCTTCTGGATGATAGCGGGGTGAACAGGCAGTGACTCGGGTGGTTGTTGTCCTTGATGATCTTTTTGGCCTTCCTGTGACATCGGGTGGTGTAGGTGTCCTGGAGGGCAGGTAGTTTGCACCCGTTGATGCGTTGTGCAGACCTGACTACCCTCTGGAGAGCCTTCCGGTTATGGGCGGAGCAGCTGCCGTACAAGGCGGTGATACAGCCCGACAGGTTGCTCTCGATTGTGCATCTGTAAAAGTTTGTGAGCGTTTTTGGTGACAAGCCAAATTTCTTCAGCCTCCTGAGGTTGAAGAGGCGCTGCTGCGCCTTCTTCACCACGCTGTCTGTGTGGGTGGACCATTTCAGTTTGTCCGTGATGTGTACGCCGAGGAACTTAAAACTCTCCACCCTCTCCACTACTGTCCCGTCAATGTAGATAGGGGGCTGCTCCCTCTGCTGTTTCCTGAAGTCCACGATCATCTCCTTTGTTTTGTTGACATTGAGTGCGAGGTTATTTTCCTGACACCACACTCCGAGGGCCCTCACCTCCTCCTTGTAGGCCGTCTCGTCGTTGTTGGTAATCAAGCCTACCACTGTAGTGTCGTCTTCAAACTTGATGATTGAGTTGGATGCGTGCATGGCCACATTCACTAGCCTAGTATGAGAAGAAGTGGGACTGGAACCACAGCGTCTCGTCCAGTCATACCCCTGCTGGCCAGTCTATCCCCCACCTCGACCAGCCCTCCTCAGCTCCTCGCTGCTTGTCAGCTCTGCCGAGACCTCCATTAAAAACTGCTCTGACGTCTCCTGTAGCTGACAGAGACTCCATCACTTCAGCATGCCCTCCTCTCAGGAGAGACTGGCATTAAGATGTCGGAAGAGGCAGAGTGGACTATCGATTTCTCACCACATCCATTTCGTTCCTCCTCCGGCCGTAACAGCTGAGGCAAACTTTAGGTTGCAATAATCAGTTTAACAAGTCTTGTTCTCTAAATTTTTAATTCGTTTTTCAAACAAGGGTCTGACTACAAGACGGCAGAAGATGTGTAGGAGGGAATCGCTAGTGACAGCTATCAGCATCTCTGCCGACAATCTGCCGGGCTGATCGTGTCTGATATGAGTGGATAGGCTGAGAGCAAATAGACAAGGCCGCACTGCAGAGAGGAAGAGCAGGCAGGAGAGAGAGAGGGAGACCATTTGAATGGCTACTGTCAAGTACAGCCCTAATCCTAACTCTATAGCCTCAATGTTTTACGGGAATAAACACTACCAACAGCCCCTCTGATTGGCTCTTGGGCATGCGAGTTCTTTACCAGGATCTATTTGAAGGTGTGAGAGTTAACACGCGACAGAGGTGACACCCCCAGAGAATATCATCATCATCACAGGCTCCACTATCTGATATAGTATAGCATGAAAGGTTGATGTGTTTACCACCCCCCCCCCCCCACCCCCCGCCTCTCAGCAATATCAACATTTGTAGACACCCACAACATTAAAGATCTTCTTGCATCCATCCTAAACCCTCAGTTGAGTGAGTTTGTTCTTTAGTATGCCTTCTCCTCTCTGCAGTATCACTAGGAGAATATATAATGACAGAATTTCTTAAAAAGACATGCCTCTGTATATCTTTGCCTAAAGCTCTCATTATAAAACAACATTTCTCATTTTGCTCTGCTGCAGTCTTTGGTGGTTACTGAAGAGATGAATATTCTTAGAGCACTCAGGAGCAGCTGGCTACGACCCTGCCACTGCCTCTGTATCAGGTCAGCTCTGTCTCCACCAACCACACAGCTGCACATCTCTAGGAGACTGCTACATATTCTCACATTCACTATAAAAATAGTCTTAATAAGAATGATTTAAACGCAAATATAGTGGGGCAATCAGTTGTTTCTTGTTTCCATAGAAATGCAAAGCAATGCTTTGGAGTAAAACATGCTAATTGGTGACTTCTACTGCATGAGTAATTTCCTGGTCTTAAGTACAGATTTTTGGGTGGGTGGTGATAATATGGATGTTTTCCTAACATAATGTAGCTGACAGGGACATAAGGTCCAAATAAGGTAGATAACAGAAGCCCCAGTTTGTCAAATTTACTTAAATTAAATTTGTATGTGCGTATGAGAGAGAGAAAGAGAGAGAGAGACAGAGAAAGAGAGAGAGAGAGACTTTAACTGCTTGGCAATTGCCATGCAGTTTGGCTGTGGATGTGACTTACTGGAGCCTCCTCTCAACTCAGATGGCAGAGTAAGGTGGAGGAGGTCTGTAACCTCCACTTCCACTCAGAGCATTACTACACTCACTTCTCCTTCACCCGACCTTCACTTAAAGAGCATGATGCTCCAGGCTGCTGCATTAGAAGAGACCACAGTATGGATACCAACGTCAAGCTAAATGTATTTTAACACTCTCCAACATTTTAACTTTAAGACCGTATGCCATGAGACTGCCCTGGATTTAAGGGCTCGGACACACCAATAACGTTTGCACTTCTAATTTGCGAACCGAGAGCACGCCGATTTTACATGTAGAATCGTGCAAAAATGTTGTCAGCTAGCCGTCCACCAGCGGGTGGTCTATAAAACACAGCGTGCCGAACGATTGGCAGACGAACACCAGATCAACATATGGTGCGATGTGTGCGAGCCTTAATGAGGCCTTTTTCTCTGTCATACTGAACAAGAACCAATACTTTAATTCAAGAACAGACATTAGAAGCATACGGCAATATGGCAAATATATGGCAATGTGAAATCTGCTCAACACAAAATCCCATTGACCATTATATTATGACTATGATGGTGAATTCTTGATTACTTCATGGTGATAAGTACGCAATAAAAGAAAGTATTGCAGGGCCATAACAGCCAATCATATTGCTGAGGCTTACAATGTGAGGGCAAATCTTAAATAGTGTGCTCCTGCTATTAAAAAAATCTGTTTTTCAGCAACATTACCACAGTGTCTGATCATTAGGCTACTGTATGGCTTCTGGGAATCAGGGCCCCAGGCCTTTGAAACCACTGGGAGGTGTTTTTTCTCTCTCTCTCGCTCGCTCTCTCGCTCTCTCTCGCTCTCTCTCGCTCTCTCTCTCTTGCTCTCTCTCTCTCTGCACTTCTCTAAATAGAAATTAACTGTGTCTTATGCGATGTTCCATCTTAAACACACACCCTCCAAATCCTTCATTAGCTATATAAATACCACACTGCTCCTTACTGTTGCATTAACTACAAAATATACATGGTTGATCTACTATTACCATACCCAGGGGCGCAACTTTCACTTGGGATGGTGGGGTCATGTCCCCCCCACATTCTGAAATTGCATTTTTGTCCGGCTGGATTTAGGACCGCGGACATCACAGAGTGGGCTAACAGGCTGCGTGAAGGCAAAGCTTCTGGAAGGCTGGCTGGCTGGACCAGCACGGGAGAGTTGAACATAGTTCAGTATGTATGTGTTGTGCTTTTTCACTGAGTTGTAAAAGCAATCAAAGTAGAAACTGGCTACTCTTTAGTTTGCTGATGTTAGCTGGCAAGGTAACTGCTGTTTAACTTAACAGAAACAAACTTGTGTTTATTCACAGTGCTGAGCTAGTATTGTAACTGACATGTAATATTAGCTAATGTTTCATCCCCTCTCAACTGAGGTGAATGAATTAGCTACGCTAGCTAGTAGCAACCACAGCCAGGTTAGCTCTAGCCTCTAGCTATCTGTCAGATAGCGATATGAGGTGGCTATTATTACTATCTAACAGCAGTTGTTTGTATAGAAATGTTTTGTAGCCTTTGTTTCAACAGAAGTAAATTAACTTGGCTAGCTTTCGCCAGTTGATGTACCAATAGAGAGAGCTGGCCAAAAGTTGGCTAACGTTAGCTATTCTTTTCGCCTGAATCAGACTAGACCTGAATCACATGATGAAACCATAAGCCAAACGATGTAAGATTAATATTCTGAATGTTTTCACTGCAATGTGTGTTTTTATTAGTCAGTATGGCAATTTAACGTCACAGTCTTCACTGTCAAGGTGCACAGTAGAGGTCTGGTGGGACCAATTTTGTCATCCCGCTACCACCCGCATCTGCAGCTTTTCATATCGCACTCCGCCCACACCCGCTGGCTTTCTGTCTGACTCCCACCCGCTACCGCAAGAACTGGTTCCAAACCCAACCGTAGTCCCACAATGTTAGTTTAGGTGTATGTGATGCAGCTCACATGCCAGCCATGGTCCCAGCAATTTTGCTCCCTATAGGCAATATCAAACGCACAAGCATAACTTAGGAAATTGTTTAAATTACCAGAGATTCTCATATGGCCCTTATATTAGGCTATCTGTATTACTGGGCTATATCAAACAATATGATAGATGTAGTTTGTAGAGAGCAGAGTAGGAGAGACTTGCACTTTCTCTTGAGCTATTTCTATAGCCTACCTTTAAGGAGTGGGAAGATGGGTGATCAATATCTAGGCCTATTTCCAGGCAATATAGTAAAGTATTTAGGTAGGACATTTCCTTGGAAAGATAACTGTCCAGTGCTTCTCCGCCCATGCATAGGCTATAGCCTACTCTATTTAATTGAGACCACACGCGCACCTGATCTCGCAGGTATGACAACTGAACTTGAAGCAGCAAGAATGACGACAGCGACACTTCCTATGTTTTGCATAGGCCTATAGGATATAGCCTACCTTTTAGGAGGACGATTTGCTGGCAGAGACAAATAAATGGGTTATCAATACTTATTGAAAATGAGAAGGCGCAACGCTCGCTCACCATAGTAGCCTAACCTATGCGCGCGTTGAGCCTTTTCCTTTCCAATGATGATTAAAGTTCTTGATTGCATTTCGACTCACGTTGGTTGAGCGCCCTCCACTTCTATCCATTATTTAATTTATTTCACCTTTATTTAACCAGGTAGGCTAGTTGAGAACAAGTTCTCATTTGCGACTGCGACCTGGCCAAGATAAAGCGTAGCAATTCGACACATACAACAACACAGAGTTACACTTGGAATAAACAAAACATACAGTCAATAATACAGTAGAACAAAAGAAAACAAAAAGTCTATATACAGTGAGTGCAAATGAGGTAAGTTAAGGCAATAAATAGGCCATAGTGGTGAAGTAATTACAATATATCAATTAAACACTGGAATGGTAGATGTGCAGAAGATGAATGTGCAAGTAGAGATACTGGGGTGCAAAGGAGCAAGATAAATAAATAAATACAGTATGGGGATGAAGTAGGTAGATAGATGGGCTGTTTACAGATGGGCTATGTACAGGTGCAGTGATCTGTGTGCTGCTCTGACAGCTGGTGCTTAAAGCTAGTGAGGGAGATAAGTGTTTCCAGTTTCAGAGATTTTTGCAGTTCATTCCAGTCATTGGCAGCAGAGAACGGAAAGAAAGACGACCAAAGGAAGAATTGGCTTTGGGGGTGACCAGTGAGATATACATGCTGGAGCGCGTGCTACAGGTGGGTGCTGCTATGGTGACCAGTGAGCTGAGATAAGGCGGGGCTTTACCTAGCAGAGACTTGTAGATAACCTGTAGCCAGTGGGTTTGGCGATGAGTATGAAGCGATGGCCAACCAACGAGAGCGAACAGGTCGCAATTGTGGGTAGTGTATGGGGCTTTGGTGACAAAACGGATTGCACTGTGATAGACTGCATCCAATTTGTTGAGTAGTGTTGGAGGCTATTTTATTGATGACATCACCGAAGTCGAGGATTGGTAGGATAGTCAGTTTTACGAGGGTATGTTTGGCAGCATGAGTGAAGGATGCTTTGTTGCGATATAGGAAGCCGATTCTAGATTTAATTTTGGATTGGTGATGCTTAATGTGAGTCTGGAAGGAGAGTTTACAGTCTAACCAGACACCCAGGTATTTGTAGTTGTCCACGCATTCTAAGTCAGAGCCGTCCAGAGTAGTGATGCTGGACGGGCTGGCAGGTGCGGGCAGTGATCGATTGAATAGCATGCATTTAGTTTTACTTTCATTTAAGAGCAGTTGGAGGCCACGGAAGGAGAGTTGTATGGCATTGAAGCTCGTCTGGAGGTTAGTTAACACAGTGTCCAAAGAGGGGCCAGAAGTATACAGAATGGTGTCATCTGCGTAGAGGTGGATCAGAGAATCACCAGCAGCAAGAGCAACAATTATCAATAGCCTATTTATTTACAGACACTGTAGTAAACTAGTCTAATCATATCTAAATTAATTTCATATGCATAAATATTTCATAAAGTGATTCTCCGCCCACGTAGGCAGCCTACTCTATTTCAACGAGACCACACTTGATCTCTCACGCCCAACCAGGAGAGGTAGGCTACTGATGTTGAAGCAGCGAATTGTGTGAGCGAATTGTGCTTTTAAAACAATAGGTAGGCTAACGCATAGAAGGCAATCTGTGGGACAACAAAAATGTTTTACATCCCGAAGTCGTCTGCCTGACCGCCCACAGCATGAAAAATGCCGGCCGCGCCACAATGATCTCTGTCGGGACCTGCTGGCTTCCCGCAGGAATGCAGCCCTCTAGTGCACAGTCAGTACACAACACTGCTCATCATGTCTTATGGTGACAGTGGTCCCAGCAGGGTCAGACAGCCAGGGAAGACCAGTCTACGGAGCTCAGGTGAATTTTGCAGTATATTAACAATATCAGTGAATGATTCAAAGTTCCATCTTGAATTGATGGGTAGACCTACAGTAGCTACAAGACAGCAGTTTAAGTTTAACGCTACAGTCTGGGATCTGGGAATAATGTTCATTTCAATTATTGAACCATTGATTCTATTCTTGGATAATATAATGTATAAATGTACACCAAGATAATTCTTTGTCATGCCTCATCTCAGGAGGATCAGATGGTGACAGGGGTCTCAGCAGGGTCAGGCAGCCAGGGAAGACCAGTCTGTGATGGAGCTGAGGTGAATTTTTGCAGATACAACACTTTATTATCTCTGCGCAGCAAACACTGGACAAGACAGATGCTATTTTAAGGCAGTCTGACAAACCTTCAAAGTTGATGTCCAAACTGTATCAAGGGTTGATAGAGGCTTCTCCAAATGACACAAAACATGTCAAATAAAAATGTGAGAAAGACCTATTGATGATGATGATAACTGGATACATATATGTTAGAATGCCCCATCATGTTCATATCATCTCAGAATGAAATTACTGCAGTTTAAGACCATCCAGTGAAACTGAATATCATGCACTCAGAAATGCATTCCTCTGCTTGAGGTGTAAAACACAAAAGGGTACATATTTGCATATGTTTTGGTCTTGTGAAGGCTGGCTGACTTCTGGCAAAGAGTATGTACTTTTATTTCAGCATGTCTACTGATTCTCCCTTCTCCCTGTTTTTGTTTGCTTGTAAATGTTGATACTGGTGGCTGTTATCTGAAGAACCTGTGTAACGAAGCTGTGTAGCTCAGTTGGTAGAGCATGGTGCTTGCAACGCCAGGGTCGTGGGTTTGATTCCCATGGGGAACCAGTATGAAAATGTATACACTCACTACTGTAAATCACTCTGGACAAGAGCAGCTGTAAAATGTGAAACATTTATAGTGGCTAAGAAATGTATTGCCATTCATTGGAAGGTTGGTGTTATCCTCCCACAATGTCAAGTTATCTATCATTTCATTTATTACAAGATTAAGGGTATACTGGGCAACTTTCAAAAGGTATGGATGCCTTATATGGAATACAATGTGACTAAAGGAGACTATATTGAAAACATGCCCACGTCTGGGGAGATACCTATTTAGGCAATCCCTGGCTGCGCATTCCTGGCCCTGGGGGTCTGCCTTCCTGTGGGTTGTCACTCTGGCCTTGGCGTAACGCACCCAAAACCAATAATGAATGTTTCACTAAGATCCTAAAGCTTAGTGGGATATGTTAGAATGTGACACTGCAGGGTGGTGGACACCTAGGGACAGGACGAGGTGACCCAGCTATATTGTTTACAAGTGGGGTGTATTAGACTGTACTATTAGGCCTATGACATTAATTATATGGAGGATGTACTGTTTCTGTTTGTTAATGTATATTTGAGGTGTATGTGTTTTTTTGTGTTTTTTTTTGTTGTTTCCAAACCTTTCTCTTGGGAATTAAAAAAAATTAAGGTGGGAACTGGGAAGGAAATTGTGTTGGGAGAGAGTTGAGTTATTGACTATAATGGTGGGGTCAGGCGTGCAGGCAGCTCGGGCGTTTTTGATATAAAGACAATTTGATATAAAGACAATCAAAAGTCTTAGTTTTGCTAGTCTATTGGTTATTGGTGCAACACAATATTTATTATTGAATTACCTTTGATCTAGTTCAGTCTTATTAATCATTTAAACATATTTAATAATGATAACTTACCTAGCTTAATGACTGTGGGCATTTTTGCTTACTTTTTGTTCTAAATAGAGACGGCATATTGGATTGTGTAAAAATGCAGGAAATTAGCTTTAGATGCCCCAAAGAATTATGGGGGAGGACCCCCAGACCCCCCCCGCCAGGTTATGTCCCCCCACTTCTAAAACCAAAGTGGCCCCCCTGACCATACCCCTCAGGTATTTTGAATCAAAAGGAAATGTTTCCATGTCCAAGTTAGTATAGCGTAGCCATACTATAACTATCACTGCCTCAGTCTCAGGCAATATCATGGTTGCAGATGCATGAAATGATGCATTTGTCTCCTGAAGGTAGAAGTGTATCACCACTGCAGCCAGGACCTTCACCAAGACTACACTGAGTGTACAAAACATTAAGGACACCTGCTCTTTCCATGACAAATACTTACCAGGTGAACAGGTGAAAGCTATGATCCCTTATTGATGTCACTTGTTAAATCCACTTCAATCAGTGTAGATGAAGGGGAGGAGACAGGTTAAAGAATACTTTTTTAGCCTTCAAACAATTGACATGGATTGTGTATGAGTGCCATTCAGAGGGTGAATGGGCATGACAAAAGTTTGAAGTGCGTTTGAACGGGGTATGGTAGTAGGTGCCAGGTGCACCGGTTTGTGTCAAGAACTGCAATACTGCTCACAGTTTCCCGTGTGTATCAAGAATGGACCACCACCCAAAGCACATTCAGCTAACTTGACACAACTGTGGGAAGCATTGGATGTCAACATGGGACAGCATCCCTGTGGAAAGCTTTCGACACCGTGTAGAGTCCATGCCCAAAAGGGGGGGATGCGACTCAATATTAGGAAGGTGTTCCTAATATTTGGTATACTCAGTATATGTGGCCATAATGTTGTATGCGCTTCCATTGGCTGCTGTGATATAATGAACAGAGAGGGCCTCAGTCTTTACCCAGAAGTAATTTAGCAGGTATGAACCTGGGGCCCTATAGGGGCCTCTAATCCTCTGACCTTCTTAGTGTGCTCCATTCGCTACTAGTCATTTATCTCATCCCCATCTCTATATCCAGCCAGCTAGCCAGCCAGGAGTCTAACAGAAGGCACAGCCTTTGGCTAAAGCGCAAAGGACTTGACTTGGTTAGCATTTAGCTTAGTTGGCATAGGGATCAGATATACACTGGTGGCTCTGGAAAGTCTATCAGGAAATTGTCATGCTCTCTGTATCTAATGTAGGATCATGCTGGAGCAGCAGTTTGAAATTCAAATGAAGTTGTATTAGTCCTTAAGCCTCGGGTCGGTTACGTACCATATGTTTTGTTACCATAGATATTAAACTACCTATCTTATTATGGATTTCATTTTATCTTGCTATTTCTCTCAAAGCCATTTCTGCTCCGGATGCCCGTGGTAATGTTTCTAAGGCAAACATAATGGAATTGCATCTTATTTGATAACGAGGGACATCTACAGTACACGGTTGAGGCCCCAAATAACCACAGACGTAACACTAACAATAGCATCAGAAACCTTCACTACAGCAGTAGACTACAGCTTTGCTGCTCATCCCCCAGCAGTACAGCAAGTGGCTGGAAGTAGGCAGACATACATTATAGATATGACAGGCAGTATAAGTCTGGGTCACTGAGATGTCTTGTGGCGTTGACGGAGATTTGCACTTACTGCAGACACATCCATGGAGGAGGACCCCCCCCCCCATCTGATGAAATTAAACACAGTTGACGAAATTAACAATGTGAAAGGATGGATTGAGTTCATTTCCCTGTGGACAGTTTGTCTGTTAATGTGACCTAAAGGAGATCCCAGCCCTCACAGCTTCCCTCTATCCACGCCAGTCACATTTGGCTATGTCAAAGATGGCTGCCATGTTCTAATCAATGCTTTCATCACAAATGTAGGAGCATAATATTTGGTTTCGAGAGTTAAAGGGCTGTGATGACACTGTCCCTGCAGATGAAGGCAGATGACTCAGACTGACTGCAGTACTAAATCCTGAGTCAAGTTGAGTCATTTCAGTCACATTTACAGACAGTAAACAAACTCTTTTGAGTGGTTTAAGTCCATGCTGCAGGGAGGTAAGTACAAAGAGTCCTGGGCCAGTAACACACCTCTACAGGGAGACGGCCACACTAGCTCCATGCTTAACTTTCATTAATTTCACACCTTGTAATCAATTACTGGTCTCTAGAGCTATCAGTGAGGCGAGCTACCTTTTCCAGGAACGGGCCCAAGTCTCTCAGCGCCTCCTAATTGAAAAGACATATCACCGCTAGACAATAGTCTTTGTGTATGGGCGGCCATTGATATGGGCTGTTTCAAGGCACCAGAACAAAGCGATTTACGGAGGTTGCAAACATCTTTTGTGGGACAACAATGCATGGTCTTATCTGGTTTAAGAGAGTTTAAGCATAAAATAAATGGATATGAATAATTAAACGACCAAGCCTTTGAAGGTATGCCCAACCGTTTTCTCTGGGCTACTCTCCGCCCAATGTCTCTCAAAAGGCTGCACCTAATATGATTTGAAATCGTAAAGCAGAGGCTGACGCCAGGCCTCCAGAAACCAATCCCTCTTACAGGATAAAACAGCAACTGTGTGAAATGTACACTGCAGGCCCCTTGGCTCAACCCCACTGATTTCCAGTCCCCCCTCACTGTGACTCTGGGAGGGAAAATAAAAAAATGAGCTTGATCAGTGACAAAATAGGGCTTTTGCACTTTTACTGCAGTCATAAATATAATCTGTCTTGAAGAAGAAAGAAAGCAGGAGAGGAGTGCAGGGCTTAAAGAGAGAGGTTCCCTTCAGGCTCTGTGCAGGCATAAAGATGTCACAGTACTCCACAGTGTGGAGAGGAGAGGAGAGGAGGCCAGGACGTGCCCGATGCCATGCCATGGTGGCCTGGGACTGGGGCCGTGGACACTTATAGAGTCATGTACTGGTGATGGCTCCCCTGTGGTGAGGGGGAGGACAGGACAGGACCACACAGCAGGCCCAAGCCCACACACCCACACAGACTACCAGACAGCCACTCACAATAGAGGTGTTCAGGCCGCAACGCTCCAACATTGTATTTTCAACTGCAGACATAAAATACATTTTGACATTCAGCCATCGCAAAGACCTTTTATGCCAAAAGGAGACAGTGAAGATGACAACAGTGAACAGGAACAGGAAGGCATAAATCCCCAACACAATGAGAGGGAGCTCATTTTATCGCTGTGATTGTTGAGATGCTATAAGAGCAATGCAGTGAGCAGGAACCGGCCCGGCCCTAATCCCTCATTCAACCCAACAATCCCTCAGAGCTGCAAACGGCAAGACTGAGAGCAAAATAATTCCGTGAAGCCATAATACAGGGATAAAACGTCCCCATGTTGAAGGCAAGGGAGGGAGGGAGGACATTCAAACAACTTAACAACTCAACATGGCAGTGACAGGAGCAAGTGGCCCCAGTTCAGAATCCTGAGAGGAAATAATGTGCTTACAAAGACTGCCATTGGCCTACCTGAATTTAGTTTAGACTGCTCCCTCCATTACTCCATCTCTCTATTTGGTTGTTGTTGTGCTAGGGGGTTGTTATAAGACAGTGTGTATTCAGGGAGGGATGTAAAGAGAGAGAGAGAGAGAGAGAGAGAGAGAGAGAGAGAGAGAGAGAGAGAGAGAGAGAGAGAGAGAGAGAGAGAGAGAGAGAAAGACCCGTCTGTGCGCTTGGACAATAATTAATAGTGTTCCATCTGGGGAACTGCCTGCTCGCTTCTCTACTGACAGCGGATTCATTTATACTGCTGTTTTCCTCTTTTTCCAAAGGCTTCCTTAATTGTATTTAAAGTAGCCCTGTAAAAAAGTTGAGTAGAGAACAAGGAGTAATACAGTGTTTTGTTTTTAGCTTGCTTTCGTTTGCTTACTTGTTTTTTTAGGCTTGCGTAAGCTTGGCGAGCAGGGCACTGGCAGGTACCAATTTAAACGGCAACACATGTCAGGAACAAGCCCCCAGAACAGATAATAACACCGTCAGGGAAAAAGGGAAGAGGCTAGCACAAACGTAATGAAGGAAAAACACAGCAAAGCTTTATGCTGTCTGCTCCAAATGGAATATATACTGTATATCAATTTTTTTTAAACCTTTATTTAACTAGGCAAGTCAGTTAAGAACAAATTCTTGACGGCCTACCCCGGCCAAAACCAGACGACGCTGGGCCAATTGTGCGCCGCCCTATGGGACTCCCAATCACAGACGCATGTGATACAGCCAGGATTTGAACCAGGGACTGTAGTGACGCCTCTTGCACCGAGAAGCCGTGCCTTAGACCGCTGCGCCACTCAGGAGTCCTGAAAAGGCAGTGCTAGGACTGCCCATTAGCACCTTTGTGACACTGTCTCTCCTGCCTATTAAGAGTAATGTTGGAGTGTGCATGGAGCTATTGAGGCGTGGATGTGAGTGTGAAAGGGAGCGAGATGTAAAGTGTGTGTTTGAGAGAGGAAGAGAGAGGGGGGTAGATAGAGAGGGAGAGGCTGAGAGAGAGAAAAACATGGAGAGCGCGAGAGCGAGAGAGAGAGAGAGAGAGAAAGAGAGAGAAACAGTGAGAGAGGAGGGGAGAAACATGGAGAGAGAGCGATGTATTGTAAAAAAATAAATATATATATATATATATATATAAATAATTCTGGTGGAGTGAGTTGGTCCTTTCGGAGCAGGGGATGAGGCGAGCAAAGCAGATTGGACGAGCTCAGCAGCACAGCTTGGGCGATCTCCCTCTGTCACCCTCTCTTCCTCTGTCTCCCTCACTTCATCCATTTACAATACCTTTACATTTGAGTCATTTAGCAGACTTTCTTATGCAGAACAACTTAGAGTAAGTGCATTCATCTTAAGATAGCTAGGTGGGACAGCTACATATCTCAGTCATAGTAAGTTAATTTTCTTCTCAATAAAGTAGCTATCAGCAAAGTCAGAGCTAGTAGGGGGAAAAAGTCAAGTTGAGAGTGTTAGTCCCTCCCTCCCTGTCAGTGACTCCATCTCCCTGCCTGCCTGTCAGGCCCTGGTGCCACGGCTCAGAGCTTAGCAAACACTCTCTGCTCTCGTCTCCATCTCCCTCTCTGTCATCAGCCCAACCCTCACTCCCCCTCTCCCTCTGTCCTCTCTATCTCCATCTTATCCTGCTGCTGGGAGCTGTGAGTGCTGTGCCAGCAGTGGAGTCGGGCGGAGAGACAATGGTGCTCTCATCCGCTGAGCAGAGAGACAGAGGGCCTGGGCAGTGACAGGCCTAAAGCCCCCACCGCCACCACAGCCATCTCTCATCTCTCATCTCCCACAGTAGGGATCTAAAGCTCTGCATTCTGCCAGCAGCGGTAAAAATGATATTAGACAGACAGCATGTCCATAAAGCTCAAAGGGCATTATTATTTTTTGAGGATAGCAAAGTGGCTGAGAGGGTGGGCAGGGAGGGGGAGCAGAGGTGGGATTTAGTCTGAGACTGAGCTGCTCAAACTGCCTCTGCTGCTTTCAGCCAGGAGGATGGTAGTATAGCCAAGCAGGCTAGGGAGGCAGAGGAGGAAGAGGAGGGAGAGGAGGCAAAGAAGGGAGAGGAGGCTGAGGAGGGAGAGAGGAGGTTGAGAGGAGGCTGAGGAGGGAGAGGAGGCTGAGGAGGGAGAGAGGAGGTTGAGGAGGGAGAGAGGAGGCTGAGGAGGGAGAGGAGGCTGAGGAGGCTGAGGAGGGAGATGAGGCTGAGGAGGGAGAGAGGAGACTGAGGAGGCAGAGAGGAGGCTGAGGAGGGAGAGAGGAGGTTAAGGAGGGAGAGGAGGAAGAGGAGGCTGAGGAGGGAGAGAGGAGGTTAAGGAGGGAGAGGAGGAAGAGGAGGCTGAGGAGGGAGAGAGGAGGGAGAGGAGGCTGAGGAGGCAGAGAGGAGGGAGAGGAGGCTGAGGAGGCAGAGAGGACGCTGAGGAGGGAGAGGAGGCTGAGGAAGGAGATGAGGGAGAGGAGGCTGAGGAAGCTGAGGGGGCAGAGAGGGGGCTGAGGAGGCAGAGAGGAGGGAGAGGAGGCAGAGAGGAGGCTGAGGAGGGAGTCAGCCTGCCTGGGTTCATACAAGGGCTGCTGCAGCTGCTGCCTCTTGTCATCGTCCATGGACGCTGGATGCCAGGCATCTCTTTGTGTCTGTTCCAAGTTGGATCCTACTGTATCCTGTTGCTACATCCATCAATATCCTACTACCAACACACATTGTTGTCTCTCTCCCAACAACTGTTGAACCAACACATCATACGGTCATTTAGGGCTCAAGCCTGACATGACCTCTTCTAACCTGCACTGAGATATTTCAGTTGTAAATGGCAGTATTGTGTATGTAGTATTCAGCCAGGCAGGTGTTGTGTCATGGGGGAGGTACTACTATTGACAGTGGTGCTAATGATGATGTCATGGTTCACAAGCATAACTTCTTAACCCATACCGTCTCAACACATGGCTTCACACGCGCCCCACACACCGTTCCGTACAGTTAGGGGTTCATTTTCTCCAAATTAACCTTGTCAAACTATTTCTTTTCCCAGGGGGAGAGTTGTATTACTATTGTAATTTTTCAATCAGAGATTGAGGAAAGTGTGAAATTTTAATGTGCTCTCTCTCTCTCTCTCTCTCTCTCTCTCTCTCTCTCTCTCTCTCTCTCTCTCTCTCTCTCTCTCTCTCTCTCTCTCTCTCTCTCTCTCTCTCTCTCTCTCTCTCTCTCTCTCTCTCTCTCTCTCTCTCTCTCTCTCTCTCTCTCTCTCTCTCTCTCTCTCTCTCTCTCTCTCTCTCTCTCTCTCTCTCTCTCTCTCTCTCTCTCTCTCTCTCTCTCTCTCTCTCTCTCTCTCTTCTCTCTCTCTCTCTCTCTTCTCTCTCTCTCTCTCTCTCTCTCTCTCTCTCTCTCTCTCTCTCTCTCTCTCTCTCTCTCTCTCTCTCCTATTGGGTGGGGAATAGTCCATTTGGAATCTTAAGCAGATTTCACCCCTCCCTGTAATAGGATTCTCAGCCTACCTCAGTCTGGTGTGTGGTAGGTGCAGTGCTGTGATCATCCAGTATATTTAGTATATAAACTCTGCTGGGCACACACTCAGAACAATTCTGCTAGGTCAAAATTAATTACAGAAGTTGTTAAGCATACAGCAGCTGTTGTAAACAAATGCAAATACATTTTCATATCAAACAAGCCCCTTGTATCTCGGCACACAAAAATAAATCTGCCACTTGTTTACTAACAAGTTAGGCCATCATCAAGCTGTGCTGGTTAGAGTAAGATAAATGAATATTCTCCAACTAGCCCCAGAGTGCTCAGATCCTGGCCACTCCATGGCTTTAATCAAAAGCTTTGCAGCTTTGTCTCTGGGTTTGTTCCATCCTTTCTCTCTCTCTCTCCATCTCTCAATCTCTCTCTCATTCCTCGGCCTCTCTTTCTTCTTGGCTGGTCTATTCTCTTTCATAGGTTGCCTCTGTTATTCTCCGTAGCCTGGTTTTTCTCTAGGACGGCATCAGAGCGTGGGTATTTCCTTTATTTCCACTGAGCTGAACAGATCACTTTTCGTTATCAGCGGGTTCCTGCGCTCGGCACAAACTGTCTCTCTGTGGAGAACAAAGGCTTTCCACTAGTCTAACAGAGCAGGTGTTCTGCTGGGTTCCGGGTTGGATGAGGAAGAAGTGCTCAGTCTGAGAGGAACTCTTCCTTGACACACCGACTGACGAAGATCACAACCATACCCAGTTCTCAGTTCTTTCATACTGCTTCAGATCATCGGTCCTATGTCCATTTCCTCGTCTGCTCTGTCAGGATTCACCTCCATCTTCTCCATCACCTCTATAGATCTGGACCACTGAAATAACTCTATGATCTGAAACAGTTAACCACCTGAGGCAACATCTAGAATGCCTTAGACAGGTACCTAATCAGCCTTACGTTCTCTATAAAAACAGATAGCATATAAGCATATCTATGTCCTTTACTAAAACTACAAGATGCAATAGTCTCCAGTAGTTCCACTTTTCTAAAGTCTACGGCAACATGTGAACAGTAATCGTACTGTGGGCTTAACAGCAACACTTGTTTACTCCTTCATGTCATGTCTCTTCCTACTGTGGATTTAGCAACATTGTAATACACCAGAGGCCTTGTCATGACTGTAGAGTGTGGAGCTGTGGAACAGGCCATCAGGCTCAGGGCCCTGCCGGCCCCAGCAGCACGGAAACAGCAGTCATTTCCCAGCCCAGCGGAGCAGCACTCACTGACCTGACACACACAACACACAGACTAACACACACACACACACACACACACACACAGACTAACACACACACACACACACACACACACACACACACACACACACACACACACACACACACACACACACACACACACACACACACACACACACACACACACACACACACACACACACACACTCCCTGACCCGGGCGTAGGGTGACCTCCCCCTCCCTAGCTCTGCTCCAGTAGGTCCCGGCCACCTCTTCTTATTTATGAGCCATTTCACACAGCCCTGCTCCCATTAGAGAGCCAGTCTTGGCCCGTCAGACACACTAAACACTCCACACGCTAAACATCACATACACCAGTAAGGCAGCCAGGGGACAGGGGGTCAGGGACTGGGGATGGGACAGAGGGGCCACCACACAAGGCCACCACCCACACATCCCAGGAAGAGATTACACCACTCACCCAAAAAGAGCAATGTCTGAAGATGACAACCATACCTAGCTACAGCCAATGTCTGCCAACCAGGAAGTGGGTCACACTTCCTGGTTGGCAGACATTGGCTGTAGCTTCAGCGGAGTGGCAAGCTAGCGCTAGGAGTCTGCTCTGTAGGCTCTACAGCTGCTGCACCACCATTTCTTCCACTTAGCTGTAATATTACTGTATATCCTTTATCACCTTCTAGCATTACCAAATGTCAGATGAGTAGTTATTTTAGTTTCATAGGAATCATCTGGGAAATAATTACCCACTGATGTGATTTAACGATGTGCGGAAACTGATGCTTATTGGAGCATAATTGAACATTTCATTGTTTTCCCTTCAGTTCTGTGGAGCTCTGAACAGCTGAATATTCAAGGCATAACATTTGACTGACGGATTGATTTACAAATGCATACAAGACTTTAATAGGCAGCCGTGCTCCTGTGTGACTGAAAACAAGATTATCCTGAACAGGCAACATTAAAACACGGAGGGAAGTCTCTGAATGTTAGCTGGTTTACTTTCCAGAGGCTAGAGCCTTTGTCAGGGAAGACAGACAGCAATGGGGAACACAGACACACAGATTGACATAGACACACACATAGACACACACACCTGTGATGGTGACGGAGGCGTGGCCATCCTCGCCCAATAATGGGTTGGTCAGTCTGCAGCTGTAAGTGCTATTGGGCTCCAGGGTGACAGTCAGGACACTGCGCATGCTGAACAGCCCCTCCTCATTGGCCACCAGGGAGGTGGTGACGTTGTCCGTCAGGTTGTGCCCGCCCCCGTTCTGCCACAGTACATCAGCCTCAGGGTAGCCACCGTACGCCACGCAGGTCAGCGCCACCTCGTCACCCGGCCGCAGGTTGGAGTCCGGCTCCAGGGTCACCAGAGGCTTGGAATAGGGGGCTGAGGGGGGGAGAAAGGAGGGGAGAAGAACAGACACACACAGAGTTTTAGCGAAGTCGCCAGAAGCTTGGAGTAGGGGGCTGAAGGGGTAGGGGGGAGCAAAGACATACAGAGTTTTAGTCAGATTATCAGCAGTGAGGGACACCCAGGGAACTGTTTGACATGATTCCCATTAAATTGTTAATTACATTTAGGGAGCTTAGCATAACATCAAGCTTAAGATCCCAGAGACATCATCTGCAGCATATCCTGGTGCTCCCTTCTGTCCTCCTTCATCTCCTCCCTGGAGGGAGCCATGGCTCTGAGCCAAGCCGCCTCACAATACAACGCAACCACCACAGCCTGGCCCGGCCCGGATGGGGGGCCTGGGGGAAATAGGCAAAGCTCAGAGAATTTGGGACTGCTGTGCTCTGTACAGGGGTTTGGCAGGAGGGGGCGGGCGGTGAGGAGGTGAGGGGGGTGAAGCCTCAGCCTGGAATGAATTCACTGCTCTCCAATCCCCTGAGCGAAAACACAACCAGAGAGGCGGCGGGCAGAGAGAGGAGGCTGTATTCCCTGAGCCAATCATAACACAGCAAACAATGGGGAGGACAGGGAGGGAGAAGAAGGAGATTAAATAACTTCATGCGAGTTGCCTTTTGAAAAGTGGGCTCTCTCGCTCTCTCTCTCAGCACTAAGACGGAATGTCAGCCTGCCACTAACCTCCCTGGCTATCCATTTGACTGACAGGCAGATTTCCACAGAGACCCGTCATTTTCTCAGAGCACTGTGGGAAGGGAGCTCTATGATGTTAACTGTAAATGCCAGCTAAAAATAATACATCTATGAATGGAATGCATGAAAAGGGGCCAATTTGTCAATGTTTGAGCTACTGTGTCATTTTTTTCCTTTTCTCTACCCAGACTAGCCAGCCAAGAGGAAAACTGTCGAACGTTAACGCTGCTTAATGCACATACATCCTTAGACAGGAAAGGACAAATTTAACAACAAAACGTGGAAATTAGTGGTGAGGGAGGGAAGGAGGAGTTCACCAACACTGTGTGTGAAATCATAAAGAATAATTATAACTAAAAGTGCAATCAGTTGTGATGATGGTCCTCTGATGGAACAACCAGCTTCATCACCGAGCTGCTAGTAACAATCAGTCTTGTCAGGAACCAATAATCAAAGCCAGTGATTGACCACAACCAGAGGACCACAATCAGGAAGTCTCGACCAAACATGTTATTGTGCATCCCTGACGGAACTAAGTGTTTTATGACCAATTTCTGTGTTGTGTTAGGATCCTAAAGGTCTCGCATGATTATCAAAGAAGGGCCTGTGATGTGTGACCAAATTGCCCTCTAGTGGCCTCATGGGTGGAATTATTTCATAATTGATGAACACGAATAAAAAAAATTAAAAAAGGAAATATTAAACGGTTTTGTTATAATTCAGTCTTCTGGACAGTCGTGGCCAAAAGTTTTGAGAATTAAACAAATATTAATTTCCACAATGTTTGCTGCTTCCGTGTCTTTAGATATTTTTGTCAGATGTTACTATGGAATACTGAAGTATAATTACAAGCATTTCATAAGTGTCAGAGGCTTTTATTGACAATTACATGAAGTTGATGCAGAGTCAATGTTTGCAGTGTTGACCCTTTTTCAAGACCACTGCAATCCACCCTGGCATGCTGTCAATTAACTTCTGGGCCACATCCTGACTGATGGCAGCCCATTCTTGCATAATCAATGCTTAGAGTTTGTCAGAATTTGTGGGTTTTTGTTTGTCCACCCGCCTCTTGAGGATTGACCACAAGTTCTTAATGGGATTAAGGTCTGGTGAGTTTCCTGGCCATGGACCTAAAATATCGATGTTTTGTTCCCCGATCCACTTAGTTATCACTTTTGCCTTATGGCAAGGTGCTCCATCATGCTGGAAAAGGCATTGTTCGTCACCAAACTGTTCCTGGATGGTTGGGAGAAGTTGCTCTCGGAGGATGTGTTGGTACCATTCTTTATTCAAGGCTGTGATCTTAGGCAAAATTGTGAGTAAGCGCACTCCCTTGACTGAGAAGCAACCCCACAAATGAATGGTCTCAGGATGCTTTACTGTTGGCACGACACAGGACTGATGGTAGCGCTCACCTTGCCTTCTCCGGACAAGCTTTTTTCCGGATGCCCCAAACAATCGGAAAGGGGATTCATCAGAGAAAATGACTTTACCCCAGTCCTCAACAGTCCAATCCCTGTACTTTTTGCAGAATATCAGTCTGTCCCTGATGTTTTTCCTGGAGAGAAGTGGCTTCTTTGCTGCCCTTCTTGACACCAGGCCATCTTCCAAAAGTCATCGCCTCACTGTGCATGCAGATGCACTCACACCTGCCTGCTGCCATTCCTGAGCAAGCTCTGTACTGGTGGTGCCCCGATCCCACAGCTGAATCAACTTTAGGAGACGGTCCTGGCGCTTGCTGGACTTTCTTGGGCGCCCTAAAGCCTTCTTCACAACAATTGAACCGCTCTCCTTGAAGTTCTTGGTGATCCGACAGCAATATCCTTGCCTGTGAAGCCTTTTTTGTGCAAAGCAATGATGACGGCACGTGTTTCCTTGCAGGTAACCATGGTTGACAGAGGAAGAACAATGATTCCAAGCACCACCCTCCTTTTGAAGCTTCCAGTCTGTTATTTGAACTCAATCAGCATGACAGAGTGATCTCCAGCCTTGTCCTCGACAACACTTACACCTGTGTTAATGAGAGAATCACTGACATGATGTCAGCTGGTCCTTTTGTGGCAGGGCTGAAATGCAGTGAAAACGTTTTTGGGGGATTCAGTTCATTTGCATGGCAAAGAGGGACTTTGCAATTAATTGCAATTCATCTGATCACTCTTCATAACATTCTGGAGTATATGCAAATTGCCATCATACAAACTGAGGAAGCAGACTGTAAAAATGTATATTTGTGTCATTCTCAAAACTTTTGGCCATGACTGTATATAAAGTGTAATATTGGGATGCAAACTCAAAATGTAATACATTTCAAGTCTATATCTGACATGGTACAGGTGTCTTCTTTTTTTTAAGCCCATAACCATGTGTGTGAGGTGTATACTTTCGTTTCAAAATAGATTTGTTTAAGACTACCAAGAAACACTCTGTGTGATCCTCATTTAGCCCACTGCAGTAAAAGGTTAAAGAGGGGACTCTACTTCTTGTATGTGAAGCCCTTCAGGTGTCTCCTTCTCCTCACCTCCTTCTCAACCGTATTGGAGGAGACAAACCAAGATCCTGATCCTCTGACCCTCTTCTCCAATGTATTTTGAGACAGGATTCGAGGAAAAATGTATCGAGAAAGATGTGGTAGCTGCAGGCCAAGCAGACCTATTTGTCCCTCTCTAACTTTAAGCACCAGTTGTCAGAGCAGGTCACAGATCACTGCACCTGTACATAGCCCATCTGTAAATAGCCCATCCAACTACCTCATCCCCATACTGTTATATTTATTTTGCTCCTTTGCACCCCAGTATCTCTACTTGCACATTCATCTTCTGCACATCTATCACTCCAGTGTTTAATTGCTAAATTGTAATTATTTCACCACTATAGCCTATTTATTGCCTTAACTTACCTCATTTGCACTCACTGTATATAGACTTTTTTTCTATTGTGTTATTGACTGTATGTATGTTTATTCCATGTGTAACTCTGTGTTGTTGTTTGTGTCGCACTGCTTTTCTTTATCTTAGCCAGGTCGCAGTTGTAAATGAGAGCTTGTTCTCAACTGGCCTACCTGGTTAAATAAAGGTGAAATAAATAAAAAATGGTTCAGCTTTCCCAGTCTGAAGTCGTTATTGTAAAACATAAAAGAGAATGTGTTCTCAATGACTTACCCGGTTAAATAAAGGTAATAAATGAACAGACTCACCTGCCACCTGGAGCAGTAGGGCTGCACTACCGTAGGCCTCCACCCTGACGAAGCAGGTGTAGCTACCCTCGTCGGCCACCCGGACCCCCCTCAGGAGGAGCGAGGTGTTGCCCGCGCCCAGCTGGGAGGGGTAGAGGCTGGTGCGGTTGGCGTAGCGCTCTCCCTGGTCTGCCAGCTGGTCCTGGCTGGCCCAGTAGCTGTGCACGCTGCTCTTGGTGTCCGTCAGCTGCCAGAAGACACTGAGGTCAGACAGGTTGAAGGGAGAGGCGTGGCTGAAGGAACAGTTGAGGGTGGTGTCCATGCCGTACAGCGCCACCACTGGCAGCTCTGGGACCTGCACTTCTAGGACAGCTAGAAAGGAGAGAGGAGAGAGAGTGAGTATGTCAATAACAGCAAACATAGACCTGTGTGTTTAGCCATGTGGTGGAGAGAGATGTCTAAATAAGCTTTAGGGAGATGAATGAACTGCAATAAAAAGGTAGCGCCTAAATATCCACTTGTAGCCAGTGGTGAGTTAATAATCTAGACAGTGGTCTGTCTGGTGAGAAAGAACACTCTCCATCTCTCTCCAGAGTGTACTGTCTCCCTCAACACAACACGGGGCTAAGCTGCTCAATGGTGAGTGTGATTTGTTTTGTTTTAAAGCGGAAACCCTCCTTAAGGCATCTGATCTCCACATTGCTTGTCTAGACTGGATGCTTCTCTTCTCTCCTCTTCTCTCCTCTTCTCTCCTTTCCTCTCCTCTCCTCTCCTCCCCTCCCCTCCCATGTCCTCTCTGCAGCCAAAAGCAGGCTTTGCATAATCATTCTGGCTTAGTAGCCATCTCAGACACCACAGAGAGAGGAGGCTATAGCTAAACCATTCACAATTTATTCCTCTCTCCACTTCTACAGGTCTGGTTGTGTGATGAACATCAGGACAGAAAATGCCATTCCAACACCTGGAATCCCAGTGAATCTAGTGTGATGCATCCTATACTAGACTGCTGCTATTCTTTATGAGAACCTCTTCTGTACTCGTGTCTTTCAGATTTAATAACAATCACACACTTCTGCATGAAATAGTTGTGATTGAGGTGTAACAATTGATTTCCCAATTATCAACAAACAACACTTTCATCCAAGTGCAATCTGTGGATGAGGACGCTCAGTCAAGGCAAAGATATTTTGGTAGACACATAGCCAAACCTCACAGGAGAGAGACCCCACATTCACCAATATTCCCCTGCTCATCTATAGGCACACTGCCACCTGCTGGATCTTCATGTAACTACAGGCCAGAGGAAAACAGGGCAAAATAGACAATTTGCCAACACCTCAACATCCAAAAATATACCATCCACCACATCTAGAAAACCATGGAAACAGAAGAACAACAAGCCCCAGTAACTAACAAACACAAGAATGTCATTCTAGGTGATGCACTGCCAACCCCAGTGAAAATCACTAAGCAGCTTTTTAATTTACTGACAACACAGTGGTGTGATGTTTTTCTATAGCCCCATAATGTGACTACACTTCCTCTGCTGTGCCACAGCACAGTCGACAATCCAATCCAGTAATCATGGCATACCATTACAGTAGCAGGATTTATTGTAGGGCTGTATGGCTGTCTACCAGACTAACGTTCTAGTAGTTTGTGTGCGTGAGTGTTTTTGTAGTGCTTTCTGGGTTAATGAATAGGCAACAGGCACTTTGGTAGGACTGGAGCGGAAGTGACGGCCCCCACAGAGGCATGCACACGGAGGAGGGAGGAGACACAGCAATTAGATCACTCCCAGAGCAGACCGGAATGACTCACTCCAATGGGTTCACAGAGGAGAGAGTGGAGGGAGGGAAGTAGGGGAGAGAATAGGAGAGGGGAGAGATGGGGAGAGAGGGAAGAGAGGGCAGAGAGGGGGGAAATGATGGAAGAGAGGAGAGAGGAAGGAGAGTAAGAGGGCAGCTTTGAGCGTGCACTTAAAGATAATATCAGGAAACAAGCCAGGAGGGGAGAGCACTGCAGCCCATCGCTAATCCCCTAACTCAGGACAGGGCCCAAGTCAGGGAAGAGATAAGTACTCATCCCTCTCTCCTTCGATCTCTTTCTCCCACCTTCTCTAACCAGTGACCCTCTTCTTGGTGCCAGTCTGGTGAGGGTGCAGCGGGACATTGGGGCAGCATGTTAACACACTGACAGACATACACAGACAGACCGAGAGCAGCAGGAGAGCACAGCGTTTCACATCCACTTCACTGCACCCAGAGGGGAGGGGCTGTTAGCTCTGACGTCATGGAAACTGTGAGTAAGCATCTGATGTCCTATTCCTTCAGAGGTGAAACACGGAGGAGGCAAACTGCTATTGTTTCTGCTTTTAACCTCTAGATATCTCCAACAAACACAACAACATACTGTAGTATTTGTGATAACTCCTTTGGTCTAGGGGGTTGTGGTTGAAAAAGTGTATTGTGAGAGGTGGTGTCTCCCTGTTTGAGGGAGGAGGGCTAAGGGCTCTCCCCGGCCCCTGAGAGGCGATAAAGAGATGCTCAGAGTAGAGAGTGGTGGAGGGAGGGACAGCAGGGCAGATTTACACCCTGCACTTTGTGTTTATGGGCCCGGCTCTGTTTGAGTGCCTGTGAGAGAGAGACAGAGCCGTGCACTTTCACAGCCGACATGAAATAAACTCATTAAAGCTCCATGAGCGCTGGCTGGCACTCTTCCCTCAGACTCCCTTCCCTCAGAGCGAAGCGCCACGCAGGCAGACACGCAGGCAGGGAGGCAGACATGGAGGGAGACAGATACGCAGACAGACAGACAGACAGACAGACAGACAGACAGACAGACAGACAGACAGGGAGGGAGGGAGGGAGGGAGGGAGGGAGGGAGGGAGGGAGGGAGGGAGAAAGAGGCAGGGAGGGAGGCAGGCAGGCAGCAGGCAGGGAGGCAGGCAGCAGGGAGGGAGGCAGCAGGGAGGGAGGCAGGCAGGCAGGGGGGAAGGGAGGGAGGGAGGGAGGGAGGGAGGGAGGGAGGGAGGGAGGGAGGGAGGGAGGGAGGGAGGGGCAGGCAGGCAGGCAGGCAGGCAGGCAGGCAGGTAGGCAGGGCAAGCCTGCAATGGCCCTGTCGAATATTTACATTGCTCACTCCACTCATCCCCTCCACTCCCATAATCCCTGGGCTGTCTTTTCAACCCCTACCTCAACTCAACATAACAGTGATGCTGTCACTGGGCCCTGTCTAGCCTAGTGCTAAGTTCACTAGTACAGATGCAGCCTCAAGCAGAGTGATGGGGGGGGGAGAATCTATACAGATTCATATCAGGATAGTAGTGTTTTCAGCACTTTTATTTCAAAACTATTTTTCACATGGCCCTCTCTCATCCCTCTGCAGCAGACACATGGTGAGCAATATGTTTGGACCATGGAATCATAATAAAATCACAGTATTGAATCGCAATACATATAGAATTGTGAGAATCGCAATACATATTTTATCGGCAGCTAAGTATCGAGATAATATCGTATCGTGAGGTCACTGGCAACTCCCAGCCCTACTCGAGAGCCACCGTGAACTTGTGAGCTTAGATGAATGGTTCGCTGCACGGATATCCCTGCTAGTACATATTAGCCCCGGCTAGTGCTAAGCTAATGTATACAGATGAGTGGAGCAGAGGGGCTGAGGGGCCTGCTGAGTGTGAAGCAGCATGGCAGGCATGGCAGGCAGCAGGCTGACAGGGGCTGGGAGGAGAACCACAGGCCTCATACATAGGCAGCTGACAAGGTGACACAACATGGCACTTGGTAAACAAATTCCTTAGCCACAGCGGCAGTGACATCTCACCTCAGTCCTCCAGACGCACCCATGCACACACGCACACACACACAGTCACACATGCACACACACACAGTCACACACGCACACAACCAGGCAAATGCAGACACACACACACACACACACACACACACACACACACACATACACACACACACACACACACACACACACACACACACACACACACACACACACACACACACACACACACACACACACAGGGCATTGTTATTCAGCTCAGTCCTGGCTCCCGACAGCTCCACAGCACTGTGAGAGTCAGTCTGAGACACAGGGCATTCTGACACTACAATATCCACTGTCATAGTACTGCTACACAACAGTCAGGTCCCAATCACCGTGTTCAGTGACACCCACACACACACCTACACGCAGGCACGAACAAACACATTAACATCTCACTCTGCTTGCGAGGTTCAATAGAATGTACCCCCGTATCCGCATCTAGTAGAATGCAATACATAGCCTACACATTCAGTGTTGATGTTCCATTCCCGTTCAGCTGACCCTGGTCAATGGGACACAACCCTAAACAGAAATACCTAAACCTCTAATAACCGGATCCCTTTAATAACCTGGGCTGTTAAACACAAGGACTTCAATAAGACCACAGCTTCCATCTCCCTCCAGCTCCAGAAGCAATAACCCACACTGTTCAATAACCCTGGTTCATAACAGCTTCTCCAATAACAAACACAGAATAGAACTCGGCTTCAAATGAACTGTGCTTAATAACAGTGAACATCACCCACTAGGCCAATAGGCACCTTACACAGAGGTTAAATTACCCCTGCTCGATAACAGACGGCAGAGCTACCAGTCGTATTGTTCATTAGAAGACGTTAGATACACATGTTCAGAGATATGGTAAAGTCGAACACGGCATAAAGGAACAGCCATGATAAGGGTGCACAGACATACATACACTGGAAGGCAAATTGCGGCGGTAATATTGACTTAACTAAGTAAACACACACAGGCAGTGTAGTTAGTGTTCTGTTAGTGACCTGCTTAAAAAGCTGTGGCAATAATGCCCCCATCGGGTGGTCAAAAGTACTGCAGCTCCAGACATGTTGGTCTTTGCATGAATGACCCACCTGAATATCTAACGAACAGGAAGTTCACAGATGCTTAGTGCCCTTTCACAACAGCTATTCTTTCAGTAAATGTCGTTGTTCAAATACGCCAACTGAAGCCTTTCTTTAAAGCGTTCCCAAGCCCAAAACCTTTCGAATAAGTCCAGGGGAACACAAATAAAATGCAACATCTGGAATACATCGAGAGATGTAGTGGTAGTTTCGACATGGTCAGCTTAACACTGCTCGGAATTAGCCCTCGCGACACATACAGAATCTATTCTAAAGCTGAGCCTTTCCTCCCGTCCTGCTCCTGAAAGAGAGACACAAAATGGAGGGGATTATGTAGGTCTCTGAGCCTTGAATAATGGGGTCACTCATGACATTTACCAATTTAACACTGTCTCTCCATATCTGGGCTACAGTCATCATAGAGTGAAAGCCATCTCTGTCTGTGAGAGATATATGAGGTGCAGGTAGCTAGTGGAGCAGACAGGAGCTCCGGTTGCTTATTTTCAGCAACGTAATAAATCAAGATGCACCACGCTTCCTTTCTCCTGACTCTGTCTGTCTATCTCTCTCTCTCCCGCTCTCATTTGTTGTTTATGCTCTCCCCATCTTCTTCTCTCCGCAGACAAGGCGGGCGGGTGCTTTATCAGGGGTAGCTGGTCTCATATCCCGTCAATAAGCTGTTAATGGGCTCTGACAGGCAGATAATGGGGGGCCAGTTGCAGAGGAGCTGCCTGGGAGATAAGGACAAGCCTAACCTTCCTCCACCACCTGCCTGAGAGAGAAGAGAGAGAACACAACCTGGGATGAGTATGAGGAGCGAGCCATAGGAGCAAATCCATCCCAGCAGGAGAGGGGGTGGGGTGGATTTGAGTTTGTGCAGCTTAATCCAAATGACTGGGGTTAAGGTGAGCCTATACGCTATGCATACGATTACAGAAAAGCCAAGCTAAGTTGATCAAACTATTATTGTAGGGGTGGCAAAGGTTTGGGTTCTAATCCCTCAGATAGAGGGTGTTTGACACCTGCTGGCCATGGTAATAACCAAAGCCATGTCTGGGAGGGCAGAGCCCTTGCTCAAATCTCAGGCTGCAATTCTGTTCTGCCTTATGAATGGGTCAGGGAGCAGTGGATGTCTGCATTAATGCTGGGGGTTAAGGGGTTATTAAAGGGTCAGGGGCTGTGTGTCTGGATGGTACCTTGAGCCCGTCTCCTCCTGAGACACAGTGACCTCACTCAGGACCCTGTAACCATGGCAACACCTGGCCCCGCCTCTCCGGAGACACAGTGACCTCAGTCAGGGCCCCGTAACCGTGGCAACGCCCGACCCTGCTTCTCCTGAGACATAGTGACCTCACTCAGGGCCCTGTAAATGTGGAAGCACCCGGTAACCGTGGAAACAACCTGTAGGTAACTGTCTCCTCTCTCTGTGTGTCAGGCAGGGAACCTTCTTCCTCAGCACCAAGCAATGACGCTGCTTTCCAGGCACAGATCAGAGCGGTGGTGGTGGGTCATTCATCCTGCTCATCACAGCCCACTAAACACAAAGATAACCTGCATATGGCTCCAGGCCCCAGCAGGCCCCGCTCAGCACTCCCTATGCAGAACTGCAATCTCTGCACGTTACCCACATCAATGTTTAAGCGATCCCACAAGATAGCTTTTTTAGGACTTGTTCAAATAATCATGAGGTGCTTGATGGGTAATGCACTCTGTTTAAATGGCTAGGGTACAGTGCAGAGTGAGCGGGGAGAGAGAGGGAGGGGCCAGCAGCTCAGTGCAGTAGCCAACCTGCTAGTAGACTGACTGGGCATTATGTATGCATCGCAGAGAAAGCAATCTTTGTCGAGCCTGTCCTCGATTGTTTTTAAAAGGATACTTCACTGGCCACAATCAAATTAGTAAGAACATCACTGATACGGGGTAATAACCCTAAATTGAATTTCTGCGTGGGCCAAAACGTCCCCTCTCTACAGAATCAATTGCTGTGAAGAGAAAAGGAGGACAGGGAGAGGGCATTCCTAGTTAGCAGACCTCAAAGGGTACACCAGAGATGCGGGCGTGAGCAGGATATTTACACGCTTCAGGGCCTTGCCATAATGTCTGCCGCTCTCTGACTGCCACACTAGATGTGATCTATTCAATTATGCTAATTAATTAGAATTACCTCCCAGCTCTCGTCATTAAAACTGAATCCAGGTCAGCTTGCCATTTTTGCATTTGCATGAATACAATTTCCCTTTTAACGTGGAGATGCTAAGAGCGGGCAGGTGGGCGCAAGCAGCAGCAAATGGCAGAGGCCTGGCAGGCTGGTGGCAGTGCTGACAGAACAGAGAGCATGACAACAAGCAATTAGCCAGACAGCATCCTGTTAATGCTTCTGCTTTACACTACTGGCTCTACTGCCTCTCAGCTGCTAATGCTGCTTATGGAGCCTGGATGCTAGGCCTACTTACTGTGCTGCTGCTGCTTGCCTGTTAACTTAGAGCAACCCCACTGAGAGTACTGCTACTAGTCTAGTGCATTAAAAGAACATGGAGTATACCAAACATTAGGGACACCTTGCTTCCCAATTCGTCGGGGCATGGACACTACAAGGTGTCGAAAGCGATCCACAGGGATGCTGGCCCATGTTGACTCCAATGCTTCCCACAGTTGTATCAAGTTGTCTGGATGTCCTTTGAGTGGTGGACTATTCTTGATACACACGGGAAACTGTTGAGCGTGGAAAAACCCAGCAGCGTTGCAGTTCTTGACACAACCCGGTGCGCCTGGTACCTGCTACCGTACTCCGTTCAAATGCACTTCGATTTTATGTCATGCCCATTTACCCTCTGAATGACACATACACAATCCATGTCTCAATTGTCTCGAGACTTGAAAATCCTTCTTTAACCGGTCTCCTCCCCTTCATCTACACTGATTGAAGTGGATTAAACAAGTGACATCAATAAGGGATCATACCTTTCACCTGGTCAGTTTGTCATGTACAGTTGAAGTCAGAAGTTTACATATACCTTAGCCAAATGCATTTCAAATCAGTTTTTCACAATTCCTGCCATTTAATCCTAGTAAACATTCCCTGTTTTAGGTCAGTTAGGATCACCACTTTATTTTAAGAATGTGAAATGTCAGAATAATAGTAGAAAGAATGATTTATTACAGCTTTTATTTCTTTCATCACATTCCCAGTGGGTCAGAAGTTTACATACACTCAATTAGTATTTGGTAGCATTGCCTTTAAATTGTTTAACTTGGGTCAAACGTTTTGAGTACCCTTGCACAAGCTTCACACAATAAGTTGGGTGAATTTTGGCCCATTTCTCCTGACACAGCTGGTGTAACTGAGTCAGCTTTGTAGGCCTCCTTGCTCGCACATGCTTTTTCAGTTCTGCCCAAAGATTTTCTATAGGATTGAGGTCAGGGCTTTGTGATGACCACTCTAATACCTTGACTTTGTTGTCCTTAAGCCATTTTGCTACAACTTTGTAAGTATGCTTGGGGTCATTGTCCATTTGGAAGACCCATTTGCGACCAAGCATTAACTTCCTGATTGGTGTCTTGAGATGTTGCTTCAATATATCCATATAATTTTCCTCATGATGCCATCTATTTTGTGAAGTGCACCAGTCCCTCCTGCAGCAAAGCACCCCCACAACATGATGCTGCCACCCCTGTGCTTCACGGTTGGGATGGTGTTCTTCGGCTTGCAAGCCTCCCCCTTTTTCGACCAAACAAAACGATGGTCACTATGGCCAAACAGTTCTATTTTTGTTTCATCAGACCAGAGGACATTTCTCCAAAAAGTATTATCTTAGTCCCCATGTGCAGTTGCAAAACATAGTCTGGCTTTTTTATGGCGGTTTTGGAGCAGTGGCTTCTTCCTTGCTGAGCGGCCTTTCAGGTTATGTCGATATAGGACTCGTTTTACTGTGGATATAGATACTTTTGTACCTGTTTCCTCCAGCATCTTCACAAGGTCCATTGCTGTTGTTCTGGGATTGATTCGCACTTTTCGCACCAAAGTACGTTCATCTCTAGGAGACAGAACGCTTCTCCTTCCTGAGCGGTATGACGGCTTCGTGGTCACATGGTGTTTATACTTACGTACTATTGTTTGTACAGATGAACGTGGTACCTTCAGGCGTTTGGAAGTTGCTCCCTGGGATGAACCAGACTTGTGGAGGTCTACAATTGTTTTTCTGGGGTCTTGGCTGATTCCTTTTGGTTTTCCCATGATGTCAAGTAAAGAGGCACTGAGTTTGAAGGTAGGCCTTGAAATACATCCACAGATACACCTCGAATTGACTCAAATGATGTCAATTAGCCTATCAGAAGCTTCTGAAGCCATGACATCATTTTCTGGAATTTTCCATGCTGTTTAAAGGCACAGTCAACTTGGTGTATGTAAACTTCTGACCCACTGGAATTGTGATACAGTGAATTTTAAGTGAAATATTCTGTCTGTAAACAATTGTTGGAAAAATTACTTGTGTAATGCACAAAGTAGATGTCCTAACTGACTTGCCAAAACTATAGTTTGCTAACAAGAAATTTGTGGAGTGGTTGAAAAACGAGTTTTAATGACTCCAACCTAAGTGTATGTAAACTTCCGACTTCAACTGTATACTCAGTGTATATGGATACTGAAACAAAGAAACCTGTCACCACCACAGAGTCCCTCTGCAGAAGACCTGAAACAGCTATGCTAAGCAACATTTTCTTCCTTTACGCACCAGGACAATGTTACACACCAACAGTTTAGACGGGGACTCTACCTCTGTACTCTACTAGAGGTTGTCTTGGGAGAGTGCAGCGGCAATGTGGCAGCCTCAGAGTGTAATCCTGTGTGGAGATAGGGGTATTTAATGGTGCAGCACAGGAGTGACACTGATACGGTTATTTAATGGCGGAGTAGAGGAGAGACACTGTAGAAGACAAGTGGGATTAGCAAGGGCCTATAATGCTAATCAGAGACCTACTGGAGACAACAGGCCCAGAGGACCCCAGGTCTCACACACACACATACAGACACACACACACCAGCACATACACACGTGCACACCCACTCACTACTTCCACATGACAGTTTGTCTCTTCAAAGCACATGACTTAGAGTATGAATTAAAACATGCTGTATAGGGTTACCTAATACTGTAAATCCTTAATTCAACAGTAAACTCCAGTAAGTAAAAAAAGCATAATCATATATTGTGAGGTAAAAACATTATTAACTACAACTTAAAGAGCTTCGCAGAATCAGTCCGAGACGCCTCCCTCCCTCCGTCCCAGCAGCCACCAAAGCCAGTAATTAGCAGGCCAGAGACCCATGAAGGCTGGAACTAGGCCCTAATGAAGCCCTGCTCCAAGCTCTCTCACTCTCAGAGTCTCTGTCTGACTGCTGACTCCAGCACACTGCCCTGAGCACTACAACAACCCTGCTGCCTAGTGCCCAGGCTACACCAACCACAACTCCCCCTTCTTACTGGAACATGAGAGGCTGACTCGCCCACCACACTCTCTGACTCACTGGAGAAAAACGACACTCTCTGCAAGTCTCTTCTCAGGCAGGACCTCACCCTACTAACTACCCCAGGGCCCCATTTTAGCTCTGGCTAGAGAAGGACAAACCCAACCAATTTTCCTGTCCAAATCTAACTTTCTCCTCAGTCATAACGTTCTAAATGTTCCCGTTCTGTAAAGTTTTCATTGTCTTTACTTTTTGCACTGTTAAGAATATTAGTTTGGAGAGTAAGTCTCATTTGAGCTGTTGTTTTGTCTTCCTTGTAATTTCTTTGAAGGGAATGACTAAAAACCCTGTTAAAGCGTATTGTTTAGATGACGGTGGAATTACACTTGGTGGTAGCTGTGATCTCTGGGTAATGGCGGGCCGTGGAGGGGGACAGGGGGACACCACCCACCGAGAGCTTGCACAGCAAGCAGCGTGGGCAGCAGGAGGGACAGCATGGTCTTCCTGAGGGTCTCTGTAGCGCGGGTCAGCCTCGTCAGACACAGCACTGTGGAAACAAACACAGAGACATGATCTGCTTCGCTCTGGCCCAAATAATTTAGATACAACATTTCAGACAAGAAATCATCCAAAGAAAGACAGGGGAGTGCAAACAGATACTGCTCATGTGAACTAAATCTAATGTCAACATTAAACCAGCGTGTTTGCTGTGGGAAATCCTGCAAGAGAGAAAGAGAGAGAGAAAGAGAGAGAGAGATAGAAAGAGAAATAAGAGAGAGAGAGAGATAGGAGAGTGAGAGAGAGGGAGAGAGAAAGGTGGAGAGAGAGAGAGATATTGTGACCTGTTGCCATTAGAAAGGTGCAACCAGTGAAGGACAAACGACATTGTAAATACAACCCATTTTTGTTTCACTTCTGTACTTCAACTATTTGCACATAATCTGACATTTGAAATGTCTTTATTCTTTTGGAACTTTTGTGAGAGTAATGTTTACTGTTAATTTGTGTTATTTATTTCACTTTTGTTTATTATCTACTTGACTTGCTTTGGCAATGTTAACACGTTTCCCATGCTAATAAAGCCCTTAAATTGACATTGAATTGCTAGAGAGGGAGTGATAGGGAGAGAGATAGAGAGGGAGAGAGAGTAAGAGAGAGGAGAGAGAGGAGGGGGGAAGAGAGCTAGAGAGCTGTACACAGTACAAGGCATTTATTTCAGGCCATTAGAGCTGAGTGAAGGGAACTTCCATTCTGACAGGAAACAGCCCAGTCATTCGCCTAGTGGCCTCAGGACACCCACCTGTGGGAAAACATTAGATGTAGTGAACTCTTTTGACTCCTACCACACAAAACTGTCTCCTGTCTGCCACCACTCTCTCGGTGGGAGACTGCAGAGACACTGTGTGTGTGTGTGTGTGTGTCAGGGTTTCCGTTAGCCGGTAAAGCCGGCTTTTGGACTTTTTTTTTTTTTTTTTAAAGCCCGAAAAATAAAATTGGCACCGGCTTCATCAGCACGTCACACACCACTTTGCAATGAGCTGGAGGCAGTATGCATTTTGAAAACATATAGCTACTTAATTGTTTGAAACCTGAACGTTTTACTACTTATTATGAGGCATGTTTTACCTTGCTTCAAAGTAGCCTAGGCAATTATTGTATAAAGACTTCCATATGTCATTGAAACCAGTAGCCTATTTCTCTCATGTTTTATTGGTTATCAACTTTCTTTCATCGTCCGGTAGCCAAGAGCACTTTTGCGTTGAGCCTACTGCCTTGTGCGTATTGCTGAGTTAATAATGTTAGGAAATAATAGTTTATCAACATTTTAAGCTAAACATTCTGATCTGCTGCATCAGATTCATTGCTTTTTAAAGTTGTGTTATGTCGCCTAGGCATAGCCTACTGGTTGTATCGTTCCACAACTGTCCCAGAGTCTGTTTGGGCTATTTCTTTCTGGACAAACTGACCAATAGAATAGGTCAACTTTTCTACTCTGGGGGGTAGTAGATTGACATATGCTCATAGGAAGCGCGTCCATAAGGCTGGAGGAAGCTTTCCCTAAGTAAATTGAATTGCCAAAATTATATAGGCTAATTAGCCTACTCCTGTCTATACCTAAATACATAAAATCATTCAAAATTGGTAACTAAAGCACGATTTCGCCACAGAAGATCATTAGCTTCCCCTAGCCATAAATAAGTTGTAGGTTACTTTTAAATCGCATTGCCTACAGTCGGAAGGAAAGGCATCACAGTTTGGAATGCAAATGGATATTGCTGTAAAGAGAAGACAATGAAAATACTCTAATTTGTCTTTTCATAATTTGTCTTTTCACTACTTAATAAATCCTCTTAAGGATCGGACCTTTTTTTCAATTTTCGCCGAAAATGACATACCAAAATCTCCCTGCCTGTAGCTCTGGACTTGAAGCAAGGATATGCATATTCTTGATACCATTTGAATGGAAACACTTTGAAGTTTGTGGAAATGTAAAATTATTGTTGGATAGTATAACACATTAGATCTGTTAAAAGACAATACAAACAAAAAAAACACGTGGTGTCTTTTTTTATTTTTTATTTATCATCTTTGAAATGCAAGAGAAAGGCCATAATACAATATTGCAGTTTAGGGGCAATTTATGTTTTGGCCACTAAATGGCAGCAGTGTATGTGCAAAGTTTCAGATTGATCCAGTGAAGCGTTGCAATAGTCTGCCCAAATGTGCCGAATTGGTGAATTGATACATTTTCAAGTACATAACTATAGAGAACATACAACAATTATTACAAATAAATAAAAAAATCGTCCGATTA
Organism: Salmo trutta; assembly: GCF_901001165.1. Taxonomy (NCBI): domain Eukaryota; kingdom Metazoa; phylum Chordata; class Actinopteri; order Salmoniformes; family Salmonidae; genus Salmo; species Salmo trutta. The sequence goes on from NC_042968.1 coordinate 16,093,626, forward strand.
ATCGGTAGCGGCTTTTTTTGGTCCTCCAATAATCGGTATCGGCGTCGAAAAATCACAATCGGTCGACCTCTAATCCAATCTACTCATCACATTTCGAATAGTAAGCTATCTTACATAAGTTTGCATGGAATGCTTTATTATAAAGGTGCATTTTTATGGTGAAAATTTGCTTCCCCAAACTTGAAACTCATGCGCTGACTATACATAGGCTTGTGATTTGGCGGTTCGTTACTCGTGTTGTTGGCTGAGGAAAAGTAATTCTAACATCTTCAAAGTGTGCGATAGAAGGACACACGTCATTGCATCCTCGACTTGCATGTTCTGTTAAGATTAAATTCCGTAATCTAAATGTGATTTCTGTCATTCTGAGCACTGTGGATGGACGCCCTAATCAGGTTAAACATCCAATGCATATGGGCCAGGTAAATGTCTCAAATGTCCGGTAAATTAAAATGCTGCAGTTCAAATGTCCGGCGCCACGTTTTCATAACGGAAACCCTGGATTGTGTGTGTGTGTGTGTACACTACCCATGACCCACATAAAATTGGGTAAGGAAAATGAGAATAAACACTATAAAATGACAGCAGGGGCACAACAATCATGTGAATATAAACGTTTTGGGGATACTGTACATAGACGGGAGGGGTGGACACTGACCAACTAGTGAAATACTCCTATATAACCCCTGAAAGTACATGCAATATTAAAATAAAATACTAAAACTATCCAGTATACTGTAATAGCACAGACCTAAAAGACTGGATGATACTGACTATGATTAAAATAATACAGTCTACAAGAATACTGTCTACAATTGAATTATGTGTATAGTTATTATATTGCATATTGTGCCAGGAAAACAGAGATCTGTTTCCGCTCTGTTACTGTACTCCTCATTTCCCTTTGGCATACAGTATATCCTGTACTGTATTCTCCCTCAACACTCATGCCCTCTCCTGTCCGCTATTCTCTCTCCCTCCCTTCCTGAATCCTGACACAGCTAGCATACCCTACAGAGAGAGAGAGGCTGTGAGGGGAGGATAAGGACTATAATGGGTAATGCCAACTGGGGTCAACATGACGGCATGGTATCAGGTGGCTTGTGGGTAGGCTAGGCAGGCTACAACATAAGCAGACAGCACAAAAGGGAGTGGTACACTAAGAGGTATGGTTAACACAGTCTTCAGCTATGGTGACCAGATTGGTCTGTTCACAGAAATGAAAAGTAGAAGCCTCCGACACTCACGTCGGTTTGTACTGCTATAAACAACGTTACTGAGATAGAACGAAACAGATCCCCACCAAATACTCAATCATAACCAACGTAAACATAGCCTACTTCTTACAGTCAGAGAACTAAATGTGTTTGTCGTAAATTAATTACAAACAGTTTCCAACTATCCAGGTTTGTACATTGCCAAATGTTCTGAGTCACATCAACACTGCAATGGTCATCAGCTTCCTTCCTTGGCTTAGATGAAAACCTATGATGAAAGACTTTCCATGAAGTCTCCAGATGAGCTCAGCAGAAAGAAAGGATGTGGGTGGAAAGGTAACTTCCACACAAAGCTACTTCCATAATAGGACTGTCTGTCTCCATCTGGTCTGGACAGCTGTCCAGCAGGCAGCAGCAGCCAGCCTGCCCATAATTCATTTAGCATGCTAGGACTAGGGACTAGGGAGCTCGCGATCTAGAAATATTTGTCCTGCTCACTGGCTTCAAGATATTCATGGCAAGGCTGATGCATTGTATGTGTCATAACATACCCGCATGGCATGCATAGAAAACATTACGACATAGACAGATGACATACCTAAGAGTTCTTCATAGTCACAAGTCAGATTTCCTGACACATTGTTAAGTTCCTGTTTAATTCAGTTTCACATAGCTCAGCCCATATGAACTCAGATATTCTTGAGTACGATTGGTACGCAGTCAGTCGAGGCTGTCTGTGTCCCTTGTGGACAGACAGGACAGCACGAAGCGTTCCCATTGAATTACTCAACGTTATTTCCCTTCCCCCTGTCTACCTTCTCCACCAGGACTGGTAACTTTGTTCTCTCTCCCTGCACTACCCAGCTTATTTTGTCCAGCTTAATGTCAGAGGTCAGATCAAACTCATTTGACCACACCTGCAGCCTTAGACAGACATAAGGCAGGAATTATTTCAGCACACTCACGAGTACAATAATCTGTACTCTGTCTTCACTCAGATCCATTTACATGTGTTGTGGATTTATAGCTTGTGGTATCACGTACACAAATGGTATTACCTAAACGTAAGGTGTTTGCTGGAAAAGTCTGATATTGCTCGTGCTTTGCCCTCCATTTTAAGTATGAAGTATTTCTCTTGTCTTTCCCCGACGTCGGTTATAATTTCCTCTCTAGCCAGCTTAGTATCAAAGACTATCGTATCCCTCCAGGATGCTGTACCTGCCAAGAAAGCCCAGCTGCTCTTCTCTGACAGTTATATGATAGGCATCATCAGACCAGTGGTTCTGAAGCCCAGTCCTCCAATGCCGTACGGAGCTCAGAATAATAGCATAACATAAACAGCAGCTGACACCATGAAACTAACTCTACCCTCAAGGAGAAATAAAAAGCAATGCCTTATATAGAAGTTGAGACATTGAGATATGGGTCAAGAAATTATAATGGCATTGTAACCCTCGGTAAAACAACAATGGCATTACATTGGCTTGTTGAATTCACTTTTATTTGATAAAACCAAGTCCAGGGAGGCCCCCCTTCCAGCATCACCGCTAGTTATTCTGGACATTTCTAACAAGTTATAAATAGCTCTCTAAGGTCTGCAATGACTGACATGATAAGAGGAAAAGTGCTGACTGAGGAGTAAGTTGAAAGCCGGACTAAGTTCATTAAAAAGGCGTGGCCCCACAGTTTAAGAACCACTGTTCTAGAAGACCTTATCATACTTTATAATCACCCAGGTTGTTTACCCTATGTTGCCCTGGGCCTGAACATTTTTTCCCCTCCCATCTCTGTGATGGAGTAAGGCTGATATGTGTTCCAAGTTCCAACCACAGCGGTCCCAACAAATAGGAGACCACCCACTGGGCACAGATGTCAATTCAAAGTCTATTCCACGTCGCTTCAACACAATTTCATTGAAATGACGTGGAAACAAAGTTGATTCAACCTGTGTCTGCCCAGTGGGCAGTCTTTTGTCTAAAAGCAAGACAATCATGTTATTATCAAGCTTTACAGCCTATAATTAAGTTCTGAGCAGTGGATGCTCCTCAGAGGGGGAAGGGGAGGTCCATCCTACTCTGTGAATTTCAGATAAATAAAAATAGTGAAACATTAAAAAATAAACATTTTTAGATAAAACTATACTAAATATATTCAAGTTACCAAACAACTGATTAAAACACTGTTTTGCAATGAAGGTCTACAATAGCCTCAACAGCACTCTGTAGGGTAGAACCATGGTGTAGCCGGAGGACAGCTAATTTCCATCCTCCTCTGGGTACATTCACATTGACTTCATTACAAAACCTAGGAGGCTTAAAGTCCTCAACCCCTTCCATAGACTTACACAGTAATTATGACAACTTGCGGAGGATGCCCTCCAACCTATCAGAGTTCTTGCAGACATGACATGTTGTCTACTCAATCAAAGGATCAGAGAATAAATCTATTACTGAAAGCATAAGCTACTGTGGTGAGTAGGTGAGTGTGGTGAGTAGTTGACTCAAAGAGAGAGATAAAGACAATAGTTGAACAGTTTTTGAACAAATTAATTTCTTCAAAAATTAAGGAGAAGCATCAGAGAGAAAGTGAGAGATGGAAGCAAGCAGAACGAAATGGGGATAAACCTACCTGAATTTGTCCAATAAAAACTGTTGTTTGCAACTGTTTGGACTAATGGTTACACCCTAGATCAGCTAGTTGCAGGCAAGAGTGTGCAAGGCGGTATTGAATGTGTCACTGTCACCTTGATTACTCTAATTTGTCTCTCGACCTGTGCACCTACGTTATAAACTTTCATTCATAGGCTAGGTTGTAGCAACCTCACAATGGGTATAGGGAAAATGTCAGTATAACGTAGTAGCCTAAACTTATCGATGTTACATTGAGCTGATTGAATGGAAGATGAATGACAGTCATCCAGTATTCTGTAATAGAAATAAGGCCATGCTCATAAAAAATAATTGTCCTCCCTAATCTTAAACAGCAGCGACCGCCACTGGTTTGGAGTACTTATGGACAGGTATAAGTTGACTGAATGGTTGTTCCAATTTATTGTCGGGGGGTCTAGCTAAGTGCTTTGGTAAAATGTGATAAACAAAAACCGCCATTGGGACATTAACTTACTGAGACTTACATCGAAGTTACTTAACAGTGTATTTATTGTTAATGAGTTTCTTAAACGAGTCTATTGTCTTTTGTTCGAATAAGATGCAGTAGTAGCCGTATATCCAATCATGCGGCGTTTCTGCTTCATTCACTCCAGCTGTTGCTTACATCTGCAAGCAATACGAAATGTTCGCGTCTCATTCTCAAAATCAACAGAAAATCGAAACGACGCGTTATTACATGGTTACTACACCACGTCTCATGTAATTTTCTTTGACTAATGTAAATAAAAAATCATGTAAAAACTTACCATGTTTGGGGAACGCAACTTATGAATCACCAACCATCCAGCGTTAGTGATTTGTTACACAAAATCGCATATGATCTTATTCTGTTGAGTTTTGCATACCCTCTTTGGGATATCCTGACAAAATAAGCGCTAATAGTGTTCCAATGAACCCTTTTGACTTGAGAAAGTAATAGTTCGGCTACAGGAATTGAAAAACGTTACTTTCGGGAGCATTCATTCGATTCTAAGAAACCACTCCCATACGGTGCTTTGTCCAGTATGATGTCACGCGTTTGCCCCCCGACCCCCACCGCTGGGTAATGTTAACCCTTTATTTTTTATTTTATGATTTCATCTTTATTTATCCCTTTATGTTGAAGGCAAGCATACAGTGTATTAAACACATGTGGTGCTCGTCAATTTACATATTCTATCATGTTTTGTACATCTCACATTCGTCATACACAACTTTATAATTTTGAATATACTAAGGCTAATAATAATACGTGTAATACCTTGATTACACATTTTTGTCTGATGAAGGGTCAAATGCTTTGATGAAAATAACAAACTGGATAGGCAATAGTGTTGTATGAACTAGATGCCATTGTTGAACTGGACGTTTGCAATACATTTAAAACAAAGAGAGTTGGTTTTACATTTACACTGCTAACCATGTGTAGGTGACCAATACAATTTGATTTGATATGATTTTGATTTGATGGGCTCTGCTGAACTCAGCTGTGTGACAAATAATCCTGTATCCAAATAATTAACCATTCTGCACCTAAATGAATAACACAATCTCGCATCTGAATCCTGTCTTACTCCTGATGCTTCGCACCCCCCTGACAAGACCTTAGAGTCCAATACCTTACAAATTGTTATTTTCGTTTTCAATATCATATTTAATTGTTAAATCCTAACAACAACAAGGAACATTTTTATTTCAAATTCTGTTTTGATAAAAGTCTAAATCCGTTCAGTTTTTTTGTTTCATCTAATAATCATGTAAAATATGTTGGTAGTTTGAGGGTTAAAATAATTTGATAACGGCACAGAAAAGTTGGAAAGTAGGCTCTGCGGCCCAATAACTGACCAAATGTGCAACAAGGGGTGTGGAGTATCTTGAAATTGCTGTAGAAAAGGTATAGTAATTTGGTTAGATTTGCTACATCTACGTTGCAGTTGTTACATTTTGCTTCAGCAAGGACCGTGATAGCAAATGAATGATACATTATTACCGTCATGTATATTCCATTACTTCCGCCTTGGTCAGCGTGATTGTGGACCACGTGACTAAACACGGACATAACATCGTTTCAACAAAGCAAATCGTGAGTCTGCAGTACAATTTTGCATTGAGTTTCATGTGTCATTCCTGGATTTAATACGTTTTAGTTGCTGCCATACAAACGTTATTTTTGAAAAACGTAATCTTAACGGTCTTTACTTGCTAAAAATGTTAATGGCATTATAGCAGTGATAGCTAGCCTGCTAGCTTAGTGGCTACTGGCTAACGGTAACGTTAGCTGTGCATATCAGAAGATTAGACATCTAACGTTACTTTTCCAAACTTTAGCGAGTTTTAGATTCGTGAATGTGGGGCTGTTACCAATGTAGATTATCGTTGTAACTTGTTCCTGTCTAGCAACAGCTCATGATGTCGGAGTGGCACCTGTCATTGAAGCTGGTGGATCAGCCCAAATCCACCTTCCACTTCCCTGAGACGATGCCTGGAGACGTGTCTCCCGGCGGGTACCGAGTCTCTACTCTGAAACAGCTCGTTGCAGCACAGCTTCCTGATTCCCTACCGGACCCCGAACTCATAGGTTTGCATTGCATAGGTGAACAACTCACATGTCAACTAACGTAGCTAACTAATGTGCTGTATTTATGATTTGTGTCTACATTTTTATTTTTATTTAATATGGCAGAGCTGGTACACTGTGGTCGCAAGTTGAAGGATGACCTGACTTTAGACTCCTGTGGGATCCAGCCTGGCTCCACCCTGCACATCCTCAAAAGGACCTGGCCTGAACCAGAGATCAATCCAGGTGGGTTTTGGCAGACTAACTCGAACCCTCTTAGAAGCGCCATGTCACTAGACGTTTCTTTTTATAAGGTTACTTCTACAAAGAACCATAGTAATTTATCTCTCCTGTCTTTCTCTCTTTGTCTGTAGAGCCAGTGAACAGGACGACTGCAGCCAGGGAGTTTCGTGTGCTGCAGGCAGCCCTCCACTCCAACTCCACCTACAGAGACTCGGTAATAACTTTGTTATGGTTTTGAGAATGAAAATGTAGAAGGATGTCTTTATCAGAAATCCTATTATATCAGTTACAGTGGGGTCCAAAATGATTGACAACCTTGATAAAGATTAGCAAAAATGAATGTATAAAATACACTGAACAAAAATATAAACACAACATGTAAAGTGTTGGTCCCGTGTTTCGTGAGCTTAAATAAAAGATCCCAGAAATGTTCCATATGCACAAAAAGCTTATTCCTCAAATTTTGTGCACACATTTGTTTACATCCCTGTTAGTGAGCATTTCTCCTTTGCCAAGATAATCTGTCCTCTTGGCAGGTGTGGCATATTAAGAAGATGATTAAACAGCATGATCATAACACAGGTGCACCTGTGGACAATAAAAGCCCACTCTAAAATGTGCAGTTTTGTCACACAACACAATCCCACAGATATCTCAAGTTTTGAGGGAGCATGCAATTGGAATACTGAATTTGAATGTTGATTTCTCTACCATCAACCGCCTCAATGTCTTTTTAGAGAATTTGGCAGTATGTCCAACTGGCCTCACAACCGCAGACCATGTGTATGGCGTTATGTGGGCAGGCAGTTTGTCTACATTGTGAACAGAGTGCCCCATGGTGGCGTTGGGTTATGCTATGGGCAGGCATTCACTACAGACAACAAACACAATTGCATTTTATCGATGGCAATTTGAATGCACAGAGATACGTGATGAGATCCTGAGGCCCATTGTTGTGCCAATTATCTGCTGCCATCACCTCATGTTTCAGCATGATAATGCACAGCCCCATGTCGTAAGGATCTGTACAAAATTCCTGAAAGCTGAAAATGGCCCAGTTCTTCCATGGCCTGCATACTCACCAGACATGTCACCCATTGAGCATGTTTGGGATACTCTCGATCGACGTGTACGACAGTGTGTTCCAGTTCCCGCCAATATCCAGCAACTTCGCACAATCATTGAAGAGCAGTGGGACAACATTCCACAGGCCACAATCAACAGCCTGATCAACTCTGTGTTACGCTGCATGAGGCAAATTGTGGTCACACCAGATACTGACTCGTTTTCTGAGCCAAGCCCCTACCTTTTTTTAAGGTATCTGTGACCGACAAAAACATATCTGTATTTCCAGTCATATGAAATCCATAGATTAGAGCCTAATGAGTTTATTTCAATTGACTGATTTCCTTATATGAACTGTAACTCAGTAAAATCTTTTAAATTGTTGCATGTTGGGTTTATATTTTTGTTCAGTATAAATAATTAAAATACTGAGCTATATTTTATGCTCAAAAGAATGGGAAAGTTATATTATTTTATACTAATACAATTGGTCAAAGAAAGATACTTTGTTTAATTAGTAGTACTTTTTTTTCTCAAAAATGTAGTGGTCAAAATTATTGACACCCCTAAAAATTATTAGAAATGAAGTAGTCAAAAGTGTAGTATTTGGTCCGATATTCCTAGCTCACAATGACTACATCAAGCGTGTGACTCTACAAACGGGTTGGAAGCATTTGCAGTTTGTTTTGGTTGTGTTTCAGATTATTTTGTGCCCAATTGAAATGAATGGTAAATAATGTATTGTGTCATTGTGGAGTCACTTTTTAATTGTAAATAAGAATAGAATATGTTTCTACACACTTCTACATTCATGTGGATTATACCAGGATTACGGATAATCCTGAATGAATTGTGAATAATTATGTGTGACAAAGTTACATAGGGTCAAAGATCCTACCTCCAAAACATGCTAACCTCTCACCATTACCAATAACAGGGGAGGTTATCATGTCTTGGGGGTAAGATCTTTGACTCTCTGTAAATCTCACTCATCATTATTCATGACTGTTACTTGTTAAATAAAAATATTTATCTGGGCAATTGTATTAGTATAAAACAATATCATTTCCCAATTTTTATTTAGCATACACTAGCTCAGTATTTTAATGATTTATTTTATACAGTCATTATTGCTCTTCTTTATCAAGGGTGTCAATCATTTCGAACCCCACTGTATATAACTTAATTTGCTTCCCCAGGTGTTTAAGATGCTGACTAATAAGGAGTCTCTAGATCAGATCATTGTGGCCACGCCAGGGCTGAGATCTGACCCGGTAGCACTAGGCAAGTACTGATTAGCCCTGCCCGTTATGACATAACATCATCCTAACCATGTCACCAAGGAGGTTATGTCTTACAATGCTATTCTTCTGAATCTTTCAGGAGTGCTCCAAGACAAAGATCTATTTGTGCAATTCACAGACCCTAACATGCTGGATGTGTAAGTGTTTTTGTTCCATATACTGTAGAATGACATTGTCATACCATGTTGTGAATGAGCAACTATACTGTGGATTTGTGACATTAGGGATAATACAAAGGTTTTAAATGTTTTGCCTTGTAGGTTGATCAGTTCTCACCCAGCCTTGGTCAATGCCATCATCCTAGTCCTCCACTCAGTGGCTGGCAGCATGCCTGCTCAGTCCAGCGCCGGCTCCTCCCGCAACGTCTCCTCCAGCTCCTACAGTGACATGCCAGGTGAGTATCACACTGGTGGACACTACAGGGTCGTGTTCAATAGGTTAGACCATAGAAAAATGGTTTGCAACGGAAAACAAAAATCTCTGTTCTTATTGGACAAGGTTCAGGTAGCACCTCCCTGTTTCATTCTTTTTCAAACGTTTAGTCCCTACTGAACACGACCCAGTGATGGCCACATTGGTCTGTCACTCACCATCACTAAGACTGGAACATGTATGACGTTTGCGTTGTCTTGTCTGCAGGAGGGTTTATGTTTGAGGGCATGTCTGATGACGATGAAGATTTCCAATCGGTGAGTCAATCTGGCTGGATTGAGATTTAAAATGTAAATATAGATGTAGTATAGCTAACACCTTTGCTCTGTGTGTAACTAGGGCAATCAGGCAGGCCCATCCAACCGAACCGGGGGCCCAGCAGGAATGCGGCCTGTGTCCCTTGGCCATAGTGGAGCTACAGGCCCTCGACCCATAACACAGAGTGAGCTGGCCACTGCCCTGGCCCTGGCCAGTACTCCTGAGAGCAGTGCTGTTACTCCCATAGCAGGGGCTCAGGTAAAGAATGGCCCATCATCCTCCCTCAACACACAAACACACTCCTCTACCAGTGACACAGAGCAGACACTTGCCCTTCTAACTGCGTGCCCTTTGTTCTGTGTTGCAGCAGGACACCTCATCTGGAGTGCCTCCCACGCCAGCAGGGACTCCTGTCAGCAATGACCTTTTCAGCCAGGCACTGCAGCAGGCTCTGCAGGCCTCCAGCATGTCCTCTCTCCAGGTCAGTCTCTTCTCCTTTCCTCATCTCCTCTACTCTCTCATTCTCTCCTTTCCCTCTCCTCCTTTCCTCTCACTCTCTCCTCTCACTGTGCTACATGAGCCACGAGGACAGACCAGATCCACAGGTCTCGACCTTTAAAGGACAACACTGTGGATAGAAGCTGTGCTCTTAATCATACTGCCTGGAGCAATGGCACTCGCTGCGTTTCTATTTGGTCTTTCTCTAGCTGGAGTAATGACGGCCTAAGCTTCAATGTCTCTGACTTTGTATTTTGGTCTGTTTGCCAGTAGTTTTAAGGCTAGCTTTGTTTTACTGTCTTATAGGGGCGTTGGCAGTCCCAGCTGCAGCAGCTGAGAGACATGGGGATCCAGGATGAGGAACTGATGTTACGGGCGCTGCAGGCTACAGACGGGGACATCCAGTCAGCTCTGGAGCTCATCTTCGCTGGAGGGCCAGGACTCTGAGCCAAGCCAGGGCCCTGAGAGAGGAGAGTGCACAGGCCAAAGCTGATGGCTCTGGTCGTTCTGCCATTGGGCTGTGATATGGACACTTACATGGACACAATGCTTCAGACATGAAGACCTCATTACTACTCCTCTACCCTTTCATACACAGCCTAAATGGAACAACCTTTAAATGAGTCAGTCAGATTCAGTGGTAGATAAGGTACATGTTTATCTTTATTACAAGTCAAAAACAAAAATAATAAATGTTTTGCCAGCCATTTAAAGGAGGTTTGGTGCTAGCCCCTGAAGGCTTTAAACTCATCGCTGTGTTAATATATACATAATCAAAGAGGGCTGTGTTCTACCAGAAATCTTCATTTTGTTTCAGACGCTAACATTGACTCAGATCTGCTGTAAAATATGCATTGGAAGAAAGCAGTGTTGAGACTACCCCTTGAGTCTAATTGTAATTCATACAGTTGTACACTAGGTGGCAATGTATAACCACTTACCATAGTTCCTTTGCAATTCCATTCAATAGAGAAATAAGGAGTAGAAATTTGACAAATATGGCTAGCTAATGTTTGAAAGGATTCTGAAACTGGTTCAGTTGGGCTGCCAGATCAATAAACACATACATAATGTAATGGTTGTTTGAGAGTAAATGTAAATACCAGTATTAGACTATTTTGTGGTTTGATAAAAATATAAGCTCATCCAACATGTATGAGATTTATTACATTTTTACTCTTTTAACAGCTGACATTATGCAAACATTGTACTGTAGAAGGATAACCTTGTATCCATTCTAAGTACCATCCATTCAGATGTTATTGTGTCTGAGCTGAACACGGTCGCTACAACCAAATGGCTTTTCTCAATATTCAAATAGGCTTGCTCTTTACAACCAGACCCATTTTGTGTGCTGCTTTGTCTCATTGTCTCCCATCGGGGTGCTGTGGAAGAAGAGGACAAATTGTGTGCCCCCCTCACCCTACCGTTCTCAATCTTCAGTAATTGCCCTGCTTAGTTTTAGAACTGTGTCTTGTTGAATGTGGCTGCTCAATCAGTGAATGGCCCTTTCATGAGCGCAGCACCCAAACAGTGCTTTGTGTATTTCTGTCCCCATTACCATTTTATATGCAGGCCGTGTACACCTGCAGGCAATTTCCCTCTGAATATCTCCTACAGAGTTTCAAAGTGAGGTCTCTCACTGGACTCTTTAGAACTTCAAATTATGTTGTCTTCAATTGGTTAATACAACATTTGATTGCCTTTCAAGCTAATTGAAATAATGATGCACCATAGCAATTGACTTACTGTAGGCTAATTAGACAATATATTGGTCTTCTTTGTTTGTTAGAACACTTTAAAAGCATTACAGCAATGGTAGAGGTATTGTGATTATTAAACAGAAACTGTTTATTCTGCTGGTCGTTGCCATGTCAGACCTATCCTCTTAACTGCAGCATCACATCCTCAAACCTCCAACAATATACTGTCACAACATCCAGGGAAGTTGCCATGGAGACTCATTTATCTGATTCACATGGGGATATGTAATCACATTGCACATCTTCACATATTGCTGTCATTGCGCTACATTTAGGTTCCGCATGTTCTTTCTCTTCATTTTCTCCACTCGGAGGACAATGTAAAGACGATGAAACGCTTTCCTCGTCTGCCCCCTGACATCAAAATGGAGGTGAAAGAAGGTGCTGTATAGTGACCTCTCTCTCCCTTCTGTCCATGCAAACAGGCTTGTGTGGGACCTAGGGGCGATGAGGGTGCAAATAGGGTGTTATTTGTGGATGAAGACAATGTCTTGGCTGGGTAGGAAACGGCACTTAATCGGGTGAGTCACTAACGTTTGACTAAAACAGTAGAGGGACAGAATAAATGCAGTCATTCCTCCCATCCTTTCTCTCCCCATTACCCCTGTCCCCCAGAGTCTTAGGTCATTATAGCTCCTCTTCTCTCATGTATTCTGCTGCTCTGTGAATGCCCGACTATATGCAGACTTCAGACACAGCGACTCCACCCAGGTTCATAGCTGGTTCACATGGCCCTTTCATGAGTACAGCAGCTCCAAGCTCTGCACCACTCTGCTCCATCTCTCTTTCATCTAAATCACTGTTACGACAACATAGTTGGTTGGAAGAAGCTGTAATTCAAAAAGGAGGACAATAAATGACATAGAGACTGGTGGCTGGGTGTTTCTGAGTATAGTGGCTTTGCTCTGCAGCAGACAGAACAATCCACATTGACCAACACAACATTGACCTGTAGATTCAGGGGATGGATTAGGACAGTCCTACTTCATTATACTGTATGACTACACAGTGGAAAACTCTGCAGCCATAATAGACCATTTAAAGCAGAGTAAAAGCTAAGTTAATCTAACTGCCAGAGACAGCAGAATAATAACAGGTTTCACTTCGGGTCACCTCCTCACATGTGTCAGAAGGGAATTGGAGGAGAGTTGCTTTATTGTCTCCCCATTTTGTTTTTGTCTTTTTAAATGATGCAGTTCATGTGTTATTAGCATCAAGTCTGTTTACCTGAGATTGCTTTCTGCCAGGCATGACTGGGCTGAATATTAAATTAGTTGGTGATGGACAAGGGCCATTTTTTCTATCCGTCTGTGGAATGGATGCATTCATTGCTGCTTTCAAGCCATGTCTTTCAGGCCTGTGGGTGCTCTTTTGTCCACCAAAGGACACTTTGATGCATTTCCTCTCAGGTGGTTTAACCCTTGGTGGCTGTCTAATCCCTGGGAGAGGGTGATATCGCAGCAGTGGGAGAAAGGTTAGAAATGATACATCTCTCCAGAGCAGCTGAATGGACCGCCATGAAGATGCTGTGTGGTAGAGAACGATAAGAGTGTCTGAATAAGATTTATACCTTAATCTAAACAAAACGGCAATACCCTAAATCACCTTGGGTGGATTCTCAGGAGAGTATGTTAACACACTCCTGTTCAGGTATCAACTAACTAGTTCATTGCAGGTTTATGTCAACCTTGTGTGGAAAATATTTCTCCACATTTTCACAAAAGAGGTGGAAGTGGATCACACATTCCCTGCCTTCTCCTTATTGCTTTTGGTTGTCCGTGGTAACATCCATCTGTCTGTCCTCTGTCTCTTCATACAAGCTGTATGTAATAGAAAACACTGCAGACTTTATAGGCCAGCTTGGCTCCATTGTGAGGCTCTGAAAGGATGTTTACACATTGATCTAGCCCCACCTAACAATAGGAGGCAATAGGAGAAGAGCTGGGGAGAGGAGCACGCTAACTAACACTGCTTCCTTTTCAGGTGCAGAAAGAGCATCAAAGCCACGTGGTCAGAATCCCCAGGCTGTCTGGTCTGCTTGTTAAAAGCCACGCTGTGCGCTTGTGTTTAAATGAAGTATTCTCTAGCACCATCAAAGCCCAGGGTGTGTTCTCTGTAATCTGAACCGCTGTTCTCTGTCTCTCAGAGCTCTCCTGTAGTTGTTTATTAATTCATCAATTAAGTATGCTCTAGAAAGACACTAGAGACCGACTCAGACCATGTTTGGCTTATACAGCAATTAATACATTTCCTCTGTACAGATCTTGGGTTAGTTAATTAAATCACTATAATATCATGGCCGGCCGGTGTGCAGTGAGAACTGGGTTGGGATTGTGTGTGGAGCAGATGGCCATTCATTACTAGGTTGACGTCAGTGCCTTTATCCTACCCCGTCTTTGAATCAACCAACAGAGAGTAGCTCTATGGCACTTACCATTGAATAGACCCTTACCATGGTAACTGGTAATCACAACGGTATGGAATATTTACCAAACATCTTTTGGATTATCATTTTTTTTGTAACATGTTTGTTGTTGCATCAAGAAAGAGCCAACAGACAGAGGGTTTGGACTCATAAACTCTACTTTATTTAGGTTGAAACTTGATGCCTCTATGTCCCCATACAATACATTCAGTATATACATTTGGCGATGAGGGACTGTACAGATATGTTATAGTAGTGCATACATACATGGGAAGAAAATGTACACAAAAGCACTAAAACCACTTGACCTCAGAGTGGCTAGAGAGACACAGAGTAAGTCAATGGCTGATGGCAATGCGCACACACACACACACACACACACAACACTTCTCTGAGGGCGAGAAGGACTATTTCAGGTTCCCACAGAGACATTACAAAGTGAAGAGTGAGTCTGCTGATTGAGACAAAGCCCCTTCTTTGCCTTCCAGAGTCCCCTCCCTTCCTCCCTCCTTCTAGCCAGGCGAGGGGTCTTCCTCTGGGCAGTGTGGACAACGTACGTGGGACCTTGCCTACAGTAACATGCCTTTGTCAGCAGCACTGAATAAAGATCCTCCTCTTCTTTATGTTTCATCTCTACCACACAGGGACATTCTTAAGACATATAGTGCATTCGGAAAGTATTTAGACCCCTTAACTTTTCCCACATTTTGTTAACGTTACAGCCTTATTCTAAACTGGATTACACCCCCCCCCCCCCCAATCAATCTACACACCATACCCCATAACGACAAAGCAAAAACAAGTTTAGACATTTTTGCAAATGTCTGTATAAATATATATATATATATATATATATATAAAACATATCACATTTACATAAATATTCAGACCCTTTACTCAGCACATTGTAGAAGCACCTTTGGCAGCAATTACAGCCTCGTGTCTTCTTGGGTATGATGCTACAAGCTTGGCACACCGGTATTTGGGGAGTTTCTCCCATTTTTCTCTGCAGATCCTCTCAAGCCCTGTCGGGTTGGATGGGGAGCGTCACTGCACAGCTATTTTCAGGTCTCTCCAGAGATGTTCGAGGACATTCAGAGACTTGTCCCGAAGCCACTCCTGCGTTGTCTTGGCCGTGTGCTTAGGGTCATTGTCATGTTTGAAGGTGAACCTTCACCCAGTCTGAGGTCCTGAGCAGTCTAGAGCAGGTTTTCATCAAGGATCTCTCCCTACTTTGCTCCGTTCATATTTCCCTCGATACTGACTAGTCTCTCAGTCCATGCCGCTGAAAAACATCCCCACAGCGTGATACTGTCACCACCATGCTTCACCATAGAGATGGTGCCAGGTTTCCTCCAGACGTGACGCTTGGCATTCAGGCCAAAGAGTTAAATCTTGGTTTTATCAGACCAGAGAATCTTGCTTCTCGTGGTCTGAGTGTCTTAGGTGCCTTTTGGCAAACTCCAAGTGGGCTGTCATATGCCTTTTACTGAGGAGTGGCTTCCGCCTGGCCACTCTGCCACAAAGCCCTGATTGGTGGAGTACTGCATAGATAGTTGTCCTTCCGGAAGGCTCTCCCATCTACACAGAGGAACTCTGGAGCTCTGTCAAAGTGACCATCAGGTTCTTGGTCACCTCCCTGACCAAGGCCCTTCTACCCCGATTGCTCAGTTTGGCCAGCTCTGTGAGTCTTGGTGGTCCCAAACTTGTTCCATTTAAGAATGGTGGAGGCCACTCTGTTCTTGGGGACCTTCAATGCTGCATACATTGTTTGGTACCCTTCCCTAGATCTGTGCCTTGACACAATCCCTTCTTCGGAGCTCTACCGACAATTCCTTAGACCTCATGGCTTGGTTTTTTCTCTGACATGCACTGTCAACTGTGGGACCTTACATAGACAGGTGTGTGCCTTTCAAAATCATGTCCAATCAACTGAATTTACCACAGGTGGACTCCAAGTTGTAGAAACATCTCAAGGATGATCAATGGAAACAGGATGCACCTGAGCTCAATTTTGAGTCTCATAGCAAAAGGGTCTGAATACTTATGTGAATGAGGTATAATAATTCTTTTTTTTAATAAATTTGCTAAAATAAAAAAACGTTTTGCTTTGTCATTATGGGGTATTGTGTGTGGATTGACGTGTAAAAAAATATTTAATACATTTTAAAATAAGGCTGAAACAAACTGTTTAAAAAGGGAAGGAGTCTGAATACTTTCAGAATGCACCGTACATATGTACACACACACACACACACACACACACACACACACACACACACACACACACACACACACACACACACACACACACACACACACACACACACACACACACACACACACACATATACAGTACCAGTCAAACGTTTGGACAAACCTACTCATTCAAGGGTTTTTCTTTATTTTGACTATTTTCTACATTGTAGAATAATAGTGAAAAACATCAAAACTATGAAATAAAACATTTGGAATCATGTACTAACCAAAAAAGTTAATATATTTGAGATTCTTCAAAGTAGCCACCCTTTGCCTTTGACAGCTGTGCACACTCTTGGCATTCTCTCAACCAGCTTCATGAGGTAGTCACCTGGAATGTATTTCAATTAACAGGTGTGCCCTGTTAAAATTGTATTTGTGGAATGTATTTCCTTCTTAATGCATTTGAGCCAATCAGTTTTGTTGTGACAAGATAGAGGTGGTATACAGAAGATAGGCTTTTACCAAATAAGGTTAAGTCCATATTATGGCAAGAACAGCTCAAATAAGCAAAGAGAAATGAAAGTCCATCATTACTTTAAGACATGAAGGTCAAAAACTTTGTAAGTTTCTTCAAGTGCAGTCTCAAAAACCATCAAGCGCTATGATGAAACAGGCTCTCATGAGGACTGCCACAGGAAAGGAGGGCCCAGAGTTAACTCTAATTAAGTTATCCTCTGCAGCAGAGGTAACTGCACTTCAGATTGTAGACCAAATAAATGCTTCACAGAGTTCAAGTAAAAGACACATCTCAACATCAACTGTTCAGAGGAGACTGTGTGAATCAGGCCTTCATGGTCGAATTGCTGCAAAGAAACCACTACTAAAGGACACCAATAAGAAGAAGAGGCTTGCTTGGGCAAAGAAACACAAGCAATGGATATTAGACCGGTGGAAATCTGTCCTTTGGTCTGATGAGTCCAAATTTGAGATTTTTGGTTCCATCCGCCGTGTCTTTGTGAGACGCAGAGTAGGTGAACGGATGATATCTGCATGCGTGGTTCCCACTGTGAAGCATGGAGGATGTGTTTTGGTGTGGGGATGCTTTGCTGGTGACCCTGTCAGTGATTTATTTAGAATTCAAGGCACACAACCAGCATGTCTACCACAGCATTCTGCAGCGATACGCCATTCCATCTGGTTTGTGCTTAGTGGGACGATCATTTGTTTTTCAACAGAACAATGACCCAAAATGACCCATCTCCAGGCTGTGTAAGGGTTATTTGACCAAGGAGAGTGATGGAGTGCCGAAACACCCGACCTCAACCCAATTAAGATGGTTGGGATGAGTTTGACAGCAGAGTGAAGGAAAAGCAGCCAACAAATGCTCAGCATATGTGGGAACTCCTTCAAGGCTGTTGGAAAAGCATTCCTCATGAAGCTGGTTGAGAGAATGCCAAGAGTGTGCAAAGCTATCATCAAG
Source organism: Salmo trutta (assembly GCF_901001165.1). NCBI lineage: Eukaryota > Metazoa > Chordata > Actinopteri > Salmoniformes > Salmonidae > Salmo > Salmo trutta. The sequence continues at coordinate 16,111,718 of NC_042968.1, forward strand.
GCAAAGGGTGGCTACTTTGAAGAATCAAAAATTCATTTTGATTTGTTTAACACTTTTTTGGTTCCTACATGATTCCATATGTGTTATTTCATAGTTTTGATATCTTCATTATTATTCTACAATAAAGAAAAACCCTTGAATGAGTAGGTGTGTCCAAACATTTGACTGGTACTATATATATGCATTTTACCAGTAGACCTATGGTCTCATGAGTCTTCTAAAGTACCCCCTGTGGATAGGCCAAGTACCCCTAGGGGTCCTAGTACCCATGGTTGGGAACCACTGGCATACAGTATATGACTCTTCATGACAGGTTTAGGAGCTTGTCTGTCAGTGTCATGATTAGACTATCCCACACCTTCATGACGTAACTCTGATGTTGCCAGAGAGGGCCATTGTATGTAATGGAGGGAAATTGTGCTCATATATGGTCAAATGCACATGCACATGAGGGGGTATAGTACTTCAGGAGTACTCCGGGCAGAGCAAAATTCAGTTGGTGGTTCATTAACTGAAAAAGGTTGGAAACCACTGCTTCTGTATGCAACCCTACTTTACTTGTTCCTTTAACTTACCAACAGAATCAATTCACCTCCAGCAAACACTTGTATAATTCTCTTAATTCTTTGGAAATGCCAATTGGAAAACAGCCTTAGATTTCCACATCTGCAATGATGCCACCTACTGGCTATGGGATTGCATAGCATGCTTCAGCACTCCTTATTAACGATAAGTTTAAAGTACACGTCTGTCCCTCTAGTTCAGGGGAGAAGTCAAACTCCAAGAACAAAGAGAGGCTTCAAGCAATGTCTCTAACCTCAAGGTCTGTACCTGAATAAGACAGGGTCGTGTGGGTAGAGAGGATAGAACACAGAGACAATGGAGGAAATCAAGAGTAGAGTGAATAAGAAACCAATTTTGAGATGTGTGTATTAAATAATTCGAACAAATAGAGGGGTTATGACAGACTGGAGGTCAGAGTTCATTTAGGAAAATTGAGTCCTCTGATTGGTCCATGGGGCTTCTACAGTCTTTATGTGAGGCTTGACAATCCCATTGGTCACGAGACACCATTACTCATCAGTGTCTCAGAGTCAGGCCACAGAGGCAGTTGGACACATGAAGCAGGACTGACTAAAACACATAGCGAAGCACCACAGTATATATATGAGGCCAGGCCCGGGGTATTCAAGCTCTGGCCAAACACGATCACATGGCAGAGAATAGTGAGGGCCAGGATGCCACGAGGCAGGCCTTCACAGAGAGGAGTAACACATCTGTAATAAGAATAATTACCCCAGAATAAATTACAGTCACAGAACAATCGTTGAAAGAAGCAGAACTCTAGGAATCGGCGGATCTAATCCAACTGATTCAACCCATGCATTATAAGGCATTAACCAAACATTTGTCACTGACATCACACAATTTCATAGTGACTATACATACAAATGCTGATCTGTAAAATGTAGTTTGAAAAAGAAGAACCAAAAACATGTGACTGGTTTATGCAAAAACATATTCTTAAACCGTAGATGCAATTTGTTGGGAATCGGAGTCGCATGGTGGGGGTTGGATCAATATCTGCAATCCCATTGTACCTATTGATCTGCAGATTCACGAATGAAATTGATTTTCTGAGGTAGACAATGCAGGCATATTCCATTCTACCCATGCAAAGATATTCTACGATGGGGGATTGGGAAGGTAATTTGGCCCATTTTGAAAGTAGGCGCCCATCTCTGGCTCATTTAGCCAACGGTGCTACTGCTGTGTAACATAGTGATCCATCTATCAGTCTGCTGACTGTCAAACCAGAGCTGTACTTACTCACCTACCAATGGGACACCCGTGGTGAAGGATATCAGAAAGACAGTCCCGGGAATAGACAGGCGTCAGTCTGTAGACCGTACAGCACTTAAACACTAAACTGTTCATGCACTGATGGGGAAAGTATTCACACAGTGCATGTTTATTGAGTTTGCCGGCCACTGTAGAGTGCCCATATATAACCCAAATCCAATACATGAATGTGCCTTCCCTGCTTCCTTTATAAGGACATTACAATCTTTAGGTTCCCCTCACTAAACAAACATGACACTTTCAGCATAACATGGAGCCAAATCCAATATGAACAGGTCTTGTGTGGAAGAGATGGGTACAAAGTGGTACCGTTGAGGAAGGGGGATCAGTGAAACAATGCTTGTCAGCAGATGATGTTTCAGTCAATGATGCAATGATAATGTTGTAGAAAATACAAAAAAAAAGTTAATAGCAGGTCTGGGATCAGGTAGGTGATGCCAGGTGACCTGCGTTATCCTCATCATCCCTGCCTCCTCCGCCAACTTGAACTCTGTCCTTCAGACCAATCAAACAGAAGGAAATAGGCAGAGCGACAGGGTTTCCCAGGGGAGGTGGCAGGAGAGGGCATCCGACCCCTGTGTGACCTTTGGGGAAGGACGTGTCACTATAGTGTCCTGATGGCCACGGGGTAGAGCAGGGACATGTGCTCGGCCCCCTTGATGGGCAGCTTGCGGCTGGAGTAGAAGTGGATGATCTCAGGAACACTGTCGAAGGGACAGCTGTTCTGACCCAGTATGTACTTGTTCTCCTTCGTCCTCGACAGCTTCATGTGCATGAAGCCCTGGCTGCTCCTAGAGAGAGAGAGAAAACAATATCAGCTCTAAACATTGAGTGCTTTATCTCCCAGCGGTACAGTGACAGATCATTCCCAGGTGATGCAGTACAGTTGGGCTGGTTTAGAACCCAGGTCACATACTGTACACACTCCTATATACTGTAAGTAGAGAGTGCTACTAGTCTAATGAGCAGCCAGGAAGAATCACTTAAGCTACACCAGTTAATAAATGCAGAGCAAATGAAAAGCTCCCTGGGCTGTGCTCCCTACAGTATTTCTAGGGCTGAGCCGGAGCCTTGGATCTGTGTGCTTTACAGCTCTTAAGTAATCTCCTGCTCTGGAGCCTTGTCTTAATGAGAAATGTGGCTGTATAAAACCCATTATGCTGCAGTGGACAGAAGCTGCAGGGAGGATGGCAGTGACACGGGTCTTTTATCACATACAAGGAGAGGGAGAGGAGGAGGAGAGGTCAAAGAGAGAGAGGGAGAGGGAGGAGAGAGAGAGAAGAGATGTAGAGAGAGAGAGAGAGAGAGAGAGAGAGAAAGAGAGAGAGAGATGATGAGGGACATGGTGAGATAGAGGGGGAGAAAGAGAGAGAGAGGAAGATGGTGAGGAAGAGGGGTAGAGGGGTGAAAGAGAGAGAGAGAGCGAGGTAGAGGGGCAGAAGGGCTAGAGGAAAAGTCCTCAGTAGACCATTTATCAGAAACCTTTTTTGCGACAAGTAGCCAAACACACAGCATCAGGTTAGTGTCAAGCACTGAGCACACACTGACTCATGGTCCCAGAGAATGTTTTTTCTTCTGTTTGCATTGTGCAATGCCCAAGTTACTGCAGAATCAGCTCACCCGGAGGACTTACACAGTTAGGAAAAGTATATATACAATATTTAGCAGAGCAGGTGTCACCTCTTCTGTCAACAGAAATAAAACTGTGGAATAACAGCCAGACAGTGATGGACTGCAATGACTTCCTGTTCCCATAAGCGGGGGATGGCATTCAAAGATGGAAATATGTTTTCTAAGCCATTCTGTGTGTGTGTGTGTGTGTGTGTGTGTGTGTGTGTGTGTGTGTGTCCATTATCAGCAGAAAGCACAAATTGCTGGGCATCTTCCGTTATCTTATAATTGCATTTGAAAAGCCTGAAGCCATATTATCTCACTAAGACACCAACAGAAACAAAGCCATGGAGAGAACATCAACATCAGGATCAAGGAGAATTTTAACAGGTTCAATTAAGGGACAATAACCATTAAAAATGACATTTCTCAAAACATCAGAGGCAAATACTTATTGTAAGTCAAATCTTTCATCAGTTCATGAACCAAGAGATAAAACCCTAGTGGGACACGGTGAAACTAGTAAGGACCAATGCAGATGAAGGACAGTCGACATGAATTCTCTCATATCGTCTCTTCAATACACTGCTGCTGTAAGACTGGCAAGTCACAGCCTTGACATGTATAGTTGCTGCACTAAAAGTATGGTTAGAGAGGGGGAGAGAGGAGTCGGAGAGAGGGAGACAGAGACCGTAAAAGAAACGAGGGCGATTGAGAGCATCTAGCGCGAGGAGAGGTGGATGATCGTTTTATAAGAGAGCTGAGGGAGAGGACCGCAGGGTTTCTCTGCTGCTATAATAGTGAAGTAAATACAGCTAGCTTCAGCCTCCTCCATCACTGAGTCTCATCACCCAGCCAGCTCCTCCAGTTGAATACGTCTCTGTCATTACTAGGACGTTCATCAAATCAACGTTTATTGGTTGGAGTAGATAAGGACAGATATCTCTAGTCATGCAGCCTGTTCACTGCCTACATCCCAAATTACACCCTGTTCCCCTTTTAGGGCTTAGGCCAAAAGTAGTGCACTATATAGGGAATTAGAGTGCCTATTTGGGAAAGGAGAGGAGAGGAGAGGAGAGGAGAGGAGAGGAGAGGAGAGGCCACTCTGAAGGTAAAGTGTGTTTGATTCATCAACAGCTTGAGGAGACAGGCCTTGGGTTACACGAGCACACCACTTAAAAAGCTAAACACATCAATAAGAACATTTTAGAAATCCCCCTAAGATTTCCTTCCCCGTCAGTGTTTAGCTACGCTTATCGCGTTTCAGCTCCGTGGAGACTCAGAGACAACGGTGCAACAGACCACTACTCACTGCTGTCTGATAACAGAAATGTAGGGCTATTTTTGACAAGACTTTTGTGTTTGTTATCTTATCCTATTTGCTTGTGCGCCTTTTTATTGTCTAATTGGGATTCATTTCACTCTGGAGGTCTGGTGTCCTGTTCACCGGGGTCTATGACTTTCACTTGAACCAGCTCATCCTTCAAGCAGAGAAATAGGATGACATCCATCATCGTTTATCTCTACCTCTCTACATATATTAGACTGCACCATAAATGATGCTTCAACGCAATAAATCCATGGCATCAGAGAAGCTAAACTCACCCAACAGAAGATAATCGGCGTTACTCTGGACCCTGATCTCTCTTTTGAAGAACATATCAAGACTGTTTCAAGGACAGCTTTTTAACATCTACGTAACATTGCAAAAATCTGAAACTTTCTGTCTAAAAATGACGCAGTTAAAATTAATCCATGCCTTTGTTACTTCTAGGTTGGACTACCGCAATGCTCTACTTTCCGGCTACCCGGATAAAGCACTAAATAAACTTCAGTTAGTGCTAAATACAGCTGCTAGAATCCTGACTAGAACAAAAAAATGTGATCATATTACTCCAGTGCTAGCCTCCCTACACTGGCTTCCTGTTAAGGCAAGGGCTGATTTCTAGGTTTTACTGCTAACCTACAAAGCATTACATGGGCTTGCTCCTACCTATCTTTCCGATTTGGTCCTGCCGTACATACCTACACGTATGCTACGGTCACAAGATACGGGCCTCCTAATTGTTCCTAGAATTTCTAAGCAAACAGCTGGAGGCAGGGCTTTCTCCTATAGAGCGCCATTTTTATGGAATAGTCTGCCTACCCATGTGAGAGACAGTCTCAACCTTTAAGTCTTTACTGAAGACACATCTCTTCAGTAGGTCCTATGATTAAGTGTAGTCTGGCCCAGGGGTGTGAAGGTGAATGGAAAGGCTGGAGCAACGAACCGCCCTTGCTGTCTCTGCCTGGCCAGTTTCCCCTCTTTCCACTGGGATTCTCTGCCTCTACCCCTATTACGGGGGCTGAGTCACTGGCTTACTGGTGTTCTTCCATGCCGTCCCTGGGAGGGGTGCGTCACTTGAGTGGGTTGAGTCACTGACGTGGTCTTCCTGTCTGGGTTGGCGCCCCCCCTTGGGCTGTGCCGTGGCGGAGATCTTTGTGGGCTATACTCGGCCTTGTCCCGGGATGGTATGTTGGTGGTTGGAGATATCCCTCCAGTGGTGTGGAGGCTGTGCTTTGGCAAAGTGGGTGGGGTTATATCCTACCTGTTTGGCCCTGTCCGGGGGTTTCATCCGATGGGGCCACAGTGTCTCCTGACCCCTCCTGTCTCAGCCTCCAGTATTTATGCTGCAGTAGTTTATGTGTCGGGGGGCTAGAGTCAGTCTGTCACATCTGGAGTATTTCTCTTGTCTTTTCCGGTGTCCTGTGTGAATTTAAATATGCTCTCTCTAATTCTCTCTTTCTCTTTCTTTCTTTCTTTCTCTCTCTCTCGAAGGACCTGAGCCCTAGGACCATGCCTCAGGACTACCTGGCTTGATGACTCCTTGCTGTCCCCAGTTCACCTGGCCGTGCTGCTGCTCAAGTTCCAACTGTTCTGCCTGCAGCTATGGAACCCTGACCTGTTCGCCGGACGTGCTACCTGTCCCAGACCTGTTGTCCCAGACCTGCTGGAACCCTGACCTATTCACCGGACGTGCTACCTGTCCCAGACCTGCTGTTTTCAACTCTCTAGAGACAGCAGGAGCGGTAGAGATACTCTCAAAGATCGGCTATGAAAAAGCCAACTGACACTTACTCTTGTGTTACTGACTTGTTGCACTCTCGACAACTACTATGATTATTATTATTTGACAATGCTGGTCATTTATGAACATTTGAACATCTAGGCCATGTGCTGTTATAATCTCCACCCGGCACAGCCAGAAGAGGACTGGCCACCCCTCATAGCCTGGTTCCTCTCTAGGTTTCTTCCTAGGTTTTGGCCTTTCTAGGGAGTTTTTCCTAGCCACCGTGCTTCTACACCTGCATTGCTTGCTGTTTGGGGTTTTAGGCTGGGTTTCTGTACAGCACTTTGAGATATCAGCTGATGTAAGAAGGGCTATATAAATACATTTGATTTGATTTTGATTTGATAATGATCCAGAAAGAAAGCCTTGAACTTAAGAAGCATTGTGGGACAGGAAATGTCCTGAATAGCCATTCTTCCGGTTTAATGCGTACTGCGGCAGCCACAAACAGAGTGTGTCTGCCTGGAAGGATCACTAACATGATCAGGACATGACCACACCTGTTCCTCGTGGTTTGGAGGGATTTTAAAAACAAGAATGTGGTTGGTGCTGCTCATTATAGGTCAACTATACTGTACAAAACACAAATCTGTGTTGTTGTGTTTCATTTGGGAACCATTCCAGTTGTGGTAATATCCAAGAAGAAAACATGCATTAATAAAACGCATTGAACTGTGCACTGAACTGCACGCACACTGAACCACACACTCCATAACAAACTAGAAGAGCCCTCACTAGGAGACCCCTGTGTCTCTCACAAGAAAGACAAAGAGAGGACACTTTTCTGAGACACTTTTGCCTCTCCGGACATGAGTTCAATTGCCAACGCTGAGAGCTTTTGTTGTTCTTTCTACAACTCCAAGGCTTTCTAGTTTCCCCATGTGTTATAGCATCAACACATTTTGATGCATAAATCTTTGTATTCCTCTTTCAACGGTTTATTTTCTACCTCAGTCAGCCCGTAAACCACCTCCCTGGGGGGAGGAGGGAGAGCTACACCTCTCAGAGACCAGTGAAAGGCTAAATGTGTTTTATGCACCTAAAAGAGCACTCATCTTCAGAGAGAGGAAGAGAGACAGTGACAACCCTCTCTCCCTGTCAAAAGGCTCTGCAGACTCACGGTTAGCGAAAGCCTGGGCCTTCATCAATGATGCAAAGCACAAACGTGCCGCCGATTTGGCCTCATGAATATTTCAGCAGCTCCAGACATGGAGTGTCTAAGCACAGGGTCTCCAGCCTCTGCCACAGAGGTTTCAGCATCTGCCAACATATATGGCCTACACACTGGGTCTCCAGCCTCTGCCACAGAGGTTTCTAGGAAGCAGGAGGCTCCAACATGAGCAGACTGAACTCTGTGTCACCCCCTCCCCACTGCCGACTCCATGAATCAACCCGCTGATTGTTTACTGGGTTGATCTGAATGACCCTACAGCCTCCTCTGTTTCCTACCAGTACTGCACAACAAACACAGTCATGCTGGCAGGACACAGGCACATGATCCACCACACCCCAGAGAGCTGTTTAAAAATATCTGCCTTCCTGCCTTTGCCCTCTGCCCTGTGTGGACGACATCTCCACTGATCTGTGCAGGAGGTCCAACAAAACAGCCTTTTACACAACTATGATTTATGGTTCACAAGCACACAGACACGGAACAATTCATTCCATCACTCCTTTCTGGAACTGACACAATTAGTCCCATTATTGGTGGACATTGGTGGTCCAAGACGCACTCAGAAGTCTATGTGTTTGAACTTTGAACTCAGAGTCAATATGACTTTCTTCCACTGTGACTGGCCATGGAGGCAGCCGGACTGACAGGGTCAGAGGTTCAGTGCTGCTGGCTGAAAGGTCACAGTGCGTGGGCTCTGACTGAGAAGGTCAGCTCCTACTGGAGATCAACAACACTCCTCTCCTCCACCCCCTCAGACACAGCATGGGACGTGTCCTAGTGGCCTCCCAAGTGGCCCAGCGGTCTAAGGCACTGCATGTCAGTGCAAGAGGCATCACTACAGTCCCTGGTTCGAATCCGGACTGTATCACATCCGGCCGTGATTGGGAGTCTCATAGGGCGGCGCACAATTGGCCCAGCGTCGTCCGGGTTTGGCCGGGGTAGGCCGTCATTGTAAATAAGAATTTGTTCTTAACTGACTTGCCTAGTTAAATAAAGTCTCCCCAAACAACCCCAGCCCTGTCTGTCCAATAAGGCCTACCAGCCTACTGCACCAGACAGTCCAGCCAATGGCCCAGCACTGTCTGTCCAATCAAGCCCACCAGTCTAATTCCCTGTGTGTCCCCCCTGGCAGGCCAGAGCAGAGTCCCAGAGCTCTGGTAATGAAATGAGCAGTCAGTCAGTGTGAGGAGCAGTGGAACAGCTCTGGACAGCATCATCTCCTCCTGCCAGCAGAGATGAGCCTAAAGCCGACTGACGAGGAGCGTCCTCAGCACCAGCAACGGTTTCCCCCCTGTTGCAATGTATCTAATCTATCACTGACTTTATCAACAGATGTGTGCTTTATTGTGAATAAGCAAAAAAAAAGCCAACGACAAGAGAGCACAAATGCCAGTTTGTATCTGAAGAAAGCTGACAATTATACTGTAGAACTGTCTTCCATGGCCATAACTCAAGCAGTTATCCTCTCTGCAGCTCATATCAGAGGCCCTTTCTCTGCCCCTGTTGTGAAATGGTTTTCTCAGCCAGGTATTGCTGTGTGCTGGTGAAACGGCAGCCCGCTGACACTCATCAGTTGGCTGGCTCCCTGCGGTAGTGTGAGCCCTCAGAGCCTCTGAGTCGATGGCATGTGACTGCCTTGCGGAGGTGAGTGCCAGCTGTGCAGCGAGACCCTTTCAGCTACCCTCCAGCCAAATGTCCGACCAGACTAAACCAATCAGGGACTCTCCACTGGCCAGGAGACAGGTCACAGTCAGGGGGCAGAGGTCAGCTAGGGGGGCATTATGAATTCAGTTCTGGGCAAGTCAGCGAATCAGAGCGCCAGCGGGGCCAGAGAGGTTACCTGGTGGAGGTGGGAGGGGAGGAAGGGGGGGCATCATGTAGGAAGGACAGGGTTCTTAAAGATGATGTGTATAACCATACTGAAGAGACAGTCAGCAGGTAGGTAGGAGGTGAGGAAGACTCCTGAAGGCAGAATAATGGTGCTGTACTGCGTGTTGAACTGGTACTCTATATTAACCCGTGAACACCCTCAGTGAAGTGTGTGTGTGTAAAATTGTATATATATATATATATATATAATTGTCAGCTTTCTTCTTTAAGGAATACCTGGGATAGGATAAAGTAATCCTTCTAACCCCCCCCCCCCCCCCTTTAAAGGATTTAGATGCACTATTGTAAAGTGTTTGTTCTACTGGATATTATAGGTGAATGCACCAATTTGTAAGTCGCTCTGGATAAGAGCGTCTGCTAAATGACTTAAATGTAAATGTATATTATATATATTTCCTTCAGAAAGAATTCATGCCCCTTGACTTATTCCACATTTTGTCGTGTTACAGCCTAAACTCAAAATGGATTAAGTTGATTTTTTTTCTCACCCATCTACACACTGTAACCCATAATGACAAAGTCAACAAAAAAATGGAAATGTTTGCAAATGTACTGAAAATGAAATAACACATTTACATAAAGTCAATACTTTGTAGAAGCACCTTCCATCTTCCATAGATTTTCAATGGGATTCAAGTCTCAGCTTTGGCTGGGCCACTCAAGGACTTTCACATTCTTGTTCTGAAGCCATTCCAGCGTTGCTTTGGCTGTATGCTTGCGGTCACTGTACTGTTGCAAAGAAAATCTTAGCCCCAGTCTAAGGTCATTTGCACTCTGAAGTAGGTTCTCATCAAGGATTTGACTGTATTTGGCTCCATTCATTGTTCCCTCTATCATTACCAGTTTCCCAGTCCCTGCCGCTGAATCACATCCACATAGTATGATGCTGCCACCACCATGCTTCACAGTAGGGATGAGGTTAGACAGGTGATGCGCTGTGCCTGGTTTTCTCCATACATAGCACTTTGCATTCAGGCCTAAGCGTCAGCATTTGTGGGTTCGATTACAGGCTCAAAATGGCCAGCAACAAAGAACTTTCTAAACTCGTCAGTCTATTCTGTTCTGAGAAATTAAGGCTATTCCATGCGAGAAATTGCCAAGAAACTGAAGTATTCATACAACACTGTGTACTACTCCCTTCACAGAACAGTGCAAACTGACTCTAAGCAGAATAGAAAGAGGAGTGGGAGGCCCCGGTGCACAACTGAGCAAGAGGACAAGTACATCAGAGTGTGTAGTTTGAGAAACAGAGGCCTCACCAGTCCTCAACTGGCAGCTTCATTAAATAGTATCCACAAAACACCAGTCTCAACGTCAACAGTTAAGAGGCGACTCCGTTACGCTGGCCTTCTAGGCAGAGTTTCAAAGAAAAAGCCATATCTCAGACTGGCCAATAAAAAGAAAAGATTAAGATGGGCAAAAGAACACAGACACTGGACAGAGGTGCTCTGCCTAGAAAGCCAGCATCCCGGAGTTGACTCTTCACTGTTGACGTTGAGACTATTGTTTTGCGGGTACAATTTAATTAATGAAGCTGCCAGTTGAGGAAAACAAGGACATTTCTAAGTGTCCCCAAACTTTTGAACGGTAGTGTATGCCTCATCACAATTCTCTCTCGGAGAGCTACAGACAGCTCTGACATGCACTGTCAACTGTGGGACCTTATATAGACAGGTGTGTTTTTCCTTCTAAATTATGTCCAAACCATTGAATTGGCCACAGGTGGACTCCAATCAAATTGTAGCGACAGCTCAAGGATGATCAAAGGAAATTGGATGCACCTGAGCTCAATTTGCAGTGTCAGCACAGCGTTATGAATAATATGTAAATGAGATAGTTCTGTATTTAATTTTCAATAAGTTTGCAAACCTTTTTAAAAAATGTTTTCACTTTGTTAATATGGGGTATTATGTGGATTAAATCAAAATGGATTCAATCTATACAATACATTTTGAATTCAGGCTGTAACAACAAAATGTGGAATAAGTCAAAAGAGTTACGAATATTTTCTGAAGGCGCTGCGGGTACTGGGTGCTATATACTCTCCAGTGTGTGAGAGGGTGGTGTGTCATCAACTGTACACTGCTTACTTGTGTGTAGTGGACAGTATGTATGGGAAGGGTCTTACTTGAGTGAGAGGGAGAAGTCGTTCTTGCTGGTCTCACTGTTCCTCACCAGGTAGCTGGCCTCCTTACACAGCCTCAGCAGAGACTCCGCATCCGTCCTGCTGATCGCTCCATGGTACCAGCTACAGGGTGGAGAGAAGAGGGAGGATAAAACAGAGCTTCAAATGGAGAAAGTGTCTGTTATCTAACGTCAAAAGACAATCAAATATCTCCACACAGCTCTACCTCAGAAGCACCAACACAAAAATACCAAATCCCTAGAGAGAATGACAGGAATAGAATTACTAGTCATTATAATTCTGTGGATAGAAAGACAGTAGGGGACTTACAACTGGCTCTCCAGGGACAGGGAGGGGTCAATGCGTTCCCCCAGAGCAGCACTGCAGTGGTCCAGAGAGCTCATCTTGGTGTTGACCAGACAGCAACTGGAGTGGATGCGGGGCGGACGCCCTCCTCTAGCCTCCTTGGTGGGCGACATTCTGGACTTCTCCACCCCTTCAAACTGGACTGTAAATGAAGGAGAGACCCGCAGCCAGATATGAGTATCACAATACAAAAGCATGTGAATAGAGGCCTTCCTTGAGACATGTCAAATATCAGCCTTGGAACATTGGACACCCCGCCTCGGTTTTTGTAAACAGCTAAGGGACGGGCCTCGAGTAATGTAACCACTCAAATTCATAGACAGAGCTATGGATGCAAGTACAGACCATCCATGACATCAAAATTATAGTTTAACTATGTTTTGAGGCTATTCAGTGTTTGCCTACATTTATACTGTTTACAAAATGAGTAAAAACAAGCTGATATTTTGGAGTCTGATGAGGTATGACAGTTGAACTCAGCTCATGAGACATTTACAAGTTATATACTTCAAGAATCAATGAGTATATATATATATATATATATATATCATTACTTTATAAGTCCAAAATGAATGTAGCAACTAAGGATTCTAGCTTTAACACACTGACCATTGAAGTCCATCTTGTGTTTCCTGTACTCATCAATTATAAGCAATTAAACTAAAGTGGCGTTGAGTTCAGAGAAGCATGTGTTCTAAACATCAGGCATATCTGTGAAAAACAGAGCTGCTTTGACTTATTATTCATGATTCCTTCTGGTCTTTCCCAGCTTGTATGTGCTGTGCTGCAGTGAAACGTGTTAAATGAGAGGAGACAACCATGTCTCAGTGTTTAAAAACGCACACACCGCCACTCTGTACAACACATCCCTCTCAAGGACCTTCGCAGAGCGAGACAGAAATCAATCCAGCCACACTGTGTACACAATGCCAGACGGGAGGGAAAACACAACATGCACAAACTAGTCCAGGTTAATCATTGAGCCAGGCCTTGAAAAGTGCCAAGGTCACTAACTGGAGAATAGACAGGCTCCCTTGGAGGTGATCCATCCAAATCGTGACACGACCCTGACTAACGCTAGAGGTCAGAGAGTTGCTTTTAGACCAATCAGAAACAAGCTACTCAATCTCCCTATTTACACAGTCTGATGTGAGAGCAGAGCGTGGGAGGGGACCAGGAGTAGAAGTTGAAACCTCAGAACTTCCTGGTTGTGGTCAGCGGTTAGAGGTCAGAGACAGTGACACAGGAGAGAGGGGGTAGGGGGGTGTTTTACTCCACAGCTCATTCCTGTAGTTGATGTCACACCATCCTTTGGAAAGAGACCCATTTCCAGTTGCCTTGGCCTTGCTACCCCCAGCAGTAAACTAAGGTCACCCTTCAACATCAAAACACATTACCACAGTCTGTCACTGCCATAATGCCGAAGACCGCTTTAGGACTTCAAGAGGAGTGGAGCAACATCAAACGTTGAGCCTCTGATGGAAGCAGTTCATTTAGCATACTCTTAGTTGTGATTGCATGCCCCCCGCCACCACTCATCTCAAGGGCTAATCTCACTCCAGGCCTGGCTTTAATTTCACTGAGTGGACATAGGCTCCAGACAGACAGGAATCACATGTCGATGGGGAGGAATACGCTTGTCTAGTCTAGACCACACCTTCAGTCAAAGGATAGAGTTTCACTTTCTGTGAAGCTATTGTAACATTGAGAGTCCTTACAGTCCTTCCACCATTATACACTGAACAAAAGTATAAAACGCAACATGTAAAGTGTTGGTCCCATGATTCATGAGCTGAAAATAAAAGATCCCAGAAATGTTCTATATGCACAAAAACCTTATTTCTCTAAAATGTTGTGCACAAATTTGTTTGCGTCACTGTTAGTGAGCATTTATCCTTTGCCAAGATAATCTAACCACCCGACAGGTGTGGCATATGGCATACAGCATGATCATTACAGAGGTGTACCTTGTGCTGGGGACAATAAAAGGCCACCAACACAATGCCACAGATGTCTCAAGTTGAGGGAGCATGCAGTTTGCATGTTGACTGCAGGAATGTCGACCAGAGCTGTTTCCAGTGAATAGAATGTTAATTTCTCTACTATAAGCAGCTTCCAACGTCATTTTAGAGAATTTGGCAGTACATCCAACCGGCCTCACAACCGCAGACCACGTGTAACCACGCCAGTCTAGGACCTCCACATCTGGCTTCTTTACCTGCGGGATCGTCTGAGACCAGCCACCCGGACAGCTGATGAAACTGTGGGTTTGCACAACCAAAGAATTTCTGCACAAACTGTCAGAAACGGTCGCAGAGAAGCTCATCCCGTCGTCCTCACCAGGGTCTTGACCTGACTGCAGTTCGGAGGCATAACCGACTTCAGTGGACAAATGCTCATTCAATGGCCAATGGCACGCTTCACGACTGAATCCCAGTTTCAACTGTACCAGGCAGATGACAGACATTTTGCTGATGTCAACGTTGTGAACAGAGTGCCCCATGGAAGCAGTGGGGTATGGTATGGGCAGGTATAAGCTACGGACAACAAACACAATTGCATTTTATTGATGGCAATTTGAATGCACAGAGATATCGTGACGAGATCCTGAGGCCCATTGTCGTGCCATTCATCCGCCACCATTACCTTCAGCATGATAATGCACGGCCCTATGTCAAAGATCTGTACACACTTCCTGGAAGCTGAAACTGCCCCAGTTCTTCCATGGCCTGCATACTCACCAGACATGTCACCCATTGAGAATATTTGGGTTGCTCTGGATCGACAGCATGCTTCAGTTCCCGCAAATATCCAGCAATTTTGCACAGCCAATGAAGAGGAGCGGGACAACGTTCCATAGGCCACAATCAACAGCCTGATCAACTCTATGCGAAGGAGATGTGTCGCGCTGCATGAGGCAAATGATGGTCACACCAGATACGGACTGGTTTTCTGATCCATGCCCCTACTTTTTTTTTTTAAGGCATCTTTGACTAACTGATGCATATCTGTATTCCCATTCATGTGAAATCCATAGATTAGGGCCTAAGGAATTCATTTCAATTGACTGATTTCCTCATATGAACTGTAATGCAGTAAAATCTTTGAAATTGTCGCATGTTGCGTTTCTATTTTTGTTCAGTGTGTAATTACTCTTAAGTGTATTAATACACGTAGATGTCTTCCAGAAAACAACTTCATGTAAATGCCTGACATGCACAACTAGCAGCAATTAACTGTCTGCTTGATGCTAAGCTACATACTGAACAGCAGAAACCTATTCTGAGCATCCCTGAAGCATGCACAGCATGTGCTTACCACTGGCAAATCTCCAGCATATATGATTGTGTTGTTCCACCACTGACCACCAGGGGCTCCCCTTAACCTAATTTCTATTGTTCATGTGAACGACATATCAGTACTACTAATAAGCTAAGGCTGCATTTACACAGGCAGAACAATTCTGATGTTTTGCCGAATTAATTGCCAAAAGATCTGACTGGTCAAAATACCAATTAGTAGCAAAAATGTTAAAAAAATCTGAATTGGACTGCCTGTGTAAACACAGCCTTAGTGAAACATTGCTGTAAAGCTCAAACCAGTTCCATGGCTTGGTTATACAGAATGATAATGGTGTTTTTGCACTCTTCACTTTTTTGCATTAATACATAATTGAGTCTGAAGATGAGACACATTGTATAATATAAATGAGAGCAAATTATTTGTTTTACTACTCTCCGTTGTTCCATGAAAGTCAAATATGGAGGATATATTCTCACACAAATGTCTTCCGTTTCTGTAAATGGTACAAGTAGCTCTCTTTGTATATGTTTAAGGTATATGTGTATGTGTGTGAGATAGTGTTTCCATGGAGACTGACCAGGTGGGAAAAGATGCGTGTTTGCAGCGTCCCACACCATGTCAGCCAAGACACAGCCAATCTGGAGCTCTGCAGCAAATCTTACCCTGAGTATGTGCTTGCGTGTGTTTGTGTGTAATAATGTCAGAGAAAGAGAGAGCAGGATAGGGACTGCTGTAGTCTGCTGTTTCCTCTTTAATTAATAAAACAAAACCCTATCTCTATAAAAAACCCTGTATCTCTGAACCAGTGGAGACTACCGAAGGGAGGACGGCTCATAATAAATGGCCGGAACAGAGCAAAGGGAACGGCATCAAATACCTGGAAACCATGTGTTTGGTGTATCAGCCTTTACCACGAGCCGGTCCTCCCAATTAAGGTGCCACCAACCTCCTGTGCTCTGGACGTATATGTGTATGTTGGCTATATGAGTGTGTCAGTGTGTGTTGTGAATGTGAGAGTATTATGAGTTGATCAGAACACGAGGAGTTCCCATGTGAGAAAACCTGTCACTTTTGGTCAGCTATCTGTCATCACTGTGGCAGACAGAACACGCTCTGATGCTATCAGCTATCACATACCAGTACATGACATTGGCAAATGTCTGCCTACATTCCAGGTCTATGCCTATGAAGGAATATGAACCAACACTAAAGTCTGTTATTATTGGTTTGATCGTGATAGTTTAGACTGACGTTCACCTGAGGCCTAGGCAGAGCTCTGAATTCCCACTTTAATTATGCGTAATACTTTAATTCCTAAACACTCAAAACACCTCAATTAAACTCTGATTGACATCTACAGTAACATCAGATCCACAAGGAACCAGCTCAATGTGATTAAATAATTGTTATTCTCTTGCTTTCGACTCCTCCACTTAGGCAGAGTGAATGGCAATCCTCAGCGGTGTTCACCACTTTATCGCCAGAACAGGCCCTTTTCAGAGGCAATACACATAGTAATGCCTCTTTGAAGCTAAGGAGTGAACCACTAACAACAACAAAAAGCTTTTTGTTTGAGTGTGAAGAGCCCGTGTCTTCTATGATTGCCAACCGTCTCCCCCACAATAGCTGGAGCTGCAGCGGTATTATAGTTTGGCTGATTCCTGGTGATATTCAGCCCAAACTCATTCCCTTTCATTCTCCACCACTCACACTCAGGACGGACAAGAGGAGATTGAAGAGACGATTGACACACAGGTAATGAGCCATGTGGGGCAGTCAGAGTGACATACAAGCACGTCATTCTGTGTGTCTGTCTGCCAGCCTGTCTAAACTACCTGTATTGTGGCGTGTAAAGCAGAGCAAATGGAATCTCGGTATCAGATTGAACTGTCAGTCAGACAGTGATGGATGGTTGAAGGGCCCACCCTCTCCAGCCTTCCACCTATCTCTACAGGCTCCCAACACAACACAGGCTGCAGGGATGGAGGGAGGGGGATGGAGGTAGAGAGGAAGGGAGATGGAGAGAGGGAGCTGATTGGCTGGGACGTAGATAAAGGCAGGCCACAAAGGTCAAAGGGACATCTGGAGGACCAGAACATGCCCAGAGCAGAGCAGAGAGAGGGGGGGAGAGAGCGAGAGACAAAGGAATTCAGCAAGCTGAAAACCACTCACTACTACCACCCACCTTCCACAGAGCACATTTACTTATTAAGCCAGGTAATTAGTTGTCATTTACTAATGGTACTTCCATCAAAAGAGTGAGTTCACTGGTCAGTGGGGAAAGCTGGAGATCTACTTCTGTATTACAGGGTTACAATTAAGAATTCCAGCTTGACGTGTGAAATGATTAACAGGTCTGAAGGCTCATTGAAATGCGTGACACATTGTGAGCATCAAACCATGAAACCATACACTGCCATGGGAGAGAACGAGCAGCTTGTAAAACCACTGCTTTCTGTTGACATCCAGAGTATATTGTGCTTCGGGAAGTCG
Source organism: Salmo trutta (assembly GCF_901001165.1). NCBI lineage: Eukaryota > Metazoa > Chordata > Actinopteri > Salmoniformes > Salmonidae > Salmo > Salmo trutta. Next base: position 16,129,653 of record NC_042968.1, read on the forward strand.
AATAGGATCGGTTGAAAGGATTATATAGAAACTCATTTGCTGAGCCCAATGGTCTTATTCTCTGATGAGTTCAACATCAAGGCACGTTATTTTTCTATCAAATTCCAAAACGTGTTCTGACGAGTTTTCCAAAGACAAAGGAACAATCCTCCAAAGGCTTACATGCCTGCAGATTCCTTGAACAAAAATGAAATATTTTAATTACATTGTTTGTATTCTAGTGAGACAAAGGGAAGAGAAGGTAAGAGAATGGCCTGAACACCCAGACAATCAATTCACATCAGAAAACAAAGGCAAAAGCTCTTCATTACATCCAGACAAAGGAATTGGTCTTCTATTTATATGCAGATGTAATATCTGTACTGCCACGGCTGTCAGGCAATATTTAAATATGATAATGATGTTGAACTGGTGAGACAGGTTCTGTTCGGCTGTACTGGGCGCTGTTCCATCCAGGTCCATATCACACAGCTAATCATAACGGCCCTGGTAACACTTGTAGCCTGGAGACCTGGCTAGGGCCAGGAGGAGCAATGGCTTTTGCCCCTAACAGTTCTAGGATCAGATTAATCACCCTATCCCCAACTTTAACCATTAGGAGGATGTCAAAACATCTGACCCTGTAGCAGTGTTTTAGGAACAACTTCTACCCACTCTTACTATCTCCTCCTGTTTGAGTGGAGACTTGCCTGTAGCCAGAGGTGACAGGAGGTGAGAGACATGCACCTGTACTCACAGGAAGGTCAGAAAGCCCCCCACCCCTAGTCTCTATATCCAACATCTGACCCCTGTGATGTAATGGGAGTTCAGACAGAGAGAGGATCCTCTTTCAGCCAGACGCCACACTAAAACCCACTCATATCCCATGCATGGGGGAAGTGCAGCCATTCCCAAGGCATTATAGGGCATAAATCATCCATCCGTCTGTCCTCACCCTCAGAACACAGCCAGCTCATCTTACTGGCTCGCTGTCTGCTGATGGCTCATTGTAATGGCTGGAATGAAATGGATAGAACAGTTTGAAGGACATTAAACACATTTCCAATTTAAACCCCAGCCTCCACTGGTCTCTCTACAGTAGAACACCCCCTCTACACTACCAGGGGAGTATAGAGCCTCAGCCTGAGTATTAGTTCTGCTACACATGGCCCCTCTCCTCTCTCTCCCTGGATAATTAGTTACTGATTGTAGAGCTGTGGAAAAGCTGCAAACATCGGCAAACACACGGAGGCTTCTTAATAGGAAATGGACCAAGTCTCTATTATTCTAATCACAAGCAAGTCTCAAGTCACAAGGTCCAAGTCTCAAGTCAAGTCCAAGTTGTGCATTCTTAGAGGAAGTCAAATTGAGACGCGTTTTTTTTAAGTCAAGTTAAAATGTATCTATACATGCAATGATTAAAAATCTTTGTCTATTTATTGAGGCTACCAGACAGCCCTTTTTATAATTTTGTCTACAACACATTTAGATGAAGTAATTGTAAAATAGGGATCTTGTAGCAGTCGTCAGGGCATGACATCGGCAGAAGGCAAGGCAGGTTGATGTGCTCAGAGTGTAGATTTAATTACAGGTCTTGGTGATCCAATGGTGAAAGCACCATATAATACAAAATATACAAGTAGATTTACCAAATATACACAGCCCAAGCTTCTGTATGAGGCATAAACTGTCCTATCTGAACGGACATAGACTGTACAGCCTCCCCTTGGGAAACCAAATTGAATCCATCTAACAGGAGCTGAAACAGGTACACTACCGTTAAAAAATTTGGGGTCACTTAGAAATGTCCTTGTTTTTGAAAGAAAAGCACATTTTCTGTCCATTAAAACAACATCAAATTGATCAGAAATACAGTGTAGACATTGTTAATGTTGTAAATTACTATTGTAGCTGGAAATGGCTTATTTTTTTCTTTGCAACTCTGCCTAGAAGGCCAGCATCCCGGAGTCGCCTCTTCACTGTTGACGTTGAGACTGGTGTTTTGCGGGTATTATTTAATGAAGCTGCCAGTTGAGGATTTGTGAGGCGTCTGTCTCAAACTACACACTCTAATGTACTTGTCCTTTTGCTCAGTTGTGCACCTGGGGCCTCCCACTCCTCTTTCTATTCTGGTTAGAGCCAGTTTGCGCTGTTCTGTGACGGGAGTACTACACAGCGTTGTCCAAGATCTTCAGTTTCTTGGCAATTTCTCGCATGGAATAGCCTTCATTTCTCAGAACAAGAATAGACTGACAAGTTTCAGATGAAAGTACTTTGTTTCTAGACATTTTGAGCTTGTAATCGAACCCACAAATGCTGATGCTCCAGATACTCAACTAGTATAAAGAAGGCCAGTTGTATTGCTTCTTTGAACAGAACAGTTTTTAGCTGTGCCAACATAATTGCAAAGGGTTTTCTAATGATCAATTAGCCTTTTAAAATGATCAACTTGGATTAGCTAACACAACGTGCCATTGGAACACAGGAGTGATGGTTGCTGATAATGGGCCTCTGTACGCCTATGTAGATATTCCATTGAAAATCAGCCGTTTCAAGCTACAATAGTCGTTTACAACATTAACAATGTCTACACTGTATTTCTGATCAATTTGATGTTATCTTAAATTGACAAAAAATGTTGCTTTTCTTTCAAAAACAAGGACATTTCTAAGTGACCCCAAACTTGTGAAAGGTAGTGTACATACTGTACAAGCACTTGACCACTCCCAGGACAATACAATTACCCAATTGGCAATTACAGCCAATAAACTGGTTCTACAATGTCAAAGGCAATACCACATCCATTGTTACATTTCTTTTAATCAGACTTAATGACTATTCATTTCAAAACCATTCCTACATGGAACAATCGTTTATCTTATTCAACGTACTAACTACATAGCATGGCGCACAGGCCACGTAGCCTTTTCTATGTGCACTGGGGCACGCTCCTATTACACACAACCAGAATGACAGAGACATAGGACACAGACACACGGAACTCGGACATAACCCTGGAAATATGAAAAAAGGAAGCCATACATTGAATTAAACAAACAGAACTTCTACCTCAGGAGTCTTGCGAACGTTCCTGTGCACAATAAAGGTAAGAGGGTAAGAAATGGTAGGCTAAATTAAAGTGGACTGTATCAAACATGAAACAGAAATGCCTAAGTGTAGCAATAAACGGTACTGGACGGAATGATGAAACGCTAGCAAACATTGTAGGATTATATATGGAATATAGATTTAGCACATTAGCGCATTTAAACGTGTGAAAGCAAGAAAACAAAGACTCTCTGGCAGGAGTATGGAGAGTTCAAGTGGAGAGACTATGGTGTGTCCTCGTCACAGTAATAATTCCTTTTAACAAATTACAAATGCAAGCTTCATAAGTAAATTATCAATTTCAAGCAATTTTGTCATATTAAATGGCTAGTAGGCCTATACTAGTAGGCCTAATTGTTGCCTGATGCTCCATTGCTGGTGAGCTAACAAAGTAAACAGTCAATATTCTTGATCACAAAACTATTTTTGGAGCTGCATATTTATTTATTATGGCAACCCTCTCCCTACAATTTGCTGTTTGCGCTGCACCCGATCCTAAAGCTGTACAGCAAATCAGCAATCTGTTCACTAGTGCACCCGACCTGTGTTGATTGACAGTTTGCTGGTCCAATCAGAGGGCCAAGTGTGCGTTTCACTAGCCAATCTGTTGCATGTTTTTTTGCTGTTGCAAGGGCGACGCTGCGGCTACTGTCTCTTGCTGCATGGAGCATAATCCGTGGAGACTCTGACACAAAATGAGTGACAAAACGTTACAAAACCTGGCCAGATAATTTCAAGTCATCAGTCCAGAACTCTGGAAATAGGGTTATTATTTGGGCACAGAGCATTATAAGAGCAAGGTCAGACACTTTGTGCTACATGGATGTTCTCACCAAAATGAAGAGTAGTAAACTTTGGGATTTGAATGGGTTCTTAATCAAGGGTTTGAGAGAATGATCTATAAAGAGCAGCGGGCAGGGGGAACAGTTATGACTATGTTGACAGTAGCATTAGGGGTCACCTTCACTTCCAATTACCCATTCAGAAGGCAATTCAGTGCCATTAAAAGTAATGAGTCTTCGTCCACACAACCTGGATTAGTGCTAGCGATTTTCTGCCATATATAATCCAGATGGAAAAGGGCAGTTATTACAGAGATAATGTGAGCCGTCAAACTGATTTAAAGATACTGTAGAGCTGATCAATCACTTCCTTCTCACTCGATGAGGTCACACAGTAAACTGGCTGATACTGTTTTCATAGGTTGTCATAGTGAATGGAATGTTGTCTTACAACTGTATGGCATGTTGTCACCCACGCAATTTGTCATTTCTCAACTTTAACAGACAATGACAGTTCACCAGTACAGTATCCTATCAGGGAACAGGATGAAGAGGATGAGCACTGGAAATTAGATATGGTTATGGATATGGCAAGAGAGAGAGGCAAGGGGACATTGTTGATGAGGGGCGCTGGATGAGGCTCTCCGACAGTGGTGGGATGAACAGACGGGACAGTGACAACAAAACCCACCATGGTGGTGCTGGTCACAGGCAGTGTGCCCAGGGGAGTGCTGGGCTGGCTGGGGGGGCAGAGCGGGGGGTGACTCCACCCCTTCCAGCAGGGCCAGGGGAAGACTGTGGTTGAGCTGGCCGACAGGAGGGGGCCACGGCAGATCCTTGATCACTTTAATCTCTACTGCAGGCAGCCCAGGTCACCAGGACGGGAGCAAGAGGGTAGGAGTGGAAGAGAGAGAGGTAGAGGCAGAGAGATAGAGAAGAGAGAAAAAGCGAGCGAGAGAGAGGCAGAGAGAGATAAAGGGATAGAGAGGCAGAGAAAGATAAAGAGAGACAGATGAGGGGGAAAGGGGAAAACAGAAGAGGGCAGAGTAAGAGAAATGCAGGACAGTAGCATCCCATGCAGGTACAGGTCAGGTTAGTATAGCACAGCATAGTCAATGGATCAGCAGGGAAAACCAGGAGACAGCAGGACTGAAAAGGAAGGAATATTACTTTACCTGAGAGAGACAGACTCTGCTCTTTGACCTCTCCACTTTGCCTCTATGTGTTTCTTTGACGTTTTACAAGGAGTCAACCAGGGGAATTTTCAACTGCAGGTCAGAGTCATTAATTACGCTCTGGGTTTCGCAGGGAAAGTGGCTGAAGAGAGCTACTAATGAGGCTTTTAAAACACAGAATCAAAGACCTGAGTGGACCTGAGCATGACTTGGCTAGTGTGAAAAGCCTCACGGACAACACAAGCTCTGGTATGGCTCATAACGGAGTTACAAAGTCTGAAACTGCCTCCACAATAAGATTACGGGCAATATTCAAGATTCTCTCCTTGAGCCAGACACAGTGGAATGCATTGTAATGGTGGGGGGCACCCGGCAGATCTAGCCTGTCAGTAATGTATTGCTCATGTCCAGATGGGAGTATTACCAGAGTAAATCGAGTGCTGGTGCGCCGTCCCATCTTTCACTAGGAATGGACCACTTGTTTAATAGCACAGCAGGCTCCCTATCCACCAGGGAGCTGCTGGTCTGTTTGCTGCAGTGGCTAATAAAGAAACATGGTGCACCGGAAAACAGGACTGGCTTTGCAGGAGGGAGTTCTACAGCCATGAATGACATGTTGCCTGTCAAGTCTCATCGTTCTCTGGACAAACGAATAGTGTCCTGATGTTATGTTTCATCATTGAATTGCCCTCACAAAATAGTAGTAGTAGCAGTAAGATGCATTGTTGAAAGTAGAAAAGAACACACCACAGAATGGCTAGCTCAAATACATTCCGGTCTAACCACCGTCTGAAAAACAATGACATTCTTACCCCTATTCCAAAGAATTCTTATCCTCATGCCAAGTAAGCCATTCATTTAGAATCACCCACCTCAGGCGATGGAGTGACTGCTACTTCCACTACTGATGAAAAAAGAAAAGCTGGGAGTTTGTTGACTGTCGACTAGATGTCGGCAGGTTTTATAGGCTGCGAAACTTGCTTTTCTTCTGTGAGTTGAACGGACACATTATGGGCTTGTCCATGTTCTGGCCTGCAGGAAAAAGCTGGGGTGCAGAACATGCTAATGAGGAAGGGGGAATCAGCTCAGCAGATGAAGAGGGAAAACAGAGAATATTCAGTTGGACAAACAGTTAAAGACCACCACGGCCTTTGTGCCGTGGTGGCAGGGTGAGAGTAATGTTGCTGCAGGTCTATTGATATGATAAGGGCTCCTATGAGGATGGAGTCCTCACTATGAATGGCGTTCTCGGAATGAAGTGTCCTCACTTTAATAGTGTCCTCACCAAGGATGGTGTCCTTTCCTCACTATGACAGCCAATAGAGCTATCCCTGGTTCTCAGACAAAGGCAAATGAGACAGAGTTATAGGGTTGGGACAGAGGTCAGAGCTCTAGCAGCTAATATAATAACTTCCTGCCTTGGGATGCCTCACCACTGAGCGATTAAAAGTCGAATTCTCATTTCACATTCCAGGTTAGCATGTAATTGTTTTGGGAGTAGCAGGCGTTGCAGTGTTACGCAGCCTTGCTCTGAGGATGAAAAGCCAATTCTTACAGGTCGGTCTCAGCTCAGCTCTGCTCAGATGCACAGTGCAATAATGAGGTGAACGGTCACACAGCCACTAAAAGAAAGGTAAACTGATTCAAGTGGCAGAAGTACAGTGGCAGTCTTCAAACCTTCGGGTGTCTGATTTTCCCCTTACCCTATAACCTGTTTCAATTTTCTGTCAGCCCAAGAGCCTTTTCTGAATACATTATGGCTTGGATGTTATGTTGTGGCACGGATGAGTGCATCTTAAGGCCTCAACCCGTTGCTCTGAGACACAGTGTGAAGTGACCTGCCTGGGACTGGGGAGCAATGGGGGCCAATTCTTCATCCTACTTTTTCAGGCTGAGGTGATAAGAGAGGCTGAAACACAGAGGAGACATTTTTTAGTTTGATCTCTGCAGCCTCTATCCACAGCCTATCCAAGTCACACACACTGTGCAGTACTGTGTGCCAGATAGAACGGTCTGTGTGTGTATGACTGGGCTGTCACAGACAGGCGTCAGGTCCTTTAGTTGGTACTGCCTCACCAGTAACATGTCCCAACACTGATCCATGTGTTTTGCTTTGGGAAGAGGTGAAGGTTGTTCTCTTACTCAGTATGACATCCCGTGGGACTCCGTGACCGTGGAGGTGCCTTGAGCATTAGGAGGAAGACACAGAGCCCAGCTCACCCCATTCTACCAAACCCCCTGGGGTTTACTCTGCCCTACACGGTCTCTCAGTCACTCTACAACTATACAGTCCATTCTACCAATGTTCAGGACCTTATCTCTCAGTCAGGATGAATGTTGATGTCTCCAGGGCATATTGGATGGAAGTATTCACTGTAGTGTTTTTGCTGACTTTAATGTAGTATTTCACTCTAGTTAACTGTAAATACTACAGTATACAGTTCACTATAGCATAAATATTGTAGTATATACTAAAGCAATGAATGTAGTGTTTTTGCAGATTGTTGTAAACTGTAGTATTTAGTGTAGTGTTTTTGTTTTATTATCTTTGACTATCTTTGACTTGCCATTCCCTGTAGCTCAGTTGGTAGAGCATGGTGTTTGCAACGCCAGGGTTGTGGGTTCGATTCCCACGGGGGGCCAGCACAGAAAAAAAAATGTATGAAATGTATGCATTCACTACTGTAAGTTGCTCTGGATAAGAGCGTCTGCTAAATGACTAAAATGTACTTAGAAGTGGAGGCTTTCTGCTTGAGGAAACCTACTGAGCAAATGTTCCATAACCTGTAGGTAGGTAGTACTGAGGTCTGAACGGATAGTTCAAGCTTCTGCTCTTTTCTGTAACCTGTAGGGAACATAATATACGGTCTGTACAGGCATGTACGTTTCTCACTTATTCGAGGCACAAATTGGGATATGGGGAGGGGAATGAGCAGGGTACATGCAAATTAAACACTGTAGTATATAGTAAGTGTTCTTGCACAAGCCGGGATGGCTCATAGAAGCAGGAGTGTGAGGCAGCTTGATGTACAAGTACACCCCCTGGACAGGACACTAGTCTATATCGCAGGGTCTTACCCCCAATCTATCTCCTTAATGTTGAGTGTCAAGCAGAGACGCATCAGGTCTCATTTTTAACGTTTTTGGTATCACTCGGCCAGGGATCAAAATCCCAACCTTCCAATCTCGGGGCAGACACTAGTCACAAGGCCACTAAATTGCAGTATATACACTATAGTTTAAAAAAAAACAGTAGTGTTTTGCAGACTATAGTGTTTTTGAGAACATTACTATAGTATTGGCTACAGTGTTTTTTTGCAGAGAATGCTGTAGTACTACAGTTTACTACAAAATTCTATATTAAGTACCACAGATGATTGAGGGATACTACAGTTTAGTAGTCTAAAGTATACTACAGTTTGTTATAGAATGCTATAGTAAGTACTGTAGTATCTTATAGCCTAGTAAAGTAGTATTTTTCATGTGGGTATGCACAGGTGTTAAATTGTGCCGGGTCCTGCCGGTACCTTTCGCTTGCCTATTTGAATTATCTAATGAAAAACTGTTGTCAACGTTTAATTTTCCACAGCCAACAACATGAGTAGGCTACGCAACAGCAAACTCAGACAACCCCATAGTAGAATAGTTTACCTATTCAATTGTTCAGCCTGTCGCATTCAATGCGAAAAAAGAATATTCCTCTCGAGGCGCATTCAAACTGCGAGTACATGCCCAGTCACTGTAGCCTACACCGTTCTAAATGAAGTCGCGGGGGGAAAAACACTCATTTGAAAGCAGTCGATGGCCACTGTTAAAAGAGGAGGATCGCTGAACTTTCTAGTGTTACTCCTCTTATTCTCAAATCCAATAAATGAGTAAAATGCACAATTTTATTCACAATACGTCATCCTTGTCTGGCTGAGTGACAGAAGGTTTTTTGGGGGGGACATTCAAGTCATAATGTTGCTATAACTAGCAACAAGATAGCCTAATGTTTAGACTTTAGAGTTTGATCTAGCTAATGATTAGGCCAATGGGGTAAATGAGCAACACCCAGCCTATTTATTTATAGCTCGTGGGCTGCATCAGGTGATCATTATTTCTAAATAACATACCTGCCTGATCATATGGACTAATAAAGTTATATTGGGCTCATTTCTGGAGGGGAAATGATATTGTCAGCATCATTTTTATTTTCATTCATTTTGGAAAAGGATGTTTTTTTATGTCTCACAGTCATTTCCCCCCCAAATGTTGATCCATCCGCGACCTGTAATATGTGCTTTTGTCAGTTTATATCGAGGCTAGTATATTATACTCAACAAAAATAAACAACATGCAACGATTTCAAAGATTTTGCTGAGTTACAGTTCATTTAGGGAAATCAGTCAATTGAAATAAATTCATTAGGCCGCACAATTGGTCCAGCGTGTCGTCCGGGTTTGGCCGGGGTAGGCCGTCATTGTAAATAATATTTTTTTCTAACCTGACTTGCCTAGTTAAATAAAGGTTAAATGAAACATAAATACAATTTTAAAAAATATTATATCCCCCCACTCTCTGAACTAGGGACCCTCCACCACCTAAATACCAATTTAACCTCTGGGTATGCTTTACACACAGGTCATCATAACTACTGTATGTACAGGACTTGTCGACAGAAGGATATCTCTACATGACTGGTGTTTAAGAGGTATTTCACCAATATGCCATCTGCCTTTTACATAAGCTTTTCCGGTACACAAAACATTCTGTTGACACAGAGAGAGAGAGCTTTTTAGGAGGGAAGTTATCTTGTTGGGCCCAATCCCATTCTAAATCCACAAAGCATCAAACATCCAATTGACTGAACATTGGCCAGAGCCAGGACTTGTTGGATTCTCAGAATATAACGGTGATGACAGGAACAGGAAGACACAATGACATAGCTTCCTGTGACATCCTGCCCTGACAGCTCTGTGGAGTGTGGATTTCCGGCAATTCTGGTACTGTGTCAAGTGGAGTGTTCGGTCTTGTGCCAGTTTTGACTGGTGATAAAGAGCGTGAGAGACAGATGGAGAGAGAGAGAGCCCGAGAAAGACATTCCATAAAAGCTCCAGACTATTATTGTTAATATATATATTTATATATTTTTTAAACGTCTCTACAAGAGGTATTTGTTACCTTGTCCTTTGAATTAGGCAGCACTACTTCATCAGTGTAAACAGCGATGCCACATAAATCACTGGCCCACTTGTGCCATTTCATTTAGTTCTGCTTAATTTGCCCTGCTAATTGCATGCATATTCAAAATAAGTTGGTAGATTACAATATTTATGGCGTTTATTAGGAGCTGGAGGAGAGCTCAGAAAAACAAAAATTGCTTTTGCAGATGCTCTCATTTCACTATCACCAGAAGCTAGTAGTTCACGGCTCATTGTGGAAGAAACCGACAAATGCACGCTGTATCCATCAAATCACCATCCACCTCTCTCTATCCCTCTCTCCCAACACTTATCTGTTGTGAAGAAGAGAATCTGTTCCTATTAAATATGAAAGTGGAGGTGAGCGAGTGAGCGAGTGATGGAGGGGGAGATGATAGCGTGCCTGCTCTGCCTAGACTCAGCTGGACATCCAGCGGGGCTCCCAGAGGAGAGCAGAGCTACGGTCAGGTTGGAAGAGCGCCCGCTCTGTGCAGGGGGAGAGGAGGTGGGGGTTAGGGGTGGGTGTCCAACGTGTGTGAGTGAAAGATAACAGGCAGCGGGCTGAGCGTTCAAAGGCAGTGGAGCCATTTGAGTCTCATGAAAGAGGCCTGTCAGTGAGGTTATCAGCCGTGGAGCAGCGGAGGGGAGGCCAGAATGGGAAAGGGGGGGGGGGGGGGGGTGAAGCACTGTGGAGTGACAAGCCATCACAGGGGACAGGTCTTTCACAGAGTGAGAGACAGAACCATGGGGCCAGGGCATGGACCAGGCTCACCAACCACTCTGTTAACTCCTCTTTAAACAAACTGCAGCAATACTACTGGAACGAAACTGATTCTATGATTTACTTAAGAATAGAAGAGCTTTCTCTGGGTCATTAAGTCCTTGAAGAGTCATTAAAAACCCATAAAGCGGTGTGTGTTGTTCCTCAGGACCTGGCTCAGGGCTCTGACAGCATCTCCTGTTATCTCGCCTGCAGTAAGTGCACTGGGTTAGGCTGGCTAGCAGCCAACCTCATGGTGTTTAACAGCCAGCAACAGGGCCTACAGATTAAGTAACACTGGCTCTCTAGCCAGACACAATGAGGCACTACTCAGATTTCCAATGGCTGCCTGTTCAATGTCTGGGTGTATTAGTGTGTGTGGTGTGGAAATTGAACATGGACACACACACACACACACACACACACACATACTGTACATACACATCCAAGTGTGTGTACCCCCACCCACCCGCACACACACCCTCAACACACAAAATCCCCCACCACACATACCAACCCCTATCACACAGAGGCTCTCTTCATATGGTCAAATTTTGATGGATCTTCCTCACTCCCCCGGTCTCATCCATCACAAAGTCAATGCCTGAGTGGGAAGGGGGGGGGGGGGGGCAGCGAGGATGAGTGATTAACCGAACGGCATGTACACAACGTCCCAACACCCTAACAAGGGAGGGAATTTACATTCCATTGCATATCTGCCAAGAGAAAACCCAACAGTGAATAATAAGCGAGGACCTGTAAAACCAACAACATGTACTGTATGTGTAGATGCACTAGGCGGGGATGCAGGCAGCCCCACGCGGCAGGGACAGCTAAGGAGAGGAGGTGGTTTACATGCAGGCGGCATTACAGTTCTGTCCCTTATACAGCTCTAATGAAGACAAACAGCGCTTTATTCAAATGGCATTACAGCGTTCAGCTAGGGAGAGATAAAGGTAGCTACATTATGGTGCTTGTTTAGTACCTCTTATACACCCACTCTGCACACTTTATGGGGGTGCATTTTTCTTCATTAACCGTTAATATTTTGCGTGCCGACACTAATTCCGCATACAAACGTCTAAATATAAACAGAATCTATGTGGCATCTTCAAGCGGCTGAAATCTGCAGAGTGAACAACATCATTATTCATCTATGCAAATGGGGGTTTAAAATGCAAACAATTTAACTTCACCAACAGAATATGAAACACATCATATACACAATGTCTGAAGCTAGGTGGAAAGTACCTTCCTAACACACCCAATGGTAACAGACGACAAGTCATTAAGGTGACAGCCCTTGGCCTGGGTCGATGACCTGTCCTGAGTGATCAGAGACTTCTGGCTGAGCATGAGGTACCGGCTCATTCAACCCCCCATCTCTATCTGCAGTCGCCAGGGTCGCATAATGATGACACACTTCTTACAGTGCTCTGACAATGATGATCTAATCTTCAAACAGCCAGGATATAGAAGATAACACGTAAGACCTAGGTCTACCAGAGCTGTCACCTTTAAGACCTAGGTCTACAGACAGTGTTACAGCTGAGGCCCTTTTTATATAAAGTTCTTGAAATGTCTGCGCTTTTAGATGATCAAGATGTCTAGAACAGAGCCAGTTCACAGCCAGGTCTTCACACAAGCTGAGAGAAAGGGAGGGGCTTCTTCTTTCAGAAAGCATTGTTTTATGACAGATTGTGAGAGAAGTCTCTCTCCACCAAACACTGGGATATCATTATGGGCCGAATGGAACAGAAAAAAGGTTGAAGACAGGCAATAAATCAAAGCACTTCTCCAACCCCAGTCTTCCTCTTTGAAGGATAACTTCAGCACTCTTACCTCTGTTCTCCCACAGCAGACATCACTTTGACATCCCGAGCAAATGAAATGAATCACCATCAAAGGAAATAATGTGAGAGGACTGTATGTAAATAGCATCCTAAATAAACTTGTCTTAGTGCTGGATGAAAGACAAAATAATGAGGGGAAAATAAATGAATGAATGAAACCAACATCCATTTTTCCTAACAGCTGAAAGAGAGAGCACACATGTACTGCAGTATGAAACAGAGAAAGGTAGAAAAAGTAAATACGGACAGATAGAAACAGAGGGACAGAGACAGAGACCAGCCCGGGCGGTGTGTGTTAGTGGTACCTGTGAGTGATTTAGAGGTGTTGTCCTTCCTTGACTCTGGTTCTGATCCACTGCCACTTACAGAGCCCTTGTAGCTAATGCAGTCAGAACAGAGCAGAGCTGTTCAAAGAATACAAAAAAAGTCAAGAAAAAAGGAGGAAGAGGTAAATAAAAAAAAACCTTTAAAGGATTTTTAAATATTTGGTATAGTATAGTTTCAAATCGAGGAAAGGTGTTGGTTTTTCCTCCGCTCTTTTTGTTTGTCTTCTAAAACCAGAGTTTGTCCTGGAACGGCCCTGTTCAGTTATGGCTGTGTTAGCTATGCTGGAGCTCTCTGAACCACAGTTGACATTCAGTAACATTGAGACAGACAGATGCACACACAGTCGAAGTCGGAAGTTTACATACACCTTAGCCAAATACATTTAAACTCAGTTCTTCACAATTCCTGACATTCAATCTGAGTAAAAATTCCCTGTCTTAGGTCAGTTAGGATCACCACTTTATTTTAAGACTGTGAAATGTCAGAATAATAGTAGAGAATGATTTATTTCAGCTTTTATTTCTTTCATCACATACCCAGTGGGTCAGAAGTTTACATACACTCAATTAGTATTTGGTAGCATTGCCTTTAAATTGTTTAACATGGGTCAAATGTTTTGAGTAGCCTTACACAAGCTTCCCACAATAAGTTGGGTGAATTGTGGCCCATTCCTCCTGACAGAGCTGGTGTAACTGTGTCAGGTTTGTAGGCCTCCTTGCTCGCACACGCTTTTTTAGTTCTGCCCACAAATATTCTATAGGATTGAGGTCAGGGCTTTCTGATGGCCACTCCAATAACTTGACTTTATTGTCCTTAAGCAATTTTGCCACAACTTTGGAAGTATGCTTGGGGTCATTGTTCATTTGGAAGACCCATTTGCGACTGAGCTTTAACTTCCTGACTGATGTATTGAGATGTTGCTTCAATATATTGGGGCAGCAGATAGCCTAGTGGTTAGAGCATTGGGCTAGTAACCGGAAGGTTGCAAGATCGAATCCCCGAGCTGAATAAGGCAGTTAACCCACTGTTTCTAGGCCGTCATTGAAAATAAGAATTTGCTCTTAACTGACTTGCCTGGTAAAATAAATATCCACATAATTTTCCTGCCTCATGATGCCATCTATTTTGTAAAGTGCACCAGTCCCTCCTGCAGCAAAGCACCCCCACAACATGACGCTGCCACCAACGTGCTTCACGGTTGGAATGGTGTTCTTCGGTTTGCAAGTCTCCCCCTTATTCCTCCAAACATAATGATGGTCATTATGGCCAAACAGTTCTATTTTCGTTTCATCAGACCAGAGGACATCTTTCTCCCCATGTGCAGTTGCAAACCGTAGTCTGGCTTTTTTTATGGCGGTTTTGGAGCGGTGGTTTCTTCCTTGTTGAGCGGCCTTTCAGGTTATGTCGATATATGACTCGTTTTACTGTGGATAGAGATACTTTTGTACCCGTTTCCTCCAGCATCTTCACAAGGTCCTTTGCTGTTGTTCTGGGATTGATTCACACTTTTCGCACCAAAGTACGTTCATCTCTAGGAGACAGAACGCGTCTCCTTCCTGATCGGTATGACGTTTGCGTGGTCCCATGGTGTTTATACTTGCAAACTATTGTTTGTACAGATGAACGTGGTACCTTCAGGCGTTTGAAAATTGCTCCCAAGGATGAACTAGACTCGTGGAGGTCTACAATGTTTTTTCTGAGGTCTTGGCTGATTTCTTTTGATTTTCCCATGATGTCAAGCAAAGAGGCACTGTGTTTGAAGGTAGGCTTTGAAATACATCCACAGGTACACCTCCAATTGACTCAAATGATGTCAATTAGCCTATCAGAAGCTTCTGAAGCCGTGACATCATTTTCTGGAATTTTCCAAGCTGTTTAAAGGCACAGTCACCTTAGTGTATGTTGTCTTCTGACCCACTGGAATTGTGATACAGTGAATTATAAGTGAAATAATCTGTCTGTAAACAATTGTTGGAAAAATGACTTGTATCATGCACAAAGTAGATGTCCTAACCGACTTGCCAAAACTATAGTTTGTTAACAAGAAAATTGTGGAGTGGTTGAAAAACGAGTTTTAATGACTTCAACTGTACATGCACACATACACAACATGACCAAAGGTATGTGGACACCAGCTCGTCGAACATCGCATTCCAAAATCATGGGCATTAATATGGAGTTGGTCCCCCCTTTGCTGTTGTAACAGCCTCAACTCTTCTGGGAAGGCTTTCCACTAGATGTTGGGACTTGCTTCCATTCAGCCACAAGAGCATTAGTGAGGTCGGGCACTGATGTTGGGCGGTTAGGCCTGGCTCGCAGTCGGCATTCCAATTCATCCCAAATGTGTTTGATGGGGTTGAGGTCAGGGTTCTGTGCAGGCCAGTCAAGTTCTTCCACACCGATCTCGACAAACCATTTCTGTATGGACCTTGCTTTGTGTACGGAAGCATTGTCATGCTGAAACAGGAAAGGGCCATCCCCAAAACCACAGAATTGTGTAGAATGTCATTATATGCTGTAGCATTAAGATTGCTCTTCACTGGAACCTTACAGTTGACACTATGCATTCGGGCAGGAAGCCTTATCGTAGCATCCGCCAAACCCAGATTCCTCCATCGGACTGCCAGATGGTGAAGCGTGATTCATCACTCCAGAGAGTGCATTTCCACTGCGCCGACGCTTGGCACTGCACATGGTGATCTTAGGTGATCTTCAAGAAGGCCATTATATTGCCAATGTTTGTCTATGGAGATTGGATGGCTGTGTGCTCGATTTTATACACCTGTCAGCAATGGGTGTGGCTGAAATAGCCAAATCCACTGATTTGAAGGAGTGTCCACATACTTTTGTATATGTAGTGTATACTATATATGAAACACAGTCATGCTCCCTTAACCACCATACACCATAGGTCTCTCCCAAGCCACAGGTTGATGTTTATTGTTATGAATCTTCCCTGGAACTGATCGATTTCCGCTAAATGGGACAGCTGCAAAGTCAAAATTGGATATATCGTAAAAATGTCTGAAAACAAAAAAATTGCTTTTTGGTCTTAATTAAAATGTCCAGTTGGCAGTGTGGTTAAGGTTAGGGTTATGTTTAAAATCAGATGGTATGACTTTTGGTCACTATAGCTGGCACAGCCACACTCTGCAGAGCTGCCTCCAGGGCAAGATTCATGACAATAAATGCCCAAGGCTAGACAGACACCCAGAAAAAGTCCCCACTCAGCAGACCAGACACCTGCAAATTAACTTACTGTTATGCTCACGAGAGGGAAGGAAATGAAAATTAACAATGCCTTTCTGAAGATAAGATACCGGAAACCACGAAAGAAGCAGTAATCACATTGGTTAGTGCTGGAAAAGGGTACCAGGGCAATTAGTGGGATGGAGAGGGACAGCAGAACAGACACAGAGTGACAGTAATGTAGGGGACGTAGAGCAGGAGGAGAGGAGTGTTACATACGTGCTCTCGTACCTGCGAAGGCCTTGGAGATGCGCTCCTTCTTCCACTCCCAGGGCTGGTCGTACTCCTCCGGGGGCCTCTCGTCATCCTGCGGCAGCCGGCTCTCTCTGGGGCAGCGGGGACGCTCGCCGTCCGAGTCCCCTCCGTTCTCTGCTGGCTCGTAGGGCGTGTCGTACAGAGGCAGCGACCTCAGTGACCCCTCCTTAGGCCCCCGGCCACCGCGGATCTCTGGCAAAGGAGAAGAGGGAGAACAGGGGTAAGATTTAACAGACTGTCAATGTGGGTAAAACGATAAGGTAAAACGATACGAAGGGACTGTATGCGAATATTTATGTGAACAATCCAAGCAACATAGAGAAAAATAAGACCAGCTATTATCAGCAGTTTCACTTCCAAAATATAATGTTCTCTACAAACAACACTAAGACAGCCATGATCCAACGTAGGCTAAAGGCAGCTATCCTTGGGCAGTGAGATCCAGCTGTCTCTTTACGTACAGTTGAAGTCGGAAGTTTACATACACTTAGGTTGGAGTCATTAAAACTCGTTTTTCAAATCACTCAACACATTTCTTGTTAACAAACTATAGTTTTGGCAAGTCGGTTAGGACATCTACTTTGTGCATGATACAAGTCATTTTTCCAACAATTGTTTACAAGACAGATTATTTCACTTATAATTCACTGTATCACAATTCCAGTGGGTCAGAAGTTTACATACACTAAGGTGACTGTGCCTTTAAACAGCTTGGAAAATTCCAGAAAATTATGTCATGGCTTTCGAAGCTTCTGATAGGCTAATTGACATAATTTGAGTCAATTCGAGGTGTACCTGTGGATGTATTTCAAGGCCTACCTTCAAACACAGTGCCTCTTTGCTTGACATCATGGTAAAATCTAAAGAAATCAGCCAAGACCCCATAAAAAACATTGTAGACCTCCACAAACCTGGTTCATCCTTGGGAGCAATTTCCAAACGCCTGAAGGTATCACGTTCATCTGTACAAACAATAGTTTGCAAGTATAAACACCATGGGACCACGTAGCCGTCATACTTCTCAGGAAGGAGACGCGTTCTGTCTCCTAGAGATAAACGTACTTTGGTGCGAAAAGTGCAAATCAATCCCAGAACAACAGCAAAGGACCTGTTGAAGATGCTGGAGGAAACAGGGACAAAAGTATCTATATCCACAGTAAAACGAGTCCTATATCGACATAACCTGAAAGGCCGCTCAGCAAGGAAGAAACCACCGCTCCAAAACCGCCATAAAAAAGCCAGACTACGGTTTGCAACTGTAAATGGGGACAAAGATCGTACTTTTTGGAGAAATGTCCTCTGGTTTGATGAAACAAAAACTGTTTGGCCATAATGACCATCATTATGTTTGGAAAAAAAAGGGGGAGGCTTGCAAGCCAAAGAAAACCATCCCAACCGTGAAGCACAGGGTGGCAGCATCATGTTGTGGGGGTTCTTCGCTGCAGGAGGGGCTGGTGCACTTCACAAAATAGATGGCATCATGAGGCAGGACAATTATGTGGATATATTGAAGGAACATCTCAAGACATCAGTCAGGAAGATGAAGCTTGGTCGCAAATGGGTCTTCCAAATGGACAATGATCCCAAGCATACTTCCAAAATTGTGGCAAAATGGCTTAAGGACAACAAAATCAAGGTATTGGAGTGGCCATCACAAAGCCCTGACCTCAATCCTATAGAACATTTATGGGCAGAACTGAAAAAGTGTGTGCGAGCAAGGAAGCCTACAAACCTGACACAGTTACACCAGCTCTGTCAGGAGGAATGGGCCAAAAATTCACCCAACTTATTGTGGGAAGCTTGTGGAAGGCTACCCGAAACGTTTGACCCAAGTTAAACAATTTAAAGGCAATGTTACCAAATACTAATTGAGTGTATGTAAACTTCTGACCCACTGGGAATGTGATGAAAGAAATAGAAGCTGAAATAAATCATTCTCTCTACAATTATTCTGACATTTCACATTCTTAAAATAAAGTGGTGATCCTAACTGACCTAAGACAGGGAATTTTTACTAGGATAAAATGTCAGGAATTGTGAAAAACGGAGTTTAAATGTATTTGGCTAAGGTGTATGTAAACTTCCGACTTCAAATGTACCTACCCCCTGAGACTCAGGAGAGGGAGAGGAACCAAACATGAGACACCAACAGGCATGTTAATTATTGCTGTCTGGATCCTAATCAAACTCTATACCTGCTAATAGTGATTAGCGTAGCCAAGCAGCACACACAGACGTGATCAGGATAGACAGCTACAGATGCCTGTGTGTGACGGAGGCACGTCTAAAGGCATCTGTGATTAACAGTCTGTTTATGTTGACCACCCTCTGGCTTCATAATGTTAAAGCTCCAGTCTCAGACTATGACCCATAGTGAAGAGCAGTAGCTCCAGGTTAAGAGCTATAGGAGGGTTAGCAGGGCCTCCTGGGTGCATGTTGGGAGCTGGATGTGATGAAAGCCTGCTCTAGCTGATGATGAGCTGGAGAGGAGAGGAAGAGAGAGGAGAGGAGGCTGGGGGGGCCAGAGCACCTGTGATTGTGTAAGGCGTAGCCTGCCTGCCTGCCTGCCTGGCTGGCTGTCTGCATGCAGAACGGCGTCATCATCACTACAGCTAAACAGCCTGGGGTCCCACACACCACGGAACAGAACGACAGGAGAATGCCTTTCCCCATCTTCTCACCTATATCTCCCTCACCCTCTTAGTTCCACTCCATTTCCTCTCTGTATCTCTCCCTCGCTCTCTGAGACATTTCTGAATGACATAAGGCAGGGTATAAATGCAAATTCTATGCAGTGCTGTATAGTGTTCCCACCTATCCAGTGAGCGAAGAGAGCAACCCATCATGCCCTTGAGAATTCTCTCTCCTCTCTCTTACCCCCCCTCATCCAATCTCCATGTCTTTCCAGTAGTATGACGCCGTTAGCAACCAGCTCCTTTCCTCCTGGGCCGTATGAAGCTGTTAGCAGCAAACTCCACCATAGAGTAACGCAATGTGAGGAGAATGAAATATTATGCCACACCACTGCATAATTGCCTTGCATCCCAGGGGAGCTCTTGCGGAAAAATGAGAGAAGCATGGAGCCTAATGGGGCTACCCGGTGAGGGTTGCCAGAAATCTCCAATGTAATCATGCGCTAAGCAAACTCTCACCCTCTTTGATCTCACAGTTAAAAGTCTTGGCATTGTGAGATCCTAGAGTGATGAGTGCCCACCTCCTGCCAGAAGAATCAACAGGGAGAGGAAGGAGGAAAGTGGGAAGGAGAAGTGGTTGCCGGAGGACTGAGGGAGGATGGGGGGGGTGTAGTTTTTAGGGGTTTGGTGGGGAGTAAATCTTGCTTGAAGGACCCTTTAATTGGGAGCGCGTTGCCTTGGATAAACTGCCAAAGGGGTATTATGACTCCCCACCAGGCCCATGAACAAGGCTTACGACTACTCTGTGTGGGGGTGGGAGGGGGGCTGCGGCAACCGGCAGGAGCCTTCTGACACGTTGCCTCAGCGCTTTCCCAGCAGGACTGCATCCCTCCCACCTCCCTCTCGCCTTCCTTCTTTCCCTCTCCCCCCCTTCATCCCTCCCTCCATCCTTGTTGAGGCATGCTTTGTGAGCTGGGTGGAGTAACATCTGTCTGTAGATTACCGTGATTAGCTTGATGGCGGAGCGGAGCTACAAGTTGTTACGCAGCTGGAGCATAGCTTCCTCTGCCCTCTGACATCACTGCCTCCGCTCAGGGTCAGGGGTCACCCACCACACCCCCACTCCCCTTCTCCTCCCCGGATGTGAGAGTTCCTCTCCAGATGGCACCTCCTCTTGACCTCCTCCTGTCGGTTCGAGACCACTCTCACTACTAGGTAGTCCAGAATTGACATTTGACACCCTACGTTCCCCCAGTAGAAGACTTACTAAACTAGAGGACAAGCTGCTGTGTAGCAGACTCACTAAGGAGAACAGAGGACACATCTAACTCAGGGTGATTAATAACCATGCACTGCTGACTGCACAGACAACTAAACTCTAAGGTCAAAAGGTTGGCTAAATGCCTCAACTCAGGTTCAGAGCTAGTGACAGAGATGGAGCGAGAGAGGGGCGAGAGGGAGGGGCTGAGAATGCAGCATCTTCCTTCCTTTCTCTATCGTCTCTGGTTCGTGAAATAAAGGGATTCATTCTATTGGAAAGAGATCAAGATATTGCTTGCCATAAATCCAGCGAGGCTCCTGTTCAACTTACTGAAAGAGGAGCCCTCTGGGCATATTAGCATGGCTGTACGTGGGGAACGGGTGGGAGCAGGGACGCTGCTCTGGATTAAATCAAAGCTATTATCTTAAACCAGCCTGGCAGCCAGGAAACCTGACCCATCACCCCCCCCCCTCTCTCTCCAACCTGAGACCCTGAATACATTAGGCAGGAGAGGATCTTAGAAGTTAGCTAGCTACAATAGCATCTCTCTGTCTCTCTCTCAATCAAAGAACCAGGGCATCATGTCATCACATAAAAAAGGAAAGAGCAAACAGCCAATAGTCAGTCTCTGGCTGACTACTACCTGGACCGCCCCCGCTCCTATAGCTCCAGAGAGGATTTGCTGTTATGAAGCGCTTGGAAGGGCACAATCTATAACAGTCTATCTGGACTTGATTGAGGGGATCTTCTCTGCTCTAGTGAGGGATTAAATGCGATTGACTTTACACCCCTGGAAAACAATGGAGTGGAAGTACCCAGGCTTCTCTCAGGATTTAGTCTTTCGGCGAATCATTCATAAAGAAGTCTGATAGTACATCGCCTAGACTGGGATGTATGGTGCACTACCCACTAGTTACATTGCACAGTGTGTTCATTGCTTTAATTGTCTGATATTCCAGAGCAAGCCGATACTATTCAGTGTGCACGGGGATGAGTATTGTCAGGTCAGCAGACGGTCTTCACTAAGCAAGATTCTGCCGTCCCCCATTGAAGAGGCTAGTCAAGAGGAAGTGGTACCAGAGTAACAGACATATTGTATCCAACTCAGGTTGTTTTAAAGCAAGATGTACGAAGCCGGGAGGAAACTGCTTTCTCTTCCCAACAAGCCATTATTTCAGTCAAGTCTTGGCGTTCAGCTGCTTATGAACGCGAAGGAAGGATATTGAAGACTGGCCACCTGCAACACAGCATGCAGTCGAGCTTGTTTAGTGACAGAGACAGCGAGAGAGAGGTTGATGAAGAAAAGCTCCCGTGCCAAGCCGTGTATCCATCCAACCGTTGCCAGCGGATTTTCTACAGCGTCTCATTTCAGTTTTTCATATCGACGTGGCCTAGCTGTGAATGCTGAGCAGAGTATCAGACTATCAAGTGCTGGCAGTGGCACCGAGGGCTTTGAGTTATCTGTGTGTCACCCAGAGGTATTGCGTGTCAGGCTGAGAGCTGGCTGACAATTGGAGGTGTATGCTCCCTGACCCATGTAGGCACACTGCAGCGACGCGCTTGGCTTAGTCTGCTGTGAGCAGGGCTGTGAGAGCTACGAGGTCTCACTGCCTTTTGTTCCCCAGACCCCATAGAGAATAGACACATAATGAACTCAGTCTGGATGGAATGGAACCGGAGACTGGAATGATATGGAGGGAACATGGGCAGGGGGGTACAAGGGTTCAGTTGAAGAGGCAATGCATTATAACGCTTATAGGTTACACCAATTTGACTGCAATTTCATATATCTCTCATGATGTAGAATTACTGCAAATGATACATTGTCTTCGTCATACCGTGGTATACGGTCTGATATACCTGTCAGACAAATCAGCATTCAGGGCTCGACCACCCAGTTTATAATGTCTACTATCACATTCCAGAGGTGGAGCTAATGACAGAAGAAGCAGCTGGACCAACTCATATCTCCATGAATCTCTCCACAAGGCTGGTTTTTAATGTGCTCAGCGAAATCAGGCATGTCACAAATGAGCACGACTTGAACTTCAATCAACCTGCAACAGCCAACTACATAATATTCCATATCATATTGTGTGAATACGTGTGTGACCTCTGTAGCCAGCCCCTCTCTGTTTTAAAGGATCTCTGTAGGTAGGTGGTCCCCTTCTCTACACTCCACTGCCCTTGGGATACAATAGGAACACTTGCTAGACGTGTAATCAGTACAAAAGAAAGGGAGTGGAATTGGAGTCGAAATGTATGTGTCTCTCTGTCGGTCAATGTGTGTGTGTGTGTCTCTGTCTCTCTGTCGGTCAATGTGTGTGTGTGTGTGTGTGTCTCTGTCGATCTCTCGGTCAGTGTGTGTGTGTGTGTGTGTGTGTGTGTGTGTGTGTGTCTCCATCGGTCTCTCGGTCAGTGTGTGTGTGTGTGCGCGTCTCTGTCAGTCTCTCAGTCAATGTGCGTGTGTGTGTGTCTCTGTCAGTCTCTCAGTCAATGTGTATGTGTGTGTGTGTGTGTGTGTGTCTCTGTCGGTCTCTCAGTCAATGTGTGTGTGTGTGTGTGTGTGTGTGTGTGTGTGTGTGTGTGTGTGTGTGTGTGTGTGTGTGTGTGTGTGTGTGTCTGTAGGTCTCTCAGTCAATGAGTGTGTGTGTCTCTGTCGGTCTCTCAGTCAATGTGTGTGCGTGTGTATGTGTGTGTGTGTGTGTGTGTGTGTGTGTCTGTCGGTCTCTCAGTCAATGTGTGTGTGTGTGTATGTGTCTCTGTCGGTCAATGTGTGTGTGCGTGTGTTTCTGTTGGTCTCTCAGTCAGTGTGTGTGTGTGTGTGTGTGTGTCTCTGTCAGTCTCTCAGTCAAAGTGTGTGATTGTGTGTCTCTGTCGGTCTCTCAGTCAATGTGTGTGTGTCTCTGTCGGTCTCTCAGTCAATGTGTGTGTGTGTGTGTGTGTGTGTGTCTCTGTCGGTCTCTCAGTCAATGTGTGTGTGTGTGTGTGTGTCTCTCTGTCGGTCTCTCAGTCAATGTGTGTGTGTGTGTGTGTGTGTGTGTGTCTGTCGGTCTCTCAGTCAATGTGTGTGTCTCTGTCGGTCTCTCAGTCAATGTGTGTGTGTGTGTATGTGTCTCTGTCGGTCAATGTGTGTGTGCGTGTGTTTCTGTTGGTCTCTCAGTCAGTGTGTGTGTGTGTGTGTGTGTGTGTGTCTCTGTCAGTCTCTCAGTCAAAGTGTGTGATTGTGTGTCTCTGTCGGTCTCTCAGTCAATGTGTGTGTGTCTCTGTCGGTCTCTCAGTCAATGTGTGTGTGTGTGTGTGTGTGTGTGTGTGTGTGTGTGTGTGTGTCTCTGTCGGTCTCTCAGTCAATGTGTGTGTGTGTGTGTGTGTGTGTGTGTGTGTGTGTCTCTCTGTCGGTCTCTCAGTCAATGTGTGTGTGTGTGTGTGTGTCTCTCTGTCGGTCTCTCGGTCAATGTGTGTGTGTGTGTGTCTCTCTGTCGGTCTCTCAGTCAGTGTGTGTGTGTGTGTGTGTGTGTGTCTCTGTCGGTCTCTCAGTCAGTGTGTGTGTGCCTGTCGTTCTCTCAGTCAATGTGTGTGTGTGTGTCTCTGTCGGTCTCTCAATCAGTGTGTGTGTGTCTCTGTCGGTCTCTCAGTCAGTGTGTGTGTGTGTGCGTCTCTGTCGTTCTCTCAGTC
This sequence comes from Salmo trutta, assembly GCF_901001165.1. Lineage (NCBI taxonomy): Eukaryota > Metazoa > Chordata > Actinopteri > Salmoniformes > Salmonidae > Salmo > Salmo trutta. Next base: position 16,153,893 of record NC_042968.1, read on the forward strand.
AGTGTGTGTGTGTCTCTGTCGGTTTCTCAGTCAGTGTGTGTGTGTGTGTGTGTGTGTGTGTGTGTGTGTGTGTGTGTGTGTGTGTCTCTGTCGGTCTCTCAGTCAGTGTGTGTGTGTGTGTGTGTGTGTGTGTGTGTGTGTGTGTGTGTGTGTGTGTGTGTGTCTCTGTCGGTCTCTCAGTCAATGTGTGTGTGTGTGTGTGTGTCTCTGTCGGTCTCTCAGTCAGTGTGTGTGTGTGTCTCTGTCAGTCTCTCAGTCAGTGTGTGTGTGTGTGTGTGTGTGTGTGTGTGTGTGTGTCTGTCGGTCTATCAGTCAATGTGTGTGTGTGTCTCTCTGTCAGTCTCTCAGTCAATGTGTGTGTGTCTCTGTCGGTCTCTCAGTCAATGTGTGTGTGTGTGTGTGTGTGTGTCTCTGTCGGTCTCTCAGTCAATGTGTGTCTCTCTTCTGCCACACAGCTAGTGCGTCTCCTTTATCTGCCTCCTGCAGAAGGAACAAAAGCAGCCATGCTGTCTGTCCTCCCTCTGCTCCTCACTCACACCGTGCCAGGCTTGTGGTGGGTAGCCTACTCACAGAGCCCCTGCCAGCGCCTCAGACATACTTTTGGGAAGGCTGGAGGCAGATTGAACCAAGCGTCCTATTCATTGGCGGCCTGGAGAGGAGTGAGTATTTTGGGTCTTGCTGCTCTTTCGTTGTGCTGTGTGCTTCCTTGTAAACCTGCCTTGCTGCAACTGGAAGCCGTGGCCACTCATGTTTCAGCAGAAATATTACGGAATCTTCACTTGGCAATGACAGTTGTGGACAGAGAACTGCTTACCTAGAGAGTCATCTGCTTACTCACAGATAGGATATAGGCATTCAGAATGATGACACACTACGCATAATGGATCCTAACAGGGTGCTGGTGGAGAAAGAGAAATCATACCATGATCCTAACAGGGTGCTGGTGGAGAAAGAGAAATCATACCATGATCCTAACAGGGTGCTGGTGGAGAAAGAGAAATCATACCATGATCCTAATAGGGTGCTGGTGGAGAAAGAGAAATCATACCATGATCCTAACAGGGTGCTGGTGGAGAAAGAGAAATCATACCATGATCCTAATAGGGTGCTGGTAAAAAAAGAGAAACCATACCATGATCCTAACAGGGTGCTGGTGGAGAAAGAGAAATCATACCATGATCCTAATAGGGTGCTGGTAAAGAAAGAGAAACCATACCATGATCCTAATAGGGTGCTGGTGGAGAAAGATAAACCATACCATGATCATAATAGGGTGCTGGTGGAGAAAGAGAATTCATACCATGATCCTAATAGGGTGCTGGTAGAGAAAGAGAAACATACCATGATCCTAATAGGGTGCTGGTAGAGAAAGAGAAATCATACCATGATCCTAACAGGGTGCTGGTAGAGAAAGAAAAACATACCATGATGCTAATAGGGTGCTGGTGGAGAAAGATAATTCATACCATGATCCTAATAGGGTGCTGGGGGAGAAAGAGAAACCATACCATGATCCTAATAGGGTGCTGGTGGAGAAAGAGAAATCATACCATGATCCTAATAGGGTGCTGGTGGAGAAAGCGAAATCATACCATGATCCTAATAGTGTGCTGGTGGAGAAAGAGAAATCATACCATGATCCTAACAGGGTGCTGGTGGAGAAAGAAATCATGCCATGATCCTAACAGGGTGCTGGTGGAGAAAGAAATCATGCCATGATCCTAACAGGGTGCTGGTGGAGAAAGAAATCATGCCATGATCCTAACAGGGTGCTGGTGGAGAAAGAAATCATGCCATGATCCTAATAGGGTGCTGGTGGTGAAAGAGAAATCATACCATGATCCTAACAGGGTGCTGGTGGAGAAAGAGAAACCATACCATGATCTTAACAGGGTGCTGGTAGAGAAAGAGAAATCATACCATGATCCTAATAGGGTGCTGGTGGAGAAAGAGAAATCATACCATGATCCTAATAGGGTGCTGGTGGAGAAAGAGAAATCATACCATGATCTTAATAGGGTGCTGCTGGAGAAAGTGAAATCATACCATGATCCTAATAGGGTGCTGGTAAAAAAAGAGAAACCATACCATGATCCTAACAGGGTGCTGGTGGAGAAAGAGAAATCATACCATGATCCTAATAGGGTGCTGGTAAAGAAAGATAAACCATACCATGATCATAATAGGGTGCTGGTGGAGAAAGAGAATTCATACCATGATCCTAATAGGGTGCTGGTAGAGAAAGAGAAACATACCATGATCCTAATAAGGTGCTGGTAGAGAAAGAGAAATCATACCATGATCCTAACAGGGTGCTGGTAGAGAAAGAGAAACATACCATGATGCTAATAGGGTGCTGGTGGAGAAAGATAATTCATACCATGATCCTAATAGGGTGCTGGTGGAGAAAGAGAAACCATACCATGATCCTAATAGGGTGCTGGTGGAGAAAGAGAAATCATACCATGATCCTAATAGGGTGCTGGTGGAGAAAGCGAAATCATACCATGATCCTAATAGTGTGCTGGTGGAGAAAGAGAAATCATACCATGATCCTAACAGGGTGCTGGTGGAGAAAGAAATCATGCCATGATCCTAACAGGGTGCTGGTGGAGAAAGAAATCATGCCATGATCCTAATAGGGTGCTGGTGGTGAAAGAGAAATCATACCATGATCCTAACAGGGTGCTGGTGGAGAAAGAGAAACCATACCATGATCTTAACAGGGTGCTGGTGGAGAAAGAGAAATCATACCATGATCCTAATAGGGTGCTGGTGGAGAAAGAGAAATCATACCATGATCCTAACAGGGTGCTGGTGGAGAAAGAGAAACCATACCATGATCCTAATAGGGTGCTGGTAGAGAAAGCGAAATCATACCATGATCCTAATAGGGTGCTGGTGGACAAAGAGAAACCATACCATGATCTTAATAGGGTGCTGGTGGAGAAAGTGAAATCATACCATGATCCTAATAGGGTGCTGTAAACAAAGGCTGAATGACTTTAGTTTTTAAAGCAATATCAGGCTACTGTCTCTTCTACTAAGTTGGCCCAAAGACAAACATCTCTCCCAGAGCATACAATTGAGTTTTTATTGAGGTAAAAGTGAAGTTCCTTTCATATCCTAAAGTACAATCCATACTATATCATCCTACAAAGACATGAAAACAGCAACTCTAAATCCCTAAAGAAACTTTATTTGTTTTCCTCCACAGGAAGAGAAAACATATTGAATTTATATACTTCACCCTCAAACTGTTAATTCACCAAATACATCAGAGGACAAGTACAACCCAGGAGGGTTCACACAGCACTGACTGTCCAACGTAACACACTGCTGTAATTTCATCTAAAATCCTAACATCACAATCCATCCAGCACCACCAGAAACCACCGTCAGGTCAAATCCCCAACACAATACAGATAAGACAAAATGAAGCGTCCAATTACAATAAAATAATTGTTAGGCTTATTACAAAGCAACGGCACCAATCAGTAATTAGCTCGATCTGGGGTTAAGCATGGGATGATGTAGTGAATGTCAGAAGTACAGCGCTGCATTGTGGGGAAGACAACAAAACAGAACAGCACTACTGACGCCTCCCTGGCCTGTTTAACAGTCTGTCCCTAGCCCCCTTTATGCAAATGACTGTCCAGTCTCCGACCACAGTACGGACAGCAGCATTGATTCCTACATGGGGCACAGCGGCGATTACAGCTCGTTAGGACTGTGGTGAAGGCTCATTAACATGAGATGGATGGGATCCTGGGCTTGGAAAGGTGCCCTGTTTAGTCTACCTACATCAGGCTTCCCCAACTGGTGTCCCGCAGGCTGTGGTTTTATTTGCCCCCCCCCCATGTTTTCTGAGCAAAAATATATATTTTTTTACATTGCTGGATATAAAGGTCTAAAAACAGCAGGAATTCAGCTCCAAATGATTTTCATTTTGGAAATCTGTTCCAAAGTATTCCCAAGTATAATAGAGAGAAACATACAATCGTATACAAATGTAAGCAGTTTGAAATGATTATGTTTTAGTCAAATATTAGATCTGTTTGGGATTATTATGGTCAATTTCCAGTCTACAAATTATTTGTAATTATTTTCGGCCCCCCGACCAGCCGCTCAACAAAAAGAATTGGCTTCCGGCTACCTGACATACACACCCACAGGCATACAACCGCCAGATAGACAGTACTGTGCATCACGATATGGACAAAACAGCAGCAGGTACAGTGGTACCCTGACTTGTGTTTTGCATCGGGTTCATTGCGGTTGATTTGCTTGACTCCTCCACATGAAAAGGGATTACATTTTGATGTCAGTGAAATGCTGAGAAGCAATGAGGCGGGTTTACAGGGATGGAGAAACCAGGACTTATAGAGTCAGTGACAACCAGCCTGAGCCCTGAGGCAGCCTTGCTGCCACCACAATTTGTAGGCTCTATGGTAGCTGGAGTCATTTTGCAAAATTCTCCATTCTGAGTAACTGCAGGGGCTGCCTGCCACTCTCTCTGTGTCTATTGTTCCTGAGCTGAGATAAGACTGGCTCAGGATTAGAGGAGAGTGCACCCAGAGTTCAGCTCCTGTGAGAAGGCTGGGGTGGGACCAGGGAGCAGAGTGGAAGAGAGTAGAGGAGGAGAGGAGCAGATGAGTAGCTGTGACTAAGAGCAGTGTGAAGACCAGAAGTGGTTTTGCTTGCTAATCTTTCCCTGTGATCGGCCAGTGGAGGACAGGCCGGATGAAGACACGTGGACGTTGCTGTGATGAATAGCCACTCGACCCGCCCCCCTCTCCCCCTGCTGGGGGTCAACAGCCCATTAGTGGTGACGGCTGGGTTTCCAGCAACAGACAGTCAGCCCCCCCACCCCCCCCACAAAATAGAGAGACAGTGTGAGTGAGTGAGTGAGTTGAGTGAGTTGAGTGAGTGAGTGAGTGAGTGAGTGAGTGAGTTGAGTGAGTTGAGTGAGTTGAGTGAGTTGAGTGAGTTGAGTGAGTTGAGTGAGTTGAGTGAGTTGAGTGAGTGAGTGTGTGAGTGAGTGAGTGAGTGAGTGGTCTCTTCTAGCCCCAATCTCTAACGACTTCCTTTGACAATCATCTGCATCGCTCATAGCCAAATTAACCCAAACCCCAGCTGGACTCTAAATTGGATTCTCTCTCTCTCTCCTCGTCTCTGGCTGTGGCCAGGAAATGTCTATTCTTTAGCAATTGGCAAATGAAATATCTTTCTCCTTATTGTGTGCGTTAATCCAATAATCTCTGCCTTCAGCACAACAAAGCAGGCAGCAGAGGAGAAATCTGTGGGAGATTAAGCTTCGTCACCTCGGTACTGTGGCAAGCAGACAGACAGACAGACAGACAGACAGACAGACAGACAGACAGACAGACAGACAGACAGACAGACAGACAGACAGACAGACAGACAGACAGACAGACAGACAGACAGACAGACAGACAGACAGACAGACAGACAGACAGACAGACAGACAGACAGACAGACAGACAGACAGACAGACAGACAGACAGACAGACAGACAGACAGAGAGATAGACAGAGAGACAGTGTTGTCCTCCTCAGGCTGCCTGTCTCTCATTAGTGTAGAACCGTGGAAACGCTGCCACTCTTCACACTCGCACAATCACACACCTGCTGCTAGTACCCGTGGCAACAGGAGGAGCGGAACCACGCCACCACCTTTCTCGTGTCAACAGAATAACACTGACCTCCAGTCAGCTCTAATAATAGGTACCTCAGATGTAATGGCCCATACACATCACATGAGGAACTGAAAACAGACCACTGCCACGCCGCCATTCATGCCCTTTCTGAATGCTATTTCTCATGCTATCACACTCACGATACACAACAACACTAGGACGGAATTGGAACAAATCAGAAAAGTAACACCAGTGTCTTGCTCATTGGGCCACACCGTAGCAAAAAGTTTTAATGTTCCTAACAGAAAACAAAAGAGAGCATTTCTGTTAGTTTCAGAGCTTTTTCTTCCATTTTACCTACTGAACACAGCCCACTCCAACATTTAGGTCCACAATGAACCATCAGTGAAGCAGAATACAGGAGCAGCAGAACCCCGGAGGCAGATATAAACACAATGCATGGTATTGATCCCTCCCATTTATTGGAAAAGGCTTAGTAAACAACCAGTCAACAGTGACACCTGTTTACCAATACTTCCCCTGTAGAAAGATATAGGACATTGACGCCCTCAGGGGAACATGGATTAACAGAGCTCTCTGACAATACAAATAGTTACACAGCCAGCCATTCAGGCAATGACCTCACTCTAGGCTGAGTCGACCTTCAGCAGGTCATTTAAATACTGTGGAGGTGGATTACCACGGTAAGCTTCTTGCTGTGTTTCCATCATGATGTGATCTCCTTTGCCCTTCCCTTCGGCGGTATCAAACAAATCATGACCGCCAACAACAGATGAAACAGTAGGATACAACTGTAACAGTCTTTCTGGAGGTAGAGAAAGTGAAACATTCTCTGTGTGTTCAGCAAGTCCTGTTAGACTCACACATAACCCCTGCTACACTTCTTAGGGTTCTGTATCGGTCTGTTCTAGATTCTAGCTATGGCACCTCTCCATCAACAGTGGACGATACCGCCTTCGTCTTTATAACTGATACATAACACGCTGCCAGTCAAATGCCTCTCTTTCCATGTTGTTATTTTGGCTGCTGACAAGGGCCTGTCTTTTAACTGGACACAGTGGTGTAGTGTTGTCCCCTTCTGCTCCCATTAGATCAGGCCTGTCCTGGGGAGAGGAGAGGGGAGGATGGGGGAGTCAGGGCCCAGCTTCTCATCTCAGCCCAGCCTGATTGCACCAGACAGAGGAGAACGTCTCAACCAGGACTGGTACACAGGTGATTCACTGGGCTGGTACATTTGTACCACCAAACACTCAGACAAATCAGAGAAGGCACATAAGCCTGGTCCCAGCATAAAACCAAATGATGCCACACAAGATAAAGACATTGTAATCACAGAGGATAAGAAACTACAAGAAAATAACCGATGTTGATAATAATCAGAGAGCTTTAGGGCTTTTAGATTGCGTTGGGAAAATACATTCATCACTTACTGTTGTGCAACTCCCTCCTGAGGAGTAAACCAAACAAAAACAATCAAAAAGGAGGAATGCGTTTTTCTTTTGAAAAGTTGTGAAAGCAATTCACCACTTCCGACAGTCACTAATGAATTAATAACATGTTGTTATTGTTCTCCTTGGTGAGAGACCAGAACACAGTGACTCAGTTTGTTTGTAAATCAGCATGGGAATGGAGATTGAGAAGTGACGGTAGACTACAACTGAATCCAAAAAGAGCCGACAACATTGAGTAGACAACATGTCAGTCAAGTTCATAAAGGATGCCTAACCCCAGATTAACCTCCTTCCTCCTCCCACTTACATATTCACGCTATTTGCATATTGTTGGAATGAGAACATAAAAGAGAGCTCATTTTCCTTAATGAGGAGACCACAAAGCAATAGCAATAGTTCCCTATGCACAGAATGGGCTCTTCTTGTAAACAAAAGTCATCAACCAACAAATACCAGGCAAGTCCTATGTAAATATGAACATTTAACTTGACATATACCCAATGAAATATTATAGGCTAGACCTAACCCTTCACTATACTGTTTTAGTTGGTGTGACACAATGCATGTTTGTATAGTTCAATATACATTATAAGTGCAGGAGCAGTCCAGAGGTAGTTGATTGATTGGCTTGAGTACTGTACAGTCCAAATGACAGGGATTATAGCTAAAGATTTGTCTTATTCCTCTGTGACCAGGGTCAAATCACTTCCTGTCACTGCTGCCGTGCCAATCTGAGCCCCAAATGGAAAAGTCGTTAGCATTAGCATATTTAATTCAGCAGCCCATTACGTCATGGCTCTGCTTGGAAATGGGATAAAGCAGAGCAGGTTTACATTTACGAAGGCACTGTTAATCCTTAGCATATTTGTTTTTTTTATCCATTTTGTGATAGGATCTAATGTCAAAAAGCATAACATTAACATTATTCTGGTGTCATAGAAATCCTACCAAGCTAACAAAGTGTAGAAGCCATAGTATTGTAACAGTCTGCCTGTCAGGCTATGTTAAACCCCATGTGTTTTACGATGCCTCTCTGCCTAGCTGTCTGGGCACCATGGCTGTGGCTGCAGCCTGCCACGTGGGCTTTGTCCTCCACACTGCAGCAGGAGGCTGGAGCTCTGCATGGAGGAGAGCTCTGCCATTCATCAGCCAGCCCACCATTGACTTTTATAGCCCAGCTCCCCAAAAAAACACCTTAGTGAAAGTATGGGCCATTTGGGTGGGGTCGACTGTTCTGTTCTGCTGGCACGTTGTTTTGGAAAGGCGGTGTCACTCGGCACACTCATCAACAGCAGCCACATCCATTACCATCAGGCTTCTGAGTCACAGGGTGTTGAAACATCTTCCCCCTTAGAGGACCAATGAATCACAAACCAATAAAACAGAAACCCTATCAATAAACATGACCGATGCTGAGTGAATAACCTCCGTCTCATCCATTACTTACAATGCGGAAAAACACTGACGGAGACGAGACGCAATCGATGTGGAGACGTAACGTCAACGATATCATGGTGGTTGTTAGTGATGCCATTCATGGGTAGGATCAGGTAGCTTCATGGGTAGGATCAGGTAGCTTCATGGGTAGGATCAGGTAGCTTCATGGGTAGGATCAGGTAGCTTCATGGGTAGGACCAGGTAGCTTCATGGGTAGGACCAGGTAGCTTCATGGGTAGGACCAGGTAGCTTCATGGGTAGGATCAGGTAGCTTCATGGGTCAGGACCCGTTCGTGAACAGTATTTCCCTTCACCTCATTGGAAGTCATCCTACTTCTGTATGCCGTCAGTAATACACACTTCGCTAACTGGTCTCTCTCAGCCACTGCAGCTGTCACTGGGGGTAAATATATGAATCTGTTAGAAAAGAAACTCTCTGGAGAACGCTGACCTTACAAACTGAATCAGAATCGATCGTCTCATTGCGGTGTAAACCTGTCATTGAGACTGAACATGCAGAGTAGTCAGGGAGGAGAGCTGTAGTTGGGGCTGATCAGGAATGGACAGGAACTGCAGTCAACAATGATGCAGAGACTAATCACAAAACTTTGGGAAAAGAGATGGTAAACTGTCAGGAGTTATGTACCCAACCAGGTCTCTCTCTCTCCCACTGTATACACTGCTTGTGGCAGCAGTACAATCACCCTGCATGTGGTTTGGCCCACTGCTTCACTTCAACAGGGATGTCTCCATCTGTGCCAAACTGCCTTTCACAAAATGTAGATACAAGCAGAACCAAAAGAAAGACAGGATGAATAGAGTTTAGGTTGAGAGAGTACAGTGGTTGAGTAAGGGAATGCACATTTTGATTGAAGCTGTCCGCTGCCTACGTCATGATGCGAACAGCATACCACATGCCATGATACTACACACCCATCATATTATTCCATAATAAACTAACCCTAAATATATACACACACACACATGATAAACCCTTCCATTAGAGAGTTCTAAAAGACCATGCCATTGCCCTGTTGTCCTGACCTCAGAGAGGCAGGCTGTGACTGCTACTCGCCTGGTATTCAGTGAATGAGAGGAGTGGCAGATGGAGGGGGTGTTTTTGGATTCCTCACCAGTAGGTCTGGGCATCTATTCTCAGCTGGCCAAGGTCCCGGTGAAACAACCCCGCTACAACCACACACACACACAGTTGGAAAGGCAAACACACATGCAATCACACACACTTGCACAATCTTGGTGCACCCACACACGCCCTCCTCATTTCTCCACCCACAGTGTGCCAGGGGTGGGCTGACAAGACCCATCCCGCTCAGAGCTGCTTACTAACACATTCTTCTACCTGACGTCTCCCTCCTTCCCTCCCTCATACTCTCTCGTTCATCTATTTTCTTCGGGGGATGCAATAAATTCCATACTGGTGAGGTGCCAAAATATCTAATATTCCTAAATCAGAGCAGAGTGGTATGTACAGTTGTGTTTCTAACTATTGACCCATGTAATCCTAACTATGTTCTCTCATTCATAAATGCATAAACCACATTTCAGTGCGAGAAGGCCTCAAATAGCTGAGAGGAAATTATTTTTGATAGAAATACAAGTAGTAGCAGAACACAGTACTAAGGAAGCTCTGTGTGCCTGGAAGCATGTGCTTTTGATTCATGGTGAGTATGTATGACAGTGAATGTGCTTACTAGACTGCAGGTTTCACATGAAGGTTTAGGTGTGTGTGGTGTGTGTGTGTGTGTGTGTGTGTGTGTGTGTGTGTGTGTGTGTGTGTGTGTGTGTGTGTGTGTGTGTGTGTGTGTGTGGTGTTGGCTGGGCATCCAGTCCTGTGGGTGTGTAGATGAAAGACTCCACTGACTTATTGCACTTCCTACTGAGACACAGGAAGCTCCCAGATTCCTGTCAGGAAGGGGAGGAGCTAAACTCTCATGAATCCCAACTCAGATTCTCTCTCTCTCTGTATTCCAACAAAACCCCTGTCAAAGAAAATGGTTTCTTGCACCTGAGGGCACAAAGGAACTTTTTGTGAAACAGGTTAAACCTTTTACACAGTGTACCCTCGGCGTTAAATCTCCGAGGAGGTGCAGAGTGCCCTTGCCATCTGATTATCACGCTCCTTGTGTAATGACATTTTCCTCTCCTGTTGTCTGAATTCCTGTGGACACACGGCAAAGGATGTGGCCCCAGCAAACACAGTCGTAGCTGCTGAATGATGGTTGACCTTTCTCCAGGCAATATGTGAGACGTGAAGCCTCAGGATAGATGAAAGGGAAGGACTAGAGTGGCAAAGATCATTGGAAGTATTGATGATTAGGCCAGCCAGGGCTTCTCCTGAACAATAGCATGGATCAAAAGATGTGTGGTTCAGGTCTGGGTCTATTCTTCCCTCTATTTAAAGCGTGTTTTGTTCTTTTAAAAGAGTCTGGTTGGAATGACTGTCTCGTTGGATTCCCGCTGCACATTAATAACCTTCGATAGCTATTCAGGGTCCATTTGAACAGAGCGAAGACTGAAAATCTGCCGTCCCCTCTGGGTGAAGCACTGATACACTCACTGATACACTCACATGAGCCATGTAATACTGATACACTCACATGGGCCATGTAATACTGATACACTCACATGGGCCATGTAATACTGATACACTCACATGGGCCATGTAATACTGATACACTCACATGAGCCATGTAATACTGATACACTCACATGAGCCATGTAATACTGATACACTCACATGAGCCATGTAATGCAAACAGGGCAATTCAATTATGGCAAAGGCATTTGATCACTCTGAACGAAGAGGGTGGCTCGGTCCAAAAGGCACATTTATCACCATCAAGGACTGTCCTGTGACAATGGGGGAATTTGGTATCCTGACTGTTTCCAAGAGGTGACACATCACAGCTTCCTAGAAATATGAGTCATGAAGCTGATTAGAAACTCGCTCGAGAAGGAGTTATGCATCATAAGATAACAGAGATGACTTCTACTTTTTACTGTTTCCTCATTGAGCAGGACCAAGAGGGTTAGCAATGACCTTCACATCATCGTAGATCATGTGGTCTCATGACTGAAAGAAGGAGAAGACTATCTACATTTCCTTTTCAATCCAGCTCTAAGAATTGTTTCAGATTCATCACAACCGTTCAGTCAATGTACAAAGACAAAAAAGGAACAATCGTGTTTTGTCTACACTCCAGATTCAATTTGTACTGATGGAGACAGTGCCAGTAGACAGAAGGACGGGAGAGGAGAGAAAGAGAGTCACAGAGAGAAAGGGGAGGGAGGGAGGGTTAGAGAAAGAGTCACATAGAGAAAGGGAGGGCGGGAGAGAGAGGGAGAAGGAGAGAGAGCAGCCTTCCATATTGAGCAGCCCTCTGCCAATTGACCCACTGGCTCCCATTCTGGACTGTGACCCTCCGCTGCTCTCAACAGTACACAGGCACACAGGGTGATCTTGGGTAATTTGGATGCTTGTTTGTATAATCCATCATCTGCCACACTGGGCTCTCAAACCAAACACCAAACCATATGAGGACAGATTACAACGAAGCTGATTCAAAACAGACAGAAATAACAGAAGAACATTAATCTGCGGGAAAACAATTATATGAACACAGAAGGTTTAGAATCTTAGCTATAAGACAGTTAATGACAACTAGGCCTCATACATTCCGTAATAGCTGTAACGTTTAATAAAGTCATAAGTGAGCTGCTGTTATGAGACTGGGCTGTCTGCTTAATAGGCTTCTTTAACCATGTCATTACATCAGTATAGGACATGTGTATCGGTGTGATCCAGCAGCTCTCTCTCTCTTTATGCTGTATATGGAGGCCAATAACACTCCATCTTTTTTACAAGAAGCACGTCACATAGTTAAAGAAGGGAAGTCTATATGAAGATCTCTTTCTCTGGTACAACTCTTTACAACCTGCCGTCACTCAGTGAGTCAGTCAGCCGCTGCTAATTTCACACCCTGCTAAAGTGCCAATTAAATGTGTATAACATTATTGCTAAATATAGAAGGTGCACTCACTGGAGCTGCTCTTCTTCCATCTGATAAAAATGACAATTACGCTTGTGGGTTTCCTGTGACAGGAAAACATGGCTGCCTGCCAGGATGGAATCACCAGTGAAGGGAGTGATACCCTGGTATTGTTAGCTGATTTCACTGATGTCCCCCTCCTTCACTTCAATCCCCAGTTAACATTAACATGTCCTCTCCCACAGGGTTTATGGAGCGGTATGGAACGCGCACACACAGGTCCAATGCAACCTCGCTAAAAGAATGTTTGGGAACACGCTGCAGAATTGCAGGAAGTCAAACATTGGCTGGGGAGTTCAAAATGTGACACGGTAGTGTGAGAGTTAAGTGATGTAGTACGCTGCAGTATCACTTCTGAAACAGAGAGAGCTTTGATCCCATCATTTACACTGGGCTATACATATCCTGTTTGCCCACCCATCCATTACGGACTGTAGACAATTAACACAGCCTGTCCCTTCAAATCATCAAACACTACCTTCATCCTTTGATAACATAACAGCTTCAAACTTCTACTGATGATCAGGAGAAAAACCAGAGGAATTAGTCAGAGCAGTTTTTATTTTTATTTCATTTATTTCACCTTTATTTAACCAGGTAGGCTAGTTGAGAACAAGTTCTCATTTGCAACTGCGACCTGGCCAAGATAAAGCATAGCAATTCAACACATACAACAACACAGAGTTACACATGGAATAAACAAAGGGAGCGTTTGACATTGATGAGGGGTGGTCGTTTGGTCTCAGACCCATTACGGATGCAGGCAATGAGGCAGTGATCGCTGAGATCTTGATTGAAAACAGCAGAGGTGTATTTGGAGAGCGAGTTAGTTAGGATGACATCTATGAGGGTGCCCGTGTTTACGGATTTAGGGTTGTACCTGGTAGGTTCATTGATAATTTGTGTGAGATTGAGGGCATCAATCTTAGATTGTAGGATGGCCGGGGTGTTAAGCATGTCCCAATGTAGGTCCCCTAGTAGCACAAGCTCAGAAAATAGATGGGGGGCAATCAATTCACATATGGTATCGAGGGCACAGCTGGGACAGAGGGAGGTCTATAGCAAGCGGCAACAGTGAGAGACGAGTTTCTGGAAAGTTGCATTTTTAGAAGTAGAAGCTCGAATTGTTTGGGTACAGACTTGGATAGTAAGACAGAACTCTGCAGGCTATCTTTGCAGTAGATTGCAACACCGCCCCCTTTGGCAGTTCTATCTTGGCGGAAAATGTTATAGTTAGCGATGGAGATTTTAGGGTTTTTGGTCGTTTTCCTAAGCCAGGATTCAGACACTGCTAAGACATCCGGGTTGGCAGAATGTGCTAAAGCAGTGAGTAAAACAAACTTAGGGAGGAGGCTTCTAATGTTAACATGCATGAAACCAAGGCTTTTACGGTTACAGAAGTCAACAAATGAGAGCAACTGGGGAGTGGGAGTGGAGCTAGGCACTGCAGGACCTGGATTAACCTCCACATCACCAGAGAAACAGAGGAGAAGTAGGATAAGGGTACGGCTAAAGGCTGTACGAACTGGCCGTCTAGCACGTTCAGAACAGAGAGTAAAAGGAGCAGGTTTCTGGGCACGAAAGCATAGATTCAAGGCATAGTGTACAGACAAAGGTAAGGTAGGATGTGAGTACATTGGAGGTAAATCTAGGCATTGAGTAATGATGAGAGAGTTTAATGGAACGAAGTATGTACAATGAGTTTAGAATAGATATGTTGGGTCAATAAAAGGGTAGCTAAGCCACCTGGCCAAACCCAGTCATTTGTCTCTTCTTTTGCAAAGGTCAACTCAGCGAGCTCACCACAGAAGAGCATCGTTGATTATCATACCATGTGAAAATCCATCTCAAACTTCCCCTCTGCAATTCAGCAGTGATAGATCATGAATCATATGTTTGATTTGTTGCATTTTTATGCCTGGGGTCAGTTATACCAGTCACATGGGAAGCGTCACCTTTTGAGTTAATGGATATTGTAAGTGACCTTTAAGAATTCAGGAAATAACGTTCGGATTCAGAATAACCTCGTGGGAGTGCAAATGAAAGCAAGGACTGAATGATCAAGGATAGGAGGGGGTCTGTGTGAGAGGGAAAGAGGCTAGAGGTAAGAGCAAACGTCCACCAGACAGCTAGCCTTTCATTTTCCATCCTCCCAAGACTACGTGATGGGACCCATTTCACACACAGACAGAGGGCCAGAGAGGTGAAGCACACACTTCCAGTTCATAACGCTATACATGAGGTCCTCCCTACTTCTCCTCTATTGTGTTCCATTCTATACACTCTGTGGCTGAGAGCACGCTTTTCCTGGGAAGTGTGCTTTCAAAGAAGGCTTTGAAGTGTTCTTGAAAGTCACCATGAGAGGGCAGGGGAGGTACGGTATTGTCTAAAAGAAGGAAGTGATCTGTCCCAGTCACAGGTCAGTGCTGTGAATGAGCCTGGAGATGATGACAGCACAGGGGCTGAGGGGTGAGTAATTGGGAAGGAGAGTGGAGGGAGGAGGGTGTTGCCGGGTCGCCAGGCTGCCTGGCTGAGTACCACAGTACAGCCATCAAAACCAGTCATGAAGAAAACCATGTAGCCACAACCTCAATCTAATGACAACGACGTCTTAATATGTCTAGAGAAAGTGTGGTCATTTTTTTATGACAGCTGCATCTATAAACAGGTATTTGAGAAATGACATTTACATTTTTCAGAAAGTTTGATGTGTTTGAGTGATGATTGAGTTGAGGGCTTGGCTAGCGCTGTAGGCTACTTCAGGGACTAATTTAACACAGCTTGGACCAGTGCAGAATGAGCATCTGCAGAATAATGCTAACACAATCCCCTGAATGCTGGAGTGCAAATTGCTGTAATGAAGCTATTTCATTACCGAGACAAGCATTGCTGAATAAACAGGAAAAACAACTCGTAGTGCTTCATGAGCCATCTGTGGAGATGCTTTGGCAAAGAGTGCCGCAGTGTTTACAACACTGATGGCAGGAGGGACACAGAGGATGTCTACTGGAGTGGAATAACGTGCTGCTCCAACATCCCCCTATCTTACAACGTCATTAACGTAATGTAAATGCACAGTAGGGGTGGGAGTTGGACAATATTTTAAAAAATGCAGATACTGGATTAAGGCTAGATACTGGATTCATATACGTTCCAAGACAGAGATTTGCTGTAACCTGTTGCTCCTAATCCCTTGCTTTACCATAAACACTGTAAATGAGCTACACCTAATTCTGTCATCTGAATAACATTACATGGTTTGACCTTTTTTTTAACCTTCATTTAACTAGGCAAGTCAGTTAAGAACAAACTCTTCTTTACAATGACGGCCTACCCCGGCCAAACCCGAACAACGCTGGGCTAATTGTGCGCCGCCCTATGGGACTCCCAATCACGTCTGATTGTGATACAGCCTGGAATTGAACCAGGGTCTGTAGTGATGCCTCTAGCACTGAGATGCAGTGCCTTAGACCGCTGCGCCACTCGGGAGCCTATAAAGACCTAACATAACCTCCGCATCTACACAACGGACTTCAGGTACGAGACGCCAATCACGTCATCTAGCTAGGGAAAACAAATCAAATTGTATTTGTCACATGCGCCGAATACAGTGAAATGCTTATTTACAAGCCTTTCACCAACACTATAGTTGTGAGAGAGTTCACCTACACCTCTGTTGAGAAAAGGAGCCTGTCCAGACACATTAGTTAGGTATAATATATCTGCTGCAGTGTGCTGGATCACGTCCTCTGTGTGTAGATACAGTGGGGGGAAAAAGTATTTGATCCCCTGCTGATTTTGTACGTTTGCACACTGACAAAGAAATGATCAGTCTATAATTTTAATGGTAGGTTTATTTGAACTCTTAGAGAGAGAATAACAATAAAAATATCCTGAAAAACGCATGTCAAAAATTGTATAAATTGATTTGCATTTTAATGAGGGAAATAAGTATTTGACCCCCTCTCAATCAGAAAGATTTCTGGCTCCCAGGTGTCTTTTATATAGGTAATCAGCTGAGATTAGGAGCACACTCTTAAAGGGAGTGCTCCTAACCGCAGCTTGTTACCTGTATAAAAGACACTTGTCCACAGAAGCAATCAATCAATCAGATTCCAAACTCTCCACCATGGCCAAGACCAAAGAGCTCTCCAAGGATGTCAGGGACAAGATTGTAGACCTACACAAGGTTAGAATGGGCTACAAAACCATCGCCAAGCAGCTTGGTGAGAAGGTGTCATTTGGTGTGATTATTCGCAAATGGAAGAAACACAAAAGAACTGTCAATATCCCTCGGCCTGGGGCTCCATGCAAGATCTCACCTCATGGAGTTGCAATGATCATGAGAATGGTGAAGAATCAGCCCAGAACTACACGGGAGGATCATGTCAATGATCTCAAGGCAGCTGGGACCATAGTCACCAAGAAAACAATTGGTAACACACTACGCCGTGAAGGACTGAAATCCTGCAGCGCCCGCAAGATCCCCCTGCTCAAGAATACATATACATGCCCGTCTGAAGTTTGCCAATGAACATCTGAATGATTCAGAGGACAACTGGTGAAAGTGTTGTGGTCAGATGAGACCAAAATGGAGCTCTTTGGCATCAACTCAACTCGCCGTGTTTGGAGGAGGAGGAATGCTGCCTATGACACCAAGAACACCATCTCCACCGTCAAACATAGAGGTGGAAACATTATGCTTTGGGGGTGTTTTTCTGCTAAGGGGAGAGGACAACGTCACCGCATCATTTGACGGGGCCATGTACTGTCAAATCTTGGATGAGAACCTCCTTCCCTCAGCCAGGGCATTGAAAATGGGTCGTGGATGGGTATTCCAGCATGACAATGACCCAAAACACACGGCCAAGGCAACAAAGGCGTGGCTCAAGAAGAAGCACATTAAGGTCCTGGAGTGGCCTAGACAGTCTCCAGCCCTTAATCCCATAGAAAATCTGTGGAGGGAGCTGAAGGTTCGAGTTGCCAAACATCAGCCTTGAAACCTTAATGACTTGGAGAAGATCTGCAAAGAGGAGTGGGACAAAATCCCTCCTGAGATGTGTGCAAACTTGGTGGCCAACTACAAGAAACGTCTGACCTCTGTGATTGCCAACAAGGGTTTTGCCACCAAGTACTAAGTCATGTTTTGCAGAGGGGTCAAATACTTATTTCCCTCATTAAAATGCAAATCAATTTATCACATTTTTGACATGCGTTTTTCTGGATTTTTTGTTGTTGTTATTCTGTCTCTCACTGTTCATATAAACCTACCATTAAAATTATAGACTGATCATTTCTTTGTAAGTGGGCAAACGTACAAAATCAGCAGGGGATCAAATACTTTTTCCCCCCACTGTAGATACTTCCCAGCAGGCAGCTGAAACGCTGCTAATCCTTGTACAAATAAACTGACTTCCTTAGCATGAAACAAAGCCAAGGTTTCTTCTTAAGACAGGAAGCAAAAATAATCAAAAATCCCCAAACTTCTGACATGTCTGAAATACGCAGTCACACAGCACACACGACAGAGGTAGATTGGTGATTACAGAAGTCCAACAGATGTCCTTTGATAATTCAACAGAGAAAGCAGCCTTCATCTAGCTGATCAAGTTGAAAACCTTGGGATGACAAGATACAAGAAAAGCTGAAGTACACATTGAAAAAAGCCCATGTCCTGCTGGGTTTGTAGAATTTGCAGAGCGAGAAAATAGGACTGAAAAGTTGGCCCACTTACAGCACGTCTTCCAAGAAGCTATGTTTGAACAGAGGCCAAGGGAGCCTTAAAAGTGTATAATAATTTCCTTTACGGTGGGTGAATGCAGTTCATACACTTCAGATTGATGTAAAGGACATCTATAGGTGTGAGACATGTGTAACTTGTAATATTGTGAAATTTTCCTTGAGCTCTGACAATGACTTAGGATATGCCAGGCATTCACAAGAGTTATGGCGTTGAGTTTGACATCTGAGGGAGAAAGATTGTCAGCAAATTTAGCCCGCTAGCAGGAAGCAATCCACATTGTTGCGCTGAAAGGAGAAAGGGCCAAGACTGACTGACATTTCGTGCAGAAAGAATGACAGCCTTGGGACCAAACTTGAACAGCTAAAACTATGCGAGTATTTTTCCATCTGTATAAGTAGCACGAGTACGAGTCATAGAGCGATACAAGTGTTCAAAATGATGAAAGCAATAAATTCCCTCTATTATATTAGCTACTATTGTTCTCGGTAATACTACAGATATGCTCATTTTCATGCAGTGAATCACTTGAAGAATGACGAAATCAGCACCAGAGTCATGCTCTCCACACATGTCATAATGACTTGTCTCCTGACATTCATTAAGTGACAGGCTGATTTTCCTCCTCCTCAATTGGGCCTAATTGACCGCTTTTAAAAGCCAAGCTAGTTCCTCTATTAGCACAAAGCAGATGGCTAATTGCATCAGAAATGAAAAATGTGTGTGTGTGGGGGGGGGGCTCTGTTGATTGCGGTAATGGACTTGGGCAGCTTGTCTCACCCAAGCTGCCATCCCAGTCAGACTGATGGAAACCAGACTGTGGTGTGGCTGGTCACTCAAGCCCTCTTATCTCCCTATCTCACTGCTAATGATCCTACTGCACACAGCCCACCATTCTGTCCAACACTGAAGAATGATGTTCATCCACTAAGAAATGGGAGGACCGATACGGTTCTGTGTGATGCTAAGAGACGAAATGAGCGACAATCAAAACGCAATGCAAAATTAAAAAAGGCACCCTTCGGTTAAGTTTATTGCAGTTGCATTTTTCTGTGTTAGAATTCTGAGGGGAATATCACTTATTTGGCTGTCATCACTTAGTCTATTTGCAGTTTCAGTAGACTGATTGTTCCCATGCGTCTGTAGAAGAGGCTGACTAGGAGACCAGCAGGAGGGCTAGCGTCCACACTCCACAGGGCAGGTCTCTGCTAGGTTAAACGTCTGACTGTTGCCTGTAGGCTTCTTATTCACATGCCAGGCCAGGGACTGGGGGTGAGCTCCTGCTCCCCATGCCACCTGCAGCTCTCTGGGAGCAGACAAGCTGCTCTCCCCTCCCAGCACGTCCTAATCAGAGTAGATGAGCATCATAGAGAGGAGAGGACTGGCACTGACTACACACACACACACACACACACACACACAAATCATTGTCCTTTAAACGAGAATAGAACACCATGAGAGAGCCATGGGAAATTAGAACCCACTGACAAAGTCCCTCTCAAGCCATTTTGGGCAGAGGACTTTACTTCAATGGGCACAGTGCTGGTAGTATGCTTTGAGTAGTCCAACATGAACACATCCATAGACTCTGTTGATCTCCTGTTTTAAATAGCCATAAATACATGTTATTGGTGTGAATTCAACAATCAAAATGCACTGGTAGAGTTTGTGGTTTAGGTGAATTATATTGCATCCTGGTTAGAGACCGAGACTTTCCCTTCAAAATAGTTAATAGTTCTGCTTTACAAGCCAATAAAAGAGAATGTGAATATTCCCGTTGTGGGAAAGAATGAGCAATACCACTGAGGCTGACTGAGGCCAGCCTAGCCTACCATTTCCCCAAATGAGTCTGCTTTTATCTGTCAGCTTCATGGTGTTTAAATACTGATTACATCCAGAGACCCAACTCTATGGCACATCTGAATTAGACAATCCTCACCCAGATGATGTTAAAACCCACTCATTCTTTGTTTTGCCAGCAGGGGCCAAGTGCCATTTCTTCTCTCCCCTCCACACGAGTGCAGGCTTCAAGACAGTAGAAACTCAATCTCATTCATTTCAACTCATCTCAGCTCTCCGTTTTGTTGTGGATCCTTTTGTTCATTCAGAGCACCTGGCCACACTCATAAAGCGTATTAAAATGTCATTTTTACTGTAATAAAATACGAAACATTTTAATTAAATGTCAATTCACTAGATAGGTGCGTGTCATTAGAATGTTAAGTAGCTGAGGTTCCATTGCTTCTCTCAGACACGGTAATTGGAGTTTTAATTGACATGGGGTTGATGCTGCGAAAGGATGGAGGGATGGCCAGGGCAATGACAGTACCTTCCTTCCACTGCACACTTCTCTCTGTCCATGGCCTCTTAATATCCCACTTCAATTACCCCTCTAAGGTTGGGCCTACAGGTATTAATCTCCCGCAGAAATACATTTCTGCTCAATACATACTAGCTATATAAGTATATTTCTAAATACAGCCACGTGTCGTACAAGGTTTAGAGGGGATTCAGAGGTGTAGATTGGTGTTATATGGAGGCCCTAGACTGTGATTTGTAGCATTACACTGTCAGTTCCATGTTGCATTTTGTGGCAAAGCCAGTAAAATGTTAAATATCAGTCAGTTGAGGGTTGTGCCTTTTTTTTGCTTCATGACTGATATGTTTTCCCTGGCATATGTCTCAGGGAAGCAGAGCTGATGACATGCTATATTATCCCTCTAGTGGTGTGGGGTTATATCCTGCCTGTTTGGCCCTGTCCGGGGGTATCGTCGGACGGGGCCACAGTGTCTCCCGACCCCTCCTGTCTCAGCCTCCATTATTTATGCTGCAATAGTTTGTGTTGGGGTGCTAGGGTCAGTCTGTTATATCTGGAGTATTTCTCCTGTCTTATCTGGTGTCCTGTGTGAATTTAAGTATGCTCTCTCTAATTCTCTCTCTCTTTCTCTCTCTCGGAGGACCTGAGCCCTAGGACCATGCCTCAGGACTACCTGGCCTGATGACTCCTTGCTGTCCCCAGTCCACCTAGTCGTGCTGCTGATCCAGTTTCAACTGTTCTGCCTGCGGCTATGGAACCCTGGCCTGTTCACCGGATGTGCTACCTGTCCCAGACCTGCTGTTTTCAACTCTCTAGAAACAGCAGAAGCGGTAGAGATACTCTGAATGATCAGCTATGAAAAGCCAACTGACATTTACTCCTGAGTTGCTGACCTGTTGCACCCTCTACAACCACTGTGATTATTATTATTTGACTCTGCTGGTCATCTATGAACATTTGAACATCTTGGCCATGTTCTGTTATAATCTCCACCCGGCACAGCCAGAAGAGGACTGGCCACCCCTCATAGCCTGGTTCCTCTCTAGGTTTCTTCCTAGGTTCTGGCCTTTCTAGGGAGTTTTTCCTAGCCCCGTGCTTCTACACCTGCATTGCTTGCTGTTTGGGGTTTTAGGCTGGGTTTCTGTACAGCACTTTGTGACATCAGCTGATGTAAGAAGGGCTTTATAAATACATTTGATTGATTGATTGATCAAGTTGACCTTACAAGCAATTCAGCAGAGCTGGCAAGGTCAGACGTTCCCCTGATATGAAGCTATTGTTCCTATAGGCCTCACTCTGGAGCAGATCTCCTGTGTTGGTTTGGGGTCATTGCCAGCTGCTGCATTCAGAGTGGAGAGTTTGATCAATATTTTGTTTGTGTTGACACGTGATAGACAGTGTACCTCTCACAGTTGGAGAGTGCTGTGAGCTCAGGTTAGATACGTTTCAGAGAGAACAGGAAGACATCAACACCAAAGACTTTGCAATGCGGCTCCCTAAGAGTCTGTCACAGTAGGGATGGTTTCAGGCAGGAAAAACTAGTTTCACTCTCCCTCTCTGTGTGTAATGTACCTAGCAGTACACACAGAGATACGTGAGAAAAAGTAGGTAATCATTAACAAGAGAGACCACAAAGAATTTTGCACCCTTTTTCAACGGTTACAATGCTTCCTTGTTCATGCAATGACCATGAGATGTAAAAGCTCAAAAGGACTACTATCGAAATTGTGTTTATCAATCTCAAAACACAGCAATCACATACAGCTTCCCTTCAAGACAAACACACAGAAATTAAACATGAACATGTAAGGTCAGGTGACTGCAGTTCAGCAGAGAAGACTGTATATACAGTTGAAGTGAGGGGAGCTGCTGCCTGGCCAAGCAGCTTACATAAGGATACCATATGTCTGGCCAGGTAAGGTAGGGATGTGCAGACCATGTGCTTTCTCTCACACAAAGCAGCAGGAATGAGTGTGTGTGTTTGTGTGGTAAATAGCTTCGTAATCGCACACTATCTTCTGCTTATGGGACCTACCTTGAGTCTCAACCCTTGTGCTTTATCTGCTTTTGAACATTATCATAGGGAAGCTAGTCACCCTTTTCCCCCCCACTTCCTTCAATGTTGATATTTTCGTGAGACAGTGAAACTCAAGGCCAGCGGTATTAGGTATAGTCTTACAGGACTGCAATTCAGCCCCATCAGCACACTGTCTGAATCATAATATCTGAGCCTGTTGATCTGAGAGAGACAGACAGCCCTGTCAGGTACTGAGCCCTGTATACTGAGGCAAAGACAGAGAGACAGACAGACAGCCCTGTCAGGTACTGAGCCCTGTATACTGAGACTGAGGTAAAGAGGGAGAGACAGGAAAAAAAGCTGGGTATCTGCCCACTTGCCCCCATTTCACATCTGAACTACCTTTCTCCACCTCCCTTTCTTTAGGGTACTGCCAACATTTCAGCAAGGCAAGCATTTTCCTCAGAGCTCCATGCGACTCTGATCCAACACTTTGCAGTGTCGCCTTTAGATGTTAATTATGCATTAACTAGGGATCAAAGACAACTAATAGGCAGATCACCCTTTTGACTTTGCCAAGGCTCTTATAACCTCGTAGGCCCCCGTTTTCTCCTGAATAAATAATGTCTCTTTTGAATCTGGTGTGCAGTGCTGCTGTCCAGCGTCGTGTGTAGAGACTGATAGGACTGCTGATTGGATTACTGTCTACACTAAAAGGCACCTGCCCCTCTGGTCTCTGTGGACCTCTCTCAGTCTACAGCCCTGCAGCCATGCACTAGCTGCAGTACCCACATCCCAGAAGACCTGCCATCAGCTGCTCCCTATTAGTGCACATCAGACAGTGTGTTGGCAGAGATATAGAGCTCAGGTCAGGATATACCAGGAAGACCCTCACACGCATTGCCTTGGACTCTAAAAGCCAACGTGGATGAGAGGTTATTCTGAGGAGGCTGGATGGATACAGCCAATATTGTGGAACAAATGCTTGGTTGTATATCAGTATCAGTTAAGTCCATACTTAAAGTGTGTTACAGCATTATGCGTCAAACAGTCAAACGTTCAGAGCACATGATGTATTGCACAGTGTCCTGAAATGTACTTTAATTGCAACACCTGTCATCTCCACTCACACTAGCTACTTACATTGATAAATACACAGTATACATACACATCATTAGGCAACCTGGTGTGCACACGAACACATTACAAGAACACATAACGCAGCTGGGACTTTTCTACCACTCATATATACCCAATGTTTCACAGCACCATGGTTCAATGCTCCTGTTGTTTAGGTTTCTACACAAAGGGAGCAATTTACTGCACATTATGTCAGCAGCTTCTGTTCACGTCCAAGAAGTAAAGAAAATAATTACCTCGCCAAAATCATTACGGGAACTTTAGAGACAGGCTGTATGTCAAACTCTCCTCTTTCACATTGTTTTAAGAACCTGACCTATTTCCTCCACTGGCTTCCCTGTACATTTCGTTTTCCTTCCGCTGGTACATTTCCTTGCTTTCACAGAACGGGGACCTGAATAGAAATGGGAGTTTTCACCCCGGATCTACTTTTCAATTAAACTACCGCTTGCCAGAAGAGGTCTAGCGCTTATGTAATCACAAGAACAGGGAAGGTACGTGGCACAGAGAGACAGAGACCGAGAGAGAGAGAGAGAGAGAGAGAGACACACAGACAGACAGACAGACAGACAGACAGACAGACAGACAGACAGACAGACAGACAGACAGACAGACAGACAGACAGACAGACAGACAGACAGACAGACAGACAGACAGACAGACAGACAGACAGACAGACAGACAGACAGACAGACAGACAGACAGACAGACAGACAGACAGACAGACAGAGGGCGCGAGAGATAAATGGAGAGAGGAATGAAAAGAGAGCGAGTGGGAGGGAGGGAGGGCCGGTCCTTAGATGTGTCTGGCTCTGTCTGACCCTGTGAGTGTGCTTCCTTTATCAGGAAGCCGAGGGGGGCGGGGGCCTCTGCCTCTACCCGCCTGGGCCTTCAGTCTCTATTGACAGGCTCACTGACACAGGGACTCAGCCGCCTCGCCTCACGCCTCCACACAGCCCAGTAATGGTGCCATTCAGCTGGTTAATAAACGCTCTGCCCACCTGACTTCACAGCCTCATGCATTTCAATGGCCACACAGATGGATCCCTTGCAACAGTCACAGTTTCCATTTCCTCACAGCTATGGAGGCCTATGGGGGCCAGGCGGGGAGATGTGAGTGAGATAAGTCGCCCACGGCTGGAAAACTCGGACAACACTTTGATAACTATAGGACAATATTGATCTCTCCAGGGAGGCTAGAGTGGAAATACAGAACAAAGGAGAGCCAATAGGCCTGCAAATATACTGCAGTGGCTGAATGTAGACAAACCCTCCTCTTCTTCTTCTACACCCTCCCATCCCCATCCTCAAAATACACAGCCTCTGCTTAAAATAGTAGGTCATTCAGCCTTATACAGGCTTGAGGCTGAAAGCTCGAGACAAGAGTGGTAGTTTGTTACATTGTGGAGCATCAGTATTCTCGTCCCAGAGAGTCCAATTACAGTACTCTGCAATGCTTTTGCATGTTCCTTAGATTGGTAAGGGACTATAACCTAGACATGTCTGCACTAACAAATACGGGAAACCTTCTTTGTTGAACGCCAAAATAGATGTACATATATCTATATGAAAAACAAGTTACAGTTATCGCAATGATAAACTGAAAAGAGTAACTGCCCTAACCTAAAATGTCTAAGAAGGGAGTCACGCCTGAACCTTCCAAGAACAGTAGTGTCATAGAACTGAGACATAGACATGTCACTGTGGGTTGGCTGCAGTACAGTGGCTGTCTAATCCCTCCACACATACAACACATTATCTCTGCTGTTATCCTGCGATACTCTGCATAATCCCTACCTTCATGAAGAAATATTCCCACCTGAACGACCACACTGACTGGATCTCTAGTCTAGCGGGAGAGCAAGCAGGAGTTGCTGTTGCCAGAGAGAACAAGCTTCTAAGTATTCTGTGTGTTTCAACTAATAGGGAGGTGTTCCAGTACTGCAGAGGGGGTGGTGGTGGAGGGAGTGTAACGTTCTGTAAAGCACCTCTCCATTTCCTAGACATGCAGTAATGATAAAATACTTACTGTATTCTCCTGCAACTCCAAGCTACAGGATTTTGAGACGTGCATAAGTCATTTTCTGCTAAACCTTAGTATACAAGTCCTATCTTTGAAATGGCTTTAAGTGAAGTTATGGAGTAGAATTTGGGCAGATCTGTGAATGACAATTTCATAGCGTATCACTACTCATCAAATCCCCTTCAAACCCTCCCAAAGTCCTCCCCCACAGAGCTTCTATCAACCTTATCCTGACGTGGCTGTAACCTCCTAGCCAATCTCTATGCGTGCTTACTCACACTAAACAGCACAATGGTGTTTATGTCCTGGCCTCAGGACTTCTTTATTATTTTAAAAATGTACAGGTTCTCTGAGGAGCACTGCTAACTAACATGGGATGAGAGCTCAGTGTCATGCTAATGACTCTGCAGTAGTAGAGTAGCACACACTCTGATCACACACTACTCAGACCAGGAAATAACCCACTTGGTGCAATCAGACAGCTTACTGTGTTTGGGCCTGGCTGTAGTCTATAGAATGGGTTCTTTATGAGGAGGAGCTGTGAGCCTCGAGTGGATCAGACCCGGTGCCCTTCAGCGGACCCCTCGGGGGTCTGCAGCCTGCCTGACATCCTCTCTCCAGACCTCATCTCAACATGGATCAATGCACCACCGTGGCTCTATGAGCTGCTGAATGTACTCTGGTATGTTAGGGACAGGACTGGAGATGATGTAGGACAATGTGCATTAAAGGAGTCTATACAGAATAAGCAAACAGGGCCAATGGAGCGTAGTGCAGTGTTGCAATGTCGTTTTATCGTCACAATAGGGGCGGCTCCTTGTAAAACACTGTCATTCGAAGCAGTTTTTTTCTACCTGGAAATTGAGACCCGACGTATCATTCCTTGCGAAAACTGAGGGGCAGTACTGACTGAGTTTTGAAACAGAAGTCCCGCCCCTTTGTCTACATTACATATTTTCTGGTATCCCTTGTGGTATAAACACAGAAGAGATGGATGTTCTGCTACACTGGTGAGACACGGGAGAACCTTAACAACCCTTCGAGGAGGTTGTATTTGGACAAACACGCAAAAGACAACATCTGGAGGGAGACATCACAACATTTGAACACCGAAACTAATATCAGAGAAACATGGACAAAAGGGTGAAGGAGACGAGGAGTGGGGCTGCCGCTGGTGTGTGTGTCCCACCGAAACCAATAATATGCCAGATACGGTATGTACTCGTCATGCAGCCGAGTACTTTTGTACAGTGTGTGTGTAATCCTATGTTTACAGGTGTAGTTAGAACATGTGTCATGACTTCCACCGAAGTCGGTTCCTCTCCTTGTTCGGGCGGCGTTCAGCGGTCTTCTAGCCATCGTCGATCCACTTTTCATTTTCCATTTGTTTAGTCTTGTTTTCCTACACACCTGGTTTTCATTGCCCTCATTAAGTGTTGTGAATTTAACCCTCTGTTCCACCCATGTCTTTGTGTGGAATTGTTTGTTTTAAGTGCTTGTGCACATGTTTACTGGTGCGCGAAGGGTTTTGTACCCATGTTTGTTATTCTTTATGCCGTTGGTTTTGCAATTAAACTGTTCCGGCTATTACCAGTAAGTCACTGACTTACTGGTGTTCTTCCATGCCGTCCATGGGAGGGGTGCGTCACTTGAGTGGGTTGAGTCACTGACGTGGTCTTCCTGTCTGGGTTGGCGCCCCCCCTTGGGTTGTGCCATGGTGGAGATTTTGTGGGCTATACTCGGCCTTGTCTTCGGACGGTAAGTTGGTGGTTGTAGACATCCCTCTAGTGGTGTGGGGGCTGTGCTTTGGAAAAGTGGGTGGGGTTATATCCTGCCTGTTTGGCCCTGTCCGGGGGTATCATCGGATGGGGCCACAGTGTCTTCTGATCCCTCCTGTCTCAGCCTCCAGTATTTATGCTGCAGTAGTTTATGTGCCGGGGGGCTAGGGTCAGTCTGTTTCATCTGGAGTATTCTCTTGTCTTATCCGGTGTCCTGTGTGAATTTAAATATGCTCTCTCTAATTCTCTCTTTCTTTCTTTCTCTCTCTCGGAGGACCTGAGCCCTAGGACCATGCCTCGGGACTACCTGGCATGATGACTCCTTGCTGTCCCCAGTCCACCTGGCCATGCTGCTGCTCCAGTTTCAACTGTTCTGCCTGCGGCCACGGAACCCTGACCTGTTCACCGGACGTGCTTGTTGCACCCTCGACAACTACAATGATTATTATTATTTGACCATGCTGGTCATTTATGAACATTTTAACATCTTGACCATGTTCTGTTATAATATCCACCCGGCACAGCCAGAAGAGGACTGGCCACCCCTCATAGCCTGGTTCCTCTCTAGGTTTCTTCCTAGGTTTTTGGCCTTTCTAGGGAGTTTTTCCTAGGGAGTTTTTCCTAGCCACCGTGCCTTTTTCACATGCATTGCTTGCTGTTTGGGGTTTTAGGCTGGGTTTCTGTACAGCACTGAGATTTCAGCTGATATACGAAGGGCTATATAAATAAATTTGATTTGATTTGATTACCTAGTTCTGCTCTCATGCGTCTGACTTCCCTGCCACCAGTTACGCGAACCTTACAACATGTGAAATTTGCTCTTTTCTGAATGGGAGAAGTTGCGAGTGGGACATATTCAGTGCA
This sequence comes from Salmo trutta, assembly GCF_901001165.1. NCBI lineage: Eukaryota > Metazoa > Chordata > Actinopteri > Salmoniformes > Salmonidae > Salmo > Salmo trutta. Next base: position 16,182,410 of record NC_042968.1, read on the forward strand.
TGTGTTATCATGATTAGCAGGGTTAGTTCAAACATCTGAAAACAGTCACTTCGATGTGTGTTTAAAAAAAAAGAAATCGATTTAACCCTTATTACCCAGGTAAGTTGGCTGAGAACACATTCTCATTTACAGCAACGACCTGGGGAATAGTTACAGGGGAGAGGAGGGGAGATGAATGAGCCAATTGTAAATTGGGGATGATTAGGTGACTGTGATGGTATGAGGGCCAGATTAGGAATTTAGCCAGGACACCGGGGTTAACACCCCTACACTTACGATAAGTGCCATGGGATCTTTAGTGACCACAGAGAGTTAGGACTGAAAGACGGCACCCTACACAGGGCAGTCCCCAATCACTGCCCTGGGGAATTGGGATATTTTTGGGGGCCTCCTACTGGCCCTCCAACACCACTTCCAGCAGCATCTGGTCTCCCATCCAGGGACTGACCAGGACCAACTCAGCTTAGCTTCAAAAGCAAGCCAGCAGTCAGATGCTGTATGTGCTAATTAGATTGAGATGTTTATAAAATCTGTTATTTTGAGTAAGCACTCAAAAGGAGCCCATGGAGATATTTAAAAATGTATTGCAATGTATTCGCCATCTGCTTGTAGGTGTTGGGGGGGAGGGTTTGGACAGCACAGAGACAGATCTGAGCCCTGAAGGTTCCTCTACAGGTGGCTCAATGCCCGGCCCATCTTACCAACACCCAACACACCGTCCAGGCTCACCCATGCTCTCTGCCCTGCAACTCTGGATAAGAGCGTCTGCTAAATGACTTAAATGTAAATGTAAATGTAAACTCCATCCACCACCATCTCCCAAACCCAGGTCCAATGGCTGGAAGAGGAAGACTGCTGAAGATCCTTTGGACACTGACAATATGCAGCGGGTGGATGACTTAGAGAAACAGCAGGAGTTAAAAACAGCAGCTGTATCCAGCAAAAGGCTGTCTACGACAACATGGTACCATGGATGGTGTCTGGTCCTGCTGATCAATGTCTCCTGTTTGTCAGTGACATGATGATGTACTTTCACAGGACCATCGATCAGTGCTCTGTCCACTCTCCCGTGAGTCCTCTCCACAGAGCCCTGTCTCACCCCAAATATGGGTTCCCCAGCAAGCACTCTGGCCTTGGTAGCAGCAGCTGGACTACAATGAGTTGGGAGCCAAACTTGCTCACGACTATGAGCCCATGTCGAGCATGGTGAAGCCCATTTTGCCACGGAAGAATAAGCAACAAAATCCTCTTTCATGACATTATAGAGAGCGTGGCATACTTCCGTGACGATGGCACAAACTGTCAAGATTCCTAGCTTCTAACTTACAGCGATACTTTGCGGTGTCTGCCACTCGCCAAAAACCGAAGGGTCACAGACAGCCTTCCTGCAGCAGTTAGAGGCAAGCTGTGAGTTCTCTCGAGCGAGATGTGAGGGGCAAGCCGTTGAAGCAAGTCGTCAAATCTGGTAACAAACATCCGAAAGTATTGAAAATGTCTGTCCTCGTCAATGCTTCACATAGGTTGGACAAGACACGTGTACTCTCCATTGTCCCCTCTTGTAGTGTTCAATGGATGAACTTGCCATTTTCTCAGCTTTTTAAAATTCTCCTTCTGAGTGGTAAGAGCAGTTCAAGCACTTGCTGTTCAAACTCTAGCAATTGCAATTCATAAAGAGACATGTTTGCTTCTTAATGACTTAATGATTACCTATTTATTACACTTCTTATGAACAGAAAGTTCTTTATCTTTACCAGGCACCCATACTATAGGAGAACCAGATAGTACTCTGTACTGTAGCAATGGCCACCATCTCACAGAGCCAAGGGAAAGGCTGGCAACACATACATGCGTGGCAGTATACTGCAACACACTGGCAGCACAATGCCTACATATCATTTGAATATGAAAACAAAAACAGACTGCCAACACATGCAGAAACACATACAGCATATTAACGCACACAAGTCCTACTGCACCCCCCTACCAGTCAGTAGTCTATCCACTGTCTGTCTGTCAGCTCCTGCTAACAGTGGCCACTCCATCGTAAAGCAGTCAGTCATAGGCGTGAGATTTCTCTGCCATCACTGAGAGCACATAGTGGAGATGTCCCCAGTTCAGCTGCGGTGATATTTAACGTCCAGCCTTCACTTGTGTTCCTATCTATTCCCCATAGTTTTGTGTGCTTGCCAAGATGACCACTGTCTGCTCCCCTTCGCACACGGCCACATATAATCCAGTCTGACAGTGCTGCTCAACACAACTACCCTCCGACGTTAATACAGAGCAGAATGGCCTCATGTTCGTCCGACTATTCATTGTGTGTGTGTGTGTGTGTGTGTGTGTGTGTGTGTGTGTCCAGTCCTGCTTGCTCAGCTGCCAGTTTAAGTGGCGAGGTCCCATGTCCCTTCACTCGATGACTCAGCCAATAGATACTGTGCCTCTCTGATTTCACACGGCCAAACACACACACACGACGACATCAAACTGAACCATGTTTTCAACCAATGTGGAGTGCTCACATCCACAGGAGGGTGGTAGACAGTATTGTTTGTTTATCATGTCTGTGTTTTCTCTCTCTCTCAAAAATCAATACAGTCTCTGTTTTAGAAGGCCTGTCAGAAGGTATTATCTGCCTGAGTCTGGAAGGCTCCCCAGCACCACGGTGGTCTGGGTCTGACGCCAGCCCCCTGGGGCGGGGGTACAGGGAGAGCAGAGGATCCAAAAGACAGAGAGCTGATTTCCCCCTAGGAGCCTTCACACTCAGTCACTAACCCCCAGACACTCTCCATCCACCCTACTCAGGGAGGGAGAAGCTAGGCTACAGCCATCCCTGTCCACCATGACAGTCCAGTCACCAGCCATCCCCGTCACTATCAGATGAGAACAGCAGGAGATGGACACAGACCGACAGACACCTACCCATGACCTGCTCCCTCCCAACAGAACCAATATGGCCAGTGACATTTCCCTTGTTTGACCGATGTGTGGCGAGTGTTGGCTGTGGCCTAGAACAGGTTCATCCAGGGCAGGTCGCTCTGTGAGGTCCACAGCCCACCTCCAGGAGGCTGACACAAGGCTCCAGTCTGGGCCAGGCATCCTTAATCACTTTAACCAGAAAGTCAATACTGTGCATGAGTCAATTACCCAGAGAGGGGCCTGGAACCACGTGACCTGGGAGTCTCTCCTCCCTCCCTTATCCAGACAACCAATCTCTTGGACAGTCAAATCATATGCAGTTTATTAGATTCCAACCAGCAGGAGATCCTTACATTAATAGAGGCATAAATAACTTATGCTGCTCCCCATGGCTGTGTCTCGCTCTCCAACCTTCATGTGTCTCTTTCTCTCAATACTAGCAATGTAAAAAAACACACCGGCGCACAGTATGGGCAAATACAATGTTTGCATGGCTTGATAACCACTCACCTCTGTTATTGTTATTTCCCCCTCCCCCTCCCTGTTCTGGTCTAGTGGTGACAGAGTGTTGGTCCCCTCTCTCCCTCTCTCTGCTCCTGTCCCCTAATGACCCGCTCTGTCACACCACATACAATTAACAGTCGCTATGCAGAAAGCGATTACAGATCAGCCCCACCAGCCAGGCCCGGGCAGCCTGCGCCTCACCACGCCGGACCGCCCGGCATGCAGGCTAACTCCACAGCTATTGATTGATAAGATGTTCGGCAAACACAGGAGAATGACTATTTGACTACTTCCTGGTCTCATTCTTGCTGGCATCAAAAGTTTAAAAGTATTAGTAGGAGACAGAATGCGATCAGACCACCATCTAATTTGCCTCCAAATAACTTATACAGAATTTTCACGTGGACAGGGATTGACAGGTTTAAATGTACGTTTAGAGGCCATTCAATACAATACTCACCATTAAAACAAAATCAGTTGAGGTCAAAAGAGAAGACTAATTAACCTCAATTACCTCGACTGCACATTGACTCTGTACCGGTACCCCCTGTATGTAGCCTCGCTTGTTATTTTACCGCTGCTGTTTAATTATTTGTTACTTTTATTTGCAATTTTTTACAAAAAAACTTATTTTTATTGTTGGTTAAGGGCCTGTAAGTCAGCATTTCACTGCTAAGGTCGACACCTGTTGTATTCGGCGCATGTGACAAATACAATTACATTTGATATGAAAGAGGAAATAACAGTGCAGGTAGATGGTAATGGAAACTGAGCTAGAGGCTAGAGGTCAACCGATTATGATTTTTCAACGCCGATACCGATTATTGGAGGACCAAAAAAAGCTGATACCGTTTAATCAGACGATTTATATATATATATATATATATATATATATACACTGAATGAACACTTTTATTTTAACTTATTTCAATTTAGTCACATATAAATCATGAAACATGTTCAATTTGGTTAAATAATGCAAGAACAAAGTGTTGGAGAAGAAAGTAAAAGTGCAATATGTGCCATGTAAAAAAGCTAACGTTTAAGTTCCTTGCTCAGAACATATGAAAGCTGGTGGTTCCTTTTAACATGAGTCTTCAATATTCCCAGGTAAGAAGTTTTAGTTTGTAGTTATTATAGGACTATTTCTTTCTATACCATTTGTATTTCATATACCTTTGACTATTGGATGTTCTAATAGGTACTTCAGTATTGCCAGCCTAGTCCCGGGAGTTGATATGCTTGAAGTCATAAACAGCGCAATGCTTGAAGCATTGCGAAGAGCTGCTGGCAAACGCAGTAAAGTGATGTTTGAATGAATGCTTACGCGCCTGCTGCTGCCTACCACCGCTCAGTCAGACTGCTCTATCAAATCATAGACTTAATTATAATAACACACAGAAATACGAGCCTTAGATCATTAATATGGTCAAATCCGGAAACTATCATTTCGAAAACAAAACGTTTATTCTTTCAGCGAAATACGGAACCGTTCCGTAGTTTATCTAATGGGTGGCATCCATAAGTCTAAATATTGCTGTTACATTGCACAACCTTCAATGTTATGTCATAATTATGTAAAATTCTGGCAAATTAGTTCGCAATGAGCCAGGCGGCCCAAACTGTTGCATATACCTGACTCTGCATGCAATGAACGCAAGTGAAGTGACACAATTTCCCCAGTTAATATTGCCTGCTGACATGCATTTATTATAACTAAATATGCAGGTTTAAAAATATATACTTTTGTGTATTGATTTTAAGAAAGGCATTGATGTTAATGGTTAGGTACATTCGTGCAACGATTGTGCTTTTTTTCGCAAATGCGCTTTTGTTAAATTATCCCCCCGTTTGGCAAAGTTGGCTGTCTTTGTTAGGAAGAAATAGTCTTCACACAGTTCGCAACGAGCCAGGCGGCCCAAACTGCTGCAAAGACCCTGACTCTGTTGCACAGAACGCAAGAGAAGTGACACAATTTCCCTAGTTAAAAGAAATTCATGTTAGCAGGCAATATTAACTAAATATGCAGGTTTAAAAATATATACTTGTGATTTTAAGAAAGGCGTTGATGTTTATGGTTAGGTACACATTGGTGCAAGGAGAGTGCTTTTTTCGCGAATGCGCTTGTTAAATCACCCGTTTGGCGAAGTAAGCTGTGATTCATCGATTATATGCAACGCAGGACAAGCTAGATAAACTAGTAATATCATCAACCATGTGTAGTTAACATAATCACTAGTTAAGATTGATTGTTTTTTATAAGATAAGTTTAATGCTAGCTAGCACCTTACCTTGGCTCCTTGCTGCACTCGCATAACAGGTAGTCAGCCTGCCACGCAGTCTCCTCGTGGAGTGCAATGTAATCGGCCATGATCAGTGTCCAAAAATGCTGATTACCGATTGTTATGAAAACTTGAAATCGTCCCTAATTAATCAGCCATTCCGATTAATCGGTTGACCTCTACTAGAGGCACGAAATAGGTTAGAGGAAAAACAAAAAGGATTGGAGGAACTTATTCAAGAACGATCAAGTGTAATTTTTTTTTTTTTTAAAGTGAATTGGAAGGAACATTTTGAAAAATGCACTATAATTTCCTGTGTGAATGCCAACTTACGGAGGAGGAACTTCTTGAGGCAATTAAATATTTTCAGTCTGGAAAATCACCAGAGCTTGAAGGTAGACCAGTAGAGGTATATCAGACCTTTTTAGATGTACTCAAAGATCCATTTTAATCATGTTTTATTTACTCCTATAAAAATTATAGACTTTCAGGTACTCAACAAGGTCTGATTTCATTACTACTGAAACAGGACCCATGTCGTAAATATAAAGATCCAGTCCATTTAAAAAACTAGAGGCCTCTTACACTTCAATGTTGTGATGCGAAAATCCTGGCGAAATGCATAGCACATAAAATAAAAAAGATTTTACCAGATATTGTTCATCCTGATCAGACAGGTTTTTTACATGGATGATATACAGTTGAAGTCGGAAGTTTACATACACTTAGTTTGGAGTTATTAAAACTCGTTTTTCAACCACTCCACAAATTTCTTGTTAACAAACTATAGTTTTGGGAAGTCGGTTAGGACATTACATTTACATTTAAGTCATTTAGCAGACGCTCTTATCCAGAGCGACTTACATCTACTTTGTGCATGACACAAGTCATTTTTCCAACTATTGCTTATAGACAGATTATTTCACTTATAATTCACTGTATCACAATTCCAGTGGGTCAGAAGTTTACATACACTAAGTTGACTGTGCCTTTAAACAGATTGGAAAATTCCAGAAAATTATGTCATGGCTTTCGAAGCTTCTGATAGGCTAAATGACATCATTTGAGTCAATTGGAGTTGAACCTGTGGATGTATTTCAAGGCCTACCTTCAAACACAGTGTCTCTTTGCTTGACATCATGGGAAAATCAAAAGAAATCAGCCAAGTACTCAGGAAAACAATTGTAGACCTCCACAAGTCTGGTTCATCCTTGGGAGAAATTTCCAAATGCCTGAAGGTACAACTTTCAGCTGTACAAACAATAGTACGTACTTTTTGGAGAAATGTCCTCTGGTCTGATGAAACAAACATAGAACTGTTGGCCATAATGACCATCGTTATGTTTGGAAGAAAAAGGGGGAGGCTTGCAAGCCGAAGAACACCATCCCAACCGTGAAGCACGGAGATGGCAGCATCATGGTGTGGGGGTGCTTTGCTGTAGGAGGGACTTGTGCACTTCACAAAACAGCGAACATCATGAGGAAGGAAAATGATGTGGATATATTGAAGCAACATCTCAAGACATCAGTCAGGAAGTTAAAGCTTGGTCGCAAATGGGTCTTCCAAATGGACAATGACCCCAAGAATACTTCCAAAGTTGTGGCAAAATGGCTTAAGGACAACAAAGTCAAGGTATTGGAGTGGCCATCACAAAGCCCTCACCTTAATCCCATAGAAAATTTGTGGGCAGAACTGAAAAATCGTGTGCCAGCAAGGAGGCCTACAAACCTGACTCAGTTACACCAGCTATGTCAGAAGGAATTGGCCAAAAATTCACCCAACTTATTGTGGGAAGCTTGTGGAAGGCTACTCGAAACATTTGACCCAAGTTAAACAATTTAAAGGAAATGCTACCAAATACTAATTGAGTGTATGTAAACTTCTGACCCACTGGGAATGTGATGAAAGAAATAAAAGCTGAAAGAAATCATTCTCTCTACTATTATTCTGACATTTCACATTCTTAAAATAAAGTGGTGATACTAACTGACCTAAGACAGAGTTTTTACTAGGATTAAATGTCAGGAATTGTGAAAAACTGAGTTTAAATATATTTGGCTAAGGTGTATGTAAACCTCCGACTTCAACTGTATATGTAACATGTGTGTATATGTAGCAGAAAAGCTGTAAAAACAAAAAATTGTGTCCTCCGAAGATAAAAACACAGCGGAATCAGGACACAGAGAGATGGAGAGAACTGGTAGAGGAGAGCGAGAGGGAGAGACTGAGTGAGGATACACTCAACTGAGTTCTCATTTAGCCTTCAGAAGTCAGTCAAACTTTCCACCGTTTAATTATTTCTGATGGAATACGCAATGAGGGGACAAAGGCCATGAATTACTAATACACACACTGTGCATGATGCTATGAGTCACTGCCTATTGCCCAACTGCTCCTAGTCATTGAAACCTCCAGTAGGGTTGTGATCTCCTCTGTACTCATAAAGTAGGCTTTCACTGAGCTGATTCATTAGCTAGCAGAATGCTAAGCATAGTCGCTTCAGGAGGACAGAGATATGAGACCAATGAGACACGCACATATTCATATAATGGGTGCGTGTCATTTATGTTCAATGACTGGTGCTGTCAGCAATAGACTGTTACATATTTGTGTGTATTTTGTGACGGTCCTGAATTTGTCTGAACCGTCTCAGTACTTCTCCTTCCAATAGGGCGCTTCCCCTTTAATTCCCTATTAAATAGCCAGCATCAGCGGCGCAAAAGTGGGGTTGTGATGGTGGTGCAAATGAGGATGTGTTCAACCCTCAGTTCCGAAGCTTCTTTACTCCGTTTGTTTTGTTGTATTTTAAAGTGTGCTTTGTAGCCTTGTCGCAAGTTTAACCAGGACCGGACCCCACTCATTGCTTCCTTTGGACTACACAGATCTGTGGCGGATTGGATTGTCTGACTGACCGATTGACTACAACTATTTTGCATATGGTATTTCATTTGTTTGAGTGTGATGTATACCATGATTATTAATGTGGTCAGTTGTAGTTGAAGACTACTGAGATTTGATACTCTTTATGGTCGTGTGGTAAAAGAGTTGATATTTTGTTTGTGTGATTGAGACTGGGTTTACGCTACACTTTTATGAACCGACAAATATTGCATGACAAAAGGTCAGTTCCCTGAACTCCTTTACCGGGCTGGACTCGTTTAGGCCCGAGGTACGGGACTTTTCTGGAGGAACCAGAGCTCATTGTTTGTTATATTATTATGTGTGTGATCATTTATGTTGGTAATACAACCCACGCAAAAGAACACATTTGTTTTGAAGTTATTTCCAATGTTTTAAGGGTTTATGAAAACTGTATTTCCATACTGACTTTTACATGAGTCCTTTGTATTGGTGTAGACTGGACGGACCAGACGGGACGCATTCCCTTCCAAACAAAAAGGAGAAATCAATATTTTCTCTGGTAGGCACAACCTACCTGGCACCCCTGCAAACAATAACCTCAAGTCAAAACCGTTTCAATGTGTGTGTGTGTGTGCGTGCATGCGTATGTGTTATTGCTCATTGTAGAGATGCCTATAGAGAACAGAGAAGGGTAAATGTTTAAATCTAGTTGTGTTTTCCTTGAGAGACAAGGGCAGAGAGGCAAACAGAGAGAAGGTCAATAAATGTCATAGATACATTTGCTCTGGGAGGGAGAAAAGGCCTCTAGGGTTATTTTACAAGACAACAAGACTTGTATAAAGAAGTCATTCTATCACAGCAAGCCTATCACTCTCTGGCTCCTGTACAGAGCAAGTGTGTTTGTGAGAGAGGAGAGAGAGCGAGGTGGGGGTGGAAAGAAATAGAGAGAGAGAAAAAGGAAGAGAGTGAGCAAGAGAGAGCGGGAGGAAAGGAGTTAGAGGGATTGGGGGAGAGGGCGAGAGGAGGAGTTAGAGAGAAAGATTGATTGGGGGAGAGAGATGGAGAGTGAAGAATAGAGAACAATTAATTTGGGGAGAGAGAGGGAAAGAGGAGAAGGATAGAGAGGGATTGAGAGAGCGAGGGCGAGGATAAGGAGTTAGAGAGATGATTCAGGGTTATGATGACAACTTCAGTGTGTTTGGCCCTTAGACTGCCGTCTCTGCTGCATTACGCGCAGGCAGGCAGGCAGGCAGGCAGGCAGGCAGGCAGGCAGGCCGACTCCTTTAGGAACACTCTCCTCCTCTCCACTACAGTTCACTCAGAATACTCTCCACCACCGAGGCCCATCACACACACTGGGGGTCCCCAGAGCACAAAGAAACAAAGGGCATTCTGGGTGAAGTGAGGGGATCAAATTTGGGTTATGATAGTCAAAAGCAGCGTCTTGGGATTAAATGGATCCAGGGAGGATATTGATCCTATGTCTTGCTTTTAGAGTGCCTATTGCAGACTGAGCTGCAGTAAATGTTGCAGTAATGGTATAGTTCTGCCATAACGCTGGCAGAGAGCCCAGCATACTCTCAGATGTCTGGGAGAGAACACGGTTCTGCATTACCTCCGTCCGACCGTCTGTCCGTCCCTCCCTCCCTCATGGTCCTCGACAGCTGTAGCTCTCTCTAGCCCTCTCCACACAGTCACACCTAATAGAGTTTGCTCTCACACCAGAGTGCCAACAGTCCTGATTTCCTGTGTGGATATGCAGCTTGACCACCACCACCGCAGAAACACAACATTCCATTCAAACCAACCAGGACAAACCAGCTCCTTCACTCAGCAGCTCAGCCTGCCAGATCTGAGCAAACCGCCCCATCAAGTTAAACTATCAGACTGCGATGACTGTGGGCCCGTCAGTATGACAGAATGGGGAAATTGATACTTGACACATCAAATGACCTGCAGCTTCTCTTTCAGACTGTTTGGTCTTTTAAAGCATGACTGAATAAAGTCACATTGTCTGTTAGGCAGACAGGCAGGGCAGACAGACAGGCAGAGGAGACCGTAAATAGCGGGTGTAAATCCTGCCGGTGGCCGTCCTCTCCTCTGCAGTGGCCCTGACAGGGATTAAAGGAGCCATTCATTTTAGAGAAGAAATGAATGACTTAAAATACCATCAGCCTGCACTGGAGTTGCTGCCCGTCCCACCTAGCACTGTCTCTACCCACCCAGGCATGACGGATGGTCGCCCAGCCTGCCAACCCAACCATCCATCCCTGGCACCTGGCACAGTCTGCCTGCCTCACCAACACAGCGGGGCCTTTTTTATATATTTTGTTAATTGTTTTATGTAACCTTTATTTAACTGTGGCAGTTGGCTACCCACCACTTCCTCTACTTGCATCCTGGTATTACAGCTCAGCCAGCCCCAGTGTGTGAGTGTGTGTGTGTCCTAACAGGCCAGTGTAAATTCACAGTGTCACCAGCACCTAGTCAGGGAGAGAGGCTGCTTTTACGCCCGATGGACACGGAGTGAAGGGGAGGAGGAGAGAGGATGAATGGGGAAGGTAGAGCATGTAACCAGCCCTCTGTGGTTTGGGGCTGTGGTAGAGAGGCCACATGGTGCTAGGCTGGTGAGGGGGCATGGCTCTGGTAGGAGTGGTAAAGCATGGCTCTGGTAGGAGTGGTAAAGCATGGCTCTGGTAGGAGTGGTAAAGCATGGCCTGCAGTAGTCAGATGTAGCTTACCTCTCCCCAGCAGTTAGTGAAACCAGACACAGTAGTCCAAACTAGGGCTGTTACGGCGACCGTACTACCACCACACTAGAGGTCACGAGTCATGACCACAGTCAAATCCAGGTGGCCATTTCGTCACGGTAACTAGGCTTCTTCAAGCTCTGATGCTGATGGTCATTAGTAGCCTGCCAAACTTGCTCACTGCCTGGTACTCAGCACTCTGTTGTCCCTCTAACATCAATGCAAATGTAATCAAAGATCAAATCAAAAGACTTCACGACAGCCCATGAGCTCATGTTGCGCAACATTTCTTTCGGCTATGCAATTGCGTGAGTTTTGATGGCCTCTTAAAAAAAGAGGGGGAAAAAAATCAGCTTTCTATAGGCTAGGCCTACTATATTTATTTCTCAAATTTCCTGATATTAAGCACATTGCTTCTATTTACAACAGGAGTATAGCCTACCTGTCTGACATGAAAATGAACCACGGGAAAAGCCTCAAGTTCACTATTTAAGTGTATTGACATGTATTTATTTTACTTTTTCAAATCATAATTGCACACCTCATAGGCCTATTTGTTTTTTAAAAATGTTTTTATAAGATTTGTTTAACAACTAAAGTAGCCAAATAACTTCTTAAAATTAAGCACATTAACCCGCTTTACAACCAGTGTAGATCCTAACTGGCATACATAGGCTGCGCGTGAGTTTCAAGTTTGGGGAAGATACTTTTCACCATAAAAATGCACCTTAATAATAAAGCATTACGTGCATAATCACACTTGAGATCACTTTTGAGAATGGTGTTTTCCCGCTAATTGATTACATTTCAGAACATTTGGCTTATAGTCTACTGCCGTGTGCACATTGCTGCCCATATAATGTGAAGAAATAGCCTAATAGTTTATCAACATTTAAGCTAAACATTCTGATCTGTTGCATCGGCCTCATTGCTTTTAAAAGGTGGTGGTTGCATTAATTTGGGCTCTATCGCTTCCCACAACTGTCCCAGACTATGTTTGAAATAATTAATTTCACACAGAAGGACAAGTTGACCAATAGAATAGGTACATGTTTGTATTATGGGGGATAGTAGAATGACATAGGCAAGTACTTTGCTGTTCGTTAGGCCTAGTTCTTCTAACATCATCAATATGAATTCTATAACAAGGACATGTGCAGTTGGTCCCCGATGTGTCTGTCTTCACTTGTAGCCTACTTCGAAGCTGAGACACTGGTGAGAATGACTCGATCACGTGACAGGCATTGGCGAATAAGAATGGAGATATCTGAGAGAGCCACGAAAGTAAGAGGTGCTTCGGAGCAAGGCCATTAGCAGCCGGAATACGGCAATTATAATTATTATATTCAGCCCAAGGGCACAATGGCCACTGGCGGCAGAAGGCATGGATTTTTTTAGGGGGCATTACAGCCACACAAGGGGGATACCGCCAGGAAATTCAAGGCATCAAGTGTTGGTCAGATTATGAATGAGAGACTGATGAAGTGTGTGCAGCCTGCACATTAAACAAAGCAGAGCTCATGCCTTATGTTACTTTTTTCAAATCATTAAAGTCTCATCATGCAGCATTAGAATGTATTAAAAGTCGAAATATATAGCCCAACGTTTGTATCACAACTGTTTCATTGTTAACTGCTCAACATAGAATAGATGCACGTGCGCACTCCCTCATAAATCATTTGGAGAAATTATCCTTTCTATGTTGATTCAGCTATGTCCAATTGTATTCTTCATACTATAAAATAATGCCACGGAATTCTAAGCAAAATCTTATCTGCTAAATGAACTTGTGTAGCCCACAGCCATATGGCATAGCCAGATCAGGGCCTAACATAAGGACAACTCAGAGTATACTATTCTGTTCTTCTTCATATCATGTTTCTTTAGACCTGTCTAAAATAAATAGTGGATTTATTGTGATGGTGTAGGCTATATTACATGGCTTTATTAGACTTCTTAAAATAAACATGTTCCAAAGATCTGCATTAGTGGCTTGCAGGCTATGCGTGGAAGCCAGGAGATGCTAAACGTGTTTATGTTAATTAACGATCAATTACCATGAGACCAGCAGTAATTTTCTTGACAATCACCGGCTGACAAAATGTAATGATTCTCAGCCCTAGTCCAAACCAACAGATCCACTCTAGGAAACGTTACAGGACTTGCCTTTTGAACACATGCAGGTGTAGATGGAGCTTGTGGAAATCCAAGATGTCGCTGTTGAAGGAGTGATCATCGGCTCAAGTTGCTTATGTATAAAAATGAATCAGGATCTAATCCACAGAACCAGATGGAAACCTACACCCTTCATTACCAAGAGACTACCACTATAATTTCATCTCTCCAACTATGGCATCAGGATTCAACGTAAATGCCATGGTGGATATTAAATGAGTGATCGGCCGTGTATAAAATCATAGAACAGCACATTGAGCCAGCGACAGTAAGTGAGTGGGTGGTGCTGGGGGGTTAACGGCTTGCCTGCCAGCGCGAGACCTCTCATCTCATCAGTAAGTCGTCAGTCCTTCTGCCTGGACGCCGCTCTGCCCCCCACCTCCCGCCTCCCACGCTTCCTGTTCCCTGGCCTTACTAAATTACCCCTCAGCACCAAGGCCACAGAACGGTGGACTACACAGACACAGCAGCATTAACCCTTTCTACACTACAAGTCTAGTCTGAAACCAGGAAGAAAGAAAGCATTGTATTTGTGACAGCTGTGTACTTTAAGTACCAGGGCCTCTGTACCGGCAAGACAATTATCCTGACAAGCTCTCAACATTTTGCATGACACCCATCAAAAAAGACAGCAATGTCAAACTCTGGAGGAGAGGATAATGTCAAAATAAACACCATGAAATCAGAAAACACAGATAAGCTCAAATCCCCATTTCCATACAATCAGAACACATCATAGTGCAAAGCTGAGAAAATCCCCCTTTCAAGAGTTTAGCACTGTCTGTACATGTCCAGGATATACCTCAAGTTTCAGCTCGGAGCAAAACCAGCTTATCGGCCAAGAAATGTGCAGACACATGTACTAGCCTGGCTCTCATAACCCTGAGTCAGTTTCCCCCCATATGAAAAAGCTATTGGAAACCACTCTGCATAGCACTCTTCCTTTCTCTCCCCTGTAAGTGGCCCAATAAATAAAGCCACAGGTAGGGATGTACTGTGGGGAAACACCCAGCAGTGTGCAGGTATCCCATTCTGATATATAGCCATGCCAGCAATATCTCTTGCTGTAAAACAGTGCACTCCTCCTCCATAGAGCTGAGTGGGTAGTAGTGAGCCACACCATTGTGTGTGTGTGTGTGTGTGTGTGTGTGTGTGTGTGTGTGTGTGTGTGTGAGTAAATGGATTAATATCCCACACTAGGAACCACAACACATCTGGTTGGCATGGGACGCTTTAGTGCCAGCATTAGGAAACTTTTCCCAGCAGCACTGAGTGAGTGATTTGAGCATGTTCCAGTTGGAGCTTTATGAGCAGTAGGTGAAAGCAGGTACTGGGGTTCTTCTCCCATGAGTCAGCTAGGATGGTGGAAAAAGCCAGGGTTTCTGCTTTACTCATGGGTTAATGTCCACTAGATAACTAGGAGGGTATGACTGGGAAGTGAGGATGAAATGATCCGGAAAGACACACTGTACAGTGAGGCTGCTTTGGTTGTCACAGTGTGTCGTAAATTCACCACAGAGACTATTTCACACCTGCGGGAACAGTTCTGTCATGGTCCTTAGGCCCAGGGCCTTGGTTTCCCCTCACCTGAGGTGATGTGGCTTGGCCCTGTAGCAGCCCAAGGTTCAGGGTGGTGGTGGGTACTGGACACGGCTGCCTGTGTTTGCTCATCACAGCCCAGTCATGCCGGTTGTTTGCACAACGCCTCCCACACACTGTGGGAAAAATCTCATATGGCTGGCGGATTGGGCTGGGAAGGATGGGCCCCTGTGTGTGTGTGTGTGTGTGTGTGTGTGTGTGTGTGTGTGTGTGTGTGTGTGTGTGTGTGTGGTGTGGTGTGTGTGTGTGTTTGCCCACGCACTCAGGGAGTGTCACGTCTATTACTGGAGTCGTTGAGAAATGGCCTGAAGAGTAGAGCCCTGCAGTATAGACTCAGCTCTCTCTGTCTGTATGGCCCTGACTGCAAGTCTCAACAAATACAACAATATAACAGAGAGGAAAGGAGAGAGGAAAGGAAAGGAAAAGAGAATCCGCAAAATATGATTATTCCGTCTTCCGCCAGCCCTATCTGTAATTAGCTGGTGGTGGTGCACGTGAAGAATGGCCCAGCTGATAGCTTAGAACGTGTGTGCGCACATGTGTGGGACTGTGGGGTCTGCTGCACGGCTTGCCCATACACTCACACACGAGCACACACACACACACAAGCACACGCACACACACACACACGTGATACACAGTATCTCTGCAGACTTCCGCAGGCCCTGCTGTAAGCCAAGCCAGTAAAAACAGAGAGGATTATGGATCAGACTTTACAGGTTAGTAAGTCATGACAAGCACCTCCAGCAGGTTCATAAATCAGATGGGGAGACTCCATGGAGAGAGGGCTGAATTACACTTACACACACACACACACACACACACACACACACCTCTGTCAGCGTAATCTTTATGAAAATGCCTATGTAATAACCTACTCTTTATCCTAGGCCACACATCATACATTTCACACCGTGTGTGTGTCGCACAAGTCAAACATAAGGACTATGGCATTACAAATCCAGCAAACATATATTTCTTATTAGCCCACTTCAGAATTAGTCATCACCATTTTACCCAAAACCCATGAAATCACAAACTAAAGACAATCCACGAAAACAAGGACTGTAATAATGTACGCTCACTCCTACAGTGGTTATAACAAACAACCACTTGAGGCAAACAACAAATGTCTTTGATAATTGCGTAGCACTAAACACTGAGCAATCTGATTCCTAAATGCCAAACAATCAACAACTCACAAGGCCATTAAATGAACAAAACTTTTTGTCCCGCCGTCTGTTGAAGACAGAGGTTAAAACTACTTATCCTGCAGCAAAAGTACAGGCATTTAAAATATAGAAGACAAAGTTGAAATGAAAGCAGAGTTAAGTTAGCAATACAATGTAAAGGGCTTAGAGTTATTAAAGTATGTTTCCGCAGACACACTGAGCACAGAAACCAGGGCACAAGCTAGCATCAGAGGTGGCATGGAAACATTCAAACCACTACACGCTCATGGCCACAATGGTCTTCCTGGTGCGACAGTTTCCTGTCCTCGTGGTTATAAGAAGGAATCGAAAAAGAACATTCAGAACGGTCTAGTGCTGGGCAAACACGCCATAACAAACACACACTAGTATCTCAAAGCGAAGAAGACTAACAGGCATAGTTGGAGAAGGCAGAGTTTGTCAGTGCAGGAAATTATGAATCTGATGGTGAACTTAATGAGGCATACGAAAGCCGTTCTGAATGGATGAGAATGGATGTACACATGAAGACCAGAACTGCAGAAAACAACCAAGTGGTGTCTACCACCCCAGGGAGAAGACGACTGTACAGACTGGCTGCTTTGGGTCTTGGGTTGATGTGTATCCTACAAGCTACTCTCACTATCACCCTGCGTCTCCTCTACAGAGACTCTTCAGAGACTAGCTACATCAACATGACCAAAGTAAAAGACCAGTTACAGGTTGAGAGAGATGGTCTTCAGACAGAGCTCCCTGTCCTGGAGTTGAACAAGCCTGGGATGGAGGCGTTTTAAATCCAGTTTGTACTACATCTCTACTGAGAAGAGAAACTGGGTGGAGAGCAGACAGGACTGTGAGGAGAGGAGCTGACCTGGTGGTCATAAAACAGCAGAGAGGAACAGGTATTTGTCAACGGATTCTGGGAAGTCTGGATTGGTCTGACGGACAGAGATGAAGAGAGGATCTGGAATTGGGTGGATGGCACACCGCTTACCACTGGGTACTGGGCAAGTCGACAGCCTAATAGTCATCTAGGACGGGACGAGGACGAGGACTGCGCTGAACAATGGCCACGTCCTTTGATGCACCAGGCAGCGAAGTGCATTTCTGGTCCTGTGAGAAATCGGCCTAGACGTAACTAAAACTTCAAACCCAACTAAAGTTAAACTCAACTGCTCTCGGACAGGACGTCATTAACAAAGACATCAGTGCTAGTGCTTAGTTACACAAATTAATAATGCTAATTATTTGTGCTTAAACATGCACTGTCGATTTCACTTACCGTATTGTTTATGTTCTCTTTCTCCATTTGTAGTCATGGAGTGTCAAAACTGTCATTTTCAAATTGAATTAATAAACTGTATTTCAAGTTGTATTAATAAACTGTAATACTGTATAAGTTTGTTCCTGTGAGTCTGTGTGGCTGTGAGTCTGGTGCGTGAAGAGTCTCCGGGTTTGAGTGGTACAGACAAATTCAATCTATGGAAAAACCTGAGACTGCAGAGAGGCTGGAGTCGACAAGCAGAGAGAGGGGGGAAGCAATAAACCAATATTAATAGAAACCAGTCTGATTTATCAATGATCCAGTGCCTCTAATTAATTAGATACACATTTTATATGAAACTACGATTCACACGCCTCTGAAGGTTTAAACATTACAGTCGCTTTTATGTAGCGGTAAGCCCAATGCTCTTCAACAGTCTATATAAATGTGGTCGGTGTGAATTAAAAACGTGCTCTGTTGGAAAACCATAAAAGGGAGATCTAGGAGAGTTGTTGATTTGAGTTACAGCCAGTCGATGCACATCAGTGAGGTCCAGTACTAGTGGACTGAGACGACAGAGAGAAAGTCAGGCTCTGCTGTTAACAATGCAGAGGGTAACACTGCCGGGGAAACCTATTTCAGCCTGGACCAGGAGGGAGGGAGGGAGGGAGGGAGGGAGGGAGGGGAGAATTTCTGACCAGGCTTCACTCCAGTAAATCCCTCCACTGCCATACTGCAGAGGTGTGGGCAGTGGCTCGTCTCCCTCTCCTTCTTCCTCTCCCACCACAGAATTGTAGGACGCGAGCCTGCCAAATATGCTCAACACTGCAAGTGCCAGAGCTTTGGCAGGACATTGGTCAATCAGGGGGAACATAGTAATTACACTGTCCATAGACAGAATACAAGGAATGGGGCCAATACAGCCATTTCAACCATTCAGTGTAATCCTCTGTGTGTGTGTGTGTGTGTGTGTGTGTGTGTGTGTGTGTGTGTGTGTGTGTGTGTGTGTGTGTGTGTGTGTGTGTGTGTGTGTGTAAATCAAAGTGTACTATTTGACACTTGCTTGATGAAACAGAGTGAATCCGTCTTTCAGTGCTCTGCTAGTTTACTGTGGTTATCAACAGGACGGCAGAAGTGGGCTGAATAAATCCAGAAAACAGCACCATTTCAAAATGCTCCCTGACAGCTCAGTCAAAACAAGAGCAAAACTAGAACTGGCAATCAATAGAATAAACTACAAGGAATACGCCAGAGTCCCTGAACACAGCAGAAATAGACATGGCCGTCAGTAAAACTGTATGATCCTTACAGACAGGGAGCTTGATTAATCGTGGCGGATATCTTCTGATGAGTGAGAAAATGTAAATGTATGTCAAAAGGATCTCCAATCTGATGCAGATCTGATGATGTACACAGACATGAGTTACACACCGAGGACATTCATACAGATATTTACTGATGTAAAGTTTATTCGTGTTGTGTTATTATGTCTTACAATGTGATTACGCTGATTGCTCGCAATCCACATTCCTATCAACCTTGTTGATTGGCAATAAAAGGTTTCCAATTCAAATGCAAAAAAAGGGCTTTACAGCAGAAGCCTGGCAGGGTTATGACCCTGTTTCATTACGGCCCTCTAAGCTTCATCCACATGGGTAGGAAAGACCATAAGCCAGAAGTCTCTGGTCACATTAAACCTTACTATCCAGCAGTGAGAAAAGGTCAGGGTTGAAGGTCAAACCAGTGAAACTGACGAAGACGAAAGGGTGTCAGGAGGGCCATTAAGTCCTAGCTTGTCGTCAAGGTATGGAGCAGAAGAGAGGAGGGATGGCCACAGTAAAGTGGTTCTGCCATTACACTGGGGAGAGAGGGCGGGTGAGCGGACAGGGAGGAAGACGGAACCCAACATGAGAGAGGTCAGGACCTTCTAATCTCTTATAAAAACGCCTCGTCTTCTGAGCCTTGACATCCCTAATGGAACAGACCGCTTGGTGACTGGTCCAAAGCTCTGGAATGTTCAGTGAGGGAATATGCTAACCGCAAGATTCTCCTTTAAATATCTTGGAATTCTGTGCTTGTTTTCTTCATTCTTTGTTGACGTTGTTCTGTCTTCGCACACTGCATAATCATGTTCATTTTGACAAAGTTGTGGTGAGTAGGGTTTTTGCTGAATCCTAGCGTTAGCAGAGCTATTGTGGTCTCAAATCCATGTCTTCCTTCAGAGCAGCACGGTTGTCACCGAACATGACTAGCTCAACAACAAAAAATACATCTAAAGGCCTGTCTTTCCTGAAGATGTATTTACTGTGGAGGTTGTTTTCACATTACCTATCTGCTAGTAGAATGTATTCTCTGTCTATTTAAGAGCAAAACAACTGCTTTCAATTCTATTTCTGATACCCAGCTCTCCACAGAATCATTTTGTGGTCTACCGCATCCGTCATGTAGCATGCCACGTGGCCAGCTGACCAAGTTAATTAGTGGCAAGCCAACAAACACAAGGTCAAGTGACATATGGTCAAGTGACATGCTAATTAATTGTCAACAAAGAAGCAGCTTCCATATGCAGACATGATGAAGACTAAGATGCATTACTAGACATGTAACATGTAATTCCACAGAGAGGCTGAGGTTGAATGGAAGGCTAATCCAAGACACCAGACAGTTGACCAACAAATACAGTCTGGTAGTAGTCATATTAAACACCACACTAAACCCAAACAGAGAGGTGAGTTAGTAAGAGGTAGCGGGTAGCATTGCTTTGCACTGCTTAGATTTTCTTAACTTTGCTCTGCTCTGCCTTGCATGTTACCTCAGAGTGTGACGCCTCTGCCCTCGGGCTCAGCTGGCTCTGGCTGACAGCACCCGGTCAGGGCCCCCACCCAGGGTTACGGGAACATTTAGGGTAGGACTGGGCACTCTGGCGGCCAGGCAGTCGCTCCAATTACAAAGCCACAAGTCCTCAACGGCTGACCAGGGGGATACACGAGTCCCATCTTCCAAACGTCTGGAAAGACGAATGAAGGTGGCAACTGATAACTGACGAAATTGTATGCACTCACTACTCACTCGACAAGAGCGTCTGCTAAATGACTAAAATGTCAAATGTAATGTGCCGAGATTTGAAGAGCCCAGGGGAGAACAGAGTACTGATCTACCTGCCATCATCTTCTGGGCCTCATAGGGCTCCATGTAGCCATCGTTCTCTGTGCTGGTCTGGGTCACCTTCTCAGTGGTGGCCTGGGTCCCCCCGTCCTGCTCCGCATCAAACGGGTCTGCATAATCATCCAGGATAATGAGCTGGAGAGAGAGAGAGAGAGAGAGAGAGAGAGAGAGAGAGAGAGAGAGAGAGAGAGAGAGAGAGAGAGAGAGAGAGAGAGAGAGAGAGAGGGAGGGAGGGAGGGAGGGAGGGAGGGAGGGAGGGAGGGAGGGAATGAGAGTAGGTGAGAAAAGATTAGAATACATTTAACTGCTCTGTTTAAAACCACAACACATTCCGGAGCCCAGGGAGTTACATTTTCTCCTCGTCTCCTGCCTCTGCAATGTAACTGGAACCTTAGGAGAGGAGGTGACCGTATTAGTGGTAGTACCCGTCTGGGCTCTGCAGGAACATGTGATCTCCACACGTCACAACACCCAGACAGAAGATTAAGAGAGAGAGAGACATAAATAACAGTCTCTTCCTCCGTGTGTCTCAGTTCCACCATCTCCTCTTTAGACTTAGTGCTCCCTTCTACGTCTAATTATACCGTGGCACTCTGACAGTGCCGGCTTTTCAAAGAGCGGGGAGAAAAAGAGGACAGCCCGCAACTGGTAAACTGTCTTAAAGAGAAACAATTCTGCAGATGTACAGGGATTTGGCTGCGAGCCATGGCTAATTGCAGTCTTGCTCTCTTTACTAAGAATGTCTTGCAGAAGCTGGCAATTAAGTGGACATCCTGTCCTGAGCCCCAGAAATACAGCCAACTCTTAGGGTATCAAAATGACTGTCCACACACAGTTTCAGCATCTCTGGCCAGAGCATTTTCCTGAGGCCCAAGAAAACTGCTCCCCTTTACATACAGAATTCTCTTCCAGATAACAAAGTAAATATTTCAAGTTCTCTCCCATCTGCCATGTTGGACAGGGACTCCAAAGAGAGAGGCTGACCAAAGGGGGTTTGGACCAGAGGGGTGTTGGACTGGATACTACCAGTACCAGGAGGTGAACATGCATGGGCTATCTTCAATTGGGACTCTTCAGAATCAATAGTGGTGCCAATCTGTTCACCCAGCGGGCAGACAGACGGACTGGAGGAGTGGGGGGTGCTGGGTCCAAAATCTGAGAAACAACTCAATTGAGACCTACCCTGACTAAGTCAACACACACACACACACACAAAATGTGCAGACAAGCATACTGTACATTGACAATCACACACAGGACACATTTGCACAGACAATCACACACACGCAGTCAAGCACACACACGCACACACAGGAAAGGAGTCGATTGGCACTACACCCCATGAGTCATACATTAGCAGGAAGGGGTTGGTTTTCACTCTAAATAAGCTCTTCAGTCATCTAGTGGACAGAGCTGGGCAATCCTAGGGTGAACTAGGCTAACGCATGTCATGGCTGTACCGCCAACCAACCAACTGTCCTTAAACATAACCACAGCCCTTCCTCCACACCCTTCTCAGGAATACAGCCCACAGGGGAAGACACCTGCCAAGCCTCGCAGGTGGGGACTTTAAGGGGAATTGAGGAATCCAGTACAATACAATCCATTTCTAAAGCATTTCCCCAACTCCAGGTTTTGACAACACCTGGGAAAGCACCGTTCTTCCCCTTCTGATCCAGTTTTGATTTTACTGAGCAAGATAAGATACGATATACAAAACTGAAACCTTTCAAAGTGCAAAGCATTAAAGAGTGAAAGTTCACCTTGGATGATGCAATGCTGCGTAGGGTAAGAGGAGCGGATGATTTATAGGAGGTAGGCGGCATATGCTCTAACAGATCACCTACACAAATCGGTAGATTAGTCCCTAGGCAGGTTTAAAAAAATACCCTTAAAATGTGCTTCATACTGGCTACAGTGTGTTATACACCGATGGCCCGCCTCCTGCTTTTCCATCTGTTTTCAGGACATAACATAACTAGGACTAGTTTGCCACAGCGTAATTATGGGTTCCTCCTCTGTTTTTCTTCTGTGATATTAAAAGAGGAAATGCATCCAATGCAAACACTCTTTTGGCTTGTTTTTCTACCACAAATATAATGCATCTCACGCACAACTTTAATTCAATTCAGCCAGTCAGGTTAAAGATGTTCCTGTCCCTGACACTGAAGTATTCAACGGTTACAAATGGCATGTTTCCGTCACATGGAGTATCTTTATCCACCTCACACTATATACCACCTTCGGTCTGTGTCCATGTGGATACAGTAGCACAGCCCAAACCAGATACTAAGTAATCCTGACCAAAACAGGGGAGAGTGTACTTACAGCCAGCCCAGAGGACTGGCAACCCAGTCTGACTGAACACATTCCATGTGGGAGAGAGCAAGAGAGAGAACCTCAGAGCGTTAAGCTGCCTCTGTAGGGCAGGCAGCAGTGTAGGCAGCAGTGTATGCCAGGAGCTGTCTGTTCGTCCACGTGGTAAACCCAGCAGAGAAAGCCTGGTTTAGTAATTAAGGGAAACTGTGCCTTATGACTGGCATGCCTTCAACCCCATACTTACTATATCTTAGTGTATATGAAAGTAGATCTTCAACGACTCATGTCAGTGCCCTCCTCAGAGAGGGCACGATACCTGTCAGCAGGACAGTTCTACTCTACGTCCTCATTCTACACCTTTCCCTTGTTAGTGTACTGCCACAAAGCTGTAGCTAGCTTAACGACGGATGGCCGCCATGCCCACAAACATTATATTGGATTGTGTGGTCCTGTCATCAAACAGCAGGGACCAAAAAAGATTTATGTATTAAACAAAGTGGAAAAGAACATTGCAATCAAGCCAGACATACTGTATATTTAGCCCTGTGACTGGTCTTGTTCGCTCAATCATTTGCCACAGTCAGCCGATGAAAGCTCTTTTTAGCACGTGGTAATGTTGCTGCTGCTGAGGGAGAGAGGAGAGCCATTCTGCTTGTCCTCTGGAGCCTGAAGTGGAGGATGATACTGAGGCTGGTTCTGGATGGCAGTGTCCTGCCTCCCACCACCTCTCCTTATCACTTAGTACTAGCTACCCCACCAGATTTTCATATTTTAGAACTATTTTTTTTCCAGAGATTTTAATTTGTGTCGACAGCGATTTCTCTGCCTAAGATGCCAAGAAACAGCCTTAAAAAAAAAACGTAGAAAACAAGCAATGGAATGGGCAAACTACATTCCATTTGACATTTCTCCACATCAATCTTACAGTTCCATATCCATTATTCAGTAAAAATGTATTTAGGGGAAATAAGCAAATGAAAGTAAAAGTTGGCAGTTACCACACTACGTGGGTGTTGACTCCCCTGCCTTGGGCCACATCTAAAAAGTATTTGGGAGGAGGGGTTCAATTAGTCTGAGTGTTTTTGGGAGTTACCCCTTCACTGTAACGGTCCCGCCACACTGCACTAATGCTACCCAGCTGGAAGAAAAGGGAACATGGAGAGAGGGGACCATCAGAGACGAGGCTCTGCCTGCATGCCTGCCTGCCTGCTTCCCTACCTGCCTTCCCGGGGCCTCCCTGCCTACCAGTTTCCCTGCCTGCCTCTCTGCCAGCCCGCCCGCTTCCAACCCTCCCTGGCGGCCTGCTTGCCTGCGGACCCACCATCTGTCTGCTGGCATGTCAGGGTATGTCAGGACCACAGCCAAGCCACCACATGAAAGTCAAATTCACCCACAGTGAGTGCAATACTGCAGTGCTTCTATATAGAGTGCTATACTGTATGTGAGCTTTTCTAAGCAGAGATGTAAGCTGTGAGTAGCCTAACAAAGCAACCCTGTAGACTTATGACATCTCGCCCCCCCCTGGAAGCAGTCAGGACATATCACTACACTGCAGCAGCACAGACAGAACATACTTAATGACTCCCAGCCTGGTGTCGTGCTGAGCTACCAGGTTCACCAGGTCTTACACCTGCAGCTGCTTAGATAGCCAGGCAGCCATAGTAGGAGAAAAAGCCCCACACTGCTTAAAATACATTGCAGCTCTCAAGGAATGAAATCTCTTTCGAATCAGTGTGAGCCTAGTGAGAGCATTATCTTAGGAGAGAGAGTGTAACAGGCACCTGCCACTTGGCATTCCACACAGTTAGCAGAGAGAGAGCTTCTGAGATTACAATTCAATTGGGCTGCAGTCCTCCATTATTTATTCATGTATTTATTTATTTATTTAACCAGGTAGGCCAGTTGAGAACAAGTTCTCATTTACAACTGCGACCTGGCCAAGATAAAGCAAAGCAGTGCGACACAAACAACACAGAGTTACACATGGGAAAAACAAAAGTACAGTCAATAACACAATAGAACAATCTGTATACAGTGTGTGCAAATGAAGTAAGGAGGTAAGGCAATACATTTTCCAATAGTGGCAAAGTAATTACAATTTAGCAATTTACACTGGAGTGAGATATGCGCAGATGAGGATGTGCATGTAGAAATACTGGTGTGCAAAAGAGCAGAAAAACAAAAACAAATATGGGGATGAGGTAGGTAGTTGGTTGGATGGGCTATTTACAGATGGGCTGTGTACAGCTGCAGTGACTAATAAGCTGCTCTGACAGCTGACGCTTTAAGTTAGTGAGGGAGATGTAAGTCTCCAACTTCAGTGATTTTTGAAATTCGTTCCAGTCATTGGCAGCAGAGAACTGGAAGGACAGGCGGCAAAAGCAGGTGTTGACTTTGGGGATGACCAGTGAAATATACTTGCTGGAGCACGTGCTACAGGTGGGTGTTGCTATGGTGACCATTGAGCTGAGATATGGTGGAGCTTTACTTAGCAAAGACTTATAGATGCCATTGAGCCAGTGGGTTTGGTGACTAATATGTAGCGAGGACCATCCAACGAGAGCATACAGGTCGCAGTGGTGGGTAGTATATGGGGCTTTGGTGACAAAATGGATGGCACTGTGATAGACAGCATCCAATTTGCTGAGTAGAGTGTTGGAGGCTATTTTGTAAATGACATCGCTGAAGTCAAGGATCGGTAGGATAGTCAGCTTTTACGAGGGTATGTTTGGCAGCATGAGTGAAGGAGGCTTTGTTGTGAAATAGGAAGCCAATTCTAGATTTAACTTTGGATTGGAGATGCTTAATGTGAGTCTGGAAGGAGAGTTTATAGTCTAGCCAGACACCCAGGTATTTAAAGTTGTACACATATTCTAAGTCAGAACCGTCCAGAGTAGTGATGCTAGTCAGGCGGGCGGGTGCGGAGAGCAATCGGTTGAAGAGCTGCATTTAGTTTTACTAGCATTTAAGAGCAGTTGGAGGACACAGAAGGAGTGTTGTAGGGCATTGAAGCTCGTTTGGAGGTTTGTTAACACAGTCTCCAAAGAAGGGCCAGATGTATACAGAACGGTGTTGTCTGCGTCGAGATGGATCAAAGAATCTCCCGCAGCAAGAGCAACATCATTGATATATACAGAGAAAAGAGTCGGCCCGAGAATTGAACCCTGTGGCACCCCCATAGAGACTGCCAGAGGTCCGGACAACAGGCCCTCCGATTTGACACACTGAACTCTATCTGAGAAGTAGTTAGTGAACCAGGCGAGGCAGTCATTAGAGAAACCAAGGCTGTTGAGTCTGCCGATAAGAATACGGTGATTGACAGAGTCGAAAGTCTTGGCCAGGTCGATGAAGACGGCTGCACAGTACGGTCTTTTATCGATGGCGGTTATGATATCGTTTAGGACCTTGAGCGTGGCTGAGGTGCACCCATGACCAGCTCGGAAACCAGATTTTATAGCGGAGAAGGTACGGTCGGATTCAAACGGTCGGTGATCTGTTTGTTCACTTGGCTTTCGAAGACTTTAGAAAGGCAGGGCAGGATGGATATAGGTCTGTAACAGTTTGGGTCTAGAGTGTCTCCCCCTTTGAAGAGGGGGATGACCGCGGCCACTTTCCAATCTTTAGGAATCTCAGACGATACCAAAGAGAGTTTGAACAGACTAGTAATAGGGGTTGCAACAATTTCGGCCGATAATTTTAGGAAGAGAGTGTACAGATTGTCTAGCCCGGCTGATTTATAGTGATCCAGACTTTGCAGCTCTTTCAAAACATCTGGATTTGGGTGAAGGAGAAGCGGGGGAGCTTGGGCCAGTTGCTGTGGGGGGTAGAGAGCTGTTGGCCGGGGTTGGGGTAGCCAGGTGCAAAGCATGGCCAGCCGTAGAGAAATGCTTATTGAAATTCTCGATTATCGTGGATTTATCAGTGGTGACAGTGTTTCCTAGTCTCAGTGCAGTAGGCAGCTGGGAGGAGGTAATCTTATTCTCCATGGACTTTACAAATATGCCATAACTTTTGGGAATTAGTGCTGCAGGATGCGAATTTCTGTTTGAAAAGGCTAGCGTTTGTTTTCCTAACGGACTGTGCGTATTGGTTCCCGACTTCCCTGAAAAGTTGCATATCGCGGGGACTATTCAAAGCTAGTGCAGTATGCCACAGGGTGTTTTTGTGCTGGTCAAGGGCTGTCAAGTCTGAAGTGAACCAAGGACTATATCTGTTCTAAGTTCTACATTTTTTGAAAGGGGCATGATTATTTAAGATGGTGAGGAAAGAACTTTTAAAGAACAACCAGGCATCCTCTTATGACAGGATGAGGTCAATATCCTTCCAGGATACACGGGCCAGGTCGATTAGAAAGGCCTGCTCGCAGAAGTGTTTGACAGTGATGAGGGGTGGTCGTTTGACCGCGGACCCATAATGGACGCAGGCAATGAGGCAGTGATCGCTGAGATCATGGTTGAAAACAGCAGAGGTGTATTTGGAGGGCAAGTTGGTCAGGATGATATCTATGAGGGTGCCCATGTTTACGGATTTGGGGTTGTACCTGGTAGGTTCCTTGATCATTTGTGTGAGATTGAGGGCATCTAGCTTAGATTGTAGGACGTTAGAACTAGGAAAATAGACCAATCTTCTTTCTCCCACACCATCACATGCAGACCAAGTGGATCTAACAGGCAATTATCATATAGAGCATCTGGGGCCATAAAAGGGAGAACATTAAAGTCTTCGTTTGTGGTCATCGTATAGGATGATAGGGTTTTGGCAGTATGCTGCACCAATGTATAGCTTCCCCCCCCACATCCAAACTTTATTGAGTTAACTATGCCATTCCGTCATTGACATTTTATAAGCAAAATCCAACTCCTCAAGCAATAAACACTAACAAATAAATAATAACAAAAGTAAACTACCATTGGATGCACCAGATAGTCATGTGTGTGCGTGCGTGTCTAATATGACAGCCAGCGGCCCTGCCAGCCATCTGAGTAGCCACCTGAACGACTGGTGACAGTCATGTACTGTGGAGACGTTACACGGAAATGTGACAAATGTCACAGCTTGTCCAGAAAGGATGAGGGATGTCAGAGCTACTGGGGGCTGAGGGGAGGAGGAGGGGAGGGGGAAAAAAGGGACTGGCATTTGTGATTTATGTCTCCACGCCACAGGGAATTTGAGCCACTGATAACCTAATACAACTCAGGGCTTAGCTGCTCGATTGAATTAGGGCGTTTCAAAGGGCTCTTTTTTGCTGCCATAACTCTTTTGTTCTTAAGTTTGAAAAAATGATATCAGAACTGTTTACACTCCAGCATGTTTACACTCCTGTTTAGACAAATATTAATTTAAAAAGGGAAATTTAACAACAGATAACATCACACTGCCTATTGCTGACTGCTCCAACTTACCTTCAACTAGAAATACAGGATACATGCAATCAGCTCAGTTCCAGTCATCTGAAGCTAACAGCTTGGCATCAAACATTGCCACACGGCAATTTACTAAAGCAGAACCAATTGCAACCTCTGTTGTTGACACAATACAGCTACTATCAATAAGATACTTGTATGATTCACAGATGGGAGAGGAAATCTGGTTAGGACTCAATGGAACCCAATTGAGAAGCATGACTCCACCTGGGGGCTATATTCCTCTCAAACGAGTGAAAAGACTGTATAGATGGAGCTTTCCCAATATACAGCTCTGACGTTAATGAAACTTTATTACAACATCTCCTAATAGACCAGGGTTGTTGGCCTGGGAATCAGCATGTGGCTCTATGGGCCTCAACAAGGACGTGGCAACGCCAACCCTGAATGCCTACTTAAGAGCCAGGGAAGATAGCTGCTAGCTAATCAAATGGATGTTTTCCATGAGCACCCATTGTTTTCAATCAGCCACAAGCAATAGAAGCTACAGTAGAGCAATGCTAAGTGGAGGAGAGCACTTCTCATAAGTAAAGTGAAATCATGTTTGTCTCCTTGCAGCTGAATTAATTTGTCAGCTTTGCTTTTAGCCTTATTAAAGCACTCTCAGGCTCAATGTTCCGAGGTTAAAGCATGTTGCTTGTTTGGTAAAGGCTGAAAAAAAAGAGACAAATATTAATGGCAAGAGAAGACCTGTAGAGAAACAATTTAGAGAAAAGCACACAAAGCGTTCAAGAACCTATTCTGCTGTTCAGATTATAGATAATTAGTACATGTGGTGACACTGGGTACAAAAGAAAACATATTTAGACCTCCCTTCTCCCCAACATCTCCCAAACATGCATTTCCCCAGTCATAGATGACTTGCTTTAAGGGAGTGAGGATTTAGGAAAGAGTGCAGCACATGCTACTTCAACCAGCATGCTCCCTGTGGTGAGGGGATCCGTTCTAGCATCTCCCTTCTTTACACTCCAATGTGTTCAGCCATCACTCTCACGTGTCTCTCGGTCTTTCCCCCAGTCAGACATCTGTGTTGTTCAAAGCACAGCTCACACTTTTTCATGTTAACCTATTTATTAGGTCTCGTTAAAGATTCAGACCACATAAAACAGGCTTCTGTAGATCTCTGGGCTGCTGCACATGTGGGGCGGCTTTTCACACGCCAGCCGGGAAAAGCCCGCTCTTTTGGCACATGGAGAAGTGGTTTAGTGCGTCATTGATCATATACTTTGCATGGGAACACTTCTAGACGCAACGACAGTGACACCAATACCCTGCAACACAGGGCAGTGTCACAGCGAGAAAAACATCAGAGCTGCATTATAAAAATGGGAGAAAAGAGAGCAGCACTTGACACTTCGCCTTGAGATAAGAGGTACATCACACCGCTGTGTGCAGTGTTCCCCTCCTACACCTGTGAGTGGGATATAGGTTATGCAGCAGGCAGGGCTATTCAGACCTCACAGGAGTCATGTTTTCCTACACACAGGAAGGACAGCCACACTAGTCACACTGTAAATCATATTGATCATCTGCGGAGGGCTGATACGCTCATGATAATATACTTATACTGAAGATCTGTACCTTCATGTCACGCTGATGATCCCTTCAGAAAAAAACAGGATTTTCCTGCTATGAACAATGCATTCAACATTTGTGAGGATGTTTTACCAATGCAGTTGAAAGTTAGTGACAAAAGAATGTTACACTGACAGTCTGCCACAGTATCAGCTTTCCGTATTTTCTCTTTATCCCTGAAGTGAGAGTCAAGGTCGCAAGTCGTTGCTCTGACAATGGCATATGGGTCCTCAAAATGTTACCAGGGAGCTGCCGCACAAACTTGTTCTGTATTGTTGTTGTTTTTTTTAAAAGCACTTTCTATTCTCATTCCAAGGTTTTAGAAACCCGAGTGACACAACACATATTGCGTAACGCCGAGCCAAGAGCCACGTGGCATGAACAGGAAAACAATTTGGAAACCAGAGCAGCAGGCTACTCACTGAGGCTGAGCCTTAAAAATAATAATAACAATAACAATAATAATAATAAATAAATGAACCATTTTCATTTCATTTGAGCTTACTGAGCCTGAACAGGTGCTTCTCTACTTCTAATGTAATATCACCTAACGTCAGGCCAGAAACCCAGACGCAATGTTTCACCATCCTACTAGTCTCACAGGAATACCTGCTGTACTCTACCTTTTCTGTACAATCCCCTATTTTATTCCCTTTTTTAGCCGATCATCCCTTTCTATGAAAGAATGTCTCTTCAACTCTTTCAGTTCTCTGTGCATTCAAGTGTGACTAAGTCCCACCTTCTCCCCAGAGAGCCCTTATAGCACACAGAGGACCTTGGCTGGAGGGTGGCTGGCCCACATTCAGGCTCTCTTCATATTCAACAGATATTCAAGATTAACACTTGAGGATACGCTTGACAAAATCCAATTTCCTTTCTCTGCTCTCTTTCCCTCTGAAATAGACTTATGACTCTTTGAATTTAAGGAAGAGGGACTGGTGGTTAAGTTGTGAGGAGGAATGGGCCCGTTGTTGAACATAAAAGGCTGAGGCACACACACACACACACACACACACACACACACAGACACACACACTTACAGTAGTTTTGTTTGCAAGAAACAGCCTTTGGTAAATTGTAGTTTGCTATGCTAGGGAAAGAGACAGGAGACAAAAATGACATAACTACGAAAAGTAACGCTTGACATAAAAACAACAATGTGAATCCAGTGGGCATGACCTTTTGATTTGGGTGTGTGATTTATATAGAGTAGGGAAAACAAAACGAGGCAGGCCCAGGAGCCAGCAGTTCATAAACAAAGCAGGGAAGTTTGATGTGAGTAGGATGACTTGATTGCGGTCGGAAGCGACGTGGCCTCAGATAGCCTTTGTGTGGTGAGCGTGTACAGAGAACGCGGCACGTCAAACCCAACAGCTCAGAGACTGTCAATAGAACTTGCAGGCAGGCAGGGTGGAGTCTGTCACCCTGCCATCGCTACGGGGCTTTCCACCTCCCATAGCAGAAGAGAGGGGAGAGAGGGAAGGAGTCTTTACACGGAATTCACTGCAGCCTGACCTGACTAGGAGGTCCCTAACAGAACACGACACCACAGCTTTGTATTGACAGTACAATGTCACAATCACAAACCCCTTGCCAGTACAGTTCTCAAGCTGCAGCATGAGGAAATATTAACCCTGCCTGGTTATATTTTAGCACAGATGCGAGAGCAGAGTCAACATTCCCAGACTGTTTGAGAGTGGCGAGCTAGCGGAGACTTGCCCAGCCCCAGTCAAAAGGGAATGTCACCAAGTTGTAAACACTTCCCGTCAGGAAGGGAGCACTTCCTTAATCCTGGAGCAACCCTCTTGTTCTTTATTTTCCACCAAACAAAAGCAGACAGTCAGTGGCCTGGTTGCTTTACCTTTGGTCCAATCACTGCACCAAGCAATTTATATGGTGGCTGAACTATATTAGGCCTACACCTAGAGACAGAGTAATAAAACAGTGTTACATGTCATACAGTAGTAACTATAGGATATTACGGAAGGGAAAACAGCAGGGCAAACTCTCTAACCTTACCCCTAACAAGATCTGTGTCCTACGAAGCCCTGGAGAGACATCAGTGCCCATTCAGTCTATAATGAGAGGTTTGGCCAGTTCCCCGGCGGTGCCTGTGGCTATGGAGACCACGACCCCACTGGCACACACACATACACACACACATACTCCAGCCTCAGCACCTGTCAGTGAGCACAGGTCATAGGTCAGCTCCACTGTGAAGGAAGAGCTCCACTCTACCTCCCGGATAGTAAATAGAGAAACAGTGCAGCTTAACTCCCCTCTACACTACATCTAAAACACCATGGGATAATGCCTATGTTCTACACACAGAAAACCCAGCAAGGGTCAGATATGGCTAACTACATGGGAAGACCAGCAGTGTTTGGTGTACTCAGAGTTGAGGTTAAGGGCCGTCCTACTGTTAGCCACCAGTGGGGCGGTTAAAGATACCAGTGCTTCACACAGGCTTTCTGTACGTGCCCTAGATGGAATGAAACCTCAGGGCTCAATTTGGTTCCTTTAAAATCAGTGTCTGACGTTGTGCTCACCAACCAGGGCTTCCCTTACAGGCTCTACTACACTGCGTCATTAAACAAAACAGTGCCATGTGTCCACAGACAACTCTCCTGACTGCAGTGGCCAATAACTGCCTGCATACAGGCCAGGCATTATGTGACCTGTTGGGTTCACATGAACCATGCAGGTTATACAGCTGAAAGCCTAGAGAAATACACAGTGGAACAGCTACTGTAACCCTCTTTAGGGAAAAAAGAGAAGGGAAATGTCTTAATGCAGGTAGCCTAGTGGTTAGAGCGTTGGGCCAGTAACCGAAAGGTTGCAAGTTCAAATCCCCGAGCTGACAAGGTACAAATCTGTCATTCTGCCCCTGAACAAGGCAGTGTTCCTAGGCCGTCATTGAAAATAAGAATTTGTTCTTAACTGACTTTCCTAGTTAAATAAAAATATATATTTGGGGGGTTTAATTCATTAAAACTTTGCCATTGTGTTAAATTGGTTAACATGTCATCCCGTCTCAACAAGATGTTTTATTGTGACTTACAACAGATAGGTGCAGTGAAATGTGTTGTTTTACAGGGTTAGCCATAGAAGTACGGTGCCCCTGGAACAAATTAGGGTTAAGTTCCTGGCTCAAGGGAACGTCGACAGATTTGTCAGCTTGGGTATTCGAACCAGCGACTTCTTGGTCACTGGCCCAACGCTCTAACCGCTAAAAGCAGGTGAAGACTCCTCTTAACCTATTGTAAACCTCTAGTCATACACCATATGCTACTCAGTATTTAGAGAATTAGGTATGCTATGCATCATTCAGCTTTCAAAAACAGTCAATTCATGTCATTATAAAGTTGTATAAACCTCTACAAACAGTCCACATCAGTATCAATGCATTATCTCTTTCCTGACCAGATCAACATTTCACAACTGAGTTTTGTCCTCATGTGGTTCCTCCATGTGATCCTGTCGTGTTGTCATCTTCCCCATGCGGAATGACATCATCCTGGTGGGTTGAGGCGGGGTGTAATTAAAGTTAGCTGTGTTGGCCCAGCACCAGCAGAGCTCTAGGTTCCTTCCTCCTAAAGAACTCTTCCAGGATTCCTGCCTTGGCCATAGGAATCTAGAAAGCATATCCTAACTGATTCCCTGTGCAACTGTTAAGGACAGAATATGATACACCCATAAAACATCACAAAAGGGTATTGTTGTTTGGAGAGAAAAAAAAACATGGCTGCCTAGCATGATCTGCTTCTGGAATACAATAGTGGCAGTTGCCAAGGCAGCTGGGATACCTCGAAGAGTTCAACAAATGGATGGCCCTTTTGGACACTTCAGAAAACAATAACATGATTGATAACTACCCAACAGTCCTCTAACTGGACTACAAGGAGATGCTGCGCCAAAGCAATCATTTTAGACCAGGCTCAGCTGGGATTATGGGGCAGCATATCCATAGCAACCAACAGCTAGTTTTTTTTTAAATAAATTATCATAATGTGGAAAGTATTCATTTTCTTGTGAAACATACCAAGTGAACATATCAATAAAACATTTATTGTTAATCTTTAATGAAAAATCTAAATGTTGTACCCCACCATGGACCTAACTAGCTTTCATATCCACATAGTATCGCTATCTAGGCTCTCTGGTCATCATGAACTCATACTTGTTTTTTAAACTGTATAGTTAGTGTTCTTAAAACTCCTTTGAGCGTTAAAAGTAAAGGGTCAGCATGTTTTAACTTCTACTGTACTCTGTGCCCTCTACTCTGTTTGACTGGACCATATTCCATGTGTACCAGAAATATCCCTTTAAGAATGAAAGAGAACATTTAACCTCCCATGGGTGTTATATCTGGAAATGACTTTCACCGAGAAGACAATTAAGCAGCAATTACAACCCCTTTCAGGTTTGACACTTAGAAAGCA
This sequence comes from Salmo trutta, assembly GCF_901001165.1. Classification (NCBI taxonomy): domain Eukaryota; kingdom Metazoa; phylum Chordata; class Actinopteri; order Salmoniformes; family Salmonidae; genus Salmo; species Salmo trutta. Next base: position 16,216,877 of record NC_042968.1, read on the forward strand.
ATTCCTTTCAGACTTCTTCCTTGGCGATACAGTGTAAGTAAACAGGCGTGTGTTTGTGTGGAGGTGGGAGTGGGAGGAGAAGTGCACTTCCTGTAATGCTCTGACATTCAGCTAAAGCCAGCTATCAGAACCTGTCAGCTTCCATCCGATAGTAAAACAGGTATGAGACTGCTCATACATCTAGAGACACCCACGCAACACATGATGGATTCTGGTGCCTGTCCAGGAGGTCAGATGCCCGGGTAGTGTTTACGTCTGACATTTCTCCTATCACTACAAGGACTGAGAGAGGAGCAGAGTAGAAAACAGAGCAACAAAGAGCTACCCGCATTCCCTGAAGAGAGGAATGCCAGAGTCAAGGCTTTAAAGCAAGGCTTTGAGATAGTGAGGGAATGAAGATGAGGAAAGTTCAGAACACCAAGCACTGCTAATCTATAGGCCAGTCAAACAGCCTTGATTTACACACACACACACACACACACACACACACACACACACACACACACACCTGCTGGAGGGAAAACACACACAAATTCAATCAGACCATCAAACATCAAACCAGATTAGAACAGATAGCGAAAGACAAAGGGACGCGCGGTAAAGCCGCAGCATGTTTATTCCATGGGAAATTAAAGAGCGTCGGTTCAAACCCCCACACGCTGTTGAGACGCTACTCGTAAGCTAATTACACACAACTGTCCCTTCAAGGACTCGGCTAAAGAACACCTGATTGGCTCACAGCGCCTGCTCTGATTCCATTATCTGAGACGTGATCTGGGCTGGGGAGCGTTGGGGAGGTCCAGGCAGCTGAGATGTGATCTGGGCTGGGGAGCGTTGGGGAGCCTCAGGCAGCTAAGATGTGATCTGGGCTGGGGAACGTTGGGGAGCCTCAGGCAGCTGAGATGTGATCTGGGCTGGGGAACGTTGGGGAGGTTCAGGCAGCTGAGATGTGATCTGGGCTGGGGAACGTTGGGGAGGCTCAGCCAGCTGAGATTTGATCTGTGCTGGGGAACGTTGGGGAGCCTCAGGCAGCTGAGATGTGATCTGGGCTGGGGAACGTTGGGGAGGTTCAGGCAGCTGAGATGTGATCTGGGCTGGGGAATGTTGGGGAGGCTCAGCCAGCTGAGATGTGATCTGGGCTGGGGAACGTTGGGGAGGTTCAGGCAGCTGAGATGTGATCTGGGCTGGGGAATGTTGGGGAGGCTCAGCCAGCTGAGATGTGATCTGGGCTGGGGAACGTTGGGGAGGCTCAGGCAGCTGAGATGTGATCTGGGCTGGGGAATGTTGGGGAGGCTCAGCCAGCTGAGATGTGATCTGGGCTGGGGAACGTTGGGGAGCCTCAGGCAGCTGAGATGTGATCTGGGCTGGGGAACGTTGGGGAGCCTCAGGCAGCTGAGATGTGATCTGGGCTGGGGAACGTTGGGGAGCCTCAGGCAGCTGAGATGTGATCTGGGCTGGGGAACGTTGGGGAGCCTCAGGCAGCTGAGATGTGATCTGGGCTGGGGAACGTTGGGGAGGCTCAGGCAGCTGATGCCCACTTGTAGCAGTCATCATTCCAACACGCTCAAATATACATGTAGAGAAACGCCATGCGTATGCAGGGCAAGACAAAGCATAGAAATGAAAGAATGAGTAAAAATGGGATTTTGAGATGAACAACCGAGATTGGCAATTGAGACAGGAATAGGTCTCAAGGACAGGAATAAAAAATGTAAACGACAAAACAAATAAGCCATGGTCTCCCTGGCTGCTAATGCATCACTTGACTTTATGAACCGCTGAGTCAAAGGCTGTTGAAAAGTACATGGAAGGAAAAGGAAACAACCACGCAATAAATCTGTCAAATCTAATGTCTCAGCTGGCTGTGGGACAGCTGCCTTTATTGTGTTTATGATCCTATACTGTATGATTCTACACATAGTGTACGGAAACTGGCTTATGGACTCAGAGGCCCCATTCACTCAACGGCTTCAGTGGGCCATGGAGGGAACTATAACGTGGCTAAAACACTGCTGCATAGGGTCTCAAGGCCAGGGCAACCCTGGTGTCTAGGACAGTTTAGGAATTCATAAAGCCACACAGCAACATGACTTTACAAGGGAGACTGTTATGCACTATTATTTTTGTTGACACATTTCATAAACTGTGCCTGGCATCACTTTCATGTGCCCTTGAGAAGTTAGTTAGTGCAGAGTCGAGTAGAGCAGACCATGCCAGGGGGAAGAGCGATGATGATGATGAGAGTATTTAATTAGCTGGATAATAACAGATCATCTCCCTCTACTCACTCTACCGTGAAGGTCTTGTTGTTATAAAACAGGAAAACAACACGTTAAAAATAAACTATCAAGCTGGTGCTCTTACCTGCGGCTGGCTCCTACGTGCTCGTCGTCATAAGAGTACATCAGAATGGACATAATGGGGCAGGCCTAAGTCTCATGTAGTCACCATACATTGATGAACTAAGGCTTTCACTCCTCCCCCCCCCCCCACACACACACACACACAATTTGAACTGAATGAAAAAACTTTGGAGGGTTGAGATTAGACAAAACACTAGACAGTATGGACTCTGCTATTGGCAGCACAAGCATTAGATAAGCAGTTATATAATTAGCATCCACTAGTCAAGTAATTAAAACATCAATGGGGCTGGGTCTGTAACAAGACAGACCTCTCTTCCTAGCTCTCGCTCCTCCTATAGTCAGCATTCAAACACTTCACTCCAGCCAGTACAATTGACTAGCCTATTAAGTTCCTGTATAGTGTCCATAAATAGGATTGTGAGATCTACTATAGATCATGTTCAGTGGAAGAAATGCAATTAAGATCAGAATCCTAGCATTCTTTGATGTATTGTAGGCCTAAACTAAGAATAATACATGCCTTGATATGCCACTACGTTACAAACTGCGAAATATCTTAATAAATAACAGCTCATGTCAGAACAAGGCTGTTTGGAAATTCAGCATTATCATCAGATGAAACTGCCTGACACTCAAAGCCTGTCTCCACCACCCCTCCTCTGTATCTGAACAGAGAACACATACCGGTTACCGTTGTACCAGCTAAAAATCATATGTTCTCACAGTAAGGGTGCAGCAAGGATTTTACACATCTGGGTTGTTGGTAGGGGGCAATTCCACGGTAACAGAGTGATGCTGAGACTCCAATTTTTCACTTTGAAATGTATGTCAAACCAAAACCTTTGGTTGCAAAGTTACACAAACCATACAACTCTATGCACAAGGACTACTTTGAACAATTAACAGAAAACTTTACAAAAACACATTTACTTGAAGAACAGTGCAGTTAAAGTTTGGTAACAGTGATGCTTTGTTTTGTAATTCCGTTACCAAAAGATGAAGAACAGTCTTATCATCAGCTGCATTTTGACAAGGGCAGAGGCTAGTGCTATTATATTAGAAAATCCTCACCATCAAAACTGACAAAATTATGTTGACCGTCTTCGAAAAACAAATCCACAACAAGTGGAATACTTGTGTAGTACATACAGCCTAGTTGCTTCTACAGGTAGTTCTACTGGAAAAGGAATAGGCTATTCTACATGTCGTTTCATAACCATCACACTTGGGGTCTCTCACTACACCAACGTCAGTTTTGCATCTCAGCAGACAGACCCTACAGGGGTATAGACAATAGATCCTTCTGGAACAGTACCTGACAACATTACCTTGGCCTGTCTGTCGGAAAAGCCAGCATGTGTAAGGTTGAAGGCCTGTGTTGCCTAGTGATTAAACTCTCGTAGGGACTGTCTGCTCTCTTTATTACTTAGCCCCCGCCCCTCACATTTCACCACAGTACTAAACAAAAATCCAGTCTTCTGAATCAGAATACTTCTAACTCACCCACCCTTCACATGGATGTGATACAATTTCAGCATATCATCATGTTCATGTTTGAGAATGCAACATTTTTAAACCATGTTACAGAACAATCTGCCTGGCTGCCAGCTCCTCCAACATGTGCCCAGTGCCCATTGCAAAAAAAGGGGGGGGGGGGGGAGACAGAGGCAACAGTATTTTCCTGCTTGAGAATGCCATCCCTAATTTACAACCAAGATCAAAATAAACTCCAATTAACAGGAGACAGCGATAATCTGTTTAATTAGCCAACAGCAGTCAGTTGCTGTGAGGAAACAGTCTTCAGTTTCCTGTTATTTTAATTTGGTCAGCTCTGGAACATTGTTTATCATAAAATCCAAAAACACTGCATTGTTGAATGTGATGACAACTGCATACGAGAAACTACTTTCAGAAATTAAAAGACAATTTCTGAATACACAAATCACTGTCCAATTATTTATTATATGGAGGTTTTTCAAGCTTGCCAATTGGCATGTTCCTTTGCTGTACGACACTGCTTACTGGCATATTTTATGACCACTAGTTGAACTGAAACAGAAAAGCTCCTATGGAATGGCAGGCAGGCACCCTCAACACTGAACAGACCGAACCTTACAACAGGAAGTGTGGAAAGAGGAAGTAACCTGTTTAAGGGACTACGGAATTTCATAACAGAATTGTAAATGTGCAGCACTACTTTGCATACTTGCATAAGGTTTTGGCTGTGCTCTAACTAAACTACTATGATATTGTCTGACGTAGTAAGCTTGAGTAAACAAATACCTGGCAACAGGTGATTAGTTAGTGTTTCAGAACAGGGAGTAGTAGACTGAGTTATGCAGAATGGGTGTTGGCAATGTTGAGAAATACTTCTGCACTTTTTCTCACACACACACACACACACACACACACACACTTATGCTTTTCCTGGGTCCTCCTCTCCTGCCAGCGCTGGAAGGGGAGGCATGTACATTCATAAACAGAATCACACTCTTACTTAACCTCACTGACATTGAATGTCTCAGGTTTCTTCCAATGAACCAGTGTGTTCCTAAAAAGCAGTAGGCTTCAAGGCACGTGGTGTACACTGACTGACTGCATAAGAATTCTTCCCATCTATCTCTGGACCACACACCATTTCTGTTGATGACAGGGACAAGAGTAGACTAGGGTAGAGATGACAGAGTTGTAAAAGTGTAGATGTTGCTTGGTGAGCAGAGAGTTGAATGAACCTGGTCTGGATTATTTGAAAACGTGCACTTGGACATCTTCACACAGGCCCAGTTCAAAGGTGTGAGAGAACAGTGAAATATACACTGTGTACTTCTGCCGGTTTCAACGATCCATTCCCTGTTTGAATAAGTCCCCACATGATGGAACATGTACATCTGATCTGTAAGCTGAAAATGCCCCAGTTCTTCCATGGCCTGCATACTCACCAGACATGTCACCGATTCAGTGTATTTGGGATGCCCTGGATGGACAGCATGTTCCAGTTCCCGCAACTTCGCACCACCGTTGAAGAGTAGGACAACATTCCACAATCAACAGCCTGATCATCTCAATGCGTAGGAGATAAATTGTGCTGCATGAGGTAAAAATGGTTGTCACACCGGACACTGACAGGTTATGATCCACACCCATACCTTTTTTTGTGGCCAACAGATGCATATCTGTATTCCCAGTCCAGTGAAATCCATAGATTAGGGCCCAATTAATTTATTTCAATTTACGGATTTCCTTACACGAACTGTAACTCAGTAAAATCTTTGAAATTGTTGCATGTTGCGTTTATATTTTTGTTCAGTGTACTTGATGTAGGCTCTTTCGTTTCGGGTAAATAAATGGTTATGGCCAATTTGTACACCCATTTTATGGCACCGGAATGTTTTGTTAAAGGGATTTTATGGCATTGGAATGTTTTTTCATACTGGAAGCAGAGACATTGTAAATAAGAAATTGTTCTTAATTGACTTGCCTAGTTAAATAAAAATGGGATCCACGTGTTCATCTGACTGGGGAAGATGATGATTAAGGGCTTCTTTGCCAACATCCAGAACGATCCCTTTCACAGAAAGGTTAGAGTTTAAAATATTGTAATAAATGTCATACGTGAAGAAAGCATGCATCTTCCTTTCACCTACCTACATGCAGGCTACTGCACTTCTTCATCCAATATAATCAAATGCTCAGTAAAGAGTTTCATGTATTGTGCAGCTGCTGTCTGTCCGACTGACCCAGCCATTGATAAACACCTGAAAGAACTACACTGAACAAAAATACACCTAAAAGTGTCGGTCCCATGTTTCATGAGCTGAAAAAGGATCCCAAAAATTCTGAATACGCACAAAACAAATTTTGTACACAAATGTACTTTATATCCCTTAGTGAGCATTTCTCCTTTGCCAAGACAATCCATCCACCTGACAGGTGTGACTTGTCAAGAACCTGATTAAACGGCATGATCATTACACAGGTGCAACTTGTGCTGGGGACAATAAAAGGGCACTCTAAAATGTGTAGTTCTGTCACAAAATACAATACCACAGATGTCTCAAGTTGAGGGAGTGTGTAATTGGCATTCTGACTGCAGGAATGTCCACCAGAGCGGTTGCCAGAGATTTTAAATGTTCATTTCTTTACCATAAGCCGCATCCAACATTATTTTAGAGAATCTGGCAGTTAATACTCATACTCAGATATGTCACCCATTGAGCAAGCTTGGGATGCTCTGGATTGACATGTATGACAGTGTTTGTGTTCCAGTTCCCGCCAATATCCAGCAACTTCACACAGCCATTGAAGAGGAGTGGGACAACAATCAACAGCCTGATCAACTGGAAGGAAATGTGTTGCGCTGCAAATGGTGGTCACACCAGATACTAACTGGTTTTCTGATCCATGCCCCTATTTTTTAAAAGCTATCTATTCCCAGTCATGTGAAATCCATAGATTAGGGACAAATTTATTTATTTCAATTGACCAATTTCCTTATATGAACTCAGTAAAAATCTTTCATTGTTGCATGTCGCACTCATATTATATCCACCACTTTCAATGGTAACAAATGCGTTTGAATAGTGAAAATACCCACATCACATAACTATTGAACCATCCCTTTAAATTGAACCTAGGTGGATAGATTGTAATTTAGACTTGTTCAAAGTTGTGTAGGCTGATGGAACATAGGCTACAATGTTACTGGTGTTGGATATTGGAGAGGTAGGCTAAAGGCAAAAATACATTTTTAAAAACGTACCTTTTCTTTATTCTCATTTTCAGGAGGCGGTGACGTGGGAGATTTAACGTTCCCAACAGCTTGGGCAACGATACCGCTGCCAGGAGCAGAGTTGCTTTTCTCAATTGTTTCCACCTTTATCAGCCGGTGCTTTGGTGACACATACTTTATGTCCGGTGACCCCCCACAGCCCAGACCAGTTCCAAACGAAATATTTCCTCCCGTGTACGGATCTTCGAAGTCCAGTTCCTTTTGTAGTTTGTAAGCAGCAAGAATGTCCGGCTGTGCGGGGCTTGGATGTTGGTAGCCAGGCGTACCGGTCACAGCGGCGTGACAATGTCTGTAGTCCGGTTTTGGGGGCGCCGGAGGTGGTGCTTTGGTAGTTTTGAATCCTAGGTGTTCCCTGAACCATCTGGCCATGCTGCCAGTGCATTGCTCACAAGTCTATTTAAATATTTCGTTGCACCTTTCCGGACAATAACCTCTTTTCCTGAGCGTTGTATTTCTATAGGTCACCCCGACTGGCTTGTGAACTGTTTCTACAGCGCCTACTCTGTCCGTTGGGTACTGCGCTGACCAAGAGAACACAGCCACATGGACTTTGAGCTCCGGCAACTAACACTCGCTCTGACAGCAGAGCGCTCTTGGCTGTGGCGAGTCCTCTCCGCTACGCAACATGGAGAGCGCTTTTGCAAGCATGGGATACGTTTCCCTGTCCTCATACCCGAGAACATCCACTGCCACCTACCGGACTGATGTTAATTTAGCCTACTAAATGCTTGGTTTTATTTCTAATATCCGTGAGGTCGTTACATTGTCCTTGTTTGTTTCCTAATATATGCTGCAGCAGTGGATAACTTAGTCAAAAGTCCCGAGCCACTAACATGTGGGATTACAAATGTTTAAAAACGCGTGCAAAACTGATTTTTAGTGGTAGATCTTGGTTGGGTCTTCTGCCCCTTTAAAAGCAACAGAGAAGAAAAAAAGAATTCCATACAGGCAGACCTGATTACTGTAGCATAATTGTTCCAATGTATAAACAGCGAGCATACCAAGAACTCCATACCTGTGCATTCCTACTTCCTGGTCACCTGTGTGCCAAGACATGTGAAAAGTGACAGTGACCCATCATACAGTGCCAACTAGTGTACAAATGAAGTGCAATACACAATGACAAACTGTAGACTACAACCACAGGGACAAAAAGGTTCCTTCAATGATTAACGTGGATAAGAATCATGTGAAGTACAGGGAGGCTGCCTTCATTCAGTACCATGGGAGTTCCTTGTCTCTCTTCATCCCCATTGGATCAAGTGTCCATGTGTATGCAAGACCAAGTATTGTTCAATTACAGTACAGTTGGACTGAAGGGTAAAATGCCATACTCATGCAAACTGCTTTCATCTAGACTGCTTTCATCTCCAGATGGCCATTGAAGCCTGATCTGATTGCATTGCAAATTACCAGTGAGGAGAAAGGTTAGTGCAGGCACTACAGTCTCGCCACAAATCCCTCCCCTACAGCAAAGTTTATCTAGAGCATTGGGCTACGCTCCCACAAACAGAGGGGAAATTCTGTAATTAATATAATCTGTAAGAACCAGTATTTAATGAAAACTGAAACTCCTAAACTATCACACTGTTTGGAAATTTCATTCTGTGTGTACTTGTCTGGAACTGCATCGCCAAAGGATCACTGCCACCACCTCACTTTCCAACCAAGGTCGAGGAATTGAGGAGCAGACTGAAGTATAGGGGTAATTCAGCATTACTTGGAGGACAATGGAATGAATGGAACTGCATTACCACAAAACAGGCAGGGAGAGATCGCTTTCTAAGTCTCCAAGGTCTGCTGCCCCGTCAGAGAGACCTTGAGATCATGTGGTAAACTAACTGACTTTGCAGTCAGAGAGCAGACAAGTCTCATTTCCTTTAGATGGCGACGCATCACAGCAACAGCCCACATTAGCAGAAGCCCAGGCTGCAGCAGTGTTTTTTATGAAGCAATATTTCATAACTCCACACCCCCAGGCAAGGAGCACAATGTGCAGCTAGGAGTTTAACCCTGAAAAGGCCCCTGGGAGAGGCAGCAGCGCCATCCACTGAAGATCTATTTTAGTATTTTTCCCCTTTGCTGAAATCTTGCCATACACTTTGAAGGCGGGTGGAGTAATTCCTTTTATCCCATCCGTTTCACTTTGATCACTCGTTTTTAGTTAAACACCCCCCATGCATGAGTCTGCTGTGGATGCCAATGTGGTGCTTACCATGACAACATATTACATACATTAATCTTGCTTTTTAAAATCAAGACAAGCCATTGAAAAACTAAAGATTTATTTAAAAATAGTTTATAAAGTGCTAAAAACATGGGGTAAATCAATCGTGTCAACAGTGAGAGTTGGACAGTTTGTTAATATAGGCGTAAGCCCTGGTAGATGTCAGCTCTGGGAGACAGCTGACCCTGAGTAGCTTGACATTGTCATACTTCTGCTTGATTGACTGGAGAAAAAAAGGGTTTGAGTTAAACATTGCCGTGTGGCCCTACAGTACATCACTGGGCTAGAAGTCATCTAAAGGCTGGGCTCACCAACTGTTTCATGCTGCCATCACTCAAGCGCTCCAGCATCTTGGCAATGCATTGTATCACAGGTAGCAGAGAGACCTCTGTGTAGCCTGTGTAGTGCTGCAGGGCTGGGGTCTATGGAGCAAACGTTAAGTATCAATTCAGTGACAACTTCAACACTGTTCTGTTGACACATCACTCCATAACTGTACCTTTCAGGAATCATAACCCAAAGAGATCTAATGATTATGGGTTAGAAGTGTCTAGTTTCATACACTTTCACATAAGTCAAAATATTCATTGCTCATAACTGACCCATTCATAACCAGCAGAATCATGAAGGATCCTGGATGATAAAGCAAGAGCTGCTGCAGCAGTCAGGGATGGTGGATAGTGAACTGAGGCATAGTCCAGAAGGGTCAGCTCCAGCAGGTATTTAGCCAGCCCATAACCAACAGGCTGAAGCTGGAAGATAAATGTACTGGCATGCAATATCATTTGTTGCCATGTGGCTCTGAACCAATGGTCACTTAAATAGCTGGTCAGAAAGTACAATTAAGGAATAAACAAAAAGGTTGTCAGCACTGGAAGTAGGAATGCACAGCATGAAGCAAATTGGGTGAGTTCGCTTCAGGAGAGCTAAACAATGTGTATTACATTTTCAAATTCACCTTCCCAACCTTGGCGGCTCTCCTTAGAAAGTGAACTGGTGGTGGTCGTCCCAGTTCATAGTTCAAGGCTTTCAGAATCGTCATTTCCATCAAGCGTATCTCAGTACAGGAGTAGGTGAAGTCTGTTGTATGGGCAAAGTCCTTGACCACGGGAGGAGCGATTTCCTCGTACTTGGAAGCGATGAGCATCGCAGTGACACCAACCAGTTGCAGAGACTCCTTTGGCACTGGATAGTCCTGAGCAAAAGAGAAAACAATGGATAAAAAAATAAATACAAAAAGTAAAACAAATGTATCCGACCATCAGAGGAAAAACCAGCCTTACCTGGAGAAAGCGGTCGATGATCCCAACAGTCATGTAGAGAGTCTCCTGGTGCAGTTTGAACTGCTTCTGGACCTGTACCAGCCAGTCAACTAGAATACTCCGCATGCTCCCAGTCACATCACAACCCTCCAGATAACATGGTTTTATAGCCATGGCAACCTGTCACACATTAAGAGAGGGGTCTGTGGCAAGACACAGGACCTTGACTAATAATGGTTAATGTAGTAAAAAAGGGAAACCAGTGCTGCCTCTTTATGACAAACCAAATAAAATCACATGAAATTGAATTAGGCTCAGAACAAACGAGAGATAGTTGAAATTAGTCCAAAACCTCCAGGTTCCTTAGATGAGCGTAAATGTCCTTCACATAGTCACTGCACAGCGAGGAGTCGCCCGCGTCTGCAGAGTCCACATCTGGGATGCTGAGCAGGGCATGTGAGAAGGCCTGTGGCACATTGAGCCCCTCGTCCCGAGTGGCCTCTTGGCTTGGAGGCTCCTCAGGGGCAGCTGGAATGTGCTTGGCCTAAAGAACAACAAGATAGAAGTGGATGGAATTCTCTGTGAAGCTGAACTACAGACAACGAGTGCACAACATCCATGAAGAGATGACAACTCTGATTTTAGCATATTGGATTAACATGAGACTTTTACAAAGAGTAGTGAGGTACATCTAACTACAGCCAAGCCCAGCTTCAACCTTCTCTCCTTAAAATCTCACCTGTCTGACCAGATCACAGTTGCCAGCCCCAGTGTTCTCCTTTGAAATAACATGGACTCTTTCAGTGGCGCTCTGCTTACGTTGAGCTGGTTTGACGTGAACAGCCGTCTTTCTCAGGAAAATAAAATGCAGATAATTATTCAAACATTGCACCAAAAACTGAACCACACCGTAATGAAAATGTATTAATAGAATTTATTACATTTGTTTTAATCCCTTTGGCGTTGTTCAGTTTGCTTGCTACATTTCCCAAAGGCACCCTGGACCTCAGGCCATATGAGATGACAGGTTTTCCTGGTAAGGAAACATTCTCCTCTGACTTGGTCTGGACCTCAATTCAACATTTAAAAACACAATTGTGAGTTTATTTCAGTCCAACAGTAGGCCATCACTTGGCTTGTTATTAAGTATTTTTACAAATTCTAAAATAGCAATGTATATTTTGGGTTAAGATGTGGAAGACGAGGCATTCATATTCTTCAATAACCAATGGGCATAAATTAAGTGAAATGTCTACTGAACAGAAGGAAATATCCAGGCTCTTGAGAACCTAAGGCCATACATATGGGATAGAAATATCCCAGTGTGCCTTCACAGTAGCCAAATAAGAATGGTTGATTGCCTCAAGATGAAACTGCCACATGACAAATTACAACATTCTTGTACCCCAGTAAAACCAACGACAGTTCACTATTACCATAAATATCAAAGCATCAGTCATACCTTCACCTTTGGAACTGCACATTTTTCCTGATAGGTAGGATTGGTCACATTCACAGGCAATTTGGACCTCAAGTTGTAAGGCATTGAGACGACAGGTTTTGCAGTAATAATGGTCTCTTCTGGCCTTGCTTTTCTGGTTAGGGCCGCCTAAAACAGATCTATAGAATATGTATCCTTCTTCAGAACATAAAATACGCTGCACCTGTCCATCAACAACAAAGTTGATGGAAACCCATAAGCTAATCACTGACCTGGACTCAGGGGTAGACATAACGATATAGTAAATCTGTCTCCATTTAGTATAACACATTTCGTTTCATTTGGTATGTATTAAAATTGTGAATGTCCATCTATTTCGTACAATGTTAAGTATTTGCAACATGTATGATGTCACAAATTCTAATTTGTAGGGCTTAACATTAGCTAGGTGGCTAACACTAATGTTAGCTAGGCTATGAATTAAACTTAAGGGTTAAGGTTAGTTAACATGCTAAGTAGTTGCAAAGTATCTAAATAGTAGTTGCTAATTAGCTAAAATGTTAACGTTGTCTGAGATTCGAACACGCAACCTTTGGGTTGCTAGACATTCCCACACACCCTCCTTACAATTTTGCCTTAAGTAAACTTGTCTTATGGAGCCATACCAAAATGTAACATAATTTGAGTGTCCCGGATTTACATTTACTATGGTACGTCTAGTCTATGACAGCAAACACTAGTAGCAAACTTCGCACTGGCAGTAGCCGACTGCAGCAAAATATGTGTATATATAAATCATTGACAGTGGCTTACCTGCGTTATTCTAGAAGCCACAGGGAACAATAACCCTGCAAAAGAACAGAGAGCGCTGTGTTTCAACGTCCCTGAGATTCAATGACATTTACAGCTGCCATGTAGTGAGTTCACAGCAACAGCTGTGTTCAATGACATTGATTAGAAATGGTCAGACTCATGCTAAGTTCGTGTAACCATGTGGGAATTTACCACATACGACTGGGAAAGATCCACTTGAACGGCCCTCCTACTGATAATTACTAGTGGGGAAACTCCTCTATAATCCTGATGCCGCGTTTAAGTACTAGTCGGAACTAGGAAACTCTAAAATGTTCAACTTGCTTACTGGTTGTAGTTATACACGTGCAATATTTAACCAGTCAGCATGTCAGAAATTGAGTTTTTCTAGTTCGGACTAGCACATGAACGTGGCATGAGCTCCCACTTCTCCCCTATGCTGACCTCTGACATCACCTATTAAGGAAATTACCGCGATAATATCATTTTTTGCAGTTAAATGCAGAAACAAAACATTATTTATAAAAGGCAATCTATTAAAAAATATATGTTAACACTCATTTATTTACAAGCATGATAGCTGTACTTTTAGTTTTCTGGTTTATGCAGCTGGTTGGCCATTAGCCAATTGGCGTTTCTCAATGAGTTCAAAGCACGCGAAGCATTTACGACTTCACAACTGGTAAATTCCCACCTCCTACTTCTTTATGAATGCAGCATAAATCCATAATAAAAAAACTATTATCTAGGGCTAAGCTACTTCAACTGCGCTTAGACAAGCAGCCCAATTCTGATCTTTCTTCCACTAATTTGTCTTTTGACATCAGATATTTTTCAGAGCTGATTTGACTGGTCAAATTTGGCAAATTAGTGAAAAAAAGATCAGAATTGGGCTGCCTGTCTAAATGCATCCTTCTAGCTTTACACACAGGACCTGATGACAGAAAGGCATGTAGGACAACTTCCCGTTGCCCCTGTTCTCTGGGCCACCGGCTGCAGACCCATCATAACATAGTGGGCTAGTTTATGAAAATTAGATCATTAATATGATTCACAGTTTCATAGAGTATATTTTAGAATTTCAGAGATATTTTCAGAGACCCCCTATGAATCTGTAAAAACATGTTTTTGATTGCCCTATCATTTCTACCACTGTACTTTTGAATTAGTCATAGGTTACCTGTAACACTTGAAATGTGTTATGAATGGGTTTGCATTTAGATGTTTTAAAAATGGATCAAAATTAAAATCAATGGTTTTGCAGTATTGAGTCATTATGACACACAGTTTATGCTTTTGTTATTAAGCTCCTCTGTGAAGCCCCAGTGTTCACACAGATGTGAAGGTAAGTGGTTGGAGAAGTCAGAGGGAGAGGGAGATTACAGTACAGAGCCTGCTTTATGTTGATAGGCTTCATATCTCCTGCTACAAGAACACACAGGCATGCAGGCGCGCGCGCGCACACACACACACACACACACACACACACACACACGCACACACACTGAATATCAGACTGTTTTCCTACCTAGAGTACTTGGGTATTGTCGCTGGCATTTCAGTTTCAAGTCATGCAACAACATACTCTTATTTAGCAAACTGAGCTCTTTGAGAAACATCAATAATTCAAACATTTCTATATCAGGTCAACACTGAAGCCTACAAATTTCACTCCACCCTCCACTGGTCTGACTGCATTCATACAAACAAGAAATGAGTACTGGGTCAAATAAGGAACTGGCCACCAATATCTACCACTGCTAAGCCAACCCAGAGGCCACAAGGTCTTGACCAGTCTCAGTCAGCTGAGATCTGTAACCAGCTTTTGTTATGTAATACAGTAATGTAAGCTGCTTAGCAGATGCTTTTATCCAAAGTTAGTTACTGTGCAGTGAGTACTTACATGTGTACTATGTATTTGTGGTCCCAGCGGGATTTGAACCCATGACGTCTGCATAGCTAGCACCCCACTCTAAACATCAGTCATGGAGAGGAAGGGAGCATATGGACAGTCTATATTCTCCAGCTGTCCATATTCTCCATATTCTCTGTACAAAGTCTGCCTCAGCAATCAAGTCAGGCAACTGAGGCTATGAATATAAACATGATATAAACCTGTGGTTCCAACTTCCAACCTAGCACAGCATACATAGAGAGGTAAGAGTGTCATATGGGTGGCAGGTAGCCTAGTGGTTAGAGCGTTGGACTAGTAACCAAAAGGTTGCTAGATCGAATCCCCGAGCAGACAAGGTAAAAATCTGTCGTTCTGCCCCTGAACAAGGCAGTTAACCCACTGTTCCTAGGCCATCATTGAAAATAAGTATTTGTTCTTAACTGACTTGCCTAGTAAAATACATTTTAAAATTCTCTTTGTCTGCTGTTTCCCCAGTAAAACATCAATATTGCAGTGCAGTTCATGTCTCTTATTTGATCCCGCTGCAGGCGGATACGTCCCCCACGTCCGCTTTCGCTGTTTGATTGCATTGCTTTGTTTGCTATCCCATACCTGTCAATCACCGTGGAGACCAGAGAAACACAGACCATCACAAGCTAAGGGCAGAGGCAGGTGGCTTCAGCAGTTCATTCAACATCACAGTGGCTGTCACCTGTGGTCACTAGTTCCATAGAGCCACCTAGCAGGTGAGATGAAATGCAGTATTAATGTTTCCTGTTCCGTGAGGGCGGACAGGGATAGATTACTACTCTGATTCATGTGTTGTTCTCTGCCTGGGCCCAGCTGTACATAGGTATGAGGAATGAGATACGAGTATATTCATATATAGTTTATTATGGAGTCATCTTAGATGTGTTCTATATACAATGAAAACAGGTGTTGCTTGGCTTGACCTCCTTCTTGGGAAAGTCCTTATGTTCCTAATGTGAAATAATGGTATCGAATTGAATTGTCTGTAGCTTGAGTTATTCCACTAGTTAGTCAGTCTTTCTTTGTTCTCAATGTGTACTCTGTTTTCATGGGGCCACATCACAGTGCCAATGCATTATTTTAGGTGGACCGTCTGAGATGCAGACCGTTCTGACCCAATGACTCATGGCAGGGCCGCGATGTCCGTCTCTCAGTTCTCCCCTCAGCCCTGTTAGTCTTTTATCCCATTTGACCTGATGGCTTATTCACATTTATGAAGGCCAGCTGGGTAATGGGGGTCTGAATTTAGAAACTGCTCTGAATATGGTTATTCTTCATGTTTTCACCACTATCTGCGAGGTTCAATATGATCCAGAGGCACACAATGTTCTAATGACAAAATCCTCTCCCATCTTCAATAAGGCTCCTCTCTTGAAGATTTGCGTGAGAAATCTCCCTCACAGTCAAATATTATTCCTGAGCCTCTCTGCAATCTAAAATGCTTCAGATGTTTGCTTTTTGAAGTGATAATCCCATATGATAGACCTAAGTAGAACACTAGGACTACCTGCTGAGATGGCCTACTTTTTCTGAGGGGAATTAGGGTGCTTCTCAAACACCCTCTAAAATCATATAGGCCTATCATATGAAAGGAGTACAGATCATAAAACAGTGTTATTTTAAGGTAGAATCCGCAGGGTGACTCACTTAGGGGGGGGGCTCTCCATTTGCTTGTGTGACATTGTACAGGGTTGACTCTCCCTCTGCGGCAGCTTATCCTCCCCTAGCATCACTCTAAGTTCTGGTTTTGTCTTGTGATCAAAATTGCATCTCATTGGTAGTTGGTGCTGGATTAACAAACAAACAAGCAAACAGGCTCTATCTATTTCTCTCTTTGCTCACTCACTCACTCACTCACTCACTCACTCACTCACTCACTCACTCACTCTCAATTCAATTCAAGGGGCTTTATTGGCATGGGAAACACATTTACATTGCCAATGCCATTGAAATGGATAAACAAAAGTGCAATAAACAATACAAAGTGAACAGTAAATATTACACTCACACAAGTATCAAAAGAATAAAGACATTCCAAATGTCATATTATGTTTATATACAGTGTTGTAGCAATGTGCAAATAGTTAAAGATGGGTTGTATTTACAATGGTTTTTGTTCTTCACCGGTTGCCCTTTTCTTGTGGCAACAGGTCACTAATCTTGCTGCTGTGATTGCACACTGTGGTATTTCACCCAACAGACATGGGAGTTTATCAAAATTGGATTTGCTTTCAAATTCTTTGTGGGTCTGTGTAATCTGAGGGAAATATGTGTATCTAAAATGGTCATACATTTGGAGGTTAGGAAGTGCAGCTCAGTTTCCACCTCATTTTGTGGGCAGTGTGCACATAGCCTGTCTTCTCTTGAGAGCCAGGTCTGCCTATGGCAACCTTTCTCAATAGCAAGGCTATGCTCACTGGGTCTGTACATAGTCAAAGCTTTCCTTCATTTTGTGTCCGTCACAGTGGTCAGGTATTCTGCCACCGTGTATTCTCTGTCTAAAAGCATTGTAGTTTGCTCAGTTTAAAAAAAATTATTTTCAATGTGTCAAGGAATTATATATATTTTTTTCTCGTGATTTAGTTGGGTCTAATTGTGTTGCTGTCCTGGGGCTTTGTGGGGTCTGTTTGTGTTTGTGAACAGAGCACCAGGACCAGCTTGCTTAGGGGACTCTTCTCCAGGTTCATCTCTCTGTAGGTGATGGCTTTGTTATGGAAGGTTTGGGAATCGCTTCCTTTTAGGTGGTTGTAGAATTTAACATTTATTTTCTGGATTTTGATAATTAGAGGGTATCGGCCTAATTCTGCTTTGCATGCATTATTTGGTGTTTTACGTTGTACACTGAGAATATTTTTGTGAATTCTTGGTTGGTGAGCGGACCGCGGACCTCACAACCATAAAGGGCAATGATAACTGATTCAATTTATTTTTGCCAGATCGTAATTGTTATGTCAAATTTTATGTTCCTTTTGATGGCATAGAAGGTCCTTCTTGCCTTGTCACTCAGATCATTCACAGCTTTGTGGAAGTTACCTGTGGCGCTGATGTTTAGGCAGAGCTTTCCGGAAGACTGCTTCATCTGACCACTTTTTTATAGACCGAGTCACTGGTGCTTCCTGCTTTAATTTTTGCTTGTAAGCAGGAATCAGGAGGATAGAGTTGTGGTCAGATTTACCAAAGGGAGGGCGAGGGAGAGCTTTGCACGCATCTCTGTGTGTGGAGTACAGGTGATCTAGAATTTTTTTCCCCCTGGTTGCACATTTAACATGTTGATGGAAATTTGGTAGAACTAATTTAAGTTTCCCTGCATTAAAGTCTCCGGCCACTAGGAGCGCCGCCTCTGGGTGAGTGGTTTCCTATTTGCTTATTTCCTTATACAGCTGACTGAGTGCGGTCTTAGTGCCAGCATCTGTCTGTGGTGGTAAATAAACAGCCACGAAAAGTATAGCTGAGAACTCTCTAGGAAAGTAGTGTGGCCTGCAATTTATCACAATATACTCTACTTCAGGCGAGCAAAATCTTGAGACTTCCTTAGATTTCGTGCCCCAGCTGTTGTTTACAAATATGAACAGACCCCTCCCCCTCGTCTTACCGGAGTGTGCTGTTCCATCTTGCCGGTGCAGCGTTTATCCCGCTAGCTGAATATCTATGTCGTCATTCAGCCACGTTTCCATGAAGCATAGGATATTACAGTTTTTGATGTCCCGTTGGTAGGATATTCGTGATCATACCTCGTCTAGTTTATTGTCCAATGATTGCATGTTGGCGAGTAGTATTGACCGTAACGACAGCTTTCCCAGCTTTCCCACCATGTTCCCGGATTCTTCCGATGGCATTGAGGAGTACACTACATCAGTCACTGGCTTTATCAATAAGTGCGTCGAGGACGTCGTCCCCACAGTGACTGTACGTACATACCCCAACCAGAAGCCATGGATTACAGGCAACATTCGCACTGAGCTAAAGGGTAGAGCTGCCGCTTTCAAGGTGCGGGACTCTAACCCGGAAGCTTACAAGAAATCCTGCTATGCCCTGTGACGAACCATCAAACAGGCAAAGCGTCAATACAGGGCTAAGATTGAATCATACTACACCGGCTCCGACGCTCGTCTTATGTGGCAGGGTTTGCAAACTATTACAGACTACAAAAGGAAGCACAGCCACGAGCTGCCCAGTGACATGAGCCTACCAGAAGAGCTAAATAACTTCTATGCTCGCTTCGAGGCAAGCAACACTGAGGCATGCATGAGAGCATCAGTTGTTCCGGACGACTGTGTGATCACGCTTTCCGTAGCCGCCGTGAGTAAGACCTTTAAACAGGTCAACATACACAAGGCTACGAGGCCAGACGGATTACCAGGACATGTGCTCCGGGCATGTGCTGACCAACTGGCAGGTGTCTTCACTGACATTTTCAACATGTCCCTGATTAAGTCTGTAATACCACATGTTTCAAGCACACCACCATAGTCCATGTGACCAAGAACACAAAGGCAACCTGCCTAAATGACTACAGACCCGTAGCACTCACGTCCGTAGCCATGAAGTGCTTTGAAAGGTTGGTAATGGCTCACATCAACACCATTATCCCAGAAACCCTAGACCCACTCCAATTTGCATACCGCCCAAACAGATCCACAGATGATGCAATCTCTATTGCACTCCACACTGCCCTTTCCCACCTGGACAAAAGGAACACTTATGTGATAATGCTATTCATTGACTACAGCTCAGCGTTCAACACCATAGTACCCACAAAGCTAATCACTAAGCTAAGGATCCTGGGATTAAACACCTCCCTCTGCAACTGGATCCTGGACTTCCTGAAGGGTGCCCCCAGGTGGTGAGGGTAGGTAGCAACACATCTGCCACGCTAATCCTCAACACTGGAGCTCCCCAGGGGTGCATGCTCAGTTCCCTCCTGTACTCCCTGTTCACCCACGACTGCACGGCCAGGCATGACTCCAACACCATCATTAAGTTTGCAGACGACATAACAGTGGTAGGCCTGATCACCGACAACGACGAGACAGCCTATAGGGAGGAAGTCAGAGACCTGGCCAGGTGGTGCCAGAATAACAACCTCTCCCTCAACGTAACCAAGACTAAGAAGATTATTGTGGACAACAGGAAAAGGAGGACCGAGCACGCCCCCATTCTCATCGACGGGGCTTTAGTGGAGCAGGTTGAGAGCTTCAAGTTCCTTGGTGTCCACATCAACAACAAACTAGAATGGTCCAAACACGCCAAGACAGTCGTGAAGAGGGCACGACAAAGCCTATTCCCCCTCAGGAAACTAAAAAGATTTGGCATGGGTCCTGAGATCCTCAAAAGGTTCTACAGCTGCAACATCGAGAGCATCCTGACTGGTTGCATCACTGCCTGGTACGGCAATTGCTCTGCCTCTGACCGCAAGGCACTACAGAGGGTAGTGCGTACGGCCCAGTACATCACTGGGGCTAAGCTGCCTGCCATCCAGGACCTCTACACCAGGTGGTGTCAGAGGAAGGCCCTAAAAATTGTCAAAGACCCCAGCCACCCCAGTCATAGACTGTTCTCTCTACTACCACATGGCAAGCGGTACCGGAGGGCCAAGTCTAGGACAAAAAGGCTCCTCAACAGTTTTTACCCCCAAGCCATAAGACTCCTGAACAGGTAATCAAATGGCTACCCGGACTACTTGCATTGTGTGCCCCCCCCCAACCCCTCTTTTTATGCTGCTGCTACTCTCTGTTTATCATATATGCATAGTCACTTTAACTATACATTCATGTAGATACTACCTCAATTGGGCTGACCAACCAGTGCTCCCGCACATCGGCTAACCGGGCTATCTGCATTGTGTCCCACCCACCATCCGCCAACCCCTCTTTTACGCTACTGCTACTCTCTGTTCATCATATACAGTGAGGGAAAAAAGTATTTGATCCCCTGCTGATTTTGTACGTTTGCCCACTGACAAAGAAATTATCAGTCTATAATTTTAATGGTAGGTTTATTTGAACAGTGAGAGACAGAATAACAACAAAAAAATCCAGAAAAACGCATGTCAAAAATGTTATAAATTGATTTGCATTTTAATGGGGGAAATAAGTATTTGACCCCTCTGCAAAACATGACTTAGTACTTGGTGGCAAAACCCTTGTTGGCAATCACAGAGGTCAGATGTTTCTTGTAGTTGGCCACCAGGTTTGCACACATCTCAGGAGGGATTTTGTCCCACTCCTCTTTGCAGATCTTCTCCAAGTCATTAAGGTTTTGAGGCTGATGTTTGGTAACTCGAACCTTCAGCTCCCTCCACAGATTTTCTATGGGATTAAGGTCTGGAGACTGGCTAGGCCACTCCAGGACCTTAATGTGCTTCTTCTTGAGCCACTGCTTTGTTGCCTTGGCCGTGTGTTTTGGGTCATTGTCATGCTGGAATACCCATCCACGACCCATTTTCAATGCCCTGGCTGAGGGAAGGAGGTTCTCACCCAAGATTTGACGGTGCATGGCCCCATCCATTGTTCCTTTGATGCGGTGAAGTTGTCCTGTCCCCTTAGCAGAAAAACACCCCCAAAGCATGTTTCCACCTCCATGTTTGACGGTGGGGATGGTGTTCTTGGTGTCATAGGCAACATTCCTCCTCCTCCAAACACGGCGAGTTGAGTTGATGCCAAAGAGCTCCATTTTGGTCTCATCTGACCACAACACTTTCACCCAGTTGTCCTCTAAATCATTCAGATGTTCATTGTCAAACTTCAGACGGGCATGTATATGTGTTTTCTTGAGCAAGGGGACCTTGCAGGCGCTGCAGGATTTCAGTCTTTCACGGCGTAGTGTGTTACCAATTGTTTTCTTGGTGACTATGGTCCCAGCTGCCTTGAGATCATTGACAAGATCCTCCCGTGTAGTTCTGGGCTGATTCCTCACCGTTCTCATGATCATTGCAACTCCACGAGGTGAGATCCTGCATGGAGCCCCAGGCCGAGGGAGATTGACAGTTCTTTTGTGTTTCTTCCATTTGAGAATAATCGCACCAACTGTTGTCACCTTCTCACCAAGCTGCTTGGCGATGGTCTTGTAGCCCATTCCAGCCTTGTGTAGGTCTACAATCTTGTCCCTGACATCATTGGAGAGCTCTTTGGTCTTGGCCATGGTGGAGAGTTTGGAATCTGATTGATTGCTTCTGTGGACAGGTGTCTTTTATACAGGTAACAAACTGAGATTAGGAGCACTCCCTTTAAGAGTGTGCTCCTAATCTCAGCTCGTTACCTGTATAAAAGACACCTGGGAGCCAGAAATCTTTCTGATTGAGAGGGGGTCAAATAATTATTTCCCTCATTAAAATGCAAATCAATGTATAATATTTTTGACATGCGTTTTTCTGGATTTGTTTGTTGTTATTCTGTCTCTCACTGTTCAAACCTACCATTAAAATTATAGACTGATCATTTCTTTGTCAGTGGGCAAATGTACAAAATCAGCAGGGGATCAAATACTTTTTTCCCTCACTGTGTGCATAGTCACTTTAACCATATCTACATGTACATACTACCTCAATCAGCCTGACTAACCGGTGTCTGTATGTAGCCTCGCTACTTTTATAGCCTCACTACTGTATAAAGCCTGTCTTTTTACTGTTGTTTTATTTCTTTACCTACCTATTGTTCACCTAATACCTTTTTTTGCACCATTGGTTAGAGCCTGTAAGTAAGCATTTCACTGTAAGGTCTACACTTGTTGCATTCAGCGGACGTGACAAATAAACTTTGATTTGAGGTATGTATCGTTTTTTGTGTGCTCTAGGGCAACGGTATCTAGATGGAATTTGTATTTGTGGTCCTGCCGACTGGACCTTTTTTGGAACACTATTATTTTTGTCTTGCTGAGATTTACTGTCAGGGCCCAGGTCTGACACAATCTGTGCAGAAGATCTAGGTGCTGCTGTAGGCCCTCTTTGGTTGGGGACAGAAGCACCAGATCATCAGCAAACAGTAGACATTTGACTTCAGATTCTAGCAGGGTGAGGCCAGGTGCTGCAGACTTTTCCAGTGCCCTTTTCTAGTGCCCTTGTTATAGAGCCAAAAAGATTGGAGAAGTGGTTTATCCACACATCTCCGTTTTGGATAGATAACTCTTCGTGTTGTTGTTTGTTTAGTGTTTTCCAATTTTTCCAGAATTGATTAGATTCTATGGATTCTTCAATTACATTGAGATGATTTCTGATGTGCTGTTCCATCTTTTTCTGTAGTGTATTTCTGTATTGTTTTAATGATTCACCATACTGAAGGCGAGACTCAGGTTTTCTGGATCTCTATGTTTTTAATTGGATAGGTTTCTCAATTTCTTTCTTAGGTTTTTGCATTCTTCATCAAACCGTTTGTCAGTGTTGTTAATTTTCTTAGATTTGATTGGGAAGCTGAAAGGTCAAATATTCTGTTTAGGCTTTCTACTGCCAAGTGTATTACAGTGAAATGTTTTATCCAGGACGTTGTCTAAAAGGGATTGAATTTGTTGTTGCCTAATTGTTTTTTGATAGGTTTCTACACTACTTTCCTTCCATCTATAGCATTTCTTAATATTGTGCAGTTCCTTTGGCTTTGATGCCTCATGATTGAGTATTGCTCTGTACATGTAGACTGTGATTTTGCTGTGATCTTATAGGGGTGTTAGTGGGCTGACTGTGAACGCTCTCTCTCTCTCTCTCACACACTCACACACTCTCTCTCTCTCTTACCCTCTTTACATATCAGATGACAGCAGCAGTGTCACAGTAAAACTTCAGTCTAGTCAATTATTTAGAAGATGTCTCCCTATTGACTGATCATCGTACCACCAGATGTGGGCCAGGACTCTATTCTCCAGGCACATGGAACACAGAGGATGACGTGTTACCTATTGAACCCTCCTAAGTATGTCACCCATTTCCACAGGATTCAGACAGCAGACATATCTCCCTGTCAGTAGTTTCTCAGCTGTGTGGTTTACAGGCTGGCAAAAAAATGGAGCATTGGGAAATGTGGTATCTGTATTTCTGAAGAGCTGAAATGAAAAGAACAGGGGCCCATTTGAATATAACCTGCTCCAAGAAGACCACGGCTCTTAGATGTACACCTAGCATCTATCTTTGGAGAGAGAACATTGACCTGGCTTTAGTGACCTGAGTGTAACTCCTGGCTGATGCTACCATGTGTCTGAGTATTTCTGTGGGAGCTCCTGATGCAGCTGTTATCGTGATGGTTCAAAGCCCTGCCTCCCCACTCAGACTGACAAGAGTCAATAGCCACTGACAAAAGAAAGTTTACAGGCAGCTCAGATCTCTCTCTCTCTCTCTCTTCTGTTCTGTTCCGCCTCCTTGCCCGTCCTCTAATGCACGGCTGGTATGCATCACCATATTTACACCCCATACGGGGGTCACAGCTCTGCTCATCTCTTTGAACCTGCTAATGGACTAGCTAGTTTTGCATAATCTCCATCACTTGTTTTTTACTCTCTCTCTCCCGTGCTCATATCAACAAAATTATCATTATGTCGGTCATGCCCCACCTTGAGCACAATTTAATTTATTCAGAAACGTAATTATCAAAGTCAGAATTGCCGTTGGGTTGGTTAGATTCATATTGATTGTCTTGCAAGACAGACACTGTGATGAAGTGAATCACCCTCTTCCCCTTCATTCTCTTTCAGCTTAATTTGCTGTAATGCATTTTTATGATGGCAACAGTCCCGGACAGACAGTCCAGGTAAACTGAACTGTGTCTTTTGAACGATCAGGTCAAATCGTCAGTCTTTACCGCCAGTCTGTGCAGACTCACAGCAGAGTTACAGCACTACTAGCCTATCTGAGATGTTAGCTATGTTCCGAGGGATGCAGGAAAAGGATTTAGTGTAGTGGATGCTCTTATGGAAAGCCATAGAGGGCCACTATGGAGTGTCTCAGGGGGCCTTTCTAGGAAATGGGCTCCAGCTTCTGCAGTTTTGGGGCAATAGAAAATGAGAAATGTGACCCTGTTGTTTTGTCTCAGTCGTATCACTGTTATTGTCATGCTAATGCATCTGCAGTGTCTCTGCACGTGCCACGGCAGACTGGGCTGATTGGGGTCTTCAAACAGTGTTGATATCAAAAGCCATTAAAACAGAGAGTGCAGTACTTTCCATTCCCTTGAGACTGAGATCTTTTCACCCTAATGTCAACCTATTTCCTTCCCTGAGTGTGCTTCTGTTGGAATGGAGGCTGGAGTGAGGAATGGAGTATTCATGACTCTGGTGCTGCTGAGACACGCCGACCATCCCCATCCAGCCCCTCCAATCAGTCCCCACGTGGGTGTGAAGCTGACAGGATGATGGCAGAGCCAGTGATAAGCAGACATGGAGAAAGGAGCAGAACTGACACACGTTTGGAAGGCTTTCAAGCCACTTTAGAATTAAGTTAGCTTTTTGGTTGAGACCAAATCCTCTACCTAACCAATATCTGACAAATGATGTTAACATTATGTGGGGGGAAAAACATTTGTTTTTTGGAATGTTTGTGACTGTTAGGGTGGCCACTGGGGGTTAGGGATCGCTTACTCTGGTCTGTGATCTTATTCATTATATATCGATTTCTCACTTGTGTTTTAATGTTCTGGTTGACCAATTCTCAGCCACCTTTAGTATACTATCAATACCTTGTCTTTTAATTGCATATTGATTCAGTGCATTTAATGAGGCTGTTAGTCTTGTTTTTTTTTTAGGCAAAACCCCCAGTTAGACTGAAAGTAGACGATTGCAATCTTCATTTTCCTTCCAAAGTAAATGAAAATATTGATAACCCTCCTGGTAGAGAAATATTATTGGAGTCTATCTGGGATCTGTCCAAAGTTCTAGAAAATGATGTGTTGAAATTTCATTTGCTACCCAGGCTTCTTGGGTACCTCTACCACATATCCAGACAGCCCAGTAGTATTCAACAGGCCTCACCTCTGGGAAATTATCAAGGCAACGTGCTTCTCATCCCAGTTTTGTGTTCCTTGGAAGAGACAAAGAATAAAAGAAAAAAAAGAGAATTCTGAGACCCCATCTAAAGACTAAGAGAGACAGCGAGTGTTCACTAATCACCCAGCCGTAAATGATAAATAAGTCATTTCCTTGCGGGTTTGTCAACGCACGGGAGCGGATCCCTGAGACTCCATAGAAGCGTCGTTTTTGGAGAGAAGATTAGTTGCTGAGGATGATGGATGTGTGAAGTGTGATCCGGGAGACGGGGGGGATGTCAGGGATGTCCGGGCCGCTCGGCGGCTGATGCCTCGCCACTAGCGACCATAACGACAGGCTCATTACACACACAGCACAGGCTAAACTTTTTATCTTATGACTTGCACAGCAGATAGGTGATTTCACTAGTCCTGCTCAATTTACCACCAACTATCACAGGCCACCCATTAGATAGAAACACCTAGGTTTGAAAATGTGTTAAAAATTCAAGTGGAAAAATCATGTAGCTTCCTGAACCTGTATATCTGATGGCATGTCGTGTAGAATGCCAAGTAGGATGTTTGCCAAGTGTGCAGTAGATAAGTGTTTTAAACCATACAATTTTATGCCTCACTGAAAGCACTCAGTGAAATGGGCTCCAATGATGTTGCAAAAGCCAGCATTTACAGCAGTTTATACAGATGTGCAATAAAAGAGTAGCCACTGGTATGGTAACATTGAGAATGAAAGTGTCTTGCTGTAAAACAGTGTACTGCTTATGCAGTGAGGAAACCTACCCTGTCAATTCATCTCTGGCAACTTCGGAACCTCTCAGAGGAACATTTATGTTAGAACTATCGACTTTACTTCCCAGAATTGCTAGAGAGTCTTTGGAACAGAAAATGGAAACCTGTTTTGTGGTGGAGTAAAGGCATTATTTCTGTGAAAATTTGAGATGAACCAGGCACCTTTTCTTGATGACTGTAATCCTGAGGCAGTGACCTGTGACTAACTGCTGACCCTCACCGACCGGAGAGTATTTCCTCAGCAGGCTATTAGATCTCAGGTTCCTACAGAGAGAGAGAGAGAGCGAGAGAGTGAGAGAGAGAGAGAGAGAGAGGGAGAGATTTGAGGCAGTGAGCTTCAGTGCTGGATGGAACCAAAACAATCCCAACAACACCTAAAAGCAACCACAATACACTCCTAGAAGAAAAGGTTCAAAAGAAGTTCTTTGGCTGTCCCCAAATGAGAACCCTTTTTGGGTTCCAGGTAGAACCCTCTGAGGAAAGGGTTCTACCTGGAACCAAAAAGGGTTCTGCCTGGAAACAAAAATGATTATTCAAAGGATTCTCCAATGAGGACAGCCGAATAACCATTGTAGATTCAAGATAGCACCTTTTTATCTAAGAGTATACATGACAAAGGGTAAAGAGGATATGGCAAAGAGCATAGCCGACTACGCCAGTTGATTGGTAAAAAGTTGTTGACAACCTGCGTAAAACCTTTTTCTATACTGTTCATGTGTGGGTGCCCGTTGCCTGAAAACACATGAACACACATTTATTCC
Source organism: Salmo trutta (assembly GCF_901001165.1). Taxonomy (NCBI): domain Eukaryota; kingdom Metazoa; phylum Chordata; class Actinopteri; order Salmoniformes; family Salmonidae; genus Salmo; species Salmo trutta. The sequence continues at coordinate 16,244,204 of NC_042968.1, forward strand.
TCTTTCCTCACTGCAAACTAGGTCTAGTTTTACTGGGGAACAGCCACCTCAGCCATAACTTGCAGCATTTATTAGACGTGAGCAGTAAAGACCACAGAGCTCCAGGCAGTTCTCACCAGTGACTGAGCTTTGCCTCAGACTCACATCTCTCTCTGAATACTGACTAGGGGCTGCTGTAATTCTAGGCCTGTTACACCCAGTCAGAGGATACCTGCATATTTTCTATGTCAGCACACTGAGTTCCATAGTTAAGGTTTACAATTGTATCCATTTTTCTCTTACAAGTCCTTTTCTATAGAGGAGACCAAGCATAGAAAGTGTCAGAAGGTCTGTATAAAATGAACCTATAGCTAATTACAGCAGCAGACATTCTGGATTTTACTAAAGGTAATACTCGGCTTCAGTTCAAGGACTGTGTGCGACTTTACATACATAGTATATGAGGAAAAGAGCAAGATGAAGACCACAAATGTGTGTTGACTGGCTTGACCTTCACACAAGACAGTTAGACAGACTGTTACACAGAGAGAAGGACAAAAACATGTCCTCTTCCCCCAGGAACTAATCTATGTGACAGACAGTTCCCCATACTGTAGTTCTGTGAGACTACTGTCTGACACGCCACTATTAAACACTAAAACAGTCCGAGAGACAGACAGACAGACAGACAGACAGACAGACAGACAGACAGACAGACAGACAGACAGACAGACAGACAGACAGACAGACAATCCAACCCCAACTAACCCCATGATTATGTCCATATAGTGTGCCCTCTATAGGGAGCATAGACCCTTTACTTTACTCACTCAATAGAATCCTCCACTGCCTTTGAGAACAGAGCCAACCTGCTGTCCTGAGGACACAACCCCCGTCCTCTCTGAGTGAGCGCAATTAGCACTCAGTGAAAGAAATGATCCCCAAGGGAGCTATCCATGCACAATATATTTAATTGAACTAGATGATATAAGGGGATAAATTAAACGTTAGTAATACTGAGCTTCCCGGAAAAAGAGTTCAATCATACACTATTATAAAGGCACAGTCGTTTGCTTTTGAACATTCATCAGATAATGGGTCCAGGCATCGAGGACAAAGTGGGGAATTATACGGCCACTCTCTCTGACAATGGCCTGTGTGTCTGTCTGCATGTTAATGAACTCTCTTTCTCTATGTGTCAGACTGTACCTGGTCCGCTGCGCTTCCTTCAGCCCGGCCTGCTCTCTCTACTCTACTGACAGACCATCACAAAGGTCATGACCTTTCCAGACAGGGCACTGGCATGTTGTTTCACTGCTACACTGTGAGTTCACCGCACTGCACCTGCTAGGAGCGCACAGACCCACATGAACAGACAGACACACACACACACACACACACACACACACACACACACACACACACACAGATTTGCTCACAGGTGCACGCATGGAAACACATCCACACATTTTCACACTTGAATACACTCGGCATTGAATACATTCAGCCTGCTGCCATGGCCACCACCCTGCTTCCACCTCTCTCTCCCTGTGAGTTCCTCATGCTTTCTTAGTCTCACACCACTAGCCCTCACCACTCTAGCTACACAGCTGTCTGATGGACCCACTGTACCCATACTAACACCTACACTCCTCTCAACGTAGTATCACATTTCTGTGTGTGTGTGTGTGTGTGTGAGACCCCCAGTCCACTGCAGTTAGAGGTGCTGAAGCAGGGAGAGTGTACGTGTCCTAACAATAATACGATATAGATATTTTTAAGCCACTTAAGGTTTATTTTTAGAGCTCTGCTACTAGATCAATAGTCTCGCTTTGGTATTATTTACAGTACCAGTCAAACGTTTGGACACACCTACTCATTCAAGGGTTTTTCTTTATTTTTACTATTTTCTACATTGTAGAATAATAGTGAAGACATCAAAACTATGAAATAACACATATGGAATCATGTAGTAACCAAAAAAGTGTTAAACAAAAGCTAGATTTTACATTTTAGATTCTTCAAAGTAGCCACCCTTTGCCTTGATGACAGCTTTGCATACACTTAGCATTCTCTCAACCAGCTTCATGAGGTAGTCACCTGGAATGCTTGAAGGAGTTCCCATATATGCTGAGCACTTCTTGGCTGCTTTTCCTTCACTCTATGGTTCAACTCATCCCAAACCATCTCAACTGGATTGAGGTCGTGTGATTGTGGAGGCCAAGTCATCTGATGCAGGACTCTATCACTCTCCTTCTTGGTCAAATAGCCCTTACACAGCCTGGAGGTGTGTTTTGGGTCATTGTGCTGTTGAAAAACAAATAATAGTCCCACTAAGCGCAAAACAGATGGGATGGTGTATTGCCGTAGAATGCTGTGGTAGCCATGCTGGTTAAGTGTGCCTTGAATTCTAAATAAATCACAGACAGTGTCACAAGCAAAGCACCCCCACACCATCACACCTCCTCCATGCTTCACGGTGGGAACCACGCATGCAGAGATCATCCGGTCACCTTCCCTGTGTCTCATAAAGACACGGCGGTTGGAACCACATTTTTTTAATCAAAATGTAAATAATGAAACATTAAAAAAGTTAGCCTTTAAAGATAAAACTATACTAAATATAATCACATGTCACCAAATAATTGATTAAAACACACTGTTTTACAATGAAGGTCTACAGTAGCCTCAACAGCACTCTGTAGGGTAGCACTATGGTGTAGCCGGAGGACAGATAGTTTCTCCGTTCTCCTCTGGGTACATGACTTCAATACAAACCTAGGAGGCTCATGGTTCTCACTACCTTCCATAAACTTACACAGTAGTTATGACAACTTCTGGAGGACTTCCTCCAACCTATCAGAGCTCTTGTAGTATGAACTGACATGTTGTCGACCCAATCAAAGGATCAGAGAATGAATCTAGTACGGAAAGCATAAGCTACATATGGCTAGCACAGCAGTGCATAAAATGTGGTAAATAGTTGACTCAAAGAGCGAGAAAGACAATAGCTGAACAGTTTTGAACAAATTCATTTCTTCAAATATTAAGGAGAAGCAAGAGAGAGCGAGAGAGAGCTAGCTGTATTTTTCCCATTTCTTCACTTTCACTTAGCTAGCGAATGCAGCTAGCTAGATTAGTCTACTCAAACAATTGACTCAAACAGAGAGGGTTGCTATGTTAGCTAGCTGGGTATGGCTATCCAACACTGGAACACTTCCAAGTCAGCCCACCGGTGCAACTGCTGAACTGCTTGCTGGCTGTACACTGTACTGCATGATTGTAGCGGTTTACTAACGCTTTAGTTCTAGTAGCTATGTTGAATATGACGTTAGCTAATATGGTGACAACAATGTAGGCTGTGTGTAGCGGTTATGATATGAAGGTTTGGCTTGGAAAGGTTTTTTCGCCTGGTCACAGACAGCTGATGTGTTGTGCAATGAAGTCCAGAAGCGAATGGAAAATGTGGCAGGAGATTGCATAGATACGAGAAGGAATCATACAACGAGAAAAGTGATCATGCTGTTTGTATGTGGCTGTTATGAAAGTGAACTTGCATGTGATCAGGGGTGTATTGATTTAGCTATGGTATATTAATTTCCCCAATTCTGTTTAAAAACTTTTCTTAAATGGAAGCAAATTGAAAGAAACTCGGATAAACATACCTGAATTTGTCCAATAGAAACTTGTTTGCAGAGCCTCCCGAGTAGCACAGTGGTCTAAGGCACTGCATCGCAGTTGCTAGCTGTGCCACTAGAGATCCTGGTTCGAGTCTGGGCTCTGTCGCTACGACTGAGAGACCCTTGGGGCGGCACACAATTGGCCCAGCGTTGTTGGGGGAGGGTTTGGCGAGCAGGGATGTCCTTGTTCCATCGAGCCCTAGCGACTCCTGTGGAGGGCCGGACGCAGTGCACGCTGACACGGTCGCCAGGTGTACTGTGTTTCCTCCAACACATTGGTGCGGCTGGCTTCCGGGTTAAGCGGGCATTGTGTCAAGAAGCAGTGCGGCTTGGTTGGGTTGTGTTTCGGAGGATGCACGGCTCTCGACCTTCGCCTCTCCCGAGTCTGTACGGGAGTTGCAGCGATGAGACAAGACTGTAACTACCAATTGGATACCACTAAATTGGGGAGAAAAAAAATATTATAATTTAAAAAAAATAAACTTGTTTTCAACTGTTGGACTAATGATTACACCTTAGATCAGCTAGATCTCCCTGCAAGGTGGTATTGAATGTGTCACTGTCTGTCACCTTGATTACTCACATTTGTCTCTTGACACATGTACCTACGTTGTAAACTTTCATTCATAGGCTAGATTGTAGCAACCTCATGATGGGTATAAGGTTTAGTAACCTAAACCTATCAATTTTACATTGAGCTGGATGAATGGAATATGAATGACAGTCATCCATTATGCTGTAATAGAAATAAGGCCATGCTCATTAAAAAAATCCTCGCCCTCCCTCATCTTAAACGACACCAACCGCCACTGGCTCAAATACAGGAAATATATGGCTGAAAAAGACAGCTCCTCAGGTGGGCGGGGCATGCGCATTGCTACGCAAACACACACAGACCAAAAGATGTGGAGTGAGATACCACAGTAGCATTGTGTCTTTGATTTCATCACCTCCAGAGCCCTGCCAAAGCCCCGCTGTGTCTCACGCTGCCGTCCCCCCACCTTTCCCCACCCTGTCACAGGCGAGAGAGGAATACAAATGCCCCCGTCCCTGAAGCACAGCCCAGACCCCCTCCCACCCCTCTCCCACAGCCCACAACGCCCCCTGCTTCCCGCCCTCCACCCGCCTCCCTCCATCCCTGACTGCTCACTGCTCTCTTCCAAGGACAGGCAAAGACATCCCCTTTGGTGAGAGGAGAGTGATTTCCACCCAACACAGACTTGACGGAGCACACAGATCAGAGGGCGGATGGTGGTGGTGGAGGGGTTGTGTGATTGAGACTTAAATGCATATGTTTGACTCCCCCCATTGAACCACAGAGACACTTCATACTGAAAGCTATCCATATCGGCCATTCTGCATTAGTGACTTCTGTCAGACACTCTAAGGTCTAAAGAACACATATGCCAATGGGGATGGGAGACAGTTGTCACAACATCCATGCTGTCCAGGCTAAAGAGTGGAGAACAGACAGGCCTAGTGTCAGCTTGTAAACAGTATGGATGGATGATGGAGACAGTGGGAATCACTGTCAATGTGTGTGCATGTGTTGAGATTATCAACATTTATGAATTTCATTTGGTTGTAAGATATTAAAGTGTGTGTGTGTGTGTGTGTGTGTGTCTATGCATGCTTGCCTCTGTCTGGGTGCATCAGACAGCCAGGTATTCCTGGACAGGGCACGTATGGGCTTTATGACCCTCGTCTATGAAGTGATTTGGCTGCAGAAGGACAAAGCTGAGAGAGGTGATTAAAAAGCTGAATGGAATGTCACACCTAATGGATACAGAGAGGGAGTCACAGGAAATAGAAAAAGAGAGAGGGAGAGGGAAAAAGAGAGAGGAAAATGAGAAAACGGGAACAGAACAGAGGTAGTATAAAGAGGTGATGGAGCGTGCGTGCGTGTGTGTGTGAGTGCTCGTGCGTGTGGTGAAATTGGTGTATGAGTGAGTAAATACCTTGGTTTCCCCAATTCCAGGTGTAATTACCAGACCTGGTGATGGGAGGTAAGTGAAGCTGACACAAGCCTCCGGCTCTGTAACACTGTGCCTCATACCTCACAGACCACCACACTACAGTACAGACAGCCAAGGACACAGGGCTTTATATGCCTCCTCATTTCAACAGAAAATACAACAGAAAATAGATTTTTGAGGATGTCTTTAAGCAAAGCGAGTGACAATGTTAACAGTTTCATAAGCTGGAAAGGAGACACTGACATTAGCTTCACACTGTGTTTGGGTGGTATGTATTGTAAGTATGAGACATCACAGGGCAGGCATTAGAGACGTGTCTAGTTTGGTATCTCTCTCACACAAGACCATGTGGGCTAGCTGGTCCCTCTGTGTGACTCCTCATTGTCTTGTCTGCTCATGATAGTTCCGGTCTGTGGCATTTGAAAAGTGGTGTGCAGAGTGGTGTCTAAATGCAGGCAGACATGTTTTATTGCATGACCTTCTCCATAGACATTCCCATCTTCTCACCCCCTCTCTCCCTCCTCTCCTCCCCTCTGAGGCGCTGTTGGTTGGAGGTTTGCAGAAACGCACGCACGCGCGCACACACACACACACACACACACACACACACACACACACACACACACACACACACACACACACACACACACACACAGTCAGAAGAGCAGTCTGGACCTCTCTGTGTCCTGGGGGAAGGGGGGTATGAAAGAGAGCCGAGCTGGGCAGGCACAGCCAGTGGAGCCAGGTGGAAAATAAACATACTATATTCCCTTACTAGGAAAAATACATGGAATAAATACTGAAATACATGACTGCAGACTGTTTGTACCCGACAGGTGTGTGAATGGAGAAAGATTACATTCTGGCTAAGCCCTTCATATGAGGCATATCCCTCTGTTTGAACTGGTCTCTCTTTGGTCTCTGTAACCAGAGAGGGAAGAATCACAGGGGGTCTGGCACCAGGGCTGAGCTAGACACACAGCTTGTATGTCTCAGATCTGGTGTTGGCAACTGCACTCTAAGAAAAAAGGTTTCAAAAAGGGTTCTGCAGCTGTCTACATAGCAGAACCCTTTTTGGTTCCAGGTAGAACAATTTTGGGTTCCATATAGAACCCTCTGTCGAAAGGGTTATTCATGGAACCCAAAAGGGTTCTACCTGGAACCAAAATGGGGTCTTCAAGGTGTTCTTCAAAGGGTTATCCAATAGGGACAGCAGAAGAACCCTTATTTTACCAGGTAAGTTGACTGAGAACACACTCTCATTTACATCAACAACTTGGGGAATAATTTCAGGGGAGAGAAGGGGGGACGAATGAGCTAATTATAAGCTGGGGATGATTAGGTGGCCATGATGGTATGAGGGCCAGATTGGGAATTACTTTACTTTACTGACTTTATTGTCCCCATGGGGACATTTTGTTGCAGTGTCATGTACACGTTTAAAGTGCCGTTTAAACAACAAAACAAATTGACAATACAACTTTCATAACAGTTACATACCAATAAAAAGAGACTAGCCTGCTGGCCTTACTGAGTCGATAGGAACATGAGCCCGAGCTATTTAGGAGGGATATCACACCTGGCACAAATTATTGTGTAATTAGCCAGGACAGCGATGTTAACACCCCTACTCTTACAATAAGTGCCATGGGAGCTTTAGTGACCACAGAGAGTCAGGACACCCGTGTAACATCCCATCCGAAAGGCGGCACCTTACACAGGGCAATGTCCCCAATCACTGCCCTGGGGCATTTTAATATTTGTTTTAGACCAGAGGAAAGAGTGCCTCCTACTGGCCCTCCAACACCACTTCCGGCAGCATCTGGTTTTCCATCCAGGGACCGACCAGAACCAACGCTGCTTAGCTTCAGAGGCAAGCCAGCAGTGGGCTGCAGGGTGCTATGCTGCTGGAGGAGCACCTTTTTTTCTAAGAGTGTGGCTCTGTTGTTTCTTCTCTGTGAAGGAGACAAGTCTTACAGAATGTATTAGGCAGGTGGAGGAACAGCAACTGCATCGGCATGTAAATGCAGACACCACCTACCTGGCTGTGTCACTGTAGGCTGTTACATTCAGGTGGATGTTCTGCATGTTGAGTAGACCCATTCAATGCACCTAACCTATTTCAACCTCCATCCTCCAACATCTTCCATTCTTTCAAGCAAACACCGGAACAATGCAAATACGTTATTTTGTGTTGATCTGGTTAACATGCTAATAGTACCTGTATGAAATATAACCAGTGTAACAGCATATCAGCTAAAAAAAAAAAGGGGTCAAGGATTGATTTAGTTGAAAGAATTGAATGTTTTCGTCATTCAGTGTCCAGTTCTCCTAATAGCTTTAACCATCTTATTCTCCAGAACGTCAGCATTTCTACTCAGGCAGGCACACCCAGCCATTCCCAACAGGTCAGCAGATTGACGTTTTATAATCAATTTAGACTTTGGACCATGGAGAGGTGGATGTTCTGTAGCAAAGTGATTCCCAAAGTGACTGTTACCTTTATACTGCAAGGAGGGCAATCAATTTTATCATCCTCCTGGCTACTGGGAGATGGTGGCTCTGAAAGTTATGACTGAGAGGTAGCTTCCTGCTTTTTCCCCTGTGTGCCGTGCAACTACCTCCCCTTGTCCCCACACGGATCTCCATTACGGATCCACGCCCTTGACTGCTTCAGTCTCATTACGAGCCACTCCAGACAGCCATCAAATCTTCAGGTCTGTGGCCCATACTAACCCCTATATGTCTTATCTGACTCCTGCTCTTCTGGTGAGGAAATTGAAATGTCATTATCCTCACAGGCTGCTCTGAGAGATTGTTATTGCTTCATGTCACACAACAACGGGGGCAAGGGGAAGATATGAACAGAACAGAGGCTCAGCTTCCACTTAAAACCTTTCTTAACACAGAGGTCAAGTGGATCAGTGGAAATAAAACAGGGATAATGGATGCAGAGAAGGACATACAGTATGAATTAAACACAAAACGTTACATTTCCCCATTACAAGACAAATGATGCTGTCATTTCTGAAGACTGACCAACATCAAATAGAAGCAGGGCATACAAAGGACTTTCATTGCATTGATTCAGTCCAGTGGAATAATGGCCAACCCATTGGACAACGAGTGATGTAATGCATGCTTTGGCAGGGCCTATCAATAATGATATATATATTCATCACAGCCTTCTGTACCCTTTTCTTTTTTTATTAAGTCCTTCCTTTTTATTAGCAATCTCATAAATGTGACTCTTTGAAATTGGCAATTGACTAAACATTCAGGGCATCAGGTTTTTAATCTGGCGTAAAAGCCCAGTCAGAACATATAAATCAGCTTGCATGCTTGATGATGTCATAAGCAACATCAGAGGATGGCGTCACCTTTCTTCACATAAGTGCAGTGCAGTGCAATTAGCTCTGCCTACGTATTCTCAGATTAATAAAGTAGCAATTATCTGGGGTTCGATAATCTGACACCCTTGTTAAATGACATGTACAGGTATGCTTCCGTCTGTCTGTCTCCTTTAATCTCTAGGCCCCAAAGTCATCTCACCATCCCAAAGACAGAACAGAACAGGTCCCTCTCTATAGGCCTGTCTCCCTCTCTACCTGAGGGAGGACACACAGCAGTGGTCACTCCTCTGTACCAGGAGAGGGAGAGCTTGCTGTTAATCATCAATCTTTACCTATCAAACATCCCCCCCACACACACACACACACACACATACACACACACACACATATATATATATATATATATATATATATATATACACACACACACATACATACATACATACATACATACATACATACATACATACATACATACATACATAAACACACATATATATATGTATGTGTATATAAAATACAATACTGGGAGATTGGTTTACACAACACAGTTTCCTTTTCTCACCCTCTCACAAAGGCATACATGATACACTCCATGCAACTTGCATGCACAGGCACATACACTCACTTCTCACATGAAGAACCCATGTTAGTTGTTAGCATGAGGCCAGGCCACACAAACAACTACTAATAGATCTTTTCACACACACTCCCTCCCGTTTTCCTGTGTGTGCAACCGTCGCTGGTGGGGCTGTGTCCAGTCATCACTCTTTCTCAGACATGCTCCCTGTACATAGAGTGAGCCCTGTGTTTGGCCAATCAGAGCTGCCCGTCTTCTCGTCAGGAGGACTGTGCCAGTGTGTGTGTGGGCGTGAGTCCCATGGCCCTAATTTATTCAAAAACATTTCTCTCCACTGAACACACACATACAAACACTGACACCTGAAATATAGCTAATTGAAAGGCCTGATGCTTCATTCTTTCTTTTCCCTCCCATACTCCACAATGTAAACTCTGAAACAAAATGTCTCTCTGAAAGAGACCTGCTAGAGGTATTTAAAGATCAATCATAAAATGCCCTCCAGCTTCCCATTACAGAGAAGGTCATTTATGACTGACAGGATAGTGCGTATTGCTAGTTTGTGTGTTTGATGCTCAGTGAATTGAACATGACAAACCTGAGTGATGCCCAGAATGAGTCTGTTTTCAGTTTGTTGATTTTTTTCTTTGTTAGCAGTATTAATTTAGTGCCTCCTTGCAAACAGGATGCATGTTTTAGTTCTGTACAGACTCCTTCTTTTCACTCTGTCAGTTAGGTTGGTATTGTGGATTAACTCCAATGTTGTTGACCCATCCTCAGTTTTCCCCTATCACAGCCATTAAACTCAGTAACCTTTTTAAAATCCCCATTGACCTCATTGTGAAATCCCTGAGCGGTTTCCTTCCTTTCCGGCAACATAGTTACAACGGACGCTTATATCTTTATTGTGACTTGGTGCATTGATACACCATCCAAAGTGTAAAAGTTAAAAACTTCACCATGCTAAAAGGGATATTCAATGTCTGATTTTTACCAATAGGTGCCTGTCTTTGCGAGGCATTGGAAAACCTCCCTGGTCTTTGTGGTTGAATCTGTGTTTCAAATTCACTGCTCGTCTGAGGGACCTTACAGATAATTGTATGTGTGGGGTACAGAGATGAGGTAGTCATTCAAAGTCATTCATGCTAAACACTATTATAGCACAGATTGAGTCCATGCAACTTATTATGTGACTTGTTAAGACAATTTTTACCCCTGAACTTTAGGCTTGCCATTACAAAGGGATGGAATACTTATTTGACTCAAGACATGTCAGATTTTCATTTTTATTTAATTTGTACAAATTTCAGAAAACCTAATTCCACTTTGACATTATGGGGTATTGTTCTGTAGACCAGTGACAGAAACCTCAATTTAATACATTTTAAATTCAGGCTGCAACACAATACAATTTGGAAAAAGTCGTGGGGTATGAATACTTTCTGAAGGCACTGTAACATCTACAAGTGATGATGAGTTTCCCTACATGTGCTATTTTCACTTAGCACACAAACAGTGACCCTCTTAACCTCAACCATCAGAGGACAGTGGAGGGAATGTATTTTCCTGAGAAGTGGCCCAATGCTACAAAGCCTCTCTGTCAGTGGTGTCATTGTCATCTAATGCTAGGTGGTGTAATCCTCCTCTCTCTACAGGCCGGGCCAGATCACTGAATAGTACTCTCTGAGCATTACACTGGAACCTCTTCCACAAATGAGGTTTAACAAAGTCCCCTCTGTAATTGTGTATGCATTCCCCACTTCACCACTCTTCCCAGTCACCATCACTGCTGCTCACCGGAGGTGCCCTCTTGCCCCATCACTGCCACAGCGCATCCCAGGCCCACCCTGTCCCCTACCCCCTTGAAATCAAATACACTTAATGGGGAGATGAAACATTATGGCTGTAATCGAACCTGGAGCAGGATACGTTTATCTCCGTTCACCGCGCATCCCCACATATCAGGTCTGAGAGAGAGGGGAGGGGTGCAGGATGGTGTAAGCATGGTTAATAATCAGTGTCATCTAGATAGAGCTATAGAGCTGCTTTCACTGTCTGAGCCTCCCACTACCATTCATTCCTGTGTGTGTGTGTGTGTCTGTCCCCCAGTCCACGCACGCACACACGCACTCACACACACCCACCCATCCATCCACTGATGGCCCGAATGGGTCATGACAGGAAATGGAGTGCATGGCCAGTGGATCAGCTTCTCTACGTGATGGAGGAGAGAGAGGGAGAGCTGCAGAGTAAAAGCTCAGAGGTGCTCCACTCACCACAACCCAGCTCTACTTTCAGGGGGAAATATGCTGCGTACAGAGGGCAACCTCAAGGTGAAAGAGCTGACAGCTAACTGCAATAACGACACTGTGTATACAGTAAAGCCATGGCTGAAAACAGCATCAGAGAGAAAGCCATATCCGGATGGGATTACAGCACGTTTTAAAGAGATCAGTGCTTTCCTATGTCTGCTAACTGGTTTCCTATACCTCTGTTATACATGTTCAGCCAGTCACCTCTGTACCTGTCTGTCTACACCAGTCATTCAGCATGGTGGTGTCAGTGGCCCTCTCTCTTCATCTTCGCAGCACATTAATACATTATCAATTAATAACGTGGAAATCCATTAGAACAGACTTTGCATATAGATAGCCTACTTAAGAAGGAACTGGTCATTAACACAACTTGCAGGGGGGAGTGGCGAGTCATTCGACTGGCTCTCATCCTTCCCTTCCTTCTTCCTGCCACGCCAAGAGGGAGGCCATGGTGGCAGCGGTATGGTGGGCACACACACGAGTCTGAGGGATGCTGTCCACACACACACACACACACACACACACACACACCTCACGTCGCCCGCTTTGAGCACCAGATACCCAGCAGGCCTAGGTATCCAGCAGGCCTAGGTATCCAGCAGGCCATCCAGATGAATCATGGATGGAATGGGAGCAGTCAGAGTGGGCACAGCCCAGGATGTAAGACATCAACAACCAAGCCATAGTGGGCAACAAGCTGGATCTGTCAGGTGGTCATTTAAAAAAAATTCTGATCATGTTTTATTGTTGCACATCGACAGGTTTTTCATCTTGTCGGCTCAGGTATTCGAAACAGTGACCTTTAGACGCCCTGCCGCCTTGTCTGGTTCTGTCTGTATGGATGTCAAAGATCAAACCACAGACTAACAGACTGACATAGAATGCACTGGACCCACTGGGTCTGAGGTATAGATGAGGCTACACGCTGTATCCACCAATAAGAGCACTTTGCTTTGTGTCCAAAACAGGCAGGCAGGCGAGAGAGAGGAGACGCCAGCTCTGACACTAAATCACCTCAGCACCCACAGGGCTCTGTCGGAAGACAGATGAACTGCCAATCCCTGGCCGGCAGAGGCAGGAATTAGCCCGCACTCAGCTAATTATATGAATCACTATGAGCAGGTCATTAAATATGGGATAAATCAAACATCATGTGCGTTACTGTGTCATCCATCAGGCCCCTGCTATCCCCTCTCCCTTCAGCGCGGTGGAACTCAGGCAGATCCATCAGCCCAATCCATGGGAAACCATAGATTCTCCCATCTCACAACAATGGGGGAGGACGGGTTTTATAAGATGGCAGGGATGCCCTTAGTTTGTAGAGTTTGATACATTGTGAGTTAAGCAGTAAATAATGGCCAGCAGCAGGCATTGAATGGAAGTAGCTGGCTCACTCACTCATACAGTTTCCAAACTGCTGTAGCAGCCCACTTAAAATCTCCAGCTGTCGAGTGCATCTCTTTGACATTAGCTAACGGGGTTGTCATGGAAACAGTGGCTTGTTAGGGATGTTAATGCTCAGAAACCTGCCGGTTTTAACACCAAGGAGTGTTCTATATGGCTCTATCTATTCACCCCATTACATCCACCACCTACTGTAAGAATAATCCTGAAAATAGAGTAACCCCTCCTATGTTACCTCCACCTCCACCTAAGCCATGCAATGTGTCTCACCAGAACTCTCTTCAGCATCTGTGATACATTCACCACAGGACACAAAGAACCTTAAATAAAGGTCACTGTGGCGTAAAGCTAACGCATCTCCTCTATCGCACATGTTACCGGACTGCCTTGGATGATTTGTTCATCTCTTTGACAGCATGACTTGTAGGCGGATTCGACAGCCCAGTGACTTGAAAATGTGTCATGACTGACAGATGGATTGGTGAGGATCAGGCACACATGCATCAGAGTCATATATCATCCATCCATGGCTCTGACATGGATGACTTCTGTCCTGTTGCTTTCCCCTGAAGGCCGTGCAAGGCTGCTGGCAAAGATGCATTTTTAGTCAGTGAGATGTCAAGGTGTGAAAACAGCACATTCGTGTAACAGCAGGCTAATTCAAAGTGCTCTAACAGTGACACACGTTCTCACTCGTCATCCAGTACAATGTGCGTGTGCGTTCGTTCAACAATTCAGCCATTAGAATGCCTCCACCATTGCAACTTCAATCAACAAGACATTCCAAAAGCCACTTCCAAAATATCACTCAACAAGTAACAACTCCAACAGCCGTCTTTGGGAGAGGATGGAGCAAAGGTTATGGTAGATGTGGTGATGGTGAGGATGTGCAGTGCAGCCTGTGTTTCTGAGGAGAAGGAAGGAGAGAGGATGGAGAGATTGCCTGCAGTGTTTCTACCCCTCCTCCCTGACTGCTTTTAGGATGGATGGCTGCCTAGCTCCCCTCCCTGGACAGACCCCATCGTGAGAGGCGAGGTGGAGGGCCTTCTTAATGGGATTGCTCTTGTTCGGGGAGCGACGCTCTATCGACTGCTTTCACCAGCGAAGGAGGACCCCCTTTGTGAACCGAATGAACTCTGAGATTGATGACTCCTGGCTCTAAGAAGTTGGCCCAACCTCATCTCCTATCTTGCCCAAGGCTTCAAAGCACAAGTCTATTTAGGGGCATAATTGATATGTATTTGAAAATGAAGTGTCTCTGCTGGGTTGTCGCAAAAACAATATAATGCGAACATATTTCATGCTCAACTAACACAGCCTGGAGAATCTCTGTCTTGGGGTGCAGGAGGAAACACAAGGTAATGTATGTCTTCTCTCTGTGTTGTGGGCATATTGCATTACCAGGCACTGAAAGCACGATAATATTGTATATGGAAAATACTAAGAATGCCTTATGTGTCTACAGTCTGTACAATAAATGGTACAGCAGAAACGTTCAGCATATCTGTCTCTCGCTCTAGCATTCTGGCTGTGAGAAATGATAACAGGCTTAATTGAAAGACTGTCAAACTGCTTTTTCTGCCGGCCAGTGTGACGGAATGGGAGAATTTCAATGGGGCCTTTATCTGCAGGTAACAGAGGTTGTCCGACATTCTGTAATACAACATGTATCCTCCTCAAGAAGTTCCTGCAGACACTGACAAGATGCTTATCACAGGCAACCTGCTGATGGCACACAGGCTTATCTCTCCAGAGTGCTGTTACCCTCTGGCTTCAGCCAGACAAACAATGATCCTTTAAAAAGTAATCTCACTGCGGAGGGGAGAGAGAGTACTTTGTCCTTTCCTTTACAGTGCTGTGATGTATCGCTCGGTGTCCAATACACGTGTGACATGGTGTTACAGTACGGACACAAGGCTGTCTTTTGTTATATTACTTCCTAGATATAAAACAACTGTATCTGAATATAAATGGTGGTTTCTAGATAATATGATCCAGGAAATCCAGGCTGTCCAGTAGTTAGTATTCATTGCAAAGAAACACCTTTGTGCCAATAACACCTGTCTCATGTGCCACAATACTCATTACTTCCTGTCAAAATGTCTGTCTTCTTCTTTTCACTGTAATCCACTCATCTAAAGAGCATTCATCTTTGTAAGAGATGGAGAATACTGCACTCCTATTTTTTTATACCTTCTTCCCTCTGGTGGTGTTACAGAGGCAATTTAGCCAATATAGCCACCCCATTCATCAGCCCTGGAAGTGCACCTCACTGCAGGCAATCTGTCAGTAGACCTGAACATCTCTCCTGCTCCTCATCTCTCCCCTGCTGCGCCTCAAAATAGAGGAAGGGAGAAGAAAATGACCCCATGGGCTCCATCTACCCCTACTCTCCCTCCAACCTCAACCTGCTTCCTCCTCCCCTCCTATGTTACCTCCACCTGATAGAGCCATCAAGCAGCCCAGGGTCCAGATGCTGTGCTTCATTAGGGAAACACAGGGAGGCTGCTGGCTGGCTAAGACCACACCTCTCTTAAATGGGGGGAGAGGATCCACATGACTGGCTGTGCTTCCAGGTCACTCCACATTCTGAGTGTCCCTCAATTTACTTCAAAAACCTTCTCATCACTAAATATGGATAGAAAAGTACATTAAAAAAAAATACATTAAATAATTGTTCCTTAGAAGAAATGGCACACAATTCTAGTGTTAATCTGGAAGGAAAGAAGGGTTTCGTTACTGCTTGTCTCTTACAAATTATCACGACAAGGCGCTTGTGTGAGAGAATAGGAGACCGTATCTCCAGTTAAAATCAATGTCAGGACGATAAGTCAGTTCCATCGCCCTGCTCTGTAGTTTAGGCACATTAAGAATCACAATACGATAGATGGTCTGTTTCTGTGAGATCATTGCTTTCCTCATTGATCTGCTAGTGCAATTGTAGCCTGAGTCCAGGCAGGGCACTGATTCATCATAGCAGACGTAAATAACCTTCACTCACCACTAGTTGAATTCTGCTCTCTCATACAAACAATGGTGCGGCCAGTAACTTAGTGTTCAGGGATAATAATAATACTTAAAAAAAAAAAATCATTTAGCAAACACTTATCCAGAGCATCTTACAGTAATGAATTCATATATTTTCATACTAGTCCCCCACAGGAATCAAACCCACAACCCTGGCATTGCAAGCAACATGCGCTACCAACTGAGCCACACAGGATACATGAGATTTATATTGTGCTTCCTCTAAATCCCAGACACATTGGACCCAAACCTAAAGGGATGTACATTATTACTGTCCATTACTTTGTTCTGTCTGAGGGGGACTTTCTGCTACAATGTCCACCCCACAATATTGAGTAAGCTTCTAGAATGAATCATTACCCCCTATAATGGATATCCATTTAGTTTAGGGTCCATGTAAGCCTGTGCAGGGAGGCACATCATCACTGTGACAAACTGCCTTCTATCTCTGATCTGACATGCAAGACCACCTCAAAGAAACCAAATATCACCCAAGATGATGGTGCGGTATCTAGGTAACTACGGCAGTGTTAACAATCTTTGATATTTTGGTTAATTTTATTTCAGATCTTTCTGGAAATGTTGCATGGTCTTGACGTGAAACATTTGCATTGCTAGACAGTTAAAACAGCCAGTAGTTCATTATTAGTAAGACACATTGCATTCTGTTCTGTGGAAGGGAAGTGGAAAGAGAATGGACCAATATGTCTCTGGCTGGATACATTCCCTGAAAGGGTTAACTGGTCGGTGATGATCATTTTGAAACTTCCAGAAGACAGAGTGAATTGCAGGCGGATGCACCATTAACATTTGCCAAAGACTTCAAGCCGGAAAGAATTGGATTTCCAGGCTGGCCTTTTACTGTAATATATGCATCCTATCTCCTGATTGTGACTCTATGGCAGTCTGAAAGGCAGACCGTGAATACATTTGAAGTAAATTTATGAAAAGCAACATGGAAAACGCTTGTGAAGGTCATTCTCAACGTGGCGCTGCCTGCAATTACATGCCCCTAAAATGCTGATTTGGATACTTGTAATGAAATAAAATGAGCGCTCTTCCTTTGTAGTGTGAAAGCATGTAATATGAATATACATCTCATACATTGTGTAGTACTGCCTCTCAACACTGATAATAAGCAGCCCACTGTGTTCTCCAGGCCAAATAATCATCATTATAGAGAATATATACAGCCTATGCTGTTTGAGTGAGAAAGGACATGCTTTACAATTCAATTGAAATTCAGCGTTGTGTCCCAGGCATCTGTCCAATATTCTCTTGGGATTTATTTCCAAGCCCTTGAGGGGGTCTGTCATCAGCGGTGCATTGAGACATTGAGTCGCTAGGACAGTGCTCCTGGTGACAGAAAGAAGCAGAGACCATCCCCCCAGTTAGGTCAGGCTGACCTGACTTTAAATGTATTTAAACATAATCTGATCCATTCTCTCATGACAAATGTACCAGACGAAACGTGACTTTATTCCATCCAATGCGACGATTCAAGTGCTTGTCCCTAGAAATGCAATATGCATTCTGCACATATATACATAGGAATGCATCATCTTTGTCTATCAACTAGCAGTATTACAAGACACTAATATACATCCCTAGGCTGTGAATGATTATAGATGTCCACCTTGAAGGGACCTTGGTATTCAGAGAATAAAGACAAATGACCAAATAATCTCTGATAGTTTACTTCAATTAAGGGTACAATTAAATTCTACGTTCATTGCCATTGGCCATCTTAAACTCATCACTTGTCTCGTTTTCTCCTCCATCCCCATTTTATGTGACAGGGATGGTTTAGTCAAGAAATGTTACATTTGTTTTGTAGATACCTCAGGCTTTTGCACTAGAACATGTTTCCAGTAAACTGGGGCTGTGTGATCTGTGGGGATGATCGTGACACCCGTCTGTGTCTGATTGGTGCTCAGCTCTTCCACTGCAGCAGCAGGTCACTCAGGGCCACTGTGATTGGCTCCTTGCTCATTGACCCTGTTGCTTCCCCTCAGAGGAAGAGGTTTTTACAACCGGTCTATCTGCTTGTCTCCCCAATTTACTCTAACAGTGAGACATTCTTACCTACCACAAGACCACTGCAAATTAGTGCACAATATTCTGTAGCAGGTTCATAGTTCATCAAACCAGACACTTTGCACTTGATTGTGTTGCCTTATGTCTCTCTTTATGTAGTGTTGTCTCTCGTGGTGCTGTGTGTTTTGTCCTATATTTCTAATCCCAGCCCCCATCTCCGCAGGAGGCCATTTGCCAGGCCGTCATTGTAAATAAGAATTTGTTCTTAACTGACTTGCCTAGTTAAATAAAGGCTCAATAAAAAAAGATTAGCATGGGCATGATACTAGGAGGAGAATGTGTTATGATTAATGCTCAACACAGGCAGCTTCTGATGTCAGAGAACCTGTGAAGGCATCTCTTTCCAGACTCTATTTAGAGGAACATGTTGACAGCACAATCTGTAAAGTTAGGATGCTGAACAGCGAGTAGACTAGTTATCAGAGAACATGTAAAAGTATGTCAGATGAAATCCTCACTATGGCTTTGATGTAGTCCCTGACTCTGGGTAATGCTTGTGTGTTTGGCTGATGGAAGGCTGCTGGTGCATGTCGAGTTCTGATGGACAACGACTGTTAAGCTTCTGGCTATCAATCAACTTCAGCTGATTGTGTGTGCAAAGCAAACTGCAGCGTGTACAAGGATCTGGCCTTGGGTTGAAGGAAAAGCCAGCATGATCCCAGTCTCAGTATATGCTCCGTAGAGGTAATCACAGTGACACACTCTCCTTCCCCCCCGAAGCCATCCTCGCTGTCACTCTCCAGACTAGCCTGTCAGACCTGGAGCCGGGCGGGCAGTCGGGAGACAGGCTGAGCCACAGATTATGGCCAGAGCCGAGTAATGAGGTTTGCTCCCCTGCAGCCAGAGGTCAGTCAGCCAAGACTTCAGATCAACAAAAAAAATGACTGAAATAAAAATACATTTCAATAATAGGCAATTAGCCTTGCAAGGGGAACTGGGGCGCGCCACTTCCCGCCTGTCTCACTCTTTCCTCACTCATCCTTTCACTAAGAGAACTGCTTGCCCTGCATACAAAATATCCAGGAATATGATTAAAGCGATAACTGTTTTACAATGGAAAATGTAGTTTCATTGTCTTTGGCATGCTCTGAGATCGTTGTGGGAAGACCTTTTAAGTGAGCAGTGCCTCTGTTTGACTGGGTCCACTCTACCTTGTGATTGGCCAGTGGACTTCAAAAGGCTTTCCAAATGCACAATGTCTGTACTTGGTTTGAGTGGTTTATAACCATAACTGTTCATGCAGGGATGAGAACAGCGACCAGTATAGAGGGATTTGAAGGAGGACGCGTTGTTTGACTGTCTGATAAGAAGAGGAACCGTGTTCTTACTACGACTACAGCAATGCTCCCTGTAATAACTCAGGGATTAATTTGGCTTTTACATCAGACTTCATCTATGGGATTGCTCAAACCCTGCCAACTCACTCCACCACTGAGGCTCCAAAGTATTGATGAGGGAATATGAGGCGACCAGACTTGACTTGTGATAGTCATGTCAAAATATCAATCATGAAAACAGCTACTGGATGGAGAATGTTCCAAATGTATCATATGGATAAAATACAGATATACAGCGCCAAAACATTTCTGCAGCATGGAAGTTCACCAAGAACACAGTGGCCTACATTCTTAAATGGAAAGTTTGGAACCACCGAGACTCTTCCTAGAGCTGGCCGCCAGGCCAAACAGAGCATTCGGCGAAGGGCCTTGGTCAGGGAGGTGACCAAGAACCCATTGGACACTTTTAACAGAGCTCTAGAGTTCCTCTGTGGAGATGGGAGAACCTTCCAGAAGGACAACCATCTCTTCAGCAGTCCACCTATCAGGCCTTTGTGGTATAGGCCAGACAGAAGCCACTCAGTAAAATTCCACGACAGCCCACTTGGAGTTTGCCAAAAGGGACCTAAATGACTCCCAGACCATGAGAAACAAGATTCTCTGGTCTGATGAAACCAAGATTGAACTCTTTGGCATGAATGCCAAGTGTCACATCTGAAGGAAACCAGGCACCATCCCTACGGTGAAGCATGGTGGTGGCAGCATGCTGTGGGGATGTTCTTCAGCAGCAGGGACTGGGAGACGAGTCAGAATCGAGGGAAAGATGAACGGCGCAAAGTACAGAGAGATCCTTGATGAAAACCTGCCCCAGAGTGCTCAGGAACTCAGACTGAGGAGAAGGTTCACCTACCAACAGCACAATGACCCTAAGCACACAGCCAAGACAACGCAGGAGTGGCTTCAGGACAAGTCTCTAAATGTCCTTGAGTGGCCCAGCCAGAGCCCGGACTTGAACCTGATCGAACATCTGCGGAGAGATCTGGAAATAGCTGTGCAGCGACGCTCCCCATCCAACCTGGCAGAGCTTGAGAGGATCTGCAGAGAAGAATGGGAGAAACTCCCCAAATACAGGTGTGCTAAGGTTGTAGCGTCATACCCAAGAAGACTTGAGGTTGTAATCGCTGACAAAGCTGCTTCAACAAAGTAGTGAGTAAAGGGTCAGAAAACGTATGTAAATGTGATGTTTAGCAAAAAAATATATAAAAACATTTTTTGCTTTGTCATGGGGTATTGTGTGTAGATGGGGGGGCTTTAATCCACTTTAGAATAAGACTAACGTAACATAAGGTGGAAGGGAACAGGGTCTGAATATTTTCCAAATGCACTGTTTCAATACATTTCTGTAACAATGTTCCAGCACCCTCTAGTGGCAATCTGCTGCACCCAGAGAAAATACTAACTATTTGTATGGATTTTCTGCCCAAGATATCCCTGATATGTATTGAAGTCAAACCACAATCTATTGAAGTGGTATCGCCATACTAGCCATCCAAAGCCAACTCAGTGTTCCAGATCCAGTGTGAATGCATTGCTCTTCCATTAGCAAAAGCATTGCTTTTCCATTAGCAAAAGCTTTGCTTTTAGGACTTAAAACACTCAGGAAGCCATTCCCCTCGGCCCTTTTGGTTCGCACTAGAGAACAGCCAAATCTGAATCTCATGCCAAAGGCGAAAGCTGCATCTTTATGTATAGGACACTTGTCACCATCTGCTGGCCAAAGTGACAACTGTCCACTACAAGGGCATATTTATCACCATTCATGGTTTCAGCCTTAAGCAGAGGGTCCTATATAAAATACTTATACAGCTCTGTATCACATCTCACATAGTACACAGGAGTATTTAATAAAATTCTTTATTCATAAACTTGATGCAAGTTTACAAATTACTGTACATGGTCAAAATAACCCTTGCAATGAAAAAAATTAAATAAAACCAAAGCATGCGAACAGTGCATAACTTTACAACCCCCCTCAATCGCCAATCACAAAATGAAGCCAGAAAAGGAACCAATAATTAGTTTCAGGTCTCAAACCAAAATCTCCCAAAGCACTGGGTTGTTAGACAACTGGTCTGGATCTGTATAAGAGGAGCTGTAATTCACCACACAACTGACATTAGAACAGACATGGAGCCTTCCTCGGAGTTAAAAGCCCGCTTGACGTCTGCTCTGATGACACAGGGATTTAAAACAGTAAGAGGTGGAGTCCTGCTCTGGACAGAATAGTAGGTCATGTGTTTACGATCTCATACTTTGACACACGGGTGGAACGCCCATAAGTGTTGGAGACAGCCTTTTTGCAATTGTTTTCCTTTAGAACTAACCTGACCTGGTGAGTGTCAGTCCTACATGAATCAATATAAAAGGAATCCGTTCCCAGAGATGGGGTTTACAGAGACCGCATCTACCGACCTGTGAAAACTAATATAGATGATCCAACCTGACAAACCAAAACTCTCCAGTCCTACCCTAGTCCCTAGAGGGAAAGTACTTGCTGAGATATCTACATGCAAAAGACTACAAAACCAGGAGGTACAGGATCACGATGAAGATGTCCTAGACTAGAAAAACAAAGACCCAAGACAATGAGGTTAAATGAGCTTAAATAGGTGAGGTAAAGCATTGGTTCACCTTTCAGCGTCACAAAATTGATCTGAGGGATTGAATGAGATATATATATAGCCTATATCAAGAAAGAGCAAACATGCCCCTCCCACATCACTCCACCACACCCTGCTTACCACTACAGGCTTACCAGTGGCTACTTTAAAGATATTCAGACAAGCCAAATGGAGAGTGCGCAGGACAATGGTTACTGCAACGGTTACTGTAATTATAGGAGGGGAAACCAATTTGGAAGTAAACAATAGTAACAAAACAATAGTGACAAAACAAGAACAATTGCATCTCGTGACATTTGTGAAGCAATCCCTTGCTAAGTCAAGTGTGCAGTAGCCATGTATTCCTGAGTTTGCTTCTCCAGAGAACACAGGGAGGGAGTTTTTAGCCAGAGCATGTTCACGATGAGGTCAGCCATGTGGGAAAGCAGTGGCACACTTGGTACCAATACCTAACATCTATTACAATGATCAACAGTTATCCTTGTGTAGTAGACATATTTGGTAATGAAGTCAGTCACCATAGGTCGGGTGAATAGTAATAAACCTCTAAATGAGTCTTCAGTGCCACCATTTTGACAGAACGTGATGCATTGTGTTGTACAGGTGGGGTGGCTTACATTACAACAAATACAAGGTAGATGGAGCTTAATTATACATTATATGCCCATTATTAGTATTTATCACAAGGGTGACTGAGTTCTGGATGAGGTTAGTGTGTTGGGCTGACCAACAGCATTGAACAAAAAAAATAGGAATATTTACTAGGAACAAGTTGGTTCCTATGCTGGTTTTTGTGACAGATTTCTAACAAAGTGGATAACACCCACACAAAAAACACCCATTAATGTGTGTAATAACATTAAATCAAATGCATCACACATTATTCTGCATATTATTCATATAGCTAAGAGTTGGCATGCTCCAGGTTTGACAGTGCTGAGGATGGTCATGAGTTAGGGGTTCATGACCCCACTGAAAAGGTTCCTTCCATCACTGACAACCAAAAACATGGTTTAAAAGGTGTTCCTTTTAACTTCTGCAAGAGTATCCATGAAGCAAACGGTTGAAATCATTCTCAGAAATACAACTTTACAAGTTTTACATGTGGAGTTAAATTCAACTACATTAGTGATTAAATCCAACCTGCCTTTGCTAAGCCTGGTCATATTTCCGAAAGCAGCCTGAGAGGGCTGGGTGGTGGTGGCGGCCTCCACCTCTTGTGCTCAACAGGATATCCTCCATTAAGCCGTCTCAGTCTCACTTTGGTAAGGAGTCTATAGCTCTCCTCTCTCTATTCAGGGCCTTTGGCTTTTGTAGACCAGGCATTTTTAAGGAAATAAGCCTCAGGAGGGCATGTTATTCCAGAAGGAGGAATCTTGGCAATATACAGAAACACAAGCACAAACATGAGAGGCCATCAATGGGGAGTGAGGTGGTGCTCATTCCCACTACCAGTGTTTCATTGTCCATCCCAGCCTCCAATGTCACAAGGGGAATGTCACCTTTCATTCTCTGTTCCAGTCTGTGGCCGGAGAATCTCAGACCCAGTCACATAACAGACAGCGTCAGTCACTAGCAAAAGCCATGCCTCAACCTTGACCAGAAATCACAGGCAGTAAGTAAGCTCTTCTTTGCTTGCCCAGAGTAAGATTTAAGGGAGTTGCACAAGATATGGAGTTCATTCAATGCTCAAGGGATTAGGGGTGAGATTGTAACAGAGGAAGCGATTGCACAAGTGAGAGAAAGATAAATAGCAAGAGGGTGGATCCCCTATTGAGAAGTGGATAAGGTCAGTGAGGTGGTTGTCAGTGACGGGTTTTAACCATTGGTCAGTTCTCATGGTAACAGAATGGGTGGAACTGGCTGGGGAACAAACTCCCAATGAAAACAAATCCAGTTAGAGGGAAAATAAAAAGTATGGGGGGGGGGGGGGGGGGTTTGCTCCCAAGACATGTGGTCCCAGTGGAGGCATGGCAACAGTCCTCTTACCCATCCTCCTTAGGGGGAGTGTACCAGCCTACAAGGATCAGACAAGAGACAGTGCACTCAGTTATACTGGACAAAACAGTCAGTTCATCCTAGACAGTAGGATTGAGCAAAGAGTTGGCTGTATTTTATCTTGACCTAAGAACAATCACTATAGCTGTCATATGAAACCCTCTTGGCGCTTGTAATACACTACCAAAAGTATGTGGACACCTGCTCGTTGAACGTCTCATCCCAAAATATTGAGCATTAATATGGAGTTGGTCCCCTCTTTGCTGCTATAACAGCCTCCACTCTTCTGGGAAGGCTTTCCACTAGATGTTGGAACATTACTGCGGGGACTTGCTTCCATTCAGCCACAAAAGCATTAGTGAGATCGGGCACTGCTGTTGGACGACTAGGCCTGGCTCGCAGTCGGCAGTCCAAGGTGTTCGATGGGGTTGAGGTCAGTGCTCGGTGAAGGCCAGCCAAGTTCTTCCACACCAATCTCGACAAACCATTTCTGTATGGACCTAATTTTATGTACGGGGGCATTGTCATGCTGAAACAGTAAAAGGCCTTCCTCAAACTGTTGCCACAAAGTTGGAAGCACAGAATTGTCTAGAATGTCATTGTATGCTGTAGCGTTACGATTTTCCTTCACTGCAACTATGGGGCCTAGCCCAAACCATGAACAGACAGACCATTATTCCTCCACCAAACTTAACAGTTGGCACTATGCATTCCAGCAGGCAGCGTTCTCCTGGCATCTGCCAAACCCAGATTCTTCCGTTGGACTGCCAGATGGTGAAGCGTGATTTATCACTCCAGAAAACGCATTTCCACTGCTACAGAGTCCAATTGTGGTGAGCTTTACACCACTCCAGCCGACGCCTGGCATTGCACATGGTGATCTTAGGATTGTGTGTGGCTGCTCGGCTATTGTAACCCATTTCATGAAGCTCCCGACGAACAGTTGTTGTGCCAACGCTGCTTCCATAGGCAGTTTGGAACTCGGTAGTGCGTTACAACAGAGGAAAGACGTTACGCGCTTCAGCACTCGTGGTCCCATTCTGTGAGCTTGTGTGGCCTACCACTTGGCAGCTGAGCCGTTGCTGCTGCTAGATGTTTCCACTTCACAATAACAGCACATACAGTTGACCGGGGCAGCTCTAATAGGCCAGAAATTTGACAAACTGGCATCCTGTGACGGTGCCACGTTGAAAGTCACAAAGCTCTTCAGTAACAATGTTTCTCTATGGTGATTGCATGGCTGTGTGCTTGATTTTACACACCTGTCAGCAACGGGTGTGGCTGAACTAGCCGAATCCACTAATTTGAAGGTGTGTCCACATACTTTTGCGTGTGTGATATCTATACACACATAGTTGAAGTCAGAAGTTCACATACACCTTTGCCAAATACATTTAAACTCAGTTTTTCACAATTCTTGACATTTAATCTTAGTAAAAATTCCATCTTAGGTCAGTTATTTTAAGAATGTGAAATGTCAGAATAATAGTAGAGTGTGATTTATTTCAGCTTCTATTTCTTTCATCACATTCCCAGTGGGGCAGAAGTTTACATACACTCAATTAGTATTTGGTAGCATTGCCTTTAAATTGTTTAACATGGGCCAAACGTTTTGGGTAGCATTCCACAATAAATTGGGTGAATTGTGGCCCATTCCTCCTGGCAGAGCTGGTGTAACTGAGTCAGGTTTGTAGGCCTCCTTGCTCGCACATGCTTTTTCAGTTCTGCCCACAAATTTTCTGTGGGATTGAGGCCAGGGCTTTGTGATGGCCACTCCAATACCTTGACTGTGTTGTCCTTAAGCCATTTTTCCACAGCTTTGGAAGTATGCTTGGGGTCATTGTCCATTTGGAAGACCCATTTGCGACCAAGCTTTAACTTCCTGGCTGACGTCTTGAGATGTTGCTTCAATATATCCACATAATTGTCCTGCCTCATGATGCCATCTATTTTGTTAAGGGCACCAGTCCCTCCTGCAGCAAAGCACCCCCACAACATGATGCTGCCACCCCCGTGCTTCATGGTTGGGATAGTGTTCTTCGGCTTGCAAGCCTCCCCCTTTTTCCTCCAAACATAACAATGCTCACCATGGCCAAACAGTTCTATTTTTGTTTCATCAGACCAGAGGACATTTCTCCAAAAAGTATATTTGTCCCCATGTGCAGTTCAAACCGTAGTCTGGCTTTTTATGGCGGTTTTGGAGCAGTGGCTTCTTCCTTGCTGAGCGGCCTTTCAGGAGAATGTCGAAATAGGCCTCGTCTTACTGTGGATATAGATACTTTTGTACCCTTTTCCTCCAGCATCTTCACAAGGTCCTTTGCGGTTGTTCTGGGATTGATTTGCACTTTTCACACCAAAGTACATTCATCTCTAGGAGACAGAACACGTCTCCTTTCTGAGCAGCATGATTGCTGTGTGGTCCCATGGTGTACAAATGAACGTGGTACCTTCAGGCATTTGGAAATTGCTCCCAAGGATGAACCAGACTTGTAGAGGTCTACAATTATTTTTCTGAGGTCTTGGCTGATTTCTTTTGTTGTTTTTCCCATGATGTCAAGCAAAGAGGCACCGAGTTTGAAGGTAGGCCTTGAAATACATCCACAGGTACACCTCCAATTGACTCAAATGATGTCAATTAGCCTATCAGAAGCTTCTAAAGCCATGACAATTTTCTGGAATTTTCCAAGCCGTTTAAAGGCAGTCAACTTAGTGTTTGTAAACTTCTGACCCACTGGAATTGTGATACAGTGAATAAGTGAAATAATCTTTCTGTAAACAATTGTTGGAAAAATGACTTGTGTCATGCACAAAGTAGATGGCCTAACCAACTTGCCAAAACTATAGTTTGTTAGCAAAGAACTTGTGGAGTGGTTGAAAAATGAGTTAATGATCCCAAACTAAGTATGTAAACTTCGGTCTTCAGCTGTACATACTGTATTTTCACAACCACTACAGGAAATTCCGGACTATAAGGCGCAACTTTTTTCCCACGCTTTGAACTTCGCGGCTTAAACAATGACGCGGCTAATATATGGATTTTTCTCGCTTTCAAATTTGTGGGTCCTGACAGCGTGGAGCATTGTCAAAAAATCCACTATCATCAACGGGTTTCGAAAGGCTGGACTGCTGCGTGTTGAAGAGGGCTCAGCGGGGGATTTGCCTCCGGATGAAAGTGACGAGAGCGACAATGAAAACGATCCAATATCGGATGAAGCAATTCTGAGGCTATTCAACTCCGACACCGGAGATGGTTTCAGTGCACAGGAGGAGGAAGATCGTGACCAATGACTTTCTTGGTAGGCTACTGTTTACTGCTATTTAAAAAAAAAAAAAATGTTACAAGCCGTGTTTCGTTAAAGCCTGTGTAAAGTTAGTTTCAATGTACCGGTAGGAAATAATCTTTTTTTTTTTATTCAGTGGGTGCGGTTTATATTCAGGTGCGCTTAATAGTCCGGAAATTACGGAAACTGATGTATAAAGGGATGTAATCTCAAGGTCAAATATGATGATGTGAAGTGGAGATGGTAACACTCACCGTTCTTTTCATGGATCTGGACCAGGGATTTGTATGACTGCTGTGCTCTGGCAAGATTGTATTGGTTCTGAAACAAAAACAGCACATATATTGAACTTGTGCTTATGAATGCCCCAAGAAGTGTAAAGGTTAGTTTATATATTGGGGAGACGCAGGACGAAGCACCATCACGTACAAGTGAATTAGTTTGGTGAAGTCTGACCGCACGGTGGAGGTCTTTCTATCAGCTTCCCCCAAAGAATTTTGCCGCTTGCACTGATATCATGCTGCGTTTACGCCCAGCGCAGTTAACCATTAATCGCAAGGTAATAAATAGCGTGTCGAACTGCGGGGAAAATCTGAGGAGCCGGAAGCTGGGTCTATTAAAATTCAGCATCAGAGGAACTGGCTCTTATAAGGCCAGAGTCCTATCAACCCAGTGACAGAAACATTGGTATTCTTATGTTTTTGATTAATAGGTACATTTCTGGCATTCTATTAACCATTTTACCTACCCAACTTCAGTAACCTCAGGACAAATATGATAAACACTTTCATTAGACAAGATTTGACAATATAGCTAAGTATCAGGTCTTTCTTTGGTGTACATGGTTAGATCCTAACTTTTAAAGAACTCAGAGATTATCAAGCAAGAGGGCCCAAGATTCCTTGGAACTGCAGCTTGTCTATAAATATCCCTGTAATTTGGTTTGCTCTGAAGTCTACTGGGATCCCAGAGCCAGATTAGTGTGACTGTGCTGAGAGAAGAGGGAAAGAAATGACAGCATGAAGTAGACTCATGTGAAGCGTCAGCATTAAGAGATCAGTAGCATCGCACTGTCCCGGCGGCGCTAAGTAACAATGTCCTGTTTAAATGAAGTGCTGGGGGCTTATAGACACCTAATTTCCATAGAGCAGCTTGGACCAGCTGGCCACACACACCAGGGAGCTCACCCCTTTATCCATGTCAGAACACAGTGTCAATACACCCTGTAGTATGCACCATGTTAACACATTTCAAACCGCTCTGCCCCCTTAAACAATGCTTACCTTATTGGCTCCAAACTGCACTCTGGCTTTTCCCTTGACTAAAGTGGCGTTGATCTGCATGATTACAGACTCTATGGAATAGGCACTGCTCCAGCCCTGAAATCAAGTGGCGATACATCATCAATGCACTAGCATTTACCTCCACTGTGAAATAACAGTGGACAAGTTAACTGACATTCAGAGGCATGAAAACATACCTGTTTTGTGAGAAGCTCCATGCACAGGGCACCCCCTCCAAGAACATAACTTAGAAGACAGCAGGTGAAAGGAAAACATTAGAATATGTAGACATTAAGTGATCAAGAGACCACAATAAATATATTATCCACAAGCACAGATGATCTCCTTTTAGCTAAACTGTCACTTCTGACATTCAGCTTTTCACTGGCTGTTGACAATTAGTCTAGACCACAAGAGCCTGCTCTTCCTTCACGGTTAAGTGAGGGGAGCAACTCAGTCACAGCGGAAACGCTGCAGAAAAACAAAACCATTCCAGTCATACGCAGTGAACTGAACTCACCCTCCAGACAGCACAGGAGAAGCCACCCGTACAAACGGTGGATCAAAGGGGAAATTATCCTGCAGGTAGAGCACAAAATAGTATTAAAATGAGAACACCCAACGCTACCAAACTGTCTCTGCTTTCTAGTATCAGCATTAGTACTTACTTTATATGAGAAGTTGAGCAGAATGTAATCCATTCCCTCCTTTTCCTTTAAAACCTGCAGGTCACTGTGTAGGGGACTATCTGGATCTACGCTGTTGAGCAAATAGAGCGCATCATAATACATCAGTCACATGCTAGAATTATACAGTACTGTCAACTCCTAAGGTAAATAGGCCTAGTTACTTACGTCCTCAGCTTGACGTGCCATTCATACAGGCTGTCATTGACCAGCTCCACTGAATAGATACCTGGAAGAGAATGCATAGTCTGGTAAGTGACATTCTGAATCAAACTGTCATTTTTGTATTTATTTTTTGCACCATATCCGAAGAGCTTTCTAGTGCTGCTGCAGTGAAGTACGTACCCATCTTGTAACTCTGGGACCGGTATATCTCCCGGAGCTCCTTCATGAGGCGGTCTGAGGCCTGCACTGAACCAGACACTGCACCCTGCAACACACAACACACACAGGGTAATACACCGATACCCAAACATGCAGCACATTCAATGATAATAATGCACATAGACACCGCGACGATTAAATCAAATGTTTACAGGCTCAGTTCAAATATGCTAATAGCTCTGCATTTAGATAAAACGTCTACAAACTCCTAGAAATGAACAGTTATTGATCAGCATGGAGACAAAATGCTTCAGAACTAACTGGCAGTATACAGTTCACTACAATATATTGGGAGAACTTCACAGGTTCCATAGCAAGGCTCTCATCTGTGATAATGATAGATTTGAAGAGCTGAGCCATTGAATGCAGTAGGGACTGTGGAGGATGAGAGCAGTGTCTCTCAGAGCTGCTCACATACCTTAGGGGAAACGGCTGTATTCCAAAGCAACAATTAAGAAAGATATGAGTAAATGTTAGATAATATGATTACTATCAGAATGACTAATTACTGTCATTTAGCCTACGCAATCCATGTTGATTATGTCCTTGTTTACAAATTGGAGTCCTAAACAGCATAATCTGGGTGTACTGCATTGGTAAGAAATTCCATCAGTAAAACACTGATCGAAAAACAAATGGAAAATACATCCATTCAGAACCACCTGAAACTGGTTAGATGCATGCATACTGGCTATATCATAAAGGGTCACTAGACATCCCAGTGTAACAGTGCTGGGTCCAGTAAACTGTTCTAGGCCTGACGACAGATATTCCCCATGCATCCCCCAAAAGCGTATAAAATGTCACCTTACCAAATGAGCACTTACGTTCAAGTGGTCCTGCCTCTGGTTCTTGCGGATCTTCTCCAGGATGGCCAGGTTCTCCTTCTCGATGCCGTCATCCTCAGACTTCTTCCCATCCACTGGCTCCTCCTCTTTCATCTCATAGTGGTCCAGGTCTTCAATGTCCTGCTGGCACAACACACAACGACAAGATAAGAGCATTAGAAGACATGTTTTACTTCAAGTTAACACCTGCATATGTGTGATTGGTATTGACTATCTAGTCAAGCTTGACATCCAGCAAAGCTCAGCTCATATCAGCATGGTAATGTGCAGCGATATATGGAAGGACATTTATTTGAAAAGGACCTCTCCCATTTCCTCTTCTTCCTCCTCTTCGGACGTGACCTCGTCTGTGACCCCATGCTAAAGAAAAAACAGAGAGAAAGATGAGTTCATAGACAGTTCAATCTCATTCCTAACATGCCACTGTCACACGTGTAGTCTGGTAACAAAAAAAACCTCAGAGATATTTGTAGGAATGTTCTGAAATGTGCAAAACCAGTAAGCGAGTTTCTGGGTAGTCAGAAACAACATTCCTCGTCTTGAATAGCACAACAGTGCCGCCCGTCCACGTTCTTTCAGCCCAAGAATCAATGTCTGCGTTTAAAGCACAGCTGTACAGGCTGCTACTGCTTAACATTCATCCTCTGTCATTCTAATTCCTCAAGTAGACTATATGAGGCTACGGTTGTGTCTTCATTGGTTTCGAGGTAAAATATGGTAGCACCTCCCACTGACCCCTCCCACAGGAAGAGTCTATTGATTCCATCTCCAGGAGTCTGCACTAATCATTAATGTCTGTGCTGATGGACGGTTTCAAGACAGTATTAGGTTCTTCATGCAGGTTTTTAAACCCTTTCATTAGCTAAGTGTCTTCAATCTCCTTGGTAGCGTTGACAATAAAACTAAACAAAGGGATTAGGCACATGACTCACTTTAGGTATGTGAAAGGAGATGGTCTTCATGAAAAAGCCTCTTGATGCTTATTTTTTATTTTATTTATATTTAACTAAGTCAGATAAGAACAAATTCTTATTTACAATGACGGCCAAATCCGGACGACACTGGGCCAATCATGCGCTGCCCTATGGGACTCCCAATTACGGCCGGATGTGATACAGCCTGGATTCGAACCAGGTACTATAGTGAGCCTTAGACCGCTGCGCCACTCGGGAGACCCCTACTTCAATGCCATCCAATGGAAAATATATAGGCCTAGTAGTACTTGAAAACCAGAAAACATTTTGAGCGGTCATTAGCCGTCCTTACCTTTCGGTCTTGTCCTACAGGGCCGGCAGGGAGGGGCTGGTCCAGCATCTCTACATCTGGGTGCTGGGGCAGGTTGTACAGCCGACAGAGGTCACAGATGAGCCGCTTTAGCTGCTGCAGGAGCTGGGGGACCGAGGGACAGTACCAGCAGGCACAGTTAAGATTTAGGGAGGACAGACAGGCAGCACTAGATAACACAGCACAGACATGTCACAGATACATTGCCGTGAAAAAGGATTTGTCCCCTTTCTGATTTCTTATAACAAATGCTATCAGATCTTCAACCAAAACCTAATATTAGATAAAGGGAACCTGAGCAAACAAATAAAACAAATTAGAAACTTATTTCATTTTATTTAATAAACAATGTTATGCAACACCCAATGCCTCTGTGTGAAAAAGTAATTTCCCCTTTACGCTCAACTGGTTGTGCCACCTTTAGCTGCAATGACTGCAACCAAACGCTTCCTGTAGTCGTTGATCAGTCTCTTTCACCCACTCCTCCATGCAAAACTGACTTAACGACATGTGGGTTTGAGCATGAACTGCTCGTTTCAGGACCTGCCATAACATCTCAAAATGGGGTTCAGATCTGGACTTTGACTAGGCCGTTCCAAAACGTAGTGTTTTTCAGCCATTCTGATGTAGACTTGATTGCGTTTTTTCGATCATTGTTTTGCTGCATGAACCAGCAGCACTTCAGCTTAAGCTCAGACAGCCTGATATTCTCCTGTGGAATTTGCTTATACAGAGCCAAATTCATGGTTCCTTCAATGATTGCAAGTCATCCAGGTCCTGAAGCAGCAAAGTATCCCCAAACCATCACACTACCACCACACTTGACCATTGGTATGTGGTTCTTACTGTGGAACGCAGTGTCTGGTTTTCACCAGAAAAATAAAGTCTACATCAGAATGGCTGAATAGCAACAAATTGTCCATTTTGGAATGGCCTAGTCAAAGTCCAGACCTAAACCCACAAAAGTCGCTGAGTTAAAGCAGTTCTACATGAAAGAGTGGGTCAAAATTTGATGTGAGAGACTGATCAACTGTTTCCTGTAGTTGTTGGTTGCAGTCATTGCAGGTGGAACAACCAGGTACTTTGTGTAAGGAGAAAATTAATTTTTCCATTGGACGTGTAATAATTTAATTAAATAATTATGTTTTTTATTTGTACACTCAACTTCCCTTGATCTTATATTAGGTTTTGGTTGAAGATCTGAGAACATTCAGTGTAAGAAAATTTGCAAAAACAGAAAATCAGAAAGGGGGCAAATACTTTTTCACTGCATTGTACCTCCACCACGGCACACCCTCAGACACAACATGAAAGGTAAGATTGTGTCAGGGAATGTCAGACACCTTAGCAACAGTAACTTAGTGCAGAAATGTGTACCTCTGCAAGCTTCTCAGTATTGTAATAGAAGAAGCGTATTCTACTGAATGTAGGCATGGTCCATACATGGTGAAAATGTTGTATAATGCATGGTTCAACAAATCTACCCACCACAGATAACTTTAATAAGAGTACTATAAAATGCAGATCTGGTGGGCTACAAACAGAGCATGCAGTGTAAGTAAGTAGGCTAAGTCAAAGAATGTAGCTACATAGGCAAGATATAGCCTACAGAGAACTCAGTGTTTCCCATTGGATTTCTTTCAGCAGCGGGAAAAGATAGGGGGAGGGGGGGGGGGCGCGGGCTTGCTCGTGCTGGGGGAGTCTGAGGGCATGCCCCCAAGAGGCGCAGCCGTCTAAGGCACTGCATCCCAGTGCTAGGGACGTCACTACCGACCCTGGTTAAATCCCGGGCTGTATCACGGGTTAGGTGAGGGTTTGGCCATCAATGTCAAATAAGAATTTGTTAACTGACTTGCATACTCAAATAAAGGTCACTTGTGATGACTTTTCAAAAATACATTCTATTCCAAAATGAAAATGTTGACGCCATTTGAAATAGAAGGGATCGCGCCACTGCATTGTAGGGAGATGAGGAGCAGGCAGTGGCTATGTGCTCGTGGCTCTCATTTGCGCCACTGCGCACTCTGTTACAAATATACCTTGTAATGCTGATCTTAAAAGAGATTCTCCAGGACTTTTGAATAGACAAAGTAGCACTAACGAGCCACAAGCAGTTCCTGAAAGTTGTGTACTATATGTCACATAAGTGCACTAGGGATGTGACAAATGGACAATTTTACTTAACGTTTAAAAACTGCAATTATTAATTTATTGTTGAAAACTATCAGAAAGTGGTAAACTGTGGAATTTTATAATGCAGAATAACAGCCCTATTACGTATGCACAACTGCTAGGGCCAGGCAACAAAGTTATATCTACCACAACCCTTTACAGAATTAGATCGCAGCTTCAGTAACATGCCAATAGCGACAATTGGTAACGTTTCAGAAAATTTGAAAAAGTGACAGAATTCTGCTCTGGCATAAAATGCTGTGTATTTTTTCCCTTAACAAACCGTAAAGTACTTTTTTTTTGGGAGAGATTGGTCTCCACGCAGGCAGCAGCTCAAGATAGTTTGATTGACAGTTGTGGTTGTCTAGTAACGGACATTAGTCCCGCTTCAGAAGCCTCATTCCTTTACAGACAAGTAAAACAACCGTTCATATCCCTAGAGAAGGTTTCGTGTCGGCATTTAAAAATCCGTAGTGTAGCCTACCCTAATAGACAGACAAACCGTAGCGCTTTCAAGTGACCACATTCCAGTATGTCTGAAAAGGGTTATCGATAAAGACAGCAATAGCCTATTGTAAGTAAAAAAACAAAACAAGATTAGGCTACCCCGTGCTCGCAAGACTAGCCCAAAGTTACCTCCATCCCAGCACCACACAAAATGTAGGCTAACTGAGGTAAGACAGTAATTCTTCTCATAAATGATGCATGTATGAACTGCACATTGACACATTAGTCCAAAGAGAGGTATAAAAAAAATACTTAGTAGACTAATAGTCGGAGCAGGTCTTTAAAGGGACAGGGCTTAATTGCCGAATCTTGCACTTTTTCTACTTACCCAGAGTCAGGTGAACTCATTTGCAGTTTGAAGGTAGTGTCGCAAACCACTGCTAACTAGCATTTGCACTAACAGAAGTTGGCAACTTCCTTCAAACTGCATGTAGAGATACAAAAAATGGTATCCATGAATTCATCCGACTCTGGGTAAGTAGAAAAGGGCTTAATTGCAAAGGCTCCGCAGCTAATATAGGGGAAACACTGGAGAACTGCTTGGCACAAAAATGGTGATTTCAGAAGTAATATTGTTTTGCTAGCACAGACTGGAATATGTTCCGGGATTCATCAAATGGCATTGAGGAGCATCCCACCTCAGTCATCGGCTTCATCAATAAGTGCATTGATGATGTCGTCCCCACAGTGACTGTACGTACATATCCCAACCAGAAGCAATGGATTACAGGCAACATCCACATCGAGCTAAAGGCTAGAGCTGCCCCTTTCAAGGAGCCGGACACTAATCCGGACGCTTATAAGAAATCCCGAAAGCCCTCAGACGAACCATCAAACAAGCAAAGCATCAATACAGGACTAAGATTGAATCCTACTACACCGGCTCTGATGCTCGTCGGAAGTGGCAGGGCTTGAAAACTATTACAGACAACAAATGAAAACCCAGCCGCGAGCTGCCCAGTGACGCGAGCCTACCAGACGAGCTAAATGCCTTTTATGCTTGCTTCGAGTCAAGCAACACTGAAGCATGCATGAGAGCACCAGCTGTTCTGGACGACTGTGACAACGCTACTCGGTAACCGATGTGAGCAAGACCTTTAAACAGGTCAACCTTCAAAGCCGCAGGGCCAGACGGATTACCAGGACGTGTACCCAAAGCATGCATGGACCAACTGGCAAGTGTCTTCATTGACATTTTCAACCTCTCCCTGACCAAGTCTGTAATACCTACATGTCTCAAGCAGACCACCATAGTCCCTGTGCCCAAGAAAGCGATGGTAAACTGCCTAAATGATTACCGCCCCGTAGCACTCATGTCGGTAGCCATGAAGTGCTTTAAAAGGCTGGTCATGGCTCACATCAACACCATCATCCCAGACCCACTCCAATTCGCATACCGCCCCAACAGATCCACAGATGACACAATATCAATCGCACTGGACACTGCCCTTCCCCATCTGGATAAATGGAAAACCTATGTGAGAATGCTGTTCATTGACTATAGCTCAGCGTTCAACACCATAGTGCCCACAAAACTAATTTCTAAGCTAAGGACCCTGGACCTAAACACCTCCCTCTGCAACTGGATCCTGGACTTCCTGACGGACCACCCCTAGGTGGTGAGGGTAGGCAACAAAACGTCTGCTACGCTGATCCTCAACACTGGGGCCCCTCAGGGGTGTGTGCTTAGTCCCCTCCTGTACTCACTGTTCACCCACAACTGTGTGTCCATACACGATTACAACACCATCATTAAGTATGCTGATGACACAACAGTGGTAGGCCTGATCACCGACGATGAGACAGCCTATAGGGAGGTGGTCAGAGACCTGGCAGTGTGGTGCCAGGACAACAACCTCTCCCTCAATGTGAGCAAGACAAAAGGAGCTGATCGTGGACTACAGGAAAAGGCGGCCGAACAGACCCCCATTAACATCGGCGGGGCTGTAGTGGAGCGGGTCGAGAGTTTCTATCATGGTCCAAACACACCAAGACAGTCGTGAAGGGGCACGACAACAGATCCTCAAAAAGGTTCTACAGCTGCACCATCAAGAGAAATTCTAACCGGTTGCATCACCGCCTGGTAGAGTAACTGCTCGGGATCTGACCATAAGGGTAATGCGTACGGCCCAGTACGCCACTGGGGCTAAGCTTCCTGCCATCCAGGACCTATATACTAGGCGGTGTCAGAGGAAAGCCCCAAAAAATTGTCAAAGACTCCAGTCACCCAAGTCATAGACTTTTCTCTGCTACCGCACTGCAAGCGGTACCAGAGCATCAAGTCTAGGACCCAAAGGCTCCTTTAACAGCTTACACCCCCCCAAGCCATAAAACTGGCCACTGGATTATTTACATTGACACCCCCACATTTGTTTTTTTACACTGCTGCTACTCACTGTTTATTATCTATTCATAGTCACTTCACCCCTACCAACATGTACAAATTACCTCGACTAACATGACCCCCGCACATTGACTCGGTACCGGTAGACCCTGTATATAGCCTCATTATTGTAATTTTACTGTTACTTTAGTCATTTTTTAAAATTACTTTAGTTTATTTGGTAAATATTTTCTTAACTCTTTCTTGAACTGCACTGCTGGTTAAGGGCTTGTAAGTAAGCATTTCACGGTAAGGTCTACAGACGTATTCGGTGCAGGTAACAAATGATTTGATCTCAAATACGCACATGACAAGGCCCTTTGGCCTGCTGAAACTGTCACTGTGGCAGTGTGCCTGTCAAAAAGACCCATCCCTCTGATTCCACATCAGAGGCACTCTCGACACTCACACCAAACATGACAGAGCGCTGTCCTATGATGTTTGAGTGACAAAACACAAAAACCTCCGCTGTCTAACAGCTGGAACTAAGACAAGAGGAAACAGGCAGAGAACAGCCCTGAATTGGTCTGACATTTACCTCCCTTTAACCTCCAATACCAGTTGGAACAGCAGTATGAAATAGGGGAGTTGAGTGACAGCTAGGCTATCAGAAATGCTTTACCCAACACCACCAAAACAGGTATGGTTAATTAGTCATTAGAAGAGATGTGTTAGTTCAAAAAACAGCCTGTTTTTAATTGCGCCGCATAACACTTAGTTGAAGTTGATTTGATTAATATTCATGTCGTATAATATGGTTGTTTTAGTTTGTATACAAGCATCTGCTAAACAACAAAATTGTAAACAAATACTTCCAATATATTGTCAATCCAGTTTCATTATTTGAACACTGGGAAGTCTCCTTCCTAAGCATTCACATACTGGATCAAAGGCTGGGATTGAAATGGATCATACCAGGGTGCTGCCCTTCCTGACATCCTCAAGGCGTTCCAACACTTGTGTCAGGCTCGGGTCATCAGAGTCCACAAACCAGATTGGAGGTGTGGAGGGGTACGACTCCTGTAAGACATGGGTTTCAATGAGAATGAGAGAAGCACACAAAAATAAATCAGCATTATATGGCTGATAAATATGATAATTGTTTGGAACAATAACATTGAAATTAAACAGGTGTGACATTGACGTGTCAATCATAAATCTGGGAACTCTCAAGTCATTTTATACAGACAAAATAAATATCGGATTACTACTTTACATTACCTGAAGCTAAATTAATGTGTTGTGTGATGGTGGCCATTTCACATTCCTTTTAGAATGTTAACTAGCCAAATAACGTTAAGAGCACTGAATTCAATCAGTATGCTGGTCAAACCAACGTAGCAAATTGGAAAATACAAACCAACAGCATACAGCTAGCTAAAAGCTGAGCTGGCAGATCACAGTCTGTTGACAAGACCAGAAGCTGTTTATTTGACAAGTGATGCTTTTGAATCATGCTAGCTAGCAATTATTTACTTAGGTCATGAGTATAACTAACTTAGCACTTACTGTGTTGATCATGACCATGAAGCATGCAAATCTAACAACCACTACGTTAGCTAGCTAGTTAACTTGTTTGACAATCAACTATCGTCAGAAAATGCGGAAGTGTAGCTAGCTAACGTTAAAAATGTTCATCAGTGACGCAGAAAGCTAGGCCCTACCATAATATCATGCCAGTTTTTAGAATAACTCTTTGGCTAAAATCAACAGACTTGCTTGTCTCTCAGTATTTTAGCTAGCGACGCTGGCTACGTAACCTATAATAGTACTATGCAAGTATTTTGACTCATACTCAGTCACTATACTAGAAACAAGTCAGTTACCGTTAGCTAGCTTGCTAACATGCAAATATTTGGACTCCTACTAGAAGTAGAAACAAAAGTCACAAACAAAAACATTGTATAGCTAAAGTAGCTAAATGATAGCTGACTAACGTTCGACTGGCCACAATTTGCTGAGTGTCCCGCACCGCCAGGCAAAATAACTGCGTGTTCTGAGCTAACATACTGTAACTAGTTACCGCGTTAGCTAGCTAGCTAGGTAACGTTACTTGGCTAGCCAACTAACGTTAGCTAGACATGTCGTTCCCCTGCTTACCGTAATGTTGCAATGTATAATCAACAGTTTTTCTCCAGTCACATTAAACTGACAGTTTAGCTCATCCGGTTTCCAGTCAATAATTCGGAAGCGTTCGTGGTTTGGATCAAAAATGGACTCCAGAAACTTCAGTTCGGCCTTCAGCCCCGAAACCGACATCTTCCACGCATCTCCGGCTGGGCCGCTGGGGGGGGTGAAGTCGGGACTAAAACTGCAGCCACGCAGTCGAGTCCCAAATCAAGCCTTTTAAAACAACGTAATGTCAAAGCGCCTTCAACACAGGTTAGCTAGCTCAATAACAACGCCTTGATTACTCGTCCGTTGTCTTTCCGTTTAGCTAGTATTGTTGTTGATGTTAGCCTTCTGATAGTACAATTTTAAGACCATACAATGTGACTTGGTTGAGTATTTACGGTTCTTTCAATTAGTTGCGTATTTGTTTCGCCGGTCAACAAACTGATCATGATGATGCCCGCAAAATGTAAAAACCAAGGCAGGCACTGTGTGTCGTTGATCCCCGGCGCTCAATTGTGATTTCTTCTGGGGTTTAAAGATGGCGTTTTCCCGAGCCTGCAGAATCCCAGCATCCAGTGCGGGCTCAGTTGAGGGGCGGAGGTTAGAACACCAAAATATAGAAATAAATAAATCACTTAGACAACGTTGAAACATTTTGTCACAGCAGTATTTCTGTGTGGTGACTGAGTGAAGTAAACCGTCCTTACCTGAGCATATTGTTACTAAAATTGTAAACGTGTAGCTGGCCAAAGGTAGTCCTTTTCCAGGTGGAAGTTTAGGCCAATAAAACCATATTTATAATTTAATTGATGACAAGGCAAACCCATGGACAATTAATTGGATTGACTTGCTGATGAGAGAGCTGTCTGACTTTTTAGGGGGTCTTTAATTCACCTTTAGCCATCATTTTTGATGAAGACTGACTTGTTGAGAACAATCATTTTTGTTGGAGACTGACTTGTTGAGAACACACTACAGCTGTCTGTCCTACATTATTGTAGCTATGCCCTTGCACCAGAAGATGTCAGTG
This sequence comes from Salmo trutta, assembly GCF_901001165.1. Taxonomy (NCBI): domain Eukaryota; kingdom Metazoa; phylum Chordata; class Actinopteri; order Salmoniformes; family Salmonidae; genus Salmo; species Salmo trutta. Next base: position 16,284,544 of record NC_042968.1, read on the forward strand.
TACTACTCTTTTTTAGTTAAATGTTTTTTTAACAAAAAAACTGAACTCAAATAGTAACAAAGCATCATGATGTGATGATGATCATTACACAGCACTCTCTGCATTGTAATTCTCCATTTAGGCACACCAACTCCTCACTTAAATGGACAATGAAAGAATGATGAACCAGGACTTAATTATTGGGTGATGGTAGTCTGATCATCAGATAATTAGGTCTTACAGTCAATATAATAGTAAATGTGCTTGTGACAGGCGCAAGTTATATATGTTAATTACCTGTGAACAGGTAGCCTAGCGGTTAAAAGCATTTGGCCAGTAACTGAAAGGTCGCTGGTTGGATTCCCCAAGTCAGCTAGGTGAAAAATAATTCAATGTGCCCTTGAGCAAGGCACTTAACCCTAATTGATGCTGTAAGTTGCTCTGGATAAGAGTGTCTGCTAAATCACACAAAAAAAAATATTCTAATGGATGGAATCTTTGGAACTATCACGATGCAGCGAGCCCCTCAGTTCATCTAAGAATGGCAGCTGTGTGGGGAGATGAGGCTGAACAGAGGGGGGTCCAGTCAGAGGAGAGGAAGATGAGAAAGGCCTCAAATTCAACTGGACAACCAGAATGGGATTCATTGAGCATGCCAAACGTTAAAAGTTAACAATCAAGGCAATCCCTGAGGAGTAAGCCTGTTACCGAGAGATGAGCGAGTGCAGCTTACTGAACGAGGAGAATGCAGTGCTGTCAGCTCCAATCACACTGTCACAAGGCCTGCCCTGCAGCTCAAGAGAAAAAACATCCCTGTGGCCCTTCTTCAAACCCCAAACAACTACCCAGGCAGATATTGTGAGTACATGAGCACTGCAGTGCAGGATACAAGCAACAGTCATGAGCAGACTAAACCTCTGAGATCTGTTACATTTAGAACAAGGTGATTTCCACATGACCCAACTCTGTTTTTGGTTTATTTCATTTCATAAAATGTTTATTTAAATTCAGAAAATCATTGAAAGTTGTTGAAATTATATAGGCAAGATGGGCTTTACACTTTTCAGCAGCAAATTACACTGAGTGTATAAAACATTAGGAACACCTTCCTAATATTGAGTTGCTCCTGTCATCTACTACCATACCCCGTTCAAAGAAACTTAAATATTTTGTCTTGCCCATTCACCCTCTGAATGGCATACATACACAATCCATGTCTCAATTGTCTCAAGGCTTAAAAATCCTTCTTTAACCTGTCTCCTCCCCTTCATCTACACTGATTGAAGTGGATTTAATAAGTGACATCAATAAGGAATCATAGCTGGATTCAAGTGTTCTTAATGTTTTGTACACTCAGTGTACGTCGGCATTCATTTTGCCACTACCAAACTAGAGTATATTGGCCACCAGATGGTAGTAGACACCAACATTATATTCCATAAACCTCATATTTACAAATTGTATTTTTCAAGATGCTGTAATAGGCAAGGCAAATGGCCATCACTAGAGGAGCAGGCTTTCTGACAAATACCTGCCAAATTACATGCATAGGAAGCCTACAAAACTAAGGCATTCCACACTGCTTTAGTCATTAGCAGCTTAAGGGGATGATGTCAAGCCCTCTTTTTCTCTCTAGAGGGGCAGGAGTGGATGGAGGTGACCCTGAGGAGAGGCTGTCTGAATTGATGTTCTCCACATGCCACTATCCCCAGCCTGTTGTGGCTCCTCTTCTGTCTGGAGTCAGTGCTCATTGACACCATGATCCATCTTCATCCTCAGATGCAGATTGGGATTTAGGGAGATTGCATTTTTAGAAATACCTACAACCTCGTGTCTGCCAGTGAGGGATGGCTGTGGGATTGGGGTTATAGCAACACTGCAGTTGCATCATTCACATAAATAGTGGCATGAATGCAGGCAAGCATTATTAAAAACATATGTCACTGTAGCACCTCCCATGTGTGCTCTGAACTGGTGCGGCGCCACTTGTCACCCACTGTCATTGAGAATCATAGGCTTCGGATGTGTGCGAGTGTGCTGACATACTGGCTTGTGCTGACATACGGGTTAGCGGTCCAAACACTTAAAAGACACACCCTAGCCCCTCAGCCCTCAAATTAAGTGGACACTTCTGATGACGTATCATGACGTCTGACGAGTATACACTTGCAGGGCAAGGGGCGAGGGAGAAAGGAACGATTTTTAAATGGACCGCCCTTGCCCGGAAATTCGTCACTCGTTCATCCCGCGATGATTGTGTTTTCAGCCACCAGAAGCTTGTGGGTGCTTCATATGCGCTACAGTCAATTATGATTGTATGTCTACTTATATTAACTATATAATTATGAATATACGCCTACTGTATGATAGCGAGTGAATTAATTAGCTAACTAACCTTAGCCTGCCTAGCTGGAACTTCTGAAGAAGGAAAATGTTTTATTTCTACAATTTTCAAAAGATAACCAAACAACAACATCATTACTGTTATGGGACGTGTTTGTGCCGTCTTGTGCATTAGTAGCACAATTTCTAAACATTTTACATTCGTTTTAACTTATGTTGACTTCTCTGTTGATGTTGTTTTTAAGTTTTGGCGGAGTTTTCTTAGCGGATGAATAATCGTCACAAATTGAGTTATGGGGAGTTTCAGGCCCCGGAGTGAACATAATTGTACACTTGCAAAGTCGACTGAAAACAAGGGCTTACGTTGCAAACTTCCCTTGCTTGGCTAATCATTTGGACCGCCCTCCAAGATGGCGACGGGGATTCTCCCAAGGGCATAAGGCGAGGATAAGTGGACGAGGGTGTTTCTCATAAGTGTTTGAACCGCTGCCACTGTATGTTCATTAGTGGCTTTGTGTGTAATGTATTTACAAAGTTGCTTCCATCCATAGAGAACCATCAACCCTATCGTAAATATATTACAGCTTAGCCATATCGTGTCCAAAATCACACTCCCTAAATCACTGGGCAGATTGAATTGCTCTTGATTAATTTGGAGAGGGACTGAATGGGACTGGAGTGGATGTGGCTGGCGGGGATGAATAATTAGCATAAACACACTTGGTCCCATTCCTACATTTCATTACCTACTACTCCCATGGTGCTGTCCTATTGATTGGAATAGCAATTTTTGAATTGACCATTACACTTTTGTGATTAACATCTCTCAGCTGTTAACCTCACTAACTAACACTTCATACCTGTGCATTTACCCAAGCATGGTAAGACTTTTGATTGTGTTGACATTAGGTAACCAGTGGGTAAGTCTGTGGATCCAAAAGCCACATAAGGCCCCAATTCTTATACCACAGAACACCAAGTAGGGAGAACAGAAGGTATGTAAAGGTTGCCTGAACTCCACGACCCATCTGGCAGGTCTCTCAGGAGGCTCTGCAAAGGCCAGGGTTCCAGCCCTGTGCACAGGGTCATTTATTTTTGTGGCTTTGGGCAGGGAATGGGGGTGGTAGTGTTCCTTGGCATGTGTGTACATGTTTTCTTACACTAGCAGGACCAGAATGTCCTGACAAGTCACCAGAATATCCTGAAAAGGTAGGAAAACAAGAATTTGTTAAAATGATATTTTAGACTTAAAGGTTAAGGTTAGGTTTAGGGGTTAGGGGAAAATAGGATTTTGAATGGGAATTCATTTTTATTCCCCAAAAAGTCCAGAAAATTCACATAAAAAAAGCTGTGTGTGTGTGTGAGAGAGAGAGAGAGAGAGATGAACGGGCTAAAGAGGTGATGATATTGGTCAAATAATAATTCATTTTGAGTCAGTCTCAGAATTATACATGGGTTTATCGGTCAGTTGAAGAAAGGGTTTGTATTTTCCTTTAGTGTCTCTATTCACAAAAATAATATTGTTGCATTTCAAGAGAATCTCAGATTTAATATTGCAGGAAGATTTGGGGTTTTATCAATTTAATAGTTTGCATAATTTCTAATCCCCCTTATTTTTTGTATTTGCCCAACCCTACCACCCTTCCCTGATTGGAGTAAACTAATGAACAGCAATACTTCTGCTGCTACTTACAGCTATTTTCACTCACTTGTACATGTAATAAAAAAATTATACATATATTCCTAATTTCCTCTTTCTGCAAGTGCTGGATTTTCACCTACAGTGGCCAATCCACCATTCATTCTCATTTTAAATCCAACCCTCCAATGTCCACAGATTAAGCAATCTTTCCTAGTATAATGCCATTTGCTATTTTCTCAAAACATCCCTCCGTTTTACTGCAATTCCTTACGAGGGTCTTGAACCTCCCTATTTGTAACATTATCGATATTGCCCTAAAAATAAATACATTACCCAAGAGTATAATGATATTTCCCATTGACTGATCGTGGTGTTTCAGATCCCCTAACAATACAGTTTGTAGGTCCATCTGAACCCTGATATTATGACACAATATACAGTAAGTACTGCAAGGCATCATTGATATCGGAAAAGGTTACAAAAATATGTATTCTTTTGGTGGTATTTGAGGTCGTCACATTTATCACTTTATATGAGTGAGAACAGAGCTAAAGTCACTCCTCGTGACATTTTAAGGATTGGCCCAGACCCCAATAACAGTACCATCGACCGAGAGAATAATACCAAGTATTATTAACCACAAAAACTAAATTATGATCCTGACCTTATCCTCTTTTTATAGAAACGGCACTTGTTATACACTGAGTATACCACCACCCAGCATATACTAAAAGACAGCTTTTATGATAGCAATATTTCTCCCTCTCTTGAGCACACCGTAATTGCATGTGACCACCATGAAACCACTGAACCATTCATTGTTAGAATAAACTCAGCAAAAAAAGAAACGTCCCTTTTTCAGGACCCTGTCTTTCAAAGATAATTCGTAAAAATCCAAATAACTTCACAGATCTTCATTGTAAAGGGTTTGAACACTATTTCCCATGCTTGTTCAATGAACCATAAACAATGCATGAACATGCACCTGTGGAACAGTCATTAAGACACTAACAGCTTACAGACGGTAAGCAATTAAGGTCACAGTTATGAAAACTTAGGACACTAAAGAGGCCTTTCTACTGACTCTGAAAAACACCAAAAGAAAGATGCCCAGGGTCCCTGCTCATCTGCATGAACGTGCCTTGGGCATGCTGCAAGGAGGCATGAGGACTGCAGATGTGGCCAGGGCAATAAATTCCAATGTCCGTGCTGTGAGACGCCTAAGACAGCGCTACAGGGAGACAGGACGGACAGCTGATCGTCCTCGCAGTGGCAGACCACGTGTAACAACACCTGCACAGGATTGGTAAATCCGAACATCACACCTGCGGGACAGGTACAGGATGGCAACAACAACTGCCCGAGTTACACCAGGAACGCACAATCCCTCCATCAGTGCTCAGACTGTCCGCAATAGGCTGAGAGAGGCTGGACTGAGGGCTTGTAGGCCTGTTGTAAGACAGGTCCTCACCAGACATCAGTGGCAACAACGTCGCCTATAGGCACAAACCCACCGTCGCTGGACAAGACAGGACTGGCAAAAAGTGTTCTTCAATGACTAGTCGCGGTTTTGTCTCACTAGGGGTGATGGTCGGATTCGCGTTTATCATCGAAGGAATGAGTGTTACACCGAGGCCCGTACTCTGGAGCAGGATCGATTTGGAGGTGGAGGGTCCGTCATGGTCTGGGGCGGTGTGTCACAGCATCATCGGACTGAGCTTGTTGTCATTGCAGGCAATCTCAACACTGTGCGTTACAGGGAAGACATCCTCTTCCCTCATGTGGTACCCTTCCTGCAGGCTCATCCTGACAGGACCCTCCAGCATGACAATGCCACCAGCCATATTGCTCGTTCTGTGCGTGTTTTCCTGCAAGACAGGAATGTCAGTGCTCTGCCATGGCCAGCGAAGAGCCCGGATCTCAATCCCATTGAGCACTTCTGGGACCTGTTGGATCGGAAGGTGAGGGCTAGGGCCATTCCCCCCAGAAATGTCCGGGAACTTGCAGGTGCCTTGGTGGAAGAGTGGGGTAACATCTCACAGCAAGAACTGGCAAATCTGGTGCAGTCCATGAGGAGGAGATGCACTGCAGTACTTAATGCAGCTGGTGGCCACACCAGACACTGACTGTTACTTTTGATATTGACCCCCCCCCTTTGTTCAGGGACATATTATTCCATTTCTGTTAGTCACATGTCTGTGGAACTTGTTCAGTTTATGTCTCAGTTGTTGAATCTTGTTATGTTCATACAAATATTTACATATGTTAAGTTTGTGAAAATAAAAGCAGTTGACAGTGAGAGGACATTTCTTTTTTTGCTGAGTTTATATGCATGACTGTGTTGGTTTATATGCTGTTCATGTATTATTTTTCCTGTGGTGTTAAACATAAAGCTCTCACCTCTTTCCCCGCAAGAGCAGATCAGCACATCATTTTTGGGCAAGTCGAGCCAGCAGAAAATATAAAAATATCTTGTGACACCGTCAAAGTGCAGACAAAAAAAATGAATGTCTTTCTTTATGATTGAGGAGCTGACGTGTAGTTTATCAAAGGGTGTGCGTGGTGCGCTCTAATAAAGAGGCAGATTGGTGTTGTCTCTGGTGATTTATACTGGACTTCTGTCCTCTGTGTGTACCGGAGGAGAGAGAAGTTAATTAAAACACAGACATTCGTCTCCTCATTTCAGCCTGGACAGGCCCAGCAAATCACAACCCCAGCATTTACAGTCTTTATAATTTTTTTACGACAAAGCCCAGCGCTGCTTGCTTTAAAAAATGGTTATTGAGGGTCTGCGATTCCTGCTTAGGTCTTTTCCTCACAACCAGCCTATAAGAGACGGATGACAACACACTTAGTGCTGGCCTACTCTTTTTGGTACCACAAAATCCCTTCATTTGTGTGTAGTAATTAAAATGCTGTTTTTGAAGAAGGTGCCAGCATCGTTCTTGATAAACAGCTAATGACCTGGCTCAGTCTCAGTAAGTGGAATTAATAACATGGAAAAACTTCCCTGTTCATCCATTTGGCACATTGAGTCTACAGTGCAACCCTCAGGATACTGTATTGATTGCCATTTGTCTACCATGGCCCACTTTCATCAACAGGATCTGCCACATCTAAAGGATTAAAGATCATCATTCAGACAAAAAATCTGTTCTATCACACAAAGTTAAACTCCTGTGGGGAAAGATAGGATTTCTCATCACCGGAGGTGTTTCGAGGTCTGACTGTGGATCACAAAGGCTATTCCTCAAACTTCAGTCTTAATTACTGTGGCCTGTCCTGATAACTGCATATTCGAGAGCAGTTTGTCACAGGAGGCAGCCCCATTCCCAACAACAAGGAAGAGCAATATCCACTTTTCTTTGGGGGAACAGTGAGAATACAGCTCCCAGGGAGAGACCAAGAGAGAGCAAGCAGCGGCATCCAGGACACACGGCACAAGGAGCCCACGCCCCTGCTGTATCCCAGGCTTGGCGTGGTGCTGCTGCCTGCACTGTGCATCGGCCTGGTGATAGAGATGGCAGCTCATTTACAGAGAGGCTCTCAATCTCTCACTCTCAGTACGGGAGGACCACCAGGCATCGCTGCCTGGCTTCATTAGGGCTGTACATCACCAGGCAATAAGATTGATGGAAATGAACTAGCAAGATTTAGAGAGAAGGCATGCAGCCTCTCATATTGGCAGAATGGACACAGCCTGTCTTGCTGTCATGTTACTCTGCAAGAAACCTGACCTTATATGAGTTAAAGTTTTTCTCAGTAAATTTGATTATATGTGAGTACAGCAATGCAGGTTGTAAGAGAAAGGGAAAGGGGGATACCTAGTCAGTTGTACAACTGAATGCATTCAACTGAAATGTGTCTTCCACATCCAGCTCAACCCCTCTGAATCAGAGAGGTGCGGGGGGCTGCCTTAAATCGACATCTACGTCTTCGGCGCCCGGGGAACAGTGGGTTAACTGCCTTAGCCTCTGTTGTATAGCTTGTGCCAGGGACGTCAAAATATTTTGAAATATAGTTTAACACGACCCAGAACTGTCAGCATTTCAGACACCTTTTTTACCATTAGAATGTCTTTCACCTACCCCTGTAAATGCAGAACCAGTCTTTGTTCCTGAGATCTGACATGCCCTGACATAGTAGACTCCTGAGGGCGTTAGTTCTACTTTGACTACATTCTAACACTAACTGTCCCTCTGTGGAGTGTGGAACTCCAGATGACCTGCTGCTTGTCCATGCAACGACAACTTACGTCTTGTACCTTGTATGTTTTTATATTTATTTAGCCAGGATAGTCCACTCAGTAACAATTGCCACTGTTTTCCAGGGAGTATCACAATGTCCCCTTACACTCAAAGCACAAAGTCTCTCACTCAAAATCCACTCAGAGTCAAATCAAATCAAATTTATTTATAAAGCGCTTCTTACATCAGCTGATATCTCAAAGTGCTGTACAGAAACCCAGCCTAAAACCCCACACAGCAAGCAATGCAGGTGTAGAAGCACAGTGGCTAGGAAAAACTCCCTAGAAAGGCCAGAACCTAGGAAGAAACCTAGAGAGGAACAAGGCTATGCGGGGTGGCCAGTCCTCTTCTGGCTGTGCCGGGTGGAGATTATAACAGAACATGGCCAAGATGTTCAAATGTTCATAGATGACCAGCAGGGTCAAATAATAATAATCACAGTGGTTGTTGAGGGTGCAGCAGGTCAGCACCTCAGGAGTAAATGTCAGTTGGCTTTTCATAGCTGATCATTCAGAGTCCCTTGGAGGGCCCTGTGTTTGTGATGAGCGCTCCAGAACTGGATGAGAGACGCTTGTGAGAGAGCAGTGGTCATAGAGGAGCTCAACCACCTATCCATTATCATCAGGCTTTCAGCATATCTCAGGAAAACACCCAGATCACAACAGTGACAGATATAGAGCCAGCTGTAACGGCACTGTACCCGACCTTCTGAACCAGGATCGACTTCACCTGATGGTGGTGGTGAATGGTGCCAGAGGGGATGGCTGCCATGTTACGGGCTCCTAACCAACTGTGCTATTTTGTTTGTTTTTTCGCATTGTTTGTAACTCATTTTGTACATGATGTTGCTGCTTCTGTCTCTTATGACCGAAAAGAGCTTCTGGACATCAGAACAGCGATTACTCACCTCGAACTGGACGAAGATTTTTTCTTTAACGAGTCCGACTCGAAGGATATACTGCTTTCTCGAGACCAGGACTAAATCCCCGTCATTCGCATGAAGAAAAGATGGAAAGCTAAGCTAAGGACCCTGGGACTAAACACCTACCTCTGCAACTGGATCCTGGACTTCCTGACAGGCCACCCCCAGGTGGTAAGAGTAGGCAACAACATCTGCCATGCTGACCCTCAACAATGGGGTCCCTCAGAAGTGCCGTGCTTAGTCCCCTTCTGTACTCCCTGTTCACCCACAACTGCATGGTCAAACACAACTCCAACACCATCATTAAGTTTGCTGACGACACAACAGTGGTAGGCCTGATCACTGACAACGATGAGACAGCCTATAGGGAGGTCAGAGACCTGGCAGTGTGGTGCCAGGACAACAACCTCTCCCTCAATGTGAGCAAGACAAAGGAGCTGATCATGGACTGCAGGAAAAGGCGGGCAGAACAGGCCCCCATTAACATTGACGGGGCTGTAGTGCAGCTGGTCGAGAGTTTCAAGTTCCTTGGTGTCCACATCACCAACAAACTATCATGGTCCAAACCCACCAAGACAGTCGTGAAGGGGGCACGACAACACCTTTTCCCTCTCACGAGACTGAAAAGATTTGGCATGGGTCCCCAGATCCTCAAAAAGTTATACTGCTGCACCATCGAGAGCATCCTGACCGGTTGCATCACCGCCTGGTATGGCAACTGCTCAGCATCTGTCCGTAAGGCGCTTCAGAATGTAGTGCGTATGGCCCAGTACATCACTGGGGCCAAGCTTCCTGCCATCCAAGACCTATATACTAGGCGTGTCAGAGGAAGGGCCAAAAATGTTTCAAAGACCAGTCACCCAAGTCATAAACTGTTCTCTCTGCTATCGCACGGCAAGCGGTACCGGAGCACCAAGTCTAGGACCCAAAGGTTCCTTAACAGCTTCTACCATCGAGCCATAAGGCTGCTGAACAATTAATCAAATGGCCACCCAGACTATTGACGTTGACCCCCTCCCCAGTGAAAATAGTTTAAAAGTTGAATTGCAACGGTGTTTCTTCTTTCTCCACAATGTGAAACAACAACAAAGAGTGGCCATCTTTGCCCTTCTCTGTCTGGAAGGACTAAATAGGAAACGCGGACACCTAATCAGAGAGGTGTGGGGGGCTGCCATAATCGACATCCATGTCTTCGGCGCCCGGGACTTGGAGGAGATAGTAAGTTATGCCTTCTGTCTACATAAGTAATTGTTCATTGACCTGAATCCCCCTTTTTCTTATAATGAATGGCTACAAAGAGAAAAGCTACATTCCAACTATTCAAAGTCATCGCAGGCAACAAAATACATAAGAAATAAAGTACTATGCTATCTATCTTTGAGGTTATTGCAGTGATTTGGCACTGAGAATATCATCCTCAAAGCATTCAAATGGTAAATAACTTTTTAAAGACATGACTCAAGCTGCTGATAAGCATTGCAACAAAAAAAATACAATTAGAGTAAAAACCCACTAATCATTCCAAGTATCACCCGGTCGGCTTAAGTGCTTCCTCAAATGGCCCCCCAGAGGACCGTTACTCTGTTAAAGTACATAACCAAAGACTATGTCACCTTGAACTACAGTGGCACTACAGCTGTTGCCAACCACCTCTTCAGAGCAGCAGTTAGACTGTTTTATGCATGCTGAACATTTCAGGGGTGAAGGAGAGCTGTTGGTGAGCTAGCTAGCTTATAGCTCTTGTAAGCCAGCTTTTATTTGTACATGGCAAATAAAAACAGATCAGTAATCTGTATGGTGAGTCCATCAGTAGGCTACATAAAGATGATAAACCCTATGAAAAACTAGAGAGCAAAAATGTATGTACGTATTATTGTTATCCAACCTGATACAATGTCAGAGAATAAATATTAGGAGTATAAACACTGGTTAATAAAACATGCATAATGCATTTTTCCTGACACCACCTCCAGTGTAATGGATAAATGGACTGTGTTCTGCAGCTCTAATTGAATAAGGGTTATCTAAGGATCAGCATTGTTTAATGGGCTGTCTCTGCTGCTCCTGATCCTCTATCTCTAACCAAGTAAACTACTGCCTAATCAGATTCCCTCTGAAGTCCATTTACTCTCTTGCCGGGCAGTGGCGACTGGGCCCGGCTATAGGGATGGGCTGCTGCTGGATAGGAGTGCACAGAGAGGAGTGTGGACGGTGTTGCCAATCTATCAGTTATAATGCTAATGCAGTTTTACAGGGCCAGGCAGAGGACCCGACAGCCTGACAATAGGGGAAGGAGGCCCAGCCTAAATCAATTAGCTAAGAGCACAAATATCATCTAAATCATAGCCTGCATGCCCCAGCTAGGCCCCAGGCAGTAGACCTGCAAATGAAAAGAGCAGGCAGCTTAGTCAGGCCTGGCCAGAGAGTTATGACTGGGGCGCTGACATTTAAACACACAGACACTTTTCCACCAACTCACAGGAAACTCACAACAGCAGAGACGAGAGAGCAAAGACAGGAGCCAACCCTGAGATCAAACCTCATGTAAACCTTTCCCTCTGTCAATCAAGGTGTTGTTAAAGTCTGCTGCAGTACAGCTTAATAGGTATAGTAAGAAGTAATAAAAAGGCAGGAGATTGACGAGAGGTGTTGCTGCAATACTGTATTTTGCAAAGCTAAGCATTACTTTTCATTATACATCAAGATCATCAGTGTTCAGTGTCACCCTTCTGAAAAAAGATTGCAGTCCAAAATACCATAGTCGACTGCAGCTACTGCACTTTTACTGCAGTTTCAAAACTGTAAGGAACGTGTTCTTCGGGGAAGTGCAATCCCCTGTGTTGCAGTCCAAATGAATGTATCATTAGGCCTGCACAAAGAGTCATGCTAACATTTCATGTTAACTTTTGTTTTGGATTTCCATTTCCAAGTGAACAGCCTTGCTGACAAATATTCAAAAGAAAGCCATTGACTTGAACCAAAAGTCAATGGCTTTTTTCAAATGAAAGCTGTGTGAGTATGTGTTAGTTAGTGTTAGTGTGCTATTGCATTGGCGTGAGAGTGAGAGAGTGTCTAAGGGTGTCGGGATGGTGTTGAGGGCCTTGTAACAGGGACGGCAGGAACATATGGTGACTGTGCTGGGAAACAATATGTGGCAGATAGTATTTTCCACCTATAATTCAGATCTCAGAGGAGGGTGTGAGGAAGAGAGGCCAGTCCTGGGGGCATCACTCCACCATCTGGAGCCCAGAGAGCTGTGTGACACATCCAATTTACCTCCACTGCGTAGCAGTATGACACTGCTCCACCTCTCCACCCAGCACACAGGTAGGGCCAAGGACTATGGAACACGGACTCTGTCAAAAAGGATAAGACGGACTCGTCAGTTTGGCCCCGAAAAATCCTCAAAGTGGAACAGAGTGGATTTAGTGACCTCAGGCCACTAGTCTCTCACTGGAGAACATTCGGCAGTGTTACTGCAGACGATTCATGGTTATGGCCTCTCACTGTCCTCTCATTGTATAGAATCCATACAGCATGTGCTCTGATATGTATTGCTTACTGTATGGTTATTTTGTACTCTGGTACTTTGCTTATTTTGGCATGATTGAATGCCTCAGTCACTGTGGTTCATCCTAAGACCCAAGTTATTAATTGTTACCTTACAGTACCTTCTCATTGCGGCAACTTTGTTCATGGTAACTTTTGTCTAGAGCTCGGTAACCACAACATGGATAAAAACATATTCATCAGGTATTTCATAACGTTATTATTTTGAGTCAAGTCTGGCTAAATGACTCCATTGCTTCCAGACGGACCCTTGTTATTTACATTAGACAACCACATAGACTTGGATGTCCTCCAGATCAGCAAACCAGCAGGTAATTCACCTCTTGATTGGCAGGAGGACCTAGCAGGTTAAGAGATGACAGGAATCTAACACATTATGACCCCAGCCAAGGAGACTGCTGCTGAAGCCCTGGCCCATCTCTCTGGTCAAGAGCCAACACTGGACTGTTTGTATTCCATGTCACAGCCAGATCAATGAGCACAGGATAAAATATTATAACTTTCAAGGAATCAGAGAACATTAAAAACAGATTTTATGGAGGAAATGTGTCCAACCTATAATGAATTGAGGCTGGCAGAATTAGTATTCTTTGAGGCAAATGTCTCCATATTGGAAAAATACGACGCTAATGCAATAAAAAAGGACTTGATAAAATAAACAGAATCAACCGCGAGCTGAATTAAATGGGGAGGTGAATCAAAGCAATACATTGAGGTACATATAAAGAGAATGACTTCCACCTGCACTTGAGAGTAAACAGCAAACATTAGCAAAAAGCCTTGGAATAATGACTCAGTACATGGAAGGAGAAACTCACCATAATTCTGTTTCATTTGTTGTTTTGTTGACTGTGGTTGTTTAGGGGAAAACCAAACCCCATGACATCAAGTCAAAATCTAATTTTATTAGTCACTGTAGACCTTACAGTAAAATGCTTACTTACGAGCCCCTAACCGACAGTGCAGTTTCAAAAAATACGGATCTGAATAAGAGATAAAAGTAACAAGTAATTAAAGAGCAGCAGTAAAAAATAACAATGTCAGTGAAGACAGTTGGTCAGTGCATGCTCGCAGTACACGTCCTGGTAATCCGTCTGGCCCTGCGGTCTTGTGAACGTTGACCTGTCTAAAGGTCTTATTCACATCGGCTGCGGAGAGCGTGATCACACAGTCTTCCGGTACAGCTTGTGCTCTCATGCCTGTTTCGGTGTTATTTGCCTCGAAGCGAGCATAGAAGTAGTTTAGCTCATCCGGTAGGCTCCTATCACTGGGCAGCTCTCGGCTGTGCTTCCCTTTGTATTCTGTAATGGTTTGCAGGCCCTGCCACATCTGCTGAACATCAGAGCCGGTGTAGTACGACTCAATCTTAGTCCTGTATTGACGCTTTGCCTGTTTGATAGTTCGTCAGAGGGCATAGTGGGATTTGTTATAAGCTTCCGGGTTAGAGTCCCACTTCTTGAAAGCGGCAGTTCTAGCCTTTAGCTCAGTGCGGATGCTGCCTGTAATCCATGGCTTCTGGTTGGGGTATGTATGTACGGTCACTGTGGGGACGACATCATCGATGCACTTATTGATGAAGCCAATGACAGATGTGGTGTACTCCTCAATGACATTGGAGGAATCCCGGAACATATTCCAGTCTGTGCTAGCAAAACAGTCCTGTAGCTTAGCATCTGCTTCATCTGACCACTTTTTTATTGATCTAGTCACTGGTGCTTCCTGCTATAATTTTTGCTTGTAAGCAGGGATCAGGAGGATGGAATTATGGTCAGATTTGCCAAATGGAGGCCGCGCGAGAGCTTTGTATGCATCTCTGTGTGTGGAGTATAGGTGGTCCAGAGTTATTTTCCCTCTGGTTGCACATGTAACATGCTGATAGAAATTTGGTAAAACTGATTTAAGTTTCCCTGCATTAAAGTCCCCGGTTACTAGTAGCGCCACCTCTGGGTGATCATTTTCTTGTTTTCTTATGGCGGAATACAGTTCATTCAATGCTATCTTAGTGCCAGCCTCTGACTGTGGTGGTAGGTAAACAGCTACAAAGAATATAGATGGAAACTCTCTCGGTAGGTAATGTGGTCTGCAGCAACATTATGTACAAAAATAGTAAAAAAACAAGTTACAAACAACGCAGATAAACAAACAAAAAAAACACAATCGGTTGGGAGCACTTAAAACGTCTGCGCCCTCTTACACATGCTTTGTATGGTTAGTTGATTATCTCTGGCATACACCATTAGTGGTCAGTCCAGATCAGTCCAGATCCACAGCTATCACTCACATACAGAACATTCGGAAAGTATTCAGACCCCTTGACTTTTTCTACACGCAATACCCCATAATGACAAAGCAAAAACAGTTTTTTATTAATTTTTGCAAATTTATAAAAAATAAAAACTGATATCACATTTACATAAGTATTCAGACCCTTTATTCAGTACTTTGTTGAAGCATCTTTGGCAGCAACTACAGCCTCGAGACTTCTTGGGTATGATGCTACAAGCTTGGCACACATGTATTTGGGGAGTTTCTCTTCATTCTATGCAGATCCTCTGAACTCTGTCAGGTTGGATGGAGAGTGTCGCTGCACAGCTATTTTCAGGTCTCTCCAAAGATGTTAGATCGGGTTCAAGTCCGGGCTCTTGCTGGGCCACTCAAGGACCTTCAGAGACTTGTCCCGAAGCCCCTCCTGCATTGTCTTGGCTGTGTGCTTAGGGTCGTTGTCCTGTTTGTAGGTGAACCTTCACCCTCATCTGAGCGCCCTGGAGCAGGTTTTCATCAAGGATATCTCTATACTTTGCGCCGTTCATCTTTCCCTCGATCCTGACTAGTCTCCCAGTCCCTGCCGCTGGAAAACATCCCCACAGCAAGATGTTACCACCACCATGCTTCACAGTAGGGATGGTGCCAGGTTTCATCAGACCAGAGAATCTTGTTTCTCATGGTCTGATACTCTTTAGGTGCCTTTTGGCAAACTCCAAGTGAGCTGTCATATGCCTTTTACTGAGGAGTGAGCTCCATCTGGCCACTCTACCATAAAGGCCTGATTGGTGGGGAGATGCAGAGATGGGTGTCCTTCTGGAAGGTTCTTCCATATCCACAGAGGAACTCTGTAGCTCTGTCAGTGACAATTGGGTTCTTGGTCACCTCCCTGACCAAGGTCCTTCTTCCCCATATTGCTCAGTTTGGCTGGGCGGCCAGCTCCAGGAAGAGTTTTGGTGATTCCAAACTTCTTCTATTCAAGGATGATGGAGGCCACTGTGTTCTTGGGGATTTTTAATGCTGAAGAAATGTTTTGGTACCCTTCCCCAGATCTGTGCCTCAACACAATCCTGTCTCGGAGCTCTTCGGGCAATTCCTTCAACCTCATGGCTTGGTTTTTGCTCTGACATGCGCTGTCAACTGTGGGACCTTATATAGACAGGTGTGTGCCTTTCCAAATGATGTCCAATCAATTGAATTTACCACAGGTCGACTCCAATCAAGTTGTAGAAACATCTCAAGGATGATCAATGGAAACAGGATGCACCTGAGCTCAATTTCGAGTCTCATAGCAAAGGGTCTGAATACTTATGTAAATAAGATATCTGTTTTGAAGTTTTTATAAATTTGCTAACATTTCTAAAAACCTGTTTTCGCTTTGCCATTATGGGGTATTGTGTGTAGATTGATGAGGAAAAACCTTTATTTAATAAATCTGCCTGCGGTCTCCCCCTTACTGTGGCTTACAGAGGGCCTCACCTCTCCAATAACATGGACACCAAATTGAATCACAAAGATGATGAAACACTGTCCAGATGATGTCAGGGATAGACTCCTACTAACCACACTCCCTTGTTAACTGTAAACAAGTGGGTAAAAAGATACTGTTGCATCATGGACAGATGCTGTGGGTCAGTCATGGGGGAATATTACAATCTGTGTTTCAGTTCAATTAAGGTTTGTGTTACTCCAGATTCTTGGTCCAGTGGTCCAGAGATCCTATGGGGATATAGAAAGACCCAGACCCATCTGTTTGTAAGATAACACTGGGATAATGACTTTGACCTGTCCACCCAACTTCATCATAAGTTCTCTGTCAGTGATTGAAATGACAAAACTGGTGTAGTGCTACCTATAAGTTGGGTGCTGTGATTAAAATGAGCTGAAGAAAATGATAGGAGATCCTCTATTATTCTGTGCTACAGTAAAATATAAAATGAAATAAATCTTGATAATTAAAACATATTTTTACTGTTAAAAATATTTTCATAGATCCCCATGAAACGGATGCAGAGCTAACTCCAGTTGTACTTGTCCCATACTGTTCTACACAACTCTTTGTTCTCTCTCCATCACAGGAACATGAATAATGGTGGGTGAGAAAGTGCAAATACAACCAAAAACCAATTAAGGGATAGCAGCACTTCATAAAACCCAATCTTGATCTTCGTAAGCAATATTCCTTTGCCAAGCACACCAACGATCCGCCAAGCCTTGGGTTTGTGTTTTAAAGCTTTCTGTCAAGGTTCACCCAAACACACTGTGGAGGCCAGATTCCTCCCACATTATAATGACTCCTATTCCTCTCAGTTGTGGATGCGGTGTCAGTGATGAAATGTAGCTCTGTGGTAGTAGATAAAGTGCAGCGGTGCATATCATTTCTTCAGGCAACATTGGTTCTCCAGACCACTGGCTAACACCTCAGTAATAGTATACATACATTCCTGGAGTGTATGAGTGATAGTATATGTTTTCCTCCAGATGTGTCTTATTTGTTTGGCATCCGCCCTGTCCCCCCCAGACAGATATTTCCACTGGGACCCCATGGCCCCCGGGTTACCCCTTCACTCTCCAGGCCAGTGGGTCAGGACCTTGCAAGGTCATTTCCATGTCCAGCATTGATAGGCATTTATTTGATTTGCAGAGCCCCGACCCCCATGCATTACGAGCCCCAGGAAGGAGCTGCCTGGGTTCGATTAGGTCAACAACCACAACAGTCACATATATACAGCATGGACCAAATGAGAAAATGTTGTTTCACCCAATCATCCCAGAGGTGTCCAACTATGCCGTTATCCAACCCTGATGGTATGCTGTGTCCTACATCCCTATAATTTAGACCAGGGATGGGCAACTCCAGTCCCTTGTTGTGCCTGATTGGTGTCACACTTTTATCCCAGCCACAGCTAACCTGAGTCAAATAATCAACTAATGTGTTTGTTAGGGGAGGGGGAAAAGTGTGACATCACTCTGGCCCCAGGCTCATACCTCATTTCAACCTTTTTTTCCTCAGATTCACACCACGGTTTTGAACTCCATCACACATCATTAGCAACATGCCCTGTGAATGCCTTCCTCCTGATATCTCTCTTGTTTTCTCCATTCTTTCATCTTTACACTGTCTCGATAAACTAAGTTAAAGAACTGCAAAACTTGTGATGTTATGGGTAGGCCAATAGCCTGTAATTTCTTCTTTCATCAAAACAGTGTGTTCGTCCTCAAACAGCTCAGGTTAAGCAATGAAGAGCTGTGTCTGCCTCCGTCCCATTCAGCTGTATATGCATGGACAGCCAGAGAGCGACAACAGTAGTAAAGCACATATTCAACTCAATAACATACCGGAAATGTCAGTAAAGTAGGTATTCCAAGCAGGAATTATTAAAACAGTGCCCTGAGCTTCATGAATATCCCTTAAACCTGTACAATGATATTAAGATAGAGGGCCCAGCATCCTAGTAAGTCTGAAGCAACAACAGTTGAGTGAGGGTCGGCAGGTCAGTGCAATTTTTTTTTGGAATTTAGCATATTTAACAGTGCAGGTGATGAGAAAACAAGATCCAGAGTTGTATTTACATAATAGGTCTATACACATGATTTTTGATAATTAAAAAATAAATAAAAATGTATTGTGAAAATACTACACTTGCAAAAATGATAAACAGTTGGCCAATAGCAAGATGTACAGGGGAAAAAAATGCTAAATGCATCTTTAATTGACGAAGTATCAATAAACTCACGCATCTGAATATATGGCAGAGCTATAGTAACAGCATGTTATCTAGACAAACAGCTCTTCATGAATGAGGAGAACGGGCATCTTAAAAAAGACCTGCCCTACCTGCCATAAGCCATAAACCAACAAGATCTCATGCACGGTTTGACTGCAGTATTCAACATTTGTCTATAAACGTTGAGTTTTGATGGTTAAGCTTAGGCATTAATTCCGAATGGTTAAAGTAAGGGTTAAGGTTTGGCTTAAGGTTAGGATTAAAAACAAAAAACAAAAACTAGTATCTAGCACTGGAATTGAACTTGCAATCCTCAGAGCCGGAGCTTGAGGCTTATGCCCATCCGCCATCCCCATCCATAATGCCCTAGCAAGCTGTGAGCCTACTTGATGGTAATAGCGCTCACCGTTGCCCCTAGTGGCCTGTATTGAAGGCATCTCCCAACGTTCTGGGGACCTGGACGAACGTTGAATACCGCATTGGATCTGGTGGTGACCTGGCTACATTAACCTGTTGGGGCTAGGGGGCAGTATTTGCACGACCGGATAAAAAATGAGAATATGCATATAATTAGTAGATTTGGATAGAAAACACTATAAAGTTTCTAAAACTGTTTGAATGGTGTCCGTGAGTATAACAGAACTCATATGGCAGGCCAAAACCTGAGAAGATTCCATACAGGAAGTGCCCTGTCTGACAATTTGTTCTCCTTCTGTTGCATCTCTATCAAAAATACAGCATCTCTGCTCTAACGTGACATTTTCTAAGGCTTCCATTGGCTCTCAGAAGGAGCCAGAAAGTGTAATGGGGTGTCTGCAATCTCTGGGCGAAGTACAGCAGCTCTGTTTGTGAGTGGTCAGGCTGGGAACAGTGAGACTGAGAAGCGCGTTCATGAGAATTCTCAATTTTTTTCTTTCAGCCTTTGAATGAATACAACGTCGCCCGGTTGGAATATTAGCGCTATTTTACGAGAAAAATAGCATAAAAATTGATTTTAAACAGCGTTTCACATGCTTCGAAGTACGGTAATGGAATATTTTTTACAAATTTTGTCACGAAATGCGCTCGCGCGTCACCCTTCGGATACTGACCTGAACGCACGAACAAAACGGAGGTATTTGAATATAACTATGGATTATTTGGAACCAAAACAACATTTGTTGTTGAAGTAGAAGTCCTGGGAGTGCATTCTGAACAGCAAAAGTAATTCAATTTTTCTTATAGTAAATCTGAGTTTGGTGAGGGCCAAACTTGGTGGGTGTCAAATTAGCTAGCCGTGATGGCCGGGCTATGTACTCAGAATATTGCAAAATGTGCTTTCGCCGAAAAGCTATTTTAAAATCTGACACCGCAATTGCATAAAGGAGTTCTGTATCTATATTTCTTAAAATAATTGTTATGTATTTTGTGAACGTTAATCGTGAGTAATTTAGTAAATTCACCGGATGTTTGCGGTGGGTATGCTAGTTCTGAACATCACATGCTAATGTAAAAAGCTGGTTTTTGATATAAATATGAACTTGATTGAACAAAACATGCATGTATTGTATAACATAATGTCCTAGGAGTGTCATCTGATGAAGATCATCAAAGGTTAGTGCTGCATTTAGCTGTGGTTTTGGTTTTTGTGACATATATGCTTGCTTTGAAAATGGCTGTGTGATTATTTTTGGCAGGGTACTCTCCTGACAAAATCTAATGTTTTGCTTTCGCTGTAAAGCCTTTTTGAAATCGGACAATGTGATTAGATTAACGATAGTCTTGTCTTTTAAAATGGTGTAAAATAGTCATATGTTTGAGAAATTGAAGTTATAGCATTTTTGAGGTATTTGTATTTCGCGCCATGCGATTCCACTGGCTGTTGACTCGGTGGGACGCAAACGTCCCACCTTGCCCAGGGATTAACACCTCAACAGATAGACTATAATTTGCATAAACAGTGATATAGTACTATTGCTCAATTCACACAACAATGGCCAATACTTTTATATTTTTCACATACACGCTTATGAAAACAAAGACATATGCATAAACATTAGCATTTCCAAGAGAATCTGAAAACACCCCTAAACGAGAGAAACCAACAAAAAGGAATGCAACCTATGGATAAACGATAATTGGATCTGCGCTTCACTAGCCTGGGTACCAGTCTTTTTAGCTAACATTCCTTGCAGCCAACTCCGTAGTACAATTAATGGAATATTTGCTAAAAAGTCTGGCACCCAGACTAGTGCTTGGCAAGGAACAATGTTTAAAGTTGACTAGGCCTAAAACAGTTTGGCATTTCAACAAAAGAAAGACAATGCTAAACATTTCTAAAGAAATGATATGACAACCAGACTCTGGCATTTGTTGTTTTGTGATACAAATCGCAATGTTTTAGCGTGACTAGCAGCATAAACAAACTTTAGAAAACAATGAGTTCATCTGGAGAGAAAGGGAAGGGAAATAGGCTATCCCACATGACGATACTACAGGCACAACAGATCCGTTTACTACTGTAGCATCTCGCAGTTAACAACAATAAGATATTTTATTCAACATAAAATTGTATCTATTAATGAAACATTCTTTGAGAAAAAAACGCTGCGTAAGTGATTAGTGTTCAACGTCCTTCTTATGCATGACTGCATTGATAATGAACATTTTCTCATTGACAATGTCAATGTCCTTGAAATGCATGTGCTGAATGAGGAACCATCATTAGGCTATCCCAAATGAGTTTAATGATTCTTAATGAATCTCTCTCCTTGGCCTGTCAGCCTGATGTGGCCTATGTATGTGAGGGTGAGCCACGAGAGACCGCCGGGCCGCTTTGCTCCATTCCACCTGTAAGAGTTTCAGCTTCATCTACTCTTTTTTCCCCTTTACCATTATAACACAAAGACCCTAAGGGTGTCATTGAAGTAACTATAATTCGCTAGAGAGAAAAGCCCCATACAATATTTTACAATTAGTTACATGTTTAAATCCAGCGGACTTCCAGAATTCACCTTCACTGCATTTGATGGCTGCATGGGACCTAAGCTCTCTCCTTAGAGGACCATGGTCCATGTACATTGTGTAAGACAGGCTTCGGCCCCCCAAGGAGGCTACCTCCTCTAAATCAGATTCCCTGATGACAGAGGATCAGGGATGGGCTGCTCCCATCGATCCCAGGGGGATTTGTGGGCTGTGCTTCAAGGCAGGTGCAGTTATATGTCTATAGGCTGAGGCTGAGCGGTAAAGAAGGGCCCTGCGGAGCACCAGTCATCAGGTTATGGAGAGTTCCGTCCCGCCTGCAGGTGTCCCCCAGGCCCGCTCAGCCCCACCATCTATCCAACTCTCCCTGGGTGAAGTATAGGCCACCTGCCTGTCTATCAACAAGGACCATGGCACATTAATGACGATGCTGGTCTATCTGTCTTCTTTAGGGTCTATCTGTCTTCTTTTCTTCATTACTGCTTACCTGGATGTATGGCAGAATGTTTCAAGTGTCGAGTTTCAAGTTTATTTGCTGTGTGAAATTAATAGATTTCTAAATCTTACTCACTCCAGCTGTGAGTAAGTCAGCATGAATACAATTATCCCAATATGTTTCACTCATGGTGCCATTAGTAACAGACAATGATGTCACAGGAAGTTGGTGCCACCTTAATTGGGAGAGGATGGGCTGGTGGTAATGGCTGGAACGGAATCAGTGGAATGGTATCAAATACATCAAACACGTGGTTTCCATGTGGTTGATGCCATTCCATTTGCTCCGTTCCGGACATTATTATGAGCCGTCCTCCCCTCAGCAGCCTCCTGTGATGTAGTGTTAATGAGTGTGGCAGTAAAAATACATACTAATGCATTTCAAATGTTTGTTTTTTAACTGTAGTGAGACCATGTTCATTACATCAGACAGACATTGATGAGAGCAGGTGATCTCAACACGCACATACTTGCACACACAAACACATACATTGTAAGAATGTATTCACTGATCCCAGCAACATTACAACACCCAGGAAAGCTATGAAATGGTCGGCCTTCTGCAGGCAATGGGCGAGGGGCAATCAATACCTTCACATGCAGCTGAGATGCTCCACTATAGGAACCAAGCACTTCAGGTAATGAACTGCCTGGTTGCAGGGTGGGACTATAGCGGCGCAACACGGCAGTGCTACAGCAGAAATTCTTTGATTAGTCATACTGACAAATACTGACACATCACCTGTCCTCACTGTCCCTCCATCCACACATTCCATCACCTTCTTCCGCTTCCCCAACCTTACTTTCCTCTGAGTCAATGTCGTTCTGCCCCTATACAAAGGCAGTTACCCCACTGTTCCTAGGCCTTCATTGAAAATAAGAATTAGTTCTTAACTGACTTGCCTAGTTAAATAAAGGTATAAAAAAAATTACAAATAAATAAAAAATGTTGAGTGACTAGACTGTACAAGTCACCAGGCAGTTTATTATAGACAGCACGTCCGCCCTCCTGGAATTTTCACGCACTACAGTGTCTATGGTTTACCGAGAATGGTGCAACAAACAAAAACCATCCAGTCAGCGGCAGTTCTGAGAGCGAAAATAGCTCTTTGATGAGAGAGGTTGAAGGAGAATGACAAGAATCATGCAAGCTAACAGGCGGGCCACGAACAGACAAATAACAGCGCAGTACAACAGTGGTGTTCAGAACAGCATCTCGGGAATGCAAAACTCGTCAATCCTTGTCATGGACGGGCTATTGCAGCAGACGACCACACCGGGCCCACTCCTATCAGCTAAAAACAAGCTGAAGCGGCTCCAGTGGGCACGCAATCACAAACACTGGACAATTGAAGAGTTGAAAAACATTGCCTGGAACATGACAGCGAGTTCAGATTACTTGAGTGGCCTGCACAGTCCCCAGACCTTAACCCAAAAGAACATCTTTGAGATGAGATGGAACGGACTGTTCACAGCATGACTGTATCACCGTCCAATCTGTAGCAACTGAGTGATCATCATGGACCAACATCCCTGTGGAACGTTTCCGACACCTTGTAGAATGCCCCGAAGAATTCAGGCTGCTAAGGTGGCAAAGGTGGGTCTGACCCGGTACTAGATGGGTGTACCTAGTAAACTGTCTGACTGACAATGAGAATCTGTTCAACTGATTGACTCACACTATAGGAGAGCTTCCAGTAGGTGTGTGCTTTTAGCTGGGCTCTTCTGAGGTTTTGCATTCTCCTCTAGTGCCTTGACAGCCTAGCATGCTGGCTGTTCTCCAGCATGGGCTTGATTAAAAGAGTGTAAGGATGAGAGCCACTGATAACCCAGAGTGCTGGGTTATCAGTGGCTAGCCATCTACATATTTACCATCCAAACAATTTAGGGAGCTAGACCACAGTGGTCTAAATAAAGAACCAGAGACACATAGATCTACATTATAAATGTAGACTGAGAGAGAGGGGGGGAGAAAGATAGAGAAGGGGGAGGGAGAGGGAGAGGGAAAGAGAGAGCGAGAGAGAGAGTGGTGGGGGAAAGAGAGAGAGCGATTTTAGCTAGGTTAGAGAGAGATTCTATAATCAGCAGTATATCTCATTAACTCCATGCCTGTTCTTTGTCAAAAGGCAAATCTGATCAGTTAATGTTGTTTTTCATTTGAGGTTTTACTGAAACATAAGATATGTGATTAGGAGCTGTATAATTTGAGGTAGTGCTGGATGAAAACACATTCAGCGTGTGTTTCCCTTCCATTTGTGCTTTAAAGTGTTTTACACAAATATTACATACATCTACATTCATTCTTCAGCTGGGATATGTTTTTGTTATGGGCTGTGATGTTTTCATTCTGCTTTGTGTCAAAGCATTAGCGCACAATGGCACCAGCAATGGTCAAAGCTTTCCTTTTGTGTTCAGGCCATTATTCACAAGCACTCAAGCGTTTAAAATATTGGGGCAGTTTGACAAGAACCTGTTATGTTATTCAGAAAGAGCAGAGAGTATTTCTCCCAAGGGCCTTGTTACTGCGGTTTGAAAAAACAGAATACCAAGCAGTCTTGCTAAACTATAATTCACCCAGAGAAAGCACTGCCTCTAAATGTCTATAAAATCCTACCCACTGGGCACAGACGTCTATTCCACATTGGTTCAACGTAATTTCATTGAAATTATGTTGAAACAGCGTTGATTCAACCAGTGTGCTCAGTGGGTACCATTTAGGGTGTGGGAAATATGATCTATCAGCAGGAATATGTGTTATGCATGACTACACCCTCTGACAGTGATGTATTCCAACCAGCTGACTCTTGTACCTTTCCACAAGTTGAAATCAATCACATATAACGAACATCATAAAGGATTACTTTCACAAAATGTTGGACATCACAGTAAGATATCCAGGAAAAAGGTTAACACAGAAACAGAAAGTATGGGAAGGAGAGAGACTGAATCAGGCCTCTAATGTAAAGGAGAATTCCTGACTGGACATCATTCAGAACTTGAGATGAAACAGGCTGTGGTCTTCCAGAAGCTTATGGAAATTAGACCCAGGAAATACGAACATAGCAAATCAGGTTGAACACATTCTCTTGGCCCTGGAGTAGTGGGATATTGAGTGAGAGAAGCACTGTCACACAGCTACTACCAAGGTGTGCGCTGTCAGACTTCTTGTTTGACTTCAGTTTTGATGTATATCTCTAAATACAAAAAGAAACAACATGCTTATTACTGAGAGGAAGAACGTGCCCAGTGTTACTGGAAATGAGGGCAGTAGACTTCCCTGTCACAGGGAGAGGGGGAAAAGGGGGGGAGGTGGGAGAGAGAGAGAGAGAGTGGTGTACAGCCTGGATTGATGACTTTGATTAGGGATGGGTACCTTGGCTCTAACCCAGATGGTTTTTATCCCTCCCTGGTGAAATATTGCTGAGAGAGAATATTTCTCTAAATTAAAATCAGTCTAAAATGCTACAATCTTTAAGTGAAACAATAACAAAGTGTCTTCCCCGTCCCTGTTTTGCTATATATTAAAAAAGCGATGAGGCTGGAGAAATCTAACCACTCTCAATTGCGTAGATAGAGCTATAGATGCAAGGACTGACCAGCCATATAAAATGTATACCTTTAACCATGTTTTGAGGCTATACAGTGTTTGTTTACAAAACAATTGTATATTTTGGGTTCTGATGGGGTATAACAGTTCAGGAGGCATTTCTAAGTTATATTCTTCAATAATCCATGGGTATTTATTATTAATTTAGGCCCAAAACTGGATGTAGCCACTAAGGATTCCAGCTTTAACATGATTAACTATGGATCCATTTGTAAAATGAACTGGCTCGTTGTAATGGCTGTTGAAGGGAGTAGACCAAGGCGCAGCGTGGTTAGTCTTCATCTTTGTAATTTAATGGAAAAATTTAACACTTTACAAATAAACAAAAGATGACAGCCAAACAGTTCTGTCAGGTAAGATAACTAAACAGAAATAAACCACCCACAACACCCAAAGGAAAACAGGCTACCTAAGTATGGCTCCCAATCAGCGACAACGATGTACAGCTGTCCCTGATTGAGAGCCATACCAGGCCAAAACAAAGAAATATCAAACATAGAAAAAAGGACATAGAATGTAACCCCAAAACACACAGAAAAACACCCCCTGCCACGCCCTGACCAAACTACAATAACAAATAACCCCTTTTACTGGTCAGGACGTGACACTCGTTTTGGGGGAGACCTATTTCGCAGCACATCATAACGCCTTCACACAATGCTGAGGTGTTAACTATTGGTAAACAGTGCTCTCCTTTTTTATCTTACCCACCTAAATGCTCAAACGTCTTATATACGACAATATATTCTAATAAACCAGGGACATACAGTGCGAAAAGTATTCAGACCCATTGACTTTTTGGACATTTTGTTAGGTTACAGCCTTATTCTAAAATGTATTACATAGTTTTTGTCCCTCATCAATCTACACACGGGCTCTGGCTGGGCCACTGAAGGACATTCAGAGACTTGTCCCGATGCCATTCCTTTGTTTTCTTGGCTGTGTGCTTAGGGTTGTTGTCCTGTTGGAAGGTGAACCTTCGCCCCAGTCTGAGGTCCTGAGCGCTCTGGAGCAGGTTTTCATCAAGGATCTCTCTGTACGTTGCTCAGTTCATCTTTGCCTCGATCCTGTCTAGTCTCCCAGTGCCTGCCACTGAAAAAACATCCCCACAGCATGATGCTGCCACCACCATGCTTCACCGTAAGGATGGTACCAGGTTTACTCCAAACGTGACGCTTGGCATTCAGGCTAAAGAGTTCAATCTTGGTTTCATCAGACCAGAGTATCTTGTTTCTTATGGTCTGATAGTCTTTAAATGACTTTTGGAAAACTCCAAGTGGACTGTCATGTGCCTTTAACTGAGGAGTGGCTTCCGTCTGGCCATTCTACCATAAAGGCCTGATTGGGGGAATGCTAAAGAGATGGTTGTCCATCTGGAAGGTTCTCCCATCTCCACACAGGAACTCTAGAGCTCTGTCAGAGTGACCATTGGATTCTTGGTCACCTCGCTGACCAAGGTCCTTCTCCCCCAATTGCTCAGTTTGGCCGGGCGGTGTCGTGACATGACTATCGTTTAATATGGTGACTGGTTATCCATCGAATGATTACATACCACGTTTAATTATTACTCGATTAAATGTTCCAACTGTTCTGCCTGCAGCTATGGAACCCTGACCTGTTCACCGGACGTGCTACCTGTCCCAGACCTGTTGTCCCAGACCTGCTGGAACCCTGACCTATTCACCGGACGTGCTACCTGTCCCAGACCTGCTGTTTTCAACTCTCTAGAGACAGCAGGAGCGGTAGAGATACTCTCAAAGATCGGCTATGAAAAAGCCAACTGACACTTACTCTTGTGTTACTGACTTGTTGCACCCTCGACAACTACTATGATTATTATTATTTGACAATGCTGGTCATTTATGAACATTTGAACGTCTAGGCCATGTGCTGTTATAATCTCCACCCGGCACAGCCAGAAGAGGACTGGCCACCCCTCATAGCCTGGTTCCTCTCTAGGTTTCTTCCTAGGTTTTGGCCTTTCTAGGGAGTTTTTCCTAGCCACCGTGCTTCTACACCTGCATTGCTTGCTGTTTGGGGTTTTAGGCTGGGTTTCTGTACAGCACTTTGAGATATCAGCTGATGTAAGAAGGGCTATATAAATAAATTTGATTTGATTTGAAATGAATCATGTAACAATTAATTAGTTAGTAATCTGGGGCACAATGGAAATAGTTTGTTTAATGAATTACCAGTTCCCAAATTAACTCAAGAATATCTCAGAATATTTCGGTATACTACCCATCATCAATCAATCAATTATTAATTATCAGTCTCATTCTGAATGTCGTAATATCTTATAAATCTACACGAACCCTAGTCTACGTGATGAATCAGCTTACACGAATTGGTTGAATTTTTGATTTACTAAGTAATGAAATATTCACACAGAAATACATACACACACACATAATAGTATTGAATACTAACATAATGTAATGAAAGGTCCCTAGTGGACTAACCTGATGGCTTGGTAGACAATGGAAAGGGGTGGGGACAGAAAAAGAGCGGAAAATACAGAGTGAACCCACGTAAACTACCGTTCAAAAGTTTGAAATGTACTTGTTTTTTAAAGAAAATCACATTTTTGTCTATTAAAATAACATGAAAATCATCAGAAATACAGTGTAGACATTGTTAATGTTGTAAATGACTATTGTACCTGGAAACGGCAGATTTTTTTATGGAATATCTACATAGGCGTACAGAGGCCAATTATCAGCAACCATCACTCCTGTGTTCCAATGGCATGTTGTTAGCTCATTTTCATTTTAAAAGGCTAATCGATCATTAGAAAACCCTTTTGCAATTACAGTTGAAGTCGGAAGTTTACATACACCTTAGTCAAATACATTTAAACTCAGTTTTTCACAATTCCTGACATTTAATCCTAGTAAAAATTCCCCTGTTTTAGGATCACCACTTTATTTTAAGAATGTTAAATGTCAGAATAATAGTAGAGAGAATTATTTATTGTAGCTTTTATTTCTTTCATCACATTCCCAGTGGGTCAGAAGTTTACATACACTCAATTAGTATTTGGTAGCATTGCCTTTAAATTGTTTCACTTGGGTGAAACGTTTTGTGTAGCCTTCCACAAGCTTCCCACAATAAGTTGGGGGAATTTTGGCCCATTCCTCCTGACAGAGCTGGTGTAACTGAGTCAGGTTTGTAGGCCTCCTTGCTCGCACACGCTTTTTCAGTTCTGCCCACACATTTTCTATGGGATTGTGGACAGGGCTTTGTGATGGCCACCCAAATACCTTGACTTTGTTGTCCTTAAGCCATTTTGCCACAGCTTTGGAAGTATGCTTGGGGTCATTGTCCATTTGGAAGACCCATTTGCGACCAAGCTTTAACTTCCTGACTGATGTCTTGAGATGTTGCAGCAATATATCCACATAATTTTCCTTCCTCATGATGCCATCTATTTTGTGAAGTGCACCAGTCCCTCTTGCAGCAAAGCACCCCCACAACATTATGCTGCCACCCCCGTGTTTCACGGTTGGGATGGTGTTCTTCAGCTTGCAAGTCTCCCCCTTTTTCCTCCAAACATAACAATGGTCATTATGGCCAAACAGTTTTATTTTTGTTTCATCAGACCAGAGGACATTTCTCCAAAAAGTACGATCTTTGTCCCCATGTGCAGTTGCAAACCATAGTCTGGCTTTTTCATGGCGGTTTTGGAGCAGTGCCTTCTTCCTTGCTGAGCGTCTTTCAGGTTTATGTCGATATAGGACTCGTTTTACTGTTGATATTGATACATTTGTACCTGTTTCCTTCAGCATCTGTTTCCTTCAGCATCTCCACAAGGTCCTTTGCTGTTGTTCTGGGATTGATTTGCAATTTTCGCACCAAAGTACGTTAATCTCTAGGAGACAGAATGCGTCTCCTTCCTGAGCAGTGTAATGGCTGCGTGGTCTCATGGTGTTTATACTTGCGTACTATTGTTTGTACAGATGAACGTGGTACCTTCAGGCATTTTTAAATTGCTCCCAAGGATGAACCAGACTTGTGGAGGTCTACAATTTTTATTCTGAGGTCTTTGCTGATTTCTTTTGATTTTCCCATGATGTCAAGCAAAGAGGCACTGAGTTTGAAGGTAGGCCTTGAAATACATCCACAGGTACACCTCCAATTGACTCAAAATATGTCAATTAGCATATCAGAAGCTTCTAAAGCCATGACATAATTTTCTGGAACGTTCCAAGCTGTTTAAAGTCACAGTCAACTTGGTGTATGTAAAGTTCTGACCCACTGGAATTGTGACACAGTGAATTATAAGTGAAATAATCGGTCTTGTAAACAATTGTTGGAAAAATGACTTGTGTCATTGTAACAGCAGTCTTCAAGAATGGACCAAGGCGCAGCGGGAATGTGGATACTCATAGTTTTAATCAACTCAAGTAAGGCATCCACAGGAAAAAACAATAAACAAGACAGCAACAGTTTTGCAGGCTAACTAACGCAGTGCAAAAACAACTACCCACAACCCCAAAGAAAAACACACACTACTATATAGGACTCCCAATCAAAGGCAACTCAACACACCTGCCTTCTATTGGGAGTCCAATCACCAACACAACACTTAACACACAAAAAACCTGCCACGTCCTGACCAAAACTAATACAATTGCTCCCTCTGCTGGTCAGGACGTGACAGTACCCCCCCCCCCTCAAGGTGCAGACCCCGGAATGCACCTTAAAAAAGAAAACACACAAAAAAAATCCCCAATACCCTAACAAAACCAATAAACAATAACCCCTAAACAATAAGGGAGGGAAGGGAGGGTGGCTGCCGTCAACGACGGCACTGTGCTACACCCTCCCTTCCCAACCCACCTATCCTGGAGGTGGCTCCGGTGCGGGACGTGGACCTTGCTCCACCTTCGGCATCGCCCACTTCGGTGGCGCCGATAGCTGCGCCGGGCAGACGGGCCACTCGGGCTGACCCTGGCAGACGGACCACTCGGGCTGGGCCGGAGGACAGGCGGGCCACTCGGGCTGGGCCGGAGGACAGGCGGGCCACTCGGGCTGGGCCGGAGGACAGACGGGGCACCCTGGCAGATCCGGGCAGGCGGGCCACTCTGGCAGATCCGGGCAGGCGGGCCACTCGGGCTGGGCCGGAGGACAGGCGGGCCACTCGGGCTGGACGGGAGGACAGCCGGGGCACCCTGGCAGATCCGGGCAGGCGGGCCACTCTGGCAGCTCCAGGCAGACGGACCACTCTAACTGATCCGGGCAGTCGAGCCACTTTAACTGATCCGGGCAGTCGAGCCATTCTGGCAGATCCGGGCAGTCGGGCCACTCTGGCAGCTCCGGGAAGTCGGGCCACTCTGGCGGATCCGGGCAGTCGGGCCACTCTGGCAGCTCCGGGAAGTCGGGCCACTCTGGCAGCTCCGGGAAGTCGGGCCACTCTGGCAGCTCCGGACAGTCGGGCCACTCTGGCAGCTCCGGGCAGTCGGGCCACTCTGGCAGCTCCGGGCAGTCGGGCCACTCTGGCAGCTCCGGGCAGTCGGGCCACTCTGGCAGCTCCGGGCAGTCGGGCCACTCTGGCAGCTCCGGACAGTCGGGCCACTCTGGCAGCTCCTGACTAGCGGGCGGCTCTGGCGACTCTTGACTGGCGGGCGGCTCTGGCGACTCTTGACTGGCGGGCAGCTCTGGCGACTCCTGACTGGCGGGCAGCTCTAGCGACTCCTGACTGGCGGGCAGCTCTGGCGACTCCTGACTGGCGGGCAGCTCTGGCAGCTCTTGACTGGCGGGCAGTTCTGGCGACTCCTGACTGGCGGGCAGCTCTGGCGACTCCTGACTGGCGGGCAGCTCTGGCGACTCCTGACTGGCGGGCAGCTCTGGCGACTCTTGACTGGAGGGCAGCTCTGGCGACTCTTAACTGGCGGGCAGCTCTGGCGACTCTTGACTGGCGGGCAGCTCTGGCGACTCTTGACTGGCGGGCAGCTCTGGCGACTCTTGACTGGCGGGCAGCTCTGGCGACTCTTGACTGGCGGGCAGCTCTGGCGACTCTTGACTGGTGGGCAGCTCTGGCGACTCTTGACTGGCGGGCAGCTCTGGCGACTCTTGACTGGCGGGCAGCTCTGGCGACTCTTGACTGGCGGGGCTGGGCAGACGCACTAGATGCCTGAAGCGTGGGGCTGGTACTGGACGTGCCAGCCTGGAGACACGCACCTCCATGCTAGTGCGTATAGCGGGAAACACAGTTTTAATCAACTCAAGTAAGGCATCCACAGGAAAAAACAATAAACAAGACAGCAACAGTTTTGCAGGCTAACTAACGCAGTGCAAAAACAACTACCCACAACCCCAAAGAAAAACACACACTACTATATAGGACTCCCAATCAAAGGCAACTCAACACACCTGCCTTCAATTGGGAGTCCAATCACCAACACAACACTTAACACACAAAAAACCTGCCACGTCCTGACCAAAACTAATACAATTGCTCCCTCTGCTGGTCAGGACGTGACAGTCATGCACAAAGTAGATGTTCTAACTAACTTGCCAAAACTATAGTTTGTTAAAAGAAATGTGTGGAGTGGTTGAAAAACGAGTTTTAATGACTCCAACCTAAGTGTATGTAAACTTTCGACTTCAACTGTATGTTAGCACAGCTGAAAACTGTTGTTCTAATTAAAGAAGCAATAAAACTGGTCTTCTTTAAACTAGTTGAGTATCTGGAGCGTCAGCATTTGTGGGTTTGATTACAGGCTCAAAATGGCCAGAAGCAAATACCTTTCTTTTGAAACTTGTCAGTCTATTCTTGTTCTGATAAATGAAGGCTATTCCATGCGAGAAACTGAAGATCTCATACAACGCTGTGTACTACTCCCTTCACAGAACAGCACAAACTGGCTCTAACCAGAATAGAAAGAGGAGTGGGAGGCCCCGGTGCACAACTGAGCAAGAGGACAAGTACATTAGTGTCTAGTTTGAGAAATAGACGCCTCACAAGTCCTCAACTGGCAGACACTGTGTTCTTTTGCCCATCTTAATCTTTTCTTTTTCTGCTGGAAGGCCAGCATCCCGGAGTCGCCTCTTCACTGTTGACGATGAGTCTGGTGTTTTGCGGGATGCCTCACAGTTGAGGACTTGTGAGGCATCTGTACAGCTAGGAGCACTGTACACCCCGGCAGAAACCCAGCATATTTTGGTCTGTATTTAAACTTCAACCATTTTAACCTGTTAGGGCTAGGAGGCAGTATTTACACGGCCGGATAAAAAACGTACCCGATTTAATATGGTTATTACTACTGCCCAGAAACTAGAATATGCATATAATTATTGGCTTTGGATAGAAAACACCCTAAAGTTTCTAAAACTGTTTGAATGGTGTCTGTGAGTATAACAGAACTCATATGGCAGGCAAAAACCTGAGAAGATTCTGTACAGGAAGTACCCTCTCTGACCATTCCTTGGGCTTCTTGGCTCTGTTTATTGAAAATTTAGGATCTTTGCTGTAACGTGACACTTCCTACGGCTCCCATAGGCTCTCAGAACCCGGGAAAAATCTGAATGATGTAATTCCAGCTGCTGGCTGAAAAACTTTAGCGCCTTTGGTAAGTGGTCTATCAGAGGACCATCAGACTGAGGCGCGTGCACGGGGCGACCTCATGTTTTTACTTTCTCTCTCTTTGAACTAAAACACAGATTCCCGGCCGGAATATTATCGCTTTTTTACGAGAAAAATGGCATAAAAAATGATTTTAAACAGCGGTTGACATGCTTCGAAGTACGGTAATGGAATATTTAAAAAAAAATTGTCACGAAACGCGTCGGGCGCATAACCCTTATTTACCCTTTCGGATAGTGTCTTGAACGCACGAACAAAACGGCGCTATTTGGATATAACTGGATTATTTGGGACCAAACCAACATTTGTTGTGGAAGTAGAAGTCCTGGGAGTGCATTCTGACGAAGAACAGCAAAGGTAATAACATTTTTCTTATAGTAAATCTGACTTTGGTGAGGGCTAAACTTGGTGTGTGTGTAAATAGCTAGCCCTGTGATGCCGGGCTATCTACTTAGAATATTGCAAAATGTGCTTTCACCGACAAGCTATTTTAAAATCGGACATAGCGAGTGCATAGAGGAGTTCTGTATCTATAATTCTAGTTCTGAACGTCACATGCTAATGTAAAAAGCTGTTTTTTGATATAAATATGAACTTGATTGAACAAAACATGCATGTATTGTATAACATAATGTCCTAGAAGTGTCATCTGATGAAGATCATCAAAGGTTAGTGCTGCATTTAGCTGTGGTTTGGGTTTATGTGACATTATATGCTAGCTTGAAAAATTGGTGTCTGATTATTTCTGGCTGGGTACTCTGCTGACATAATCTAATGTTTTGCTTTCATTGTAAAGCCTTTTTGAAATCGGACAGTGTGGTTAGATTAACGAGAGTCTTGTCTTTAAAATGGTGTAAAATAGTCATATGTTTGAGAAATTGAAGTAATAGCATTTCTAAGGTATTTGAATAATGCGCCACAGGATTCCACTGGCTGTTACGATTTCGTCCCACCTACCCTAGAGTAGCCACCGCTCCACGTTTTCTGGTCTAATGTAAATTTAGTTAGAAGTCTGTTTATAAACACTTGGGGAAAAAGGAGGTTCCCTCTTTTTGTCATAATGTCTGTGCTCACGTGGGCGTGGTTATTCTCATTTAGAAGGCTAAAATCCCATTTCATCTTCTCACAAATAGTTTCATATTTAATCATAGAAGTTCCACATCATTTAGATGTAAATCTGATAATTGGGACATATACATATTTGTAGAGTTAATGTTATTTGGTTATACTGTCCTTAATGATATCACAAAACAACAACTTATTTGACATGATTATTGTTTAGATTCCCACCAACCATTTCCCACATTATTTATGTTAGAAGTATTGTTTCAATGTCCAACCTTTTGATGTTACAGTTTTGGCCAAGTGTCTCTCTGTTGTAACACTCAGACACTGCAAGGTATTTACGATCCGGTT
This sequence comes from Salmo trutta, assembly GCF_901001165.1. Classification (NCBI taxonomy): domain Eukaryota; kingdom Metazoa; phylum Chordata; class Actinopteri; order Salmoniformes; family Salmonidae; genus Salmo; species Salmo trutta. The sequence goes on from NC_042968.1 coordinate 16,319,304, forward strand.
GTTAAGTCATAAAACCAGGCCAACTTCGTCCTTCTCTCCCTCTGCAGGAGAGAGAGGGCACTGTAGAGCTGACCCACTGTAACCTGATCCTCCGCAACCTCACAGGAGAGTCATGAGAGCGGCCAGCTCTAGGAAGAGTCTTGGTGGTTCTTCTTCCATTTAAGAATGATGGAAGCCACTGTGTTCTTGGGGACCTTCAACGCCACAGATATTTTTTGGTACCCTTCCTCAGATCTGTGCTTCAACACAATCCTGTCTCGGAGCTCTACGGACAATTCCTTCGACCTCATGTTTTGGTTTTGCTCTGACATGCACTGTTAACTGTGGGACCTTATATAGACAGGTGTGTGCCTTTCAAATCATGTCCAATTAATTGAATTTACCACAGGTGGACACCAATCAAATTGTAGAAACATCTCAAGGATGATCAATGGAAACAGGATGGATTTGAGCTCAATTTTGAGTCTCCTAGGAAAAGGGCCTGAATCCTTATGTAAATAAGTTATTTCAGTTTTTGTTTTTAATACATTTTCAAACATTTCTTCAAATCTGTTTTCACTTTGTCATTATGCGGTATTGTGTGTAGATTGCTGAGGATTTGCTTTTTAAAATCCATTTTAGAATAAGTCTGTAACAAAATGTGGAATTGATGGGGTCTGAATACTTCTGAAGGCACTGTACAGTACCAGTCAAAAGTTTGGACACACCTACTCATTCAAGGGTTTTCAATATTTTGACTGTTTTCTACATTATAGAATAATAGTGAATACATTAAAACCATGGAATAACACATTTGGAATCATGTAGTCCCCAAAAAGTATTAAACAGATCAAAATATATTTCAGATTTGAGATTTTTCAAATTAGCCACCCTTTACCTTGATGACAGCTTTGCACACTCTTGGCATTCTCTCAACCAGCTTCACCTGGAATGCTTTTCCAAGTCTTGAAGGAGCATTCACTTGTAGGCTGCTTTTCCTTCACTCTGCAGTCCAACTCTTCCCGAACCATCTCAATTGGGTTGAGGTTGGGTGATTTTGGAGGCCATGTCATCTGATGCAACACTCCATCACTCTCTTTCTTGGTAAAAAAAGCTGCCTGGAGGTGTGTTGGGTCATTCTGCTGTTGAAACAAATGATAGTCCCACTATTAGTCCCCCACAATTCAAAATAAATCACTGACAGTACCACCAGCAAAGCACCCCCACATCATCACACCTCCTCCTCCATGCTTCATGGTGGGAACTACACGTGCGGAGATCATCCGTTCACCTACTCTGCGTCTCACAAAGACACGGCGGTTGAAACCAAAAATCTCAAATTTAGACTCATCAGACCAAAGAAGAGATTTCCACTGGTCTAACGTCCATTGCGCGTGGTTCTTGGCCCTAGCAAGTCTCTTATTTTTATTGGTGTCCTTTAGTAGTGGTTTCTTTGTAGCAATTCGACCATGAAGGCCTGATTCATGCAGTCTCCTCTGAACAGTTGATGTTGAGATTTGTCTGTTATTGGAACTCTGTGAAGCATTTATTTGGGCACCAATTTCTGAGGCTGGTAACTCTAATGAACTTATCCTCTGCAGCAGAGGTAACTCTGGGTCTTCCATTCCTGTGGCGGACCTCATGAGAGCCAGTTTCATCATAGCGCTTGATGGTTTTTGCAACTACGCTTGAAGAAACTTTCAAAGTTCTTGAAATATATTCTGGATTGACTGACCTTCATGTCTTAAAGTATCAATGGACTGTCATTTCTCTTTGCTTCTTTGAGCTGTTCTTGCCATAATATGGACTTGGTCTTTTACCAAATAGTGCTATCTTCTGTATACTACCCCTACCTTGTCACAACACAACTGATTGGCTCAAACCCATTAAGAATTAAAGAAATTCCACAAATTCAATTTTAACAAGGCACACCTGTTAATTGAAATGCATTCCAGGTGACTACCTCATGAATCTAGTTGAGTGAATGCCAAGAGTGTGAAAAGCTGTCATCAAGGCAAAGGGTGGCTACTTTGAAGAATCTAACACTTTTTTGTGTACTACATGATTCCATATGTGTTACTTCATGGTTTTTATGTCTTCACTATTATTCTACAATGTAGAAAATAGTAAAAAATTAAGAAAAACACTTGAATGAGTAGGTGTGTCCAAACTTTTTACTGGTACTTGATTTAAAAACATATATATATATATATATATATATATACAAAAAAATATATAGGACAAAGCACACATCACGACAAGAGAGACAACACAACACTACATAAAGAGAGACCTAAGACGACAACACAGCATGGTAGCAACGCATGACAACAACATGGTATCAATACAACATGGTAGCAGCACAAAACAGGGTACACATTTTGTTGGGCACAGACAACAGCACAAAGGGCAAGAAGGTAGAGACAACAATACATTACGCAAAGCAGCCACAACTGTCAATAAGAGTGTCCATGATTGAGTCTTTGAATGAAGCGATTGGGATAAAACAGTCCAGTTTGAGTGTTTGTTGCAGCTCGTTCCAGTCGCTAGCTGCAGCGAACTGAAAAGTCGAGCGACCAGGGATGTGTGTGCTTTGGGAACCTTTAACAGAATGTGACTGGCAGAACGGGTGTTGTATGTGGAGGATGAGGGCTGCAATAGATATTTCAGACAGGGGGGAGTGAGGCCTAAGAGGGTTTTATAAATAAGCATCAACCAGTGGGTCTTGCGATGGGTATACAGAGATGACCAGTTTACAGAAGAGTATAGAGTGCAGTGATGTGTCCTATAAGGAGCATTGGTGGCAAATCTGATGGCCGAATGGTAAAGAACATCTAGCCGCTCAAGAGCACCCTTACCTGCCGATCTATAAATAATGTCTCCATAATCTAGCATCGGTAGAATGTGCATCTGAATCAGGGTTTGTTTGGCAGCTGGGGTGAAAGAGGGGCGATTACGATAGAGGAAACCAATTCTAGATTTAACTTTAGCCTGCATCTTTGATATGTGCTGAGAGCAGGACAGTGTACTGTCTAGCCATACCCAAGTGCTTGTATGAGGTGACTACCTCAAGCTCTAAACCCTCAGAGGTATTAATCACACCTGTGGGGAGAGGAGCATTCTTCTTACCAAACCACCTGACCTTTGTTTTGGTGGTGTTCAGAACAAGGTTAAGGGCAGAGAAAGCTTTTTGGACACTAACTAAGCTTTGTTGTAGAGCCTTTAACACAAAATCCGGGGAGGGGCCAGTTGAGTATAAGACTATATCATCTGCATATAAATGGATGAGAGAGCTTCCTACTGCTTGAACTATGTTGTTGATGTAAATTGAGAAGAGCGTGGGGCCTAGGATTGAACCTTGGGGTACACCATTGTTGACAGGCAGTGGCTGAAAGCAGATGTTCTGACTTTATACACTGCACTCTGAGAGAGGTAGTTAGCAAACCAGGCCAAGACCCCTCAGAGACACCAATACTCCTTAGCCGGCCCACAAGAATGGAATGGTCTGTCGTATCAAAACCTTTGGCCAAGTCAATAAAAATAGCAGCACAACATTGCTTAGAATCAAGGGCAATGGTAACATTAAGGACCTTTAAGGTTGCAGTGACACATCCATAACCTGAGCGGAAATCAGATTGCATACCAGATAGAATACTATAGACATCAAGAAAGTTTTTCCAACACTTTTGATAAACAGAGCAAAATAGAAATAGGTCTATAACAGTTAGGATCAGCTTGATCTCCCCCTTTAAATAAAGGACTAACTGTGGCTGCCTTCCAAGCAATGGGAAACTCCCCAAAGAGGAGAGACAGGTTAAAAAGGTCAGAGATAGGCTTGGCAATTATAGGGGCAGCAACCTTAAAGAAGAAAGGGTCTAAACCATCTGACCCAGATGTTTTTTTGGGGTAAAGTTTAAGGAGCTCCTTTAGCACCTTGGACTCAGTAACCACCTGCAGGGAGAAACTTTGTAGCAGGGCAGGTGAAAAAGAGGGTTGAGCATTAGGGGGTGGGAGATGTGGAAATGTTGGACGGGCAAGGAGGCATGGCTGAGTCAAATAGGAATCCTGACTTAATGAAGTAGTGATTAAAAAGCACAGCCATGTGATTCGTCAGTAACAACCACATCATCAACTTTAAGGGACATGGGCAGCTGCGAGGAGGAGGGTTTATTCTCCAGGTCTTTAACCATTTTCAAGAACTTCTTGGGTTTTGACCCAGAGAGAGAAATGCTCCTTAAATTAACTAACTGTCCTTCCAGATAGCCTGAGTGCACTTATTTCTCACTGAGTATGCTTGTGCCAAGACTTTCATCAAATGCAATTCTTGAGGTGGAGTAACTCTGCAAGATCACAGTCGAACCAGGGGCTGAACCTGTTTTTAATTCAAATGTTCTTTATGGAGGCGTGTTTGTTAACAATATCACTGAAGATATCAAAACATTAGGTCCAATCTTCTTCCACAGAGGGGATCAAGCTGATTCTATACCAATTTACAGAGGCCAAGGGCCTCATTTATAAAGCTGTGTGGAGGATTCACGCATATGGACGTATTCTGATTTATAACATAGTGCGCATGCACGTCCCATGCCGGTTTCACTTTATAAATCACAATCAACTGAACAATGACTGCAAATCCTGACAGAAAAGCTAAAAAAATACGTTTGGAAGTTCTTGTAGCAAGAACAAAGATATTGTTTGGCGGACATTACAAATGCCAAAGGCGTTAGAGTGGCAGCATGAGGCATACGCTGTGAAAGCTGCTGGCTCAGAAGGTCTGATCCTCTCCGAAAAAAATAAGAAAAAAAAGTGGTCCGACATAAAAGTGGAGGCCAAAAGGTCTTGGTAATTGGAAACCGGCTCATAAGCCACTCATCGTCATTGGCCAGTAAATGTTGATGGTCTCTGAAAATTCAGAAGGTCGGACCCTCTCAGAAATTCGCCAAATCTTCCAACAGTACCAAAGCAGCCATTGTGTGTCATTATGCATTTTAATTGCATGCCTTTTTATACCCACCCATTTGATTGTCAAAGCTACCCAATTGCGTAACACCTTCAGGTGTGGTGATTACCCTGATTGTAACTGACAATGACAGGGCCATTATCACATTGACAGTTCTGCGCCACGAACGTGTGATAACAATATATGAAACTGTGCACTCGTATCTGCCCAACTGAGACATGGAAAACGGCATCAGTTTAAACGTCATTTGTCCTACTGTTCACCTTATCATTTATGAGAATACACTTGAGGGGTTCTTTTGCAAAAGCAGATCTCTGTTTGTATTTATCCTAAATCATGTATTTTTTGTGTGCACTCCAGGGAACTCTTCATATATAATACGTGAGAGCTAATATTTTGATTTATTTTACACAATGGTATCAATTTCAAAGCCATCTGAGTCGCAGTTTCTCATTTCTCCAGTTTATGTGCGTACGTATGGGTCAAAGTGTCCAAGGAGAACCGCACATTCTCCCATCAAGTTTTTTAAATTTACATTTTTTATAAATCCCAAAGTTTGCTTAGAAAGTGGCGTAAGCCTTCTTTTGTGCCTATGCAACGTTTATAAATGAGGCCCCAGGTCATGAACGAAGGCTTGCTTATTACAGTTTTTTAGCAAGCGTCTATGACAAATCAGGACAGGACGTTTCACTGAGCAGCCAATAGGAACACAGGCTGTAAAACAGTGATCACTAAGGTCATTACAGAAAACACCAGACTGGCACCTATCAGGATTATTTGTGAGGATAACAAGGGAGAGTAGCCTTTTCTGGGTGTTTGGAGTCATACCTTGTGGGATTGGTAATAATCTGAGAAAGATTTAGGGAGTCCCATTGCTTTAGGACTTGGTCAGGTGATTTAAGCATATCCCACTTTAGGTCACCTAGCAGGACAAATTCAGACTGAGTGTAAGGGGCCAGGAGAGAGTTTAGGGCGGGTAGGGTACAGGCTGGTGCTGATGGAGGACGATAACATCCAGCAACAGTCAACAAAGAGCTATTTGGAAGTTTAATGCTTAAAACCAGCACATCAAATTGTTTGGGCACAGACTTGGTGGAGACAACTGAACACTGAAGGTGATCCTTGGTAAAGATTGCCACTCCCCACCTTTGGAAGATCTGTCGTGCCGAAAAAGATTATAGCCAGAAAGGTTACCATCAGTATTCAAAACACTCTTTCTTAACCACGTCTCAGTAATGACCAACACATCTGGATTGGAGCTGTGAACCCACACTTTCAATTGATCCATTTTAGGTAATAAGCTTCTAGTGTTAACGTGCAGAAAATCCTGGCTTTTACAAGAGCAGAAATCAGTGAAACAGATATCAGAACACAAATTAGAATTGGGGCTAGTAACATGCACATTTCCAGATATCATCAACAGTAATACAATCAAGGCAACCTTAAAAGGAAAACAATACCAGAAAGTTAGATGCAGTGTGTTTGTTGTTCATTACAATGAGGACTTGCTCTCTCTGTCCGATACAGCTCCTTCATTGGGCATAATAATGAGGGGTTAAGCAGTGGGCAGATGGTAAATCTGCTGGGCTGAAATTGCTCTGCCATTGGACTGACTTGGGACCACTACTGTAAATCTGTCCCATCCAGAAACACAGGGTTGTTTATCACCCAACATATCACTCACTGGACATTGCAAACGTCCTCACCAACCTGTGTGACGTTACTGAATCACCCAACCCATTACACATCCACCATGATAGCCAGAGAAGATGTGTGGCAGGAAACAAACAAGTTGAATTAGTTGTGGTTATCTGGTCAGAGCATTCAGACGTAGAAGCAACTGAACTGAGATGTCAGATTCTGTGTCAGTGTTGGATTAGGGAGTGTGTAGTGTAACTGAAAGAGGAAGGTGGGCTATAGGCTTGTACAGGGAGGGAGAGAGGGAGCGAGAGATAAATAATCACACTCATTCGATCTGATGAGGGGACAGACACTCTTCTGGTCATCTAACACAATATGGACACTAATAAAACGTTTAATAAAGGCTCCAGTATACTTGATTATCATTTAAGTGAGAAATCCTCATGTAGAGTAACTTAGGGTATCATTTGACCTATATTGGTGTTTTGGCAATTTATCCATGTGGCAGGGTTGATATTGGGAAAATAATAATGTATTATATATATTTTTGTAATACTGTAGCATGCATATAGTGGCCTAGATTCAACGCGTCACTATGGTAACATATGGTCAAATTAATATAGATTTGATAGATTTTGTTGTTGGTTAATAAATCAAGAAAACAAATCCTTTTTATTGTCATAAATGTTATTGTTTATAGCCTAAGTAGTACCACAGAAACCTGCTTACAACCTATAACAGCTCATATGACTAAATATCAACAATGATGGAAGGATGGAAATACCATTTAGTCTATCCAAGATTTGCGCTCAGGAGATCATTTTGTGTGTGAGAGCGATGCGCAACGAGTGAGGAAGGTGGAACGGTGTCTGTTGAGGAAAGGGTCTCGTTTCTATCCCAATTCATCTGCAAATCTCGATCTGATACAGACACACCGTTTTCAGTACATATTTGTTCTAACTAATGCGGGTGTCGTTATTTGTAGAGCCGGACAGGCGCGCATGTATGGAGCTTTTTAGGAGTTGGGAATGCTCGGTAAGCACGTTAGATCCTATTCTTATTAGGCTTCCTGAATGAGGACACGGATGGATATCGTGGCACTGTCAAAATGACTCGGTCTCTCACTCTCCTCGCTTTCCTTTCCACTTTTATAAAATGTAAGTATTTAATGTATGTTAATTTTCGATTGCATTGTCAGTTCAGTTGAAAAATATTCTCTTTGCAATGGGTTGTTGTTCTTGCTGATGTTGTTGTTATAATTGTACATCTTCAGAAAGGAAATTCACTTTTGGAATTCACCTTCAGTGCATGTAATACATTATTTAATTTCATGTTAGCCAAGTTTCCATGAGTGCATAATTATTTATTTTTTTATTATCAGAGAGGAACATAGTTCAACATGTATTGATGCCTTCATTTCAACAATCATATGTCTTAAATCAATTAGACACAATACGGTCAAGAGAATAACACCATATTTGTGTTACTCTTTATTAGGTCGCACATAGGAGGACAAGCAGTGAAGCACATTCACAGGCTAGTCAGCCAACCTGGCCTAAAAGCATTTCATATTATTTACTTAAATCCGACACACTCCATTTAGTATGATATGTTATGTTTGGTATGGCATGTATTATTTTGTGGATATCCATCAACCATTTCACATAATATTATGCCAGCAGCATAGCACCCTGCATCCCACTGCTGGCTTGCTTCTGAAGCTAAGCAGGTTTGGTCCTGGTCAGTCCCTGGATGGGACACCAGATGCTGCTGGAAGTGGTGTTGGAGGGCCAGTAGGAGGCACTCTTTCCTCTGGTCTAAAAAAATATCCCAATTCCCCAGGGCAGTGATTGGGGACATTGCCCTGTGTAGGGTGCTGGCTTTTGGATGGGATGTTAAACGGGTGTCCTGACTCTCTGTTGTCATTTAAAGATCCCATTGCATTGTAGGGGTGTTAACCCCGGTGTCCTGGCTAAATTCCCAATCTGGCCCTCATACCATCAGGGCTGCCTAATCATCCCCAGCTTACAATTGGCTCATTCATCTCTCTCCTGAAACTATTCCCCAGGTCATTGCTGTAAATGAGAATGTGTTCTCAGTCAACTTACTTGGTAAAATAAATATGTTATTAATTACAGTTTGTATGATATGTTATGAATTTGCAAATGTACAAAATGTTACGAGTCTTCAAAACATATGATATGTTAAGAATTCCAATTTGTTGTGGCTAATGCTAATATTAGCTGGGTTAATGTTACGGGTTAGGGGAAGGGTTAGCAAATATGATAAGTAGCTAAAAGTAGTTGAAAACTTGCTAATTAACTAAAATGCTAAATTGTTAGTTATGAGATTCGAAAATACAACCTTTTGGTTGCTAGATGTTTGCATTATATGCCCACCCACCTTTCATTTTTTGTCTTAAATAACCTTCTGTCTTATGTAACCATACCATACGTAACATCTCATATCGAACATCTCATTCCAAAATCATGGACATAAATATGGAGTTGGTCCCCCTTTGCTGCTGTAACAGCCTCCACTCTTCTGGGAAGGCTTTCCACTAGGTGTTGGAACATTGCTGCAGGGACTTGCTTCCATTTAATATTAGTGAGGTTGGGCACTGATGTTGGGCAATTAGGCCTGGCTCGCAGTTGGTAGTCCAATTCATCCCAAATGTGTTCGATGGGGTTGAGGTCAGGGCTCTGTGCAGGCCAATCAAGTTCTTCCACACCGATCTCGACAAACCATTTCTGTATGGACCTCGCATTGTGCACAGGGGCATTGTCATGCTGAAATAGGAAAGGATCTTCCCCAAACTGTTTCCACAAAGTTGGAACCACAGAATTGTCTAGCATGTCTAGCATATGCTGTAGTATTAAGATTTCCCTTCACTGGAACCAGACGGAAGCCACTTCTCAGTAAAAGGCACATGATAGCCCACATGGAGTTTGCCAAAAGGCACCTACTCTCAGAAGATGAGAAACAAGATTCTCTGGACTGATGAAACCAAGATTGAACTCTGTCCTGAATGCCAAGCGTCACGTCTGGAGTAAACCTGGCACCATCCCTACGTTGAAGCATGGTGGTGGCAGCATCATGCTGTGGGAATGTTTTTCAGTGGACGGGACTGGGAGACTAGTCAGGATCGAGGCAAAGATGAATGGAGCAAGGTACAGAGAGATCCTTGATGAAAACCTGTTCCAGAGCGCTCAGGACCTCAGACTGGAGCGAAGGTTCACCTTCCAACAATACAACGACCCTAAGCACACAGCCAAGACAACGATCGAACATCTCTGGAAAGACCTGAAAATAGCTGTGCAGCAACACTCCCCATCCAACCTGACAAAGCTAGACTAGATTTGCAGAGAAGAATGGGAGAAACTCCCCAAATACTGGTGTGCCAAGCTTGTAGCGTCATGCCCAAGACTCGATGCTGTAATCTCTGCCAAAGGTTCTTCAACAAAGTACAGATTTTTTTTTTGTAGATTTATGAGGAAAGAAAGAATAAGGCTGTAACGTAACAAAATGTGGGAAATGTCAAACCTATTATGTTTCAGTAGCCTTTACAATCAGTCATAAGGGAAATGTCAAACCTATTATGACTGAGTAGCCTTTACAATCAGTCATAAGGGCATTCTGGGTATTATCATAGAAAACATGTTGTGTGTATTCACTGTGCTGTGGTTGGAGGAGGAGTTTGGTTAAAAGGTTTCCAACAAATGGGCATCAAATGGGCATGACTACCACAATAACTCTGATGAAGGAGCTCAGACTGGCCCTTCTCAGGAAGAGAGGGAAGTCACTGGGAGAGTAAAGGATCATATATCACACTTTGCCTATACAGTACACTGGCCATTTACAGCACCTTCTTGCAAGCGAATTTGACAGCTGGGATAGATGCTATGTGCATCTTTTTACTTGTCCACTCTGTCTTGTTGGTACATTGTCATAACATGTATGGACTGAAAATAAAGCCAGGGGAACTGGCTAAAGCACACAGACCTGGCTGGTGACCAGGCTACATAGTCTGTCTGTGCTCAGCATGGAGAACCTGACAGTAATATTCTAACCATACAGATAAATTGCACAGTGTTCTGTAATCAGTAGGACCTCTGGCATGTCCTGAGGGCCTTTACTGAAATCCAGATGACAGGATGTTTTTTGCCTGCTGTTTCTATTGGGTCAAAAGACAGGGTTATTATGCACCTCCCAATCTCGTCATAGATGCAATTTTTGAGAATGAAGTATTTTGGAGCATAGAGCAGAGTGACCTTTTTAAAAGTCAACCATTGCTGATTCAGTCGCTGTATTAACACCGCTGCCCTCTGCTGCCAATCAAGATAATGTCAATGCCACACTTTTAAAATGTTGCCATTAAAAGGCATGTAAATTCAAATCAAATCAAATGTTATTTGTCACATGCGCCGAATACAACAGGTGTACAACACCTTACCGTGAAATGCTTACTTACAAGCCCTTTACCAACAAAGCAGTTCAAGAAATGCAGTTAAGAAAAATAAAAAAAGTAACACAATATAATAACAATAACGAGGCTATATACATGGGATACCGGTACTGAGTCAATGTGCGGGGGTACTGGTTAGTCAAGGTAATTTGTACATGTAGGTAGGGATAAAGGGACTGTGCATAGATAATAAACAGTGTCAATGTAAATAGCCATTTGATTAAATGTTCAGCAGTCTTATGGCTTGGGTGTAGAAGCTGTTAAGGAGCCTTTTGGACCTAGACTTGGCGCTCCGGTACCACTTGCCGTGCGTTAGCAGATAGAACAGTCTATGACTAAGGTGACTGGAATCTTTGATAATTTTTTGGGCCTTCCTCTGACACCCCTTAGTGTATAGGTCTTGGATGGCAGGAAGCTTGGCCCCAGTGATGTACTGGGCCATATGCACTACCCTCTGTAGCGCCTTACGGTCAGATGCTGAGAAGTTACCATACCAGGCGGTGATGCAACCAGTCAGGATGCTCTCGATTGTGCAGTTGTAGAACTTTTTGAGGATCTGGGGGCCCATGCCAAATCTTTTCAGTCTCCTTAGGGGGAAAAGGTGGTGTTGTGCCCTCTTCACGACTGTCTTGGTGTGTTTGAAGCATGATAGTTCGTTGGTGATGTGGACACTAAGGAACTTGAAACTCTCGACCCGCTCCACTACAGCCCTGTCGATGTTAATGGGGGCCTGTTCAGCCCTCCTTTTCCTGTAGTCCACGATCAGCTCCTTTGTCTTGCTCACGTTGAGGGAGAGGTTGTTGTCCTGGCACCACACTGCCAGGTCTCTGACCTCCCTATAGCCTGTCTCCCCTTTCAAGACCCAGTTGATACATATACACACACGCACACGCACACACACACACACACACACACACACACACACACACACACACACACACACACACACACACACACACACACACACACACACACACACACACACACACACACACACAGTGTAATAGCCCTTCTCAGCAGGTAGTGATTACTAGTTTGAATTGCCTGCTCTCCCACTGGCCAGTGCCCTTCACCTCTGGGTAAGGAGTGTGGATGTTTGACAGCAGCCTCCCAGGGCTTTGACAATATGCCATCTGTCTTGTAGAGGACCCATTGTGTTTGATGGGAGTCCAGCCAAGTGACTGATGATAGGGTAGCCATGGAAACATGCACCAGTCTATGAGGGAGTCCTGTTGGACACTCTCAACTCTCAACTCTACATGAAGCTATACCTCGATAATTAGGATTTGTGGTAATTGCCTGGCACAAACTGGCACATGGGCCTGTCTGATAATACACTATTGGGAAGGGATCTATAGTCAAAACATGTATCTTATTTTTAGCTACCATCATCCATAAATGTGAATCAATACTCTGCATGCCAGTCTCCCTTGGCTAAAAGTAGAGGAGAGTCCGACTGCATCACTTCTTGTTTTTATAAGAAACATTTATTGAAAATTCCAAATTGTTTGCATAGTCAATTTACACACAGCTCTGACACACACACTTACCCCACCAGACATGCCACCAGGGGTCTTTTCACGGTCCCCAAATCCAGAACAAATTGAAGAAAATGTACAGTATTATATAGAGCCATTATTGCATGGAACTCCCTTCCATCAAAGATTGCTCAAGTAAACAGCGAATTTGGTTTAAAAAAAACGCCTCTCCCCTATTTGAGCTAGATATTGTTTGTATGTACTGATATGTAGGCTATGTAACATTTTAAATGTATGTAGTTCTGTCCTTGAGCTGTTCTTGTCTATTAATGTTCAGTATTATTTCATGTTTCATGTTTTGTGTGGACCCCAGGAAGAGTAGCTGCTGCTATCGCAACAGCTAATGGGGATCCTAATAAAATACCAAATACCTAATCATGAATCTTCAAAGTAATATTTTTCATTGCAACAGTCTTAGCAGCTATTGTAAAGATTACTCCAGGGCATTTGACTAAGCATTTTTCTCCAAAACAATTTCTCCTGACTGGGCTACTCAGCTACTCTCTGCTACTGTATGACAGAGCATTACTCACTATAGAGGAGGGCTGGTGGGGGAAGAGAGGGTTGTTGGTGGAAGAGAGAGCGTTTTATCATCTACGCCTCCCTGTCCTTCCTCCCTCGGGGGGTGTAAACTAACTTGCGCATTGTTTATCAAGGAGCAGAGGGTGTGCTGGTTTGGTTCATTTGATGGTATTCATGGCTGGAGCTCACATAAGACAAAAAGCTGATCATGTGGCTTTAGGCTCTGGCTCTGCCACATGCAGAATCATTAACACTCTGCAGAGACATCTCCCCTCCCACATCCCGGATGTTAATTATTCCGCAGATAGCTCCAAGACCTCATATATTTTTTTACTATATATTTAACAAAGTCCAAGCCCTATCAGACATGCATTCTCCACTTTAGTATGCTGTTTTTTTTGGAATGCTATTAAACACCTCCAGGTACAAGGGTATAAAAACCAGGAAGTGTCACAGTAGGTGTTTTGTTGTGCTCCTCTTTGTCCTGGGTTGGGGAGCTGAAAGAATGAAACACTGCAGAGTCAGCAACACAGTTTTCATCCAGTCCACGCTGGGCTATAAAACATGCTCCATGAAACAACATAAAAACACAGGCGTGACAGTCCAGCTATAAAACCAGTGACTAAACACAACAGATACAGCCAGTGGGTCTTTTTTTATCGCACAGTAATCTAGTTTTGTCATTGTTATAACACAATTGCAATAAAGGTAACAACTGTGACTATTTGCCGAAACTATCTCCAAATCACTGTTGACTCTATCCATAGGTGGCAGTTGTGCGGACTCAGAGGAGCGTCTGATGAACTGTCTGCTGGGAAAGGATCGCTACAACAAGCTGATCCGCCCAGCTGTGAACAGGACAGAGCGGGTCACTGTCAAACTACAGGTGTCCCTGGCCCAACTCATCAGTGTGGTGAGTCTCATGATAACCATTCCATAGAGCCAGTTAGAGGCCCTGAGACGGAGAGGAGAGAGCAGAGATGAGAAAACAGAAAAGGAGAGCAGAGCTCAGAGGAGCCAGTGGCAACCATGTTAATTACTTACACAAATTCTACTGAAAGGCCCTGGCCCTAATGACAGCATGGGTATAGTATGGATCTGGCAGGGTTATGCTCTCCATCTCTGTCATGTCCAAATTGAAACTTCAGCACATTGCGTTAGAAGGAGCTGTAAAGCTGCCGCAGGAGAGGACGTTGGAGTCTCACACTGATTTACAGGGTCCCTCCCTCCCTTCCTTTCTGCCCTGGCATGGCCCAGAGAATAACAGCAGGACACATGCATCCTCTGTTTATGGCCTCTTATTGTCCTCCTTTTCTTTGGTAATTGAATTTTGAATGTCCTGTAAAGTGTAATGGTATGAGAAGTGTGATATATTTGTTTTAAAGCATTGTGCTGCTGCGTACATTGGAGGTTTGCCCACTCTGCTGCCCACTCCTTTTTAGGGGTGTTTGTTTTACTTGCTGTTCAGAGTTGATGCAAGCGCTCTGTGGATTTATCAACAGGTCCAACGGCGCTCAGATGGTAGATGTGTTCCAGGCGAGGGTGTCATTTATCTTAACAATTGACACCATGTGCAGGGAATTTATTCAGCGTGGAAACACATCTCTCACTTTTACTCTCTTCTAAATCAAGCATGTGCACTAGAGGAATGTGTGCTGGAGTCTGTACGTGTGTCTGAGTTTTGTCATTAAACATGCTTTGTGCATCGTATAGTAAATAGTCTGTTTTTAAATGAAGCTAACACTGTCTTTTTCCTTTCCAGAATGAGAGAGAGCAGATTATGACCACCAATGTTTGGCTCACACAGGTAAGCGTGAAGATTATGGTCCTATCCTATTAATCATTCATTACTCAGTCTGTCCCCTCGTCCGTCTCCAGCTCGTGTCCTTGTCGCTGAACCTGAATTAAAGCAGAACCATGCCTCTGACTCAGACAATCCGGAACAGAACAGACTGATAATTGTGCCCACACCATTCACCACTTTTCATTTCAATGAAAATTAAGTGTGTAATTGCATCTGGTGTTGGGAGAGAGTCCTTATGTGACTGAGTGCAACAGTCAGAACAGTGAGGGTAGCCTATCAGTTAAGAGCGTTGGGCCAGTAACCGAAAAGTCGCTGGTTCGAATCCCTGAGCAGACTAGGTGAAACATCTCTCTATGTGCCCTTGAACAAGGCACTTAACCCTAATTGCTCGTCTAAGTCGCTCTGGATAAGAGCGTCTGCTAAATGACTAAAATGTTAAATATGTAACCCCCTGTCTCTCCAGCACTGGGATGACTACAGGCTATCATGGGACCCTTCTCAATATGATGGCATTGACAAGCTACGTATTCCTTCCAGACACATCTGGCTACCTGATATTGTGCTCTATAACAAGTAAGTAAGCATTATTCATTGTCCAGATACATTTTCCAAATGATGAACACATTTTCTCATGTAATTTACAGATCATGAAAATCAAATTTTCTCATAAATACATAATAAGTTTCTATAATGGAGTCCTCTCCCCCTACCTCCCTCATCACTCTCTCCATAGTGCGGATGGAACCTATGAGGTAACAGTCTTCACCAATGCCATTGTCCAGTTCAATGGCAGCATCTTCTGGCTCCCTCCGGCCATTTATAAGAGTGCCTGCAAGATCGAGGTCAAGCACTTCCCCTTTGACCAGCAGAACTGCACGCTCAAGTTCCGGTCGTGGACCTACGACCACACCGAGCTCGATTTGGTCCTGAAGTCAGGGGTGGCCAGCATGGACGACTTCACTCCCAGTGGAGAATGGGACATCTTGGCCCTGCCGGGCAGGCGGACGGTTAACCCTCTGGATCCTACCTACGTGGACCTCACCTATGACTTCATCATCAAGAGGAAGCCGCTGTTCTACACCATCAACCTAATCATCCCCTGTGTCCTCATCACCTCTCTGGCCATCCTGGTCTTCTACCTGCCGTCTGACTGTGGGGAGAAGATGACTCTGTGTATCTCAGTCCTCCTGGCCCTCACTGTGTTCCTCCTCCTGATCTCCAAGATCGTCCCTCCCACCTCGCTGGACGTGCCTCTGATCGGGAAGTACCTAATGTTCACCATGGTGCTGGTGACCTTCTCCATCATCACCAGTGTGTGTGTGCTCAACGTGCACCACCGCTCCCCCAGCACACACACCATGCCCTCCTGGGTCAAGGTAGTGTTCCTCAACAAGCTGCCCCATCTGCTCTTCATGAGACGCCCGCAGAATAACTCTGCCCGCCAGCGGCTGCGCCAACAGAGACAACTCCGAGCTCGCAGGTCCATCCTGGCGGACCTGGGCTACCCTGCCACCGCCATGTCCAAAACAGCCACCACTGCTGCCATGTCTTCCTCCTCTGCCTCAGCCTTCTCCTCCCCAGGACACTTTTACAACAAAGGCACAGCTCCGCTGGGGTACACCCACACCTTCAGGAAGGGGGAGGCCTGCTCCACCGAGTTCCTGCCCAACAGCTTCCCCTCCTCCCAGGACCTCCGCCAGAGAGGCAGCCCAGACTGGGGGGGAGATGTCCAGGAGGCAGTGGACGGGGTCCGCTTCGTGGCTGATCACATGATGGGGGACGATGATAACCAGAATGTAAGTGAACCATGACCATGTCAATGGGGTTAGTGTTGTGAAATGAGCTGGAGTTAGGACTCAAAGTAGTGTTTTTTATCCTTGGTCCTGCAGAGACATAGTGTGTACAGCTTAGTACTTTAACACCTGGCTCCACTAATGATCTTGACCTTGATCAGCTGGACCAGTTGTGTAAGTGCTGGGCTAGGACAAAAGCCTGCACACGCTGTGGTCCTCAAGACCAGGAATGAAGAATACTGGGATGTGAGGTAGTTGAGAATACAATCCAGTAAAATAACCCAGACTCTTGTAATAGATTGTTTTCATAAATAAATCAATGTAAAAGTGAAATAACCAGGCTTGAAAAATGTCGACCTTCAAAAACTGCCGAGGACAGCAGAGGAGAGGGGTGAAAGGGTCAGTAGCTGCTACAAGGTCTGGCTCAGTAATATTTACACTGGTGCTTTCTCTTTGTTTCTTCATCTTATATTACATTTGCATCACTTTTAAACTCATCAATCACATATTGTACTCCATACCCAATTTCTGCATGCCGCAGGTGTTACTGTATGAACATGACAGTAATGTGACCATACCGTGTTCTCTGTGTGTTCCCAGGTGATTGAGGACTGGAAGTATGTGGCAATGGTGGTGGACCGTATGTTCCTGTGGATCTTTATAATAGTGTGTGTGACTGGAACCCTGGGTCTCTTCCTCCAGCCTCTATTTCAGCATTCAATAGTCCCCATCCAGCAGCCCAGCTCAGACACACCCCGTACCTGAACCCATCCCCAACAAGTATGGGGGTCATACATAGAAATAAGGGTCATAGAACATCAACCAACGCCATGTGGCCTACAGCAATACAAGTCTCTGTATCTCTTTCTGTTTGTCTTACCTGGTCCTAACATGGCAATTTGGTACAAGGAAGAGTTTACTTTTTTCATGTAGTTGAAGCAGAGATACAAAGATGTCCCTCTAAAACCAGACTGAAAGTACAAACATTACCCGGGTGGAGTAATAACCCACATAATACAGAGATATGTCAGATATCATTTGACTCTCGATTTCTCTCCATGTTGTATCACCCTGTTGTTGAAATGTAATGTGTCATGAAAAAAAATCTATAAATGTATAAAAAGGTCAGTGAGTTTGATTACATTTCCAAGAAAGTCTAAAGTGGTGGGGTACTAAATGAAATTATGTTCAGTGTGATAAAATAAATAACTTGAATCAGTTATATTAGGTCACATTGATAAGATGGATATTGGGCAAAATCATGTAGCTCAGAACATTATGACTCAAGCTAGGGTGTTATAAAGAGGCCTCGTAACTGATACACCCCATATATAAAATGAGTTGGTGTATGAGTTACAAGTCTATCACCTGTGAATTACTGGGGATATTCCCCACAGATGTATTATTTTGATGCAATAAACAGTTCCAGTTTAAAAAATATATTTGTACTGTTTATTTTGTTATGTCTAAGTTTCCTGATTTATCCAATAACAGAAACATAAAGGCAGTGATCCTAATAGTGAAACAGCCACACAAGAAGTTACATATTGTGCCATCTACTGGCCACGTTTTAATGCCCACTCTGGCATCACATCCATTGAAATTGCACTGACTCTCTTGCTATAGGTATCACTCTCTCATTCGATCAATCGCCAGAACCCTGTTTATCACTGACTTTCTGTCACATCAGCTGCTAATGACAAGGCAAAGCAGCTCTGTTCCTGACTCATTAATCATGTGCATCTCCTACCTCAACTGATGATATGTGATTACACTGACAGTCTAAACATCAGCCTGCCTACTGGGGAGTTTAGGAATACCGCACCGACTTCTCGGAAATGTGCAAGCTGGGTGCTTTTAACTTAATATGATGAAAGATTGTACCCTTCTAATATGCTTACACCTCTATGAAAGAGTAGCCTCTTTACTAAATGGGATCTTTATCATCTTTGTTGGTCTGTCTTGCCAATGTTTATAGTACTACACCTATGTCTTGATGTTAATGTTTCTGTTTTTTGTTTTGTCTGAATTTTGGGGGTGGAATTACAATAATAGTGTTAAAATAATTGTAAATAATGCTTTATCTATACAGCCACACTGGCATGACAATAACATAACAGCACAGGTCTTCTGTTCTATCAGCTCGATAAGCACAGATGTAACATGCTAACACAGTCCTCAGAATTTATTTACAGCAGCAGGCCATTATTATTTATGTCATACCTTAGGAGAGACCTTGGTAATGGGCAGGATTCCTACTCTTAATGAAAGTGGATTGATAGTTTGAAGCTGCATCCAAAGTAATAAATGAAAAGGGTTAATGGAAGGCTAGCTCTGATATGAGGTATGTGAAGGCTGCTTGTCAAGAGGGGGTTGGGGTGCCTGGGCTTTGTGTGAGCTTTAGTGTGGTGTGAGTGTAGTTGAGAGCATCTTTCAGACTCAGTGGATGACCTCTCTTGGAACTATTATATTTTTCCTTTGATGCGATTTTGCTTGAATACCTTGCACACACTGTAAAACACATTGATGCATTGTAAGTGTTTTATCATAACGCTGCTGTTTAACCTTTTTCCTGGCTCTACTTCTGTCCATTGTGACTTGAAGAACAATAGTATATTGTATCATGCACGTAAAACGTTACCAGTAACCACAAGTCGTCGATGACTGAATGGTGCAATAGTATACCTCTGTCCATGGTCATGAACTCTTGCTTGGCGTGAATTGAAGCGGTCTTGCCTTTGAAACCCCAGATACCATACTTTTCCCCTCAGTTCTAACACTCACATAGTGTGCCACTTTACATTATACAAGTCTACACCAAGTCAGCCAGGTATTTTCAGCCACGTTCATACACCTGAACGAATCATTTATTCAATGTCAACAAGGAATTTCGTTTGAATTTGTAAACGGAACTCCAGTAACGTCCTCATACCATCCATATTGTCTCCTAGCCCCACCCAAATAGAACTGAACGATCAGTTATCGACTCTGTTTATAGTAATATACCTACTATAGTACTATACCTACCAGTATGCCTATAGGCTTAGGCCAGAAATCAAATACATGACGTTCGTTATTAGTGATACACACAGTACATACAAACGTCGACTGTGAAAGCAGTCGTGGCGAGGTGACTCCAATTCCTGAAACCACCCGGCTGTGGGGGTTAAAGCGGCGACGTTATGATTGACTACCCTGGTTTCGCATCCCCCCCTCCTGCATCCGTCCCTCAACCCGCGCGCAGTTTGCTTCCCAGCGTCTGTAGCAGCTTGTCGGCACCGCGCGCTTTCATCCCACTTTCTCTCTTCTTTTGCCTCGGTGTCCTGATAGATTGAGGATTCATTTTCTGCAATCCTTAACAATGAACGCCCATTTTTTCTTAATTTTTTCAATTTTGTCGGGTGAGTAGCGTACAGTTTACCTTGATATGAGCCCTCTACTTGTTGCTTTAATGCAATTATACTGTATTCAATTTAAGCAATATCAGAAACCGAACATAATGCTGGCCAATAATGACAATGATAAAACTGACAATTCTTGCATGGATAGCCTATACTTGGAACGCCTAGAAAGCCCACAATTAATATAAATGAAATGTTATATTGTAGTTATAGGCCTATTGTTTATTTACATTTGTTGTCGTGGATATCATTAAGAAGCAGACAGTTTAAATATCTGATTCATGTTTTTAGTGAACCTCAATGATGTTTCGTTCTTTTTGGGCTATAACCTAATACTTTCAGCAAAGACGTCAATGTTATAAACAATTCCCAGATATTGTCGCACCTATTTTTATTTTATTTTAAACGGTACGTGCCATTCATTGTATATGAACCGTTAATAAATGGTTGTACATTTATTTCGTTTATTGCAAAAGCAAAGCATGTTGCTGACATTTGATGTAAGAATACAATAAATAAATCTTCGGTCACTCAGATCTGTGATTTCTGTGATTCCAAGGTAGCCTACTGTCCAACTGAGTCAGTTGTATTAGGCTACTGTATGACATCTGAACTTCAAAGAAAATAATGCCAATCTCCCTGCTTTGCAATCTAAGCGGGGGAAACAGTCTAACTGAAACGAGTAAACTAACCTACCTGTTGAATTGACTCAGGGACGAAAATATAGTATATAGTTAGAAAATAGAGAACACCAAATAAGGCCAAAATAATTAGTCACTCAGGATCAGTCTACTCTACAACAACAATACTGAAAGATGGACTTGTCCACTACATCATAGGCTACAACAAGTGCTTTACCTTGAAGTTTAACTGATGTTGTCTGTGTCTAACGCTCCATCCCCACCTCTCTTATTCAGGAGGCTCCTGCTCTGAGGCAGAACACAGGTTGTTCTCAGTGATATTTTCCAGCTACAATCAATACATCCGCCCAGTGGAGAATGTGTCTGACCCAGTTATCGTGCAGTTTGAGGTGTCCATGTCCCAGCTGGTCAAAGTGGTGAGTGTGTGTGTGTGTGCGTGTGTGTGTGTGTGTGTGCGCACGCGCGTGTGTGTGTACGCGCTCGCGTGTGTCTGTGTGTGTCTGTGTGTGTGTGTGAGAGAGAGAGAGAGAGAGAGAGAGAGAGAGAGAGAGAGAGAGATGGTGACTCTGCATCCTCAGTGCCTCTGCTGTGCTGCTGTGCTGGGGCCAGTGGAGGATATCAGCCTGAGCCTGGACCCAACGGAGCCTGTCACAGTGAATGACTGCGTGGGTGTATGAGTGGTCAAGAGAAGATGAGAAATGTCAGCTCTCTGATTCTCTCACTCCTTCCATCTCTGAGCAGGCAGCCCCTTTGCTCAATCACTGCCACTTCGCATGAGTGCCCTTGGTTTTAATGCCTGGTTTTGGCCGGGGCTCGCTGTGAGGGGATTTGACGAGGAGAGCGGCAGCTGTTTCGCCAGCATCAAACTGCCCCAGTGTAGATTACTTTAATTACACTTAAAAGGGGAGGGAAGAAGGGCATCATTCACAAATGAACAGATGTATTATTATACCACAATACTGTCTGGCCCCTTATGAAACAGGGATCTTGATGTGCTGGGTATTGCCACATAAAATCACTCAGGAATTTACTCCCTGTGTATACTTTATAACATAAAAAAACAACCCATTTGGGCCACTTTGTGCTACATCAGGCCTTATACAACTAGCATTGGAATAACCTGTGTGATTACTGTGACAGATAGAAGCTAGGTACATTCAGTTCAGGAGCACTTATCCATCATCAAAATCAAATCAAATCAAATGTATTTATATAGCCCTTCTTACATCAGCTGATATCACAAAGTGCTGTACAGAAACCCAGCCTAAAACCCCAAACAGCAAGCAATCACATGGTGTAGGGCTACAGAGAATACAAGGGACTGTACTGTCTCTAGAGAGTTGAAAACAGCAGGTCTGGGACAGGTAGCACGTCCGGTGAGTAGGTCAGGGTTCCAGCAGGTCTGGGACAACAGGTCTGGGACAGGTAACACGTCCGGCGAACAGGTTAGGGTTCCATAGCTGCAGGCAGAACATTTGGAACTGGAGCAGCAGCACGGCCAGGTACACTGGGGACAGCAAGGAGTCATCAAGCCAGGTAGTCCTGAGGCATGGTCCTAGGGCTCAGGTCCTCCGAGAGAGAGAAAGAAAGAAAGAAAGAAAGAGAAAGAGAGAATTAGAGAGAGCATATTTAAATTCACACAGGACACCGGAAAAGACAAGAGAAATACTCCAGATGTGACAGACTGACCCTAGCCCCCGACACATAAACTACTGCAGCATAAATACTGGAGGCTGAGACAGGAGGGGTCAGGAGACACTGTGGCCCCATCCGATGAAACCCCCGGACAGGGCCAAACAGGTAGGATATAACCCCACCCACTTTGCCAAAGCACAGCCTCCACACCACTGGAGGGATATCTCCTACCACCAACATACCATCCCGGGACAAGGCCGAGTATAGCCCACAAAGATCTCCACCAAGGCACAGCCCAAGCATTCTGTCCTGGGACAGAACCCAGACAGGAAGACCACGTCAGTGACTCGGACCACGTCAGTGACTCAACCCACTCAAGTGGCGCACCCCTCCATGTCTTGTCATGATCTGTGTTTATTATGGTTCCACATTGTGAGCAGGTTCTCGTTAAATGTTGAATAAAACACGGCCACCACGTGTCTATTCCATTTCAGTAAATATCCTCTGTTGAGCTTTCCTTTGGAGGAACTGGGCTCCAATCCAGAACCTCTCTTTTCTGAACATGACACAGAGATAGAGTATTTCTCATATTTCCCTGACCTCAGCCCATTTAACAGCACAGAATAGCTTCCTGTTTTGATGGATGACCATTATTTCCTCCCCACGCCTCACGCTCCTCCAACCCCTCTACAACTGGGATACTTCAGCCTGCTTGTAGCTGGACTATTAGCTTATTTAAAACGCCCATTCTTCCAGGTGGCTCAGACATAATCTCTCATTTAAATAATGGTTTCTCAGTCTGCCTGGAGGGACATACATGGCTGGCCTAGTTCTACAACCCTAGAACCACCTGTACTGTATCGACCTGCAGCAGTGTTCCTCGTCTTAGAGCCAACACCTGGAGTGTCCCCTGGGAGCTCATCAGGACACATGAATGGTTAATGTTATGAGCTGGGTTCTGTCTGTCTGTCAGTCTGTTGGTTTGTCTGTCTGTCGCTGTCTGTCTGGGAAAATCTAAATTGTTTTTGTTCGCCTCCTCTCCTCCGTCCACAAAGGTAATTGAGGAGCGGAGGTGAGGAGAGGAAACTTGGAAACAAATACGCTTGAATGAAATGAGACTCTCCTTCTCCACTCAGGAAAATGATGTTTACAGGGGTGGAATCCCCAAAATAAATGTGTAAAGTGCCAAAAATGAATTAAGCTGGCTGTAGAAAACATTTTATAGACAAGAATTTAAGTAACGTATCATTTTTAAATGCGTCCATATTTTTCTCCTTGTAAAAAACAGCAGCTGATTCAAAGGGTGTGTCACAGATTCTTAAACACTTCCACGCTAGCCACCGAAAGTATACTTATGAGTATCCTCGGTGAGAGGAGGACACTTCTCCATTCGCCTACTAACGAATTGACACTCTCCTCGACCACTCAACCATTTATCGGTTTCTGGGTCATGGGGGAGAGGAGGACAGAGGAGTCGAGGAAAGGACAGACTTTTGCCAAATTGAGAATCTCCTTCTTTCTCCTTCTTTCTCAATTTTTTTCTTTTTCCATACTCCTCTTCCCTTCCACCTGAGCTGAGACAGTGTCAGGCCCTAACTAGCACATCGTGAGAGACAGCCTGCAGCCCGAGGGCCTAGAGGTTGAAGCCGTCTTATAGTGTATGGCATGCTTCTGGGCTGGAGGACCCAGGTGTTCCTGTCCTCCTCCCTGTGTAACTCCAGCCAGGGTTAGTCCCAGGACAGAACGCTCTGTTCACCCTGCCATCTTGTAAGGAAGATGATTGCTCCTGACAGCGTGCCCCCTTTCTAACTCTGAAATATTCCTACAGTTCATGAACCCCCGCATTTTGCCTCTGGTCAACTTGTCCTTCTGAGAGTAAATTCTTCTTTTCTGTTTCTCAGGATGAAGTTAACCAGATTATGGAGACAAACCTGTGGCTGAGACATGTAAGTGCAATCTTCATCCATCTCCTACTGTATGTGTATATGAATTACTGTTTAAACAAATCACTCCACTACATCTACCTGACCTACTGGGCTCCCAAGTGGCGCAGCGGTCTAAGGCACTGCATCCCAGTGCTAGAGGTGTCACTACAGACCCTGGTTCAATTCCAGGCTGTATCACAACTGGCTGTGATTGGGAGTCCCATAGGTTGGCGCACAATTGGCCCAGTGTCATCTGGGTTAGGGTTTGGCCGAGGTAGGCCGTCATTGTAAATAAGAATTTGTTCTTAATTGGCCTGCCTAGTTAAAGAAACTATCATACATGATTCCTGGAGGCCATAATCATATCTTACATTATTCATCAGGAAAATGCTTTTAACCCTCCGGATATTAACCTTCTGACACAGATTTATGAGCAATAGCTTTACCCTGCTATGACTGGGTTACATTTCTATCCAGAGATGATATGCAGAGATGATATGCTATGACTGGGTTACATTTCTATCCAGAGATGATATGCAGAGATGATATGCTATGACTGGGTTACATTTCTATCCAGAGATGATATGCTATGACTGGGTTACATTTCTATCCAGAGATAATATGCCATGACTGGGTTACATTTCTATCCAGAGATAATATGCCATGACTGGGTTACATTTCTATCCAGAGATGATATGCAGAGATGATATGCTATGACTGGGTTACATTTCTATCCAGAGATGATATGCAGAGATGATATGCTATGACTGGGTTACATTTCTATCCAGAGATGATATGCAGAGATGATATGCTATGACTGGGTTACATTTCTATCCAGAGATAATATGCCATGACTGGGTTACATTTCTATCCAGAGATGATATGCCATGACTGGGTTACATTTCTATCCAGAGATGATATGCTATGACTGGGTTACATTTCTATCCAGAGATAATATGCCATGACTGGGTTACATTTCTATCCAGAGATGATATGCTATGACTGGGTTACATTTCTATCCAGAGATAATATGCCATGACTGGGTTACATTTCTATCCAGAGATAATATGCCATGACTGGGTTACATTTCTATCCAGAGATAATATGCCATGACTGGGTTACATTTCTATCCAGAGATAATATGCCATGACTGGGTTACATTTCTATCCAGAGATAAGGCACAGTATATGATCACATGGTGTAGGGCTACAGAGAATACAAGGGACTGTACTGTTGCATGGCTTGCTGGTTTTGTCACATGGTTGACCCCACCTGGTGCTGCTGATATTGTCGTGATACACGTTGAGATGAGCTCATTCTGAGGGAAATGAACCAGAACTGGTTTCCAGATCTATAAAAATCTGAACCAAATATCCACATCTGTACTTAACCCTCATTCATCTTATACATGACCATCTGTTTGTCAACATACCTAGTATAAGGGACCATGTGTATATGGTAACAACCCAGTCACATGTCAATACAGCCGAGCCAATCACAAGAGGGTTGTGAAGAACCACTTAATCAAAAAACGTGGCCATCCGTTAATTGAATGGTTAATTAGATGAAAGAGTTATGTCTTTCTCATGACCTAAGAGGGAGAATATATAAGTGACACAGTCCTACAACACGGAGGTTGTGTCTCCCCTGAGACTTGACCCATGACCTCCAGGTCTAAAGCTACCGTTTCATCTAATTAACCATTCACTTAACGGATGGCCACGTTTTTCAATTAAGGGGTTCTTCAAAACCCTCTTGTGATTGGCTCGGCTGTATTGACATGTGACTGGGTTGTTACCATATACACACGGTCCCTTATACTCGGTATGTTGACAAACAGAGGGTCATGTATAAGATGAAGGAGGGTTGTGGATATTTGGTTTTAAAAAACATGGCCATCCGTTAACTGTCAATGGATCAAAAATATTGAACGTAGAATTTGAAATGTGTGTGGGTTTTATAAAAGAGTTTTATCTAATGATATGAGACAACCTACTACCTCTTCAGATCTGGAATGACTACAAACTGAGGTGGGATCCCAAAAACTTTGGAGGAGTGGAGTTCATTCGAGTGCCTTCCAGCAGGATATGGAAGCCAGATATCGTGCTGTACAATAAGTGAGTTAAACATGCAATTGCAATAATAATATGTACCGTGCATAACTGAGTTCAAGGATTTCTTCTTTGACATTGAAATGACAGAGTAGATGATCCAAAACCAGGACATGACACTCATTTCTTATGTAAGGCCCTCATATACTGTTGATTCTTTATAATGGCGTGCATGTAAAGTCTATCAGACAGTGTTATCAAATGATGCCTCTAATTCATTTAGCTGAGGGACAATAGTCTGTTGTTTATATTACATCCTTCCAGTGTAATCTTCAATGAGTCATCCACCCTCCTCCTTCAATGTTGTCTCTCTGTCTGTCTTTCCCTCTCTCTGTCTCTCTCTGTCTCTCTCTCTCTCCCCATCTCTCTCTCTCGCTCTCTCTCTCTCTGTCTCCTTCCCCCTTCCCTCTCTCTCTGTGCCACAGTGCAGTAGGAGATTTCCAGGTGGACGATAAGACCAAGGCCCTGCTTCGCTACAACGGGGATGTGACCTGGATCCCTCCGGCCATCTTCAAGAGCTCTTGCAAGATCGACGTCACCTACTTCCCCTTCGACTACCAGAACTGCACCATGAAGTTTGGCTCCTGGACGTACGACAAGGCCAAGATAGACCTAGTTCTGATTGGCTCCTCCATCAACCTCCATGACTTCTGGGAGAGCGGCGAGTGGACGATCATCAACGCCCCGGGTTACAAACATGACATCAAGTACAACTGCTGTGAGGAGATCTACACAGACATCACCTACTCCCTGTTCATCAGACGGCTGCCTCTCTTCTACACCATCAACATGATCATCCCCTGTCTGCTCATCTCCTTTCTCACTGTGCTGGTCTTCTACCTGCCTTCTGACTGTGGGGAGAAGATCACTCTATGTATCTCCGTCCTCCTCTCTCTCACTGTGTTTCTCCTGGTCATTACCGAAACCATCCCATCTACGTCGCTGGTCATCCCCCTCATCGGGGAGTACCTCCTCTTCACCATGATCTTCGTCACCCTCTCCATCGTCATCACTGTGTTCGTGCTGAACGTGCACTACCGCACGCCCAAGACCCACACCATGCCGTACTGGGTGCGCAGTGTCTTCCTGGGGCTTCTACCCAGGGTCATGTTCATGACCCGGCCGGAGAGGGACCCTGAGAGGCTGCCTGAGCCTGGGGGGGTGGTTCAGCAGCTGATGCCCCCAGCCTCGCGGCCCTGTGTGGTCCACACCACAGGAACCCTGCAAGGGCAGCAGAAGCCCCAGGCCCTGGTCTCCACCGTGGCTGCCAGTGTGCTCCCAAGCCTGGCCCAGCGACAGCGCCTCTTCATCAGCACGGAGCTCACCAACCTCAATAACCTTAGCCTTGGTGGTGGTGGTGGTGACTCGGTCAATGCGGGCTCCAGCTTCCTGTGTTGCGAGGGCTGCTGCAACTGCTGCTGGCGCCAGAGGTCCACCAAGCTGCCCACTGAGACGGGAGGAGGGGGTGGCAGGGTGGGGAGCATCGGGACCTTCAGTGGAGGAGGGGCTGCTGGGATTGGGGGGGTCTGTGGAGGCGGTGGAAGCTCCTGCTCCAGCTCAGAGTCTCTGGATGGCAGGCTGATGACCCTGTCCCCTCACTTCTCACCGGAGGTCAGGGAGGCCATGGAAAGTGTCAAGTACATCGCCGAAAACATGAGAATACAGAACGAAGCCAAGGAGGTAAGTCGGGACGTATCACATGTATATCATTCACAATAGCTAAGAAAATATTCAAGGTCTATTTCTACCATTTAGTGTCTCTGACAACTGTCTTTCAGGTCCAGGATGACTGGAAGTACGTTGCCATGGTGATCGACAGGATATTCCTGTGGGTGTTCATCTTGGTGTGTATCCTGGGGACCGCTGGGCTCTTTATCCAGCCCCTCCTATTGTTCGAAATGTGACCCACTCATACACACAGCAATTACACAGTGGCTGAGTGTTTTAAATCATACATATACAGTCATTTAGTGTATCACCCAGTGATGCAGACCAAAGAAGCTGAGACGAACCAATACTGTGAACGGAAGGGAACCAGATTATGGAGGAAGGCAAGCTGCTGCCAGCTGTTCCATGTCACGTCTCTGTATGTAGATACGTTTCTGATTGCTAAAGTGTGGTGTAGTGGTGATCTCTTAGTTGCTGAGGACCAGACTCTGAAACCATGGCAACATATAACTCTGTACTGCTGCCTACCCATGCCCTTATGTTTGCTCTGTGTAAATGACTTCATCATAGTGTTACTTGATTATGACTGGCACAAAGAACCACAATATCGTCAACAAAAGGACCGTGGCTAAAGGAACATCTATTGGACCAAAGGATCCCAAACATGTACATAGCAATGACTGCTTAAAGGGGCTTTCCAAAAGTACACAAGTATCTCAAGTCAATTTCACAGCTTATTGAATTCATATCATGTTTTCAAATGTTGAACATCACTGAGTCATTTTGACATTGTTTATATGTGAAATATTCATGTCTTCTATAAACATACTGTATGTTCTTATTTACAGCTATACAGTACCAATCCAATCTGATTCTAATGCTCATTAAGATTTCAATGAACCACAGTGTCACATAATATATGGATAAGCTATTCATAGAAATCACAAACTGGTGAACATTAAATGGCAATGATGCAGGATGGGTAACTTTATTACACCAGATGGGTGAATGTGGAAAAACTCTGAAAGCAACATTTTCATTGTGTTGTGAGGGGTGACACCATGTGGTTATTATCTGCTACTACAAGTGACCACAATATGATCCAGTGGTCACTACCATATGTCTGCAATCAAAGACACAAGATTTTGTGTCTTCATTTTCCATTTTTAATTTGGTCTGGCGAAGCACTCCATTTGGACGACTTTGAAAATGGCTCTCCAAAGCCTCTTTCAACAGAAACATCTGTCTGCCATGATCCATGGTCATTGGATGAAGTGACTTCTGAAGAGAAGTGAACACATGCTAACCTACCTGTAAACTCATTGCATTCCCAAATCGATATTTCTCTCCCTTATGAAAATTGAGTTTGGAGGTCCAGCTGGCAGGCAGGATGTAGATGTGATTATCAGTAGCAGCAAGGCCATGTAGAGGTTGGGTATGACCCTGTTACATCCTCGCTGTCTCCCATCCCTGCCTCTCTAGCCCATCCCGGGCCCCCTTCAGCTTTATTGGATCATAATCAATATGGAGACCTGGTGATGAAGTACATCATTAGTCTGGGGCCTGGGCTACGGTCTTCATCTCGCCATCCTACTGCTATGCCAAAGGGCATTTCTCCTGCTTTAACTTGACACTACTTATGTTAATAAGGAGGATGTGGTTGAGATCTCTTGTTATGTTATACCATCATTCAAAAAACAGTTTGGTGTACAAGAGGAGGAAATTCACAGTTAGGAGTTATATATATCTGTGGCCTGTGGTATCTATGATAGAGAGTGATATTTTTGAAAGAGGATTTTGGGGAGCGTTTCAATCCTACATTTAGGCGGACATGGAATCTGTGGATGTTGTTTCTGTGGCTGTATGTTGTAGTCAGTAAACTGTGATCAGGTTGTCACTGTGAATCTTAACTGGATGTTAGCCAGGAAGCACAGTCACATACTGTAGTACTCCATCACTTCTGATAACATTCCCCCTGCTGATTAATTGAATTAAAGCTCCCTCAGGGCTCATTTAAGTGAACTAGTTATCTGAGGGGGAGATCCGTAACAGACACAGTATTAAAGACTGAAGGTTGTGGGGGGTTGAGTGCATTTATGGAACAGAGATGGTTCCATGACCACACTCGTGTGATGAGTAACCTTGTCTGAGACCTGAAGAGTTGC
This sequence comes from Salmo trutta, assembly GCF_901001165.1. NCBI lineage: Eukaryota > Metazoa > Chordata > Actinopteri > Salmoniformes > Salmonidae > Salmo > Salmo trutta. The sequence goes on from NC_042968.1 coordinate 16,349,552, forward strand.
ATTGCATGCAGGTGACCCGCGTTCTGTCTCTGTCGGTCACACGTAAGAATCGTCCCATTGTTTTTGTCCGTATGATATTATTTCGCATACTTTCATTTGAGAAGAAAGCATGAGAAACTTGAGAAGAGAGCAAGTTGAGATCATTGATTCCATGCACCTGTTGATCTTTTTAGTTATGCATGGTCAATGTTAAATAATACATATCATCCTCCAGGTATGTGGGGCAAACATATCTTGTAGCTGCTACAGTCCTACAAATACAGGAAATTACATCATTCGTATTCACTATTCTCAGTTAAGATGTACCACAAATACACAAGTGTCGTGTCAATTAAGTGATACTCTTTAAGTGATATGACATGCTATTTTATAAAATAATTTCTCTGAAATTAATATTACCTGATTAAACTAATCATGTAAATGTAATTAACTAGGAAATCGGGGCACCACGGAAGAATGTCTATAGAGCTGTTGTCTTCCGAATAAACTCTTAAAGACCTGGTAATCTTTTATATCAATAGCAGTCAATTATTCATCGGCACCTTTTTCAGTCTCATCTGAAAATCATAAAATTCTTGGTTATCTTCACGAACCCTGGCTAACAAGATGAATCAGAAATACACATTTTGGTTTAATTATTTATTTACTAAATAATCACACAGAATTACATAAACACAGGATGGATCATACATTGATTACTAATTATGTCATACAAGAAAACGTCCCTAGCGGACGGAACCGATATGACGGCTTGTTACACAAAGAAAGGGGGCTGGGTTTGAATGAAAGCACTGGAAGACTAAGGAACAAAAGGATTGGGTATCTATCGGACCTCATGAAGCTATGCTATCGTAAATACAGAATCTTATGCATTCTAAATAACCGCCCATTTGGAAAAGGAAAATGCAAGAAATATTTACTCTGAGCTGCGCTTCGATTGATTGGTCGTCGATGGAAGACTGGATTGCCCAGCAGAGATCTCCCTTGTCCTTTGAAGAATATGTCTTGTGGTAGAACGAATACGTTGTAGTACCGTCATTGTGTGGTAGAACGGTTACGTTGTAATACACTGTCTTTCTGAAGAGATTGTCCGTCCTTTCCTAGCCCACGTTTACAGCTGCTGCTGCTAACTCGATGTCTAGTATGTATCACTTCTTTAGTGAATAAGAGTTCAAAGTTCATACCAAGTTGCCATACTTTAAGCTCATGCTATATTCTGGCTGATATAGTCAAAATTCATCCTTCCAGCGTGTCAATATTCATCTCCACGTTGAAATTTGCCCTTCTAAACGTATGGACATCAGTCCTCACGTCCCCGGGAACACAATGTTAATTTCGTTAGGTTGTAGTTGTTCAACCATTCACAACCAGAGGTCACGCTGAGGTTGGCTTAGTTCTGTAGTTGATATTAGCCAGCAGTCCTCACGTCATTCACAACCAATGTCTGTTCACATGGGCGGGGCCACTGAGTGAACATAGTTATGAAAACAATTCTCTCATTTAGAAGCTAAAATTACATTTAATCTTTTCACAAATAGTTTCATATTTAAACATTTAAATTGCACAACAATTCCATGTGAATCTGATAACTAGAATGTGTAGACTTTCCAAGATACAGTTTATGTCGTCCTATCATTAGTAATAATGTCTCAGACGACAACTGATCTGACATCATATTCTTTAAATACCAACAGATATTTTCAACGGGTTGGATTACCAAAATATGGTTCCGTTCCCCACCCTTTTGATGTTACCAGACTCTCTCTATGTTAACAAGGGCTTTCTAAGAGTCCAATCTGTAGAGTAGAGAGAGAAAAGGGGGAAAGGTATTTATGGGGGTCATAAACCTCACCAACAGGGCAACATCATGACACAAGGTAGAAAGAGTCAACCAACAAGTGTTTCAACAAGACTTGAACACAATGATCATTTTCATCCTCATCCTGTGTGAGTATATTTATGAAAATTAACCTGATATTGATTTAGTTTAATTGAATTCAAATGTATTTCACATTTTGCTATTTAAATTGGTCTATGTTGTATCTTTTGAATGTATTTTCTCTTCTAAGGTGCCTTGTCAAGAGAGGCCATGGTCCAAAACACAGGCAGGTCAAAGTCCATTCATTATTGAAGATGATTGAATTCTCGTTTAGATAATTACAATATGATACTCTACACATAAACGATTTACATATTGCAGATATTTGATGGGCCAAATACTTTTTATTTTCTCAAATATTAGCCAAGAAGATTTTTCCAGCAAAGATCTATTGGACTACTACAGGAACAATCATGGAGGGAAGTGACCTAGTGGTAAAATGTAGTACACATGGGGGCAAGGAAGGTAAAGTGGCATATGTTTACTTGTGCATTAACGGGGTTGCAGTGGATCAGAAGAAAACTATACAAGAAGACACCTTTTTCGCCAAGAAAAGTGTTACTGGCCAACAGACTGGAAATTACAGCTGTGTGTTCTCTAAAACCCTGTATCCATATTCTGAAGTGCAGGGAAAAGGAGATAATTATATTTTCATCCAGGTGATGGGTAAGGATCATTTTACTGTCTTGATAGGTCATTGCTGTTGGACATTATTTGACACACACTGAGTGTACAAAACATTAGGAACACCTTCTTAATGTTGAGTTGCACCCACCTTTGCCCTCAGAATAGCCTCAATTCGTCTGGGCATGGACTCTACAAGGTGTCGAAACATTCCACAGTGATGCTGGCCCATGTTGACTCCAATGCTTCCCACAGTTGTGTCAAGTTGCCTGGATGTCCTTTGGGTGGTGCACCATTCTTGATACACATGGGAAACTGTTGAGTGTGAAAAACCCAGCAGTGTTGCAGTTCTTGACGCACTCAAACCGGTGTACCTGGCACCTACAACCATAACCCTTTCAAAGGCTCTTAAATATTTAGTCTTCCCATTCACCCTCTGAATGGCACACATACACAATCCATGTCAGAATTGTCACAAGGCTTAAAAAAACTTCTTTAACCTGATTTAACAAGTGATATCAATAAGGGATCATAGCTTCACCTGGATTCACCTGGTCAGTCTATGTCATGGAAAGACCAGGTGTTCCTAATGTTTTGTACACTCAGTGTATATGGATATACTATCCTTTTCAATGTTTTTGATACATGTATATTTCAATGTGGCTGCAAATGTATTTTACACCTTACATGATTCCTGTCTCTTCCTGCTCATACAGACCGTATACTCCCTGCAGACATATCACTTGCAGGCTCAAGAACTGTGAGAAAGGGAGAAGGTGTGGAGTTTAAGTGTACTATTTCAGACCCCAGTTTTCAAACAAAAAAGACCAGTGACTTAGTTCACTCTTACCTCTGCAAGTATGGCTCTGTTGTTCAGATCCAGGTGTTTGACGTAAAGAGCATGGAGGCAACGTTTACGATTGAACGTTTTTTAAAGAGTGACACTGGCAACTACAGTTGTGTGCTTGACCTGCATTCAAAAACCCTCACAGATAAAGACAGAACATTATATGGAAATAATGCAGTATTTCTACAGGTTGATGGTAAGAACGTATGGTGTTTCTCTAAGTACTTACATATTTAAATAATATAGTCACTACATACATAACTAGTTTTGTTATTAGAACATCATTGTTGATGGTTCATGGTTGCAGTACATTGTTACTATAGAAATGAGATGTATAACAACATACCTATTTTGCTTTCCAGAGTCGTGGAGTCACTTAATCACACCGGTTGTGTTCTGCGTCTGTTTTCTTCTGATCTTATCTCTGATAGTGGGCACATGGTGGCTGTTTATTAAACAAGGTCAGGCCATTTACCATGGACATTACTCTGGATATACAGGTCTACTTCGTATAGAATCATGTTTATCAAACTAATACATTCCATGTCTGGATTGAAGGAACTATCTGGAGCTTTTCTAATGTCATTGTTATGATAGTTAGCTTGAGGTTAACCAATAATGTAACATTTCATTTTTGTGCCAATGACTGGGGAGGGTGATGGTACGTGTGTTTTTTAAGCTCTTCGATAGAACTATTGTTATATTAATGAACATTTATTTCCCATTCTGGGATATTTCTTTGTCTTAGACGTAACGTCAAATGTGGAGGAAGAATCCAGGTAGGAAAATCATGTATATTTGACATTTTATTTTATCTATTTGTATTAGTTTCTTTGAATATAAATGTCACAGACTACATTCTGTATTTATACTGTAATGAAGCAATGGAGAAACACAAAGGTGTTAAATTCCTTAAGTACAAAAGCAATAATGCAAAGTGTGCTGCTTCTATATAAAGGTGTATATGAATAAGATTAATATTTAACGGAATATGACAATCTAGTAATCACAACCAATGCATAATACACTGTATCTTGTTTATTTGTCAGTGATGAATTTGCCTATGACAGTGTGGTCGGTAAGATAATATTTCTTTCGTTTGGATAATGGTTAGCTGCATTAGCTTTAAATGAAATGTGTGTTTTAAAATACTAACCATGCTGATACTAAGTAAATGGTCATGAAATTAGTTTCAGTGCCTTATGTTAAAACAGGAGTGTATATTTGTTATTTTAAAATATAGTTGTAGTCTTCGTATCCCCCCAAACAGGTGGGGGGGAGTCCCAGGATGTTGGTGGGAAATGTTTAGACAATATGATGCTGCACAAACATTTACTAATTATGATGTAAATTAAAAATAGGTATGTTTTTTCATTCTTACATTTGCAATACTGGGTAAATGTAAATAAAAAAATATAGAGATATTTTTAGCATCTTGAATAAAAAAAGGTTGTTTAAATACATTGCTTTAATAAGAAAATGAGATATTTCATCTTCTAACCTCCCAAACATGTGATACAACATACCAACATTTGGGTGAGAAATTATTAGATAATGAAGTAAAAAAAATGATGATAATAATGATAATTAACATTTTGAATAGGTATGTTTTTCTGATACTGGGTAAATGGTCATGACTGAAATAATATGCCACGCCTTGAGTGAAAATAATTAACATCTTAACATCTTCTAATCAGGTGATGAGATTGATACAAACCATGACATGGGTGAGAAATGCTTAGATATTATGAAGCTCCATAGAAATGCAATGGTTATATTGTGACATGTACAGTACTGGATGAATGGTGATCTAACAGACTTCAGGGCCTTGGCCGATTTTTTATGCTAAATAACATGTTTTAATTATATATATTTAACTTCCATCTTCTTATTTCCGAAACAGTGGATGCCACGTACCAAGAAATTCTGGTGAGCTGTGAGTTCCAAATGAGCTTTGACTAATGATAACTAATGATTATGTTGACTCTTGGTCATAAAGGCTTACAAGTCTACACTCAATTTCTTCCTCTTTTACTTTACCACAACTATTGTCATTTTATATTTCAGGGTGAAACACGGAACATTAAACGCGTTATAGCACGTATTCGAGGTGAGTTCAATATTTAGAAATAGTAATAATAGTAAGTTAGGTGTATTTTGGGGGATTTCCATACGTCAGGCAGAACGAGTCAGGTTTTGTTTCACGGTATCTATCTGACCATGGAAAATATCTTGTCTCACTTTCTATGTCAATGGTGTCATTTCTGATGGTTAGACACGTAAGTAGTTTGCATAGGAAACCACAGATGCATTCAGCCACATTCTTGCTATTCTTTGTACTTCACATAAAGCAAACCAAGATAAGAATGGTTTACATCATGATCTGGGTATATTTCCTCTGTGCATAGAATACAGACTTGAGACCTTCTCCTCAGAGTATCTTGTGGTGTACACTCTCCAATTTAGCATTGCTTCTGTGATAAACCTATTTAATCATTGTCTTAATGTCATTGTCCCAGCTCATCTTGGATCCTACAATATCCTGAAAACTGAAACATTTCGGATATAAGAATGAACACACAGCTGTTATCTAATGTGATGAAGGATTTGTCGGACCAGATATAATATGTTGGGGACTTTTCATCCACAGATGCAGCAAATCAAGGCCCATATACAGAAGTTGTGTATGCCAAGTCATGCAAGAAGAAAAGACGTCATCAATACATGCCTTAATCATTATTAGATCTGCATTATTTCAAAGCAGTACTGCATGTGTACTTCATGGTTTACAGTATCTATAATCATGTATTTTATGTATTGTGTATTCAATGCGTGTCTTGTGTTGGACTACTCCCTGCATGTTCAAGTTGACGATGATGCCAAATTGTTTTGTGACCTGACATTTGTGGTGCATTGTGTTATATCTTCAGTGGAAGTAATAAAAACATTTGGGAGTCATTTTGAAGTACCACATTAAGTATTATTGCTGGATATACTATTGCATTCTCCCTCATAAAAAATATTTTTTAATGTTCTCAAACTGGGAATGTGGTATACTTCTTTATTGGAACTGAAAACAAATGCAATCATCTTATAGGCACAGTTTCAGTTGGCACAGCAGTTTAGAATATCACCCTTGATAACAAGGAAGACTGTGGGCTCACTTGGTCTAACCATTCTACAGTCCCCCTCTAAAACATGCAAGGATACATTGTAGTTTTAAATAAGCCATTCTTAAATTTGTGAATCTTACAGACAGTTTTTTGTTTTTTACTTTTATGCGACTAGAAGGCCCAGTGATAAATAATACATATATTAACGTATGGATTTACATTTCCATATCCACTGATGTACCACATAGACATAGTCCAACCATAACCTACGGACAATTATATCAGGAAATTAGACTGGCACTGCAAGGCTAATCATTAATTACACTGTATCATACACATTTCAATGTTGCTGATGTGCACACCATAAACAGTGAAGATGAGGTCAGAGTACTGATGTGTTTCTTCAAAATGAGCTGCCTAGGACTAGGACCAGGACTAGGCCAAAGCTCTGTGATGAAACTTTGCATCAAGGTTCGACGCTTCTAATTGGGTCCTATGCAGTTTCCCATAATTCACATAGCTACATGGTTATTTATAGACACAGTATGTTATGTGTGAAAACATTACAACAGGCTGAAGATCACACCATGAGTCCTATCTTATTCATAATATGTGAGTATTTTCACAGTATTGATCAAGGTAAAGCATACATTTGGTCTAATTTTATTTTCAATATTCAACCTGGTTGTACCAACTGTTATCTCTATTTGTTTCCAAATTCAGCTTTACTGGTTAACTTGGCAGAGACAGGTACACTTACATAATTGAATTCTAAAACACAAATTGTCAAATCTGTCATTTTATTAGCCAATGTCTGAGAAGATTCATTGGAACTTGTGAAACTTACATTTTTATTCATAAATTGTATTTTTCACTCTTCAATGATGAAGCTGATATCTACCCAGCAAAGCTCTTTGGAGCTAGTACCCACATGAGAGAAGGAAAGACTGTTGATGTGAAGTGCAGCACTACAGGCACCAGAAAACCGTTGAGCAAGGTCTATGTTTACCTTTGCAAGAATGGAAGTGGAATGAGAGTAAGAGAGCTGGAGAAAGGTGAAGATGACACCATTTTCACCATCAAGGATGTTGAACGAGAGGACTCGGGCATCTACAGCTGTGTGTACGCCATAGAAAAACTAAAACTCAGTCAAGTGAACGCGACAGGTGTGAATCTAGTCATCATTCAGGTCTACAAGGATGGAGAAGGTAGGACCTACTTTGTGTTGTATATGGATGGATAATCAATTGTTAATATTGACTATATGGCAAGTTCCGTGTAAATACGTACGTCTCTCTGTTCTGTACTTCAGAAGAGGTTCATCAAGAGGTCCATGAAGTGGCTGCACGTGATGTGAGACTGGTCAATGTTATCCGATTGATAAGTTCAGTTGTTGTGGTGATACTTCTTTTGTCTGTATTGTATGTTAGTTACTACTGTCCAAACATATAATGATCTGTTTCCTGGATGACATACAGTACACTAGTGATGCACTGACAGAATTACAATACTATTTTCTTGCTAATTCTTGCACGTAATCTACAGTAGGCCTACATTTCCCTGTGCTCCTCACTCATGACACAATTATAATTGAATTTTAAAGAATGTTGATTGAACCTACCAGACGAGGTTGTTGTCGATATCAATCAAAAAGTATCACCCACAAAACCATAGGCCTGATTGATATCGACAACAACCTCGTCTGGTAGGTTCAATCAACATTCTTTAAAATTCAATTATCGTTAACCCAAAAAGTTCTAGTATGTTTTTGACATTTTTGAAGATTCAATTCAAATTTAAAGGTGCTCTACAGGTTTTTTGTTGTTGTTGAATTTTTGTATTTTAATTTCAGAAAATATTCATAATATATCTGTAGCAATAGTGGAATGATAGTGTTTCACAGTATTACTTACCCACCAGTGTTGTGATTGGCTCTTATATTCGCCTATTGATTTGTTCTTCCGTCTGAACGGCCCAGTACATCACCGGGAGCAAGCTTCCTGCCATCCAGGACCTTTATACCAGGCAGTGTCAGTGGGAGGCCCTATAAATTGTCAGACTCCATCCACCCGAGTCATAGACTGTTCTCTCTGCTAACGCATGGCAAGCAGTACCGGAGCACCAAGTCTAGGTCCAAGAGGCTTCTAAACAGCTTCTACCCCCAAGCAATAAGACTCCTGAACAGCTAATCAAGTGGCTACCCAGACTATTTGCACCCCCCAATACTTTGTAGGGCCACCTTTTGCAGCAATTACAGCTGCAAGTATCTTGGGGTATGTCTCTATAAGCTTGACACATCCAGCCACTGGGATTTTTTGGGGGGAACACAAAAATACTGCACATGAATGTTTTATGTGCCAACTACTTTTCCTTTTTTCAAATATTAGTTAAAGACATTTTTCCAGCAAGATCTATGGGACAGAAACAAAAATAATGGAGTACAGTGACCTAGTAGTAAAATGTTTAGGCGCAAGGATGAATCAAAAGTGGTACATGTGTACTTGTGTTTGGATGGGGTTGCCGTATATGTGGACAAATGTGAAACATATGAAACCCTTTTCACCATGAAAAGCCAACAGAGTGGCAGTTACAGCTATGTGTTCTCTAAAACCCAATATCCACTCTCTGAAGCACAAGGAAAATGAGATTATTCACTTTCCATCCAGGTGATGGGTAAGGATCTTTTTACTCTCTGGATATGTTATCGTTGCTAGAAATATTGAACATATGGATACAATACAGTTGAAGTCGGAAGTTTACATACACCTTAGTCAAATACATTTAAACTCAGTTTTTCACAATTCCTGACATTTAATCCTAGTAAAAAATTCCCTGTCTTAGGTCAGTTAGGTTCACCACTTTATTTTAAAAATGTGAAATGTCAGAATAATAGTAGAGAGAATTATTTATATCAGCTTTTATTTCTTTCATCACATTCCCAGAGGGTCAGAAGTTTACATACACTCAATTAGTATTTGGTAGCATTGCCTTTAAATTGTTTAACGTGGGTCAAACATTTCGGGTAGCCTTCCACAAGCTTCCCACAATAAGTTGGGTGAATTTTGGCCCATTCCTCCTGACAGAGCTGACTCAGGTTTGTAGGCCTCCTTGCTCGCACACACTTTTTCAGTTCTGCCCACAAATGTTCTATAGGATTGAGGTAAGGGCTTTGTGATGGGCACTCCAATACCTTGACTTTGTTGTCCTTAAGCCATTTTGCCACAGCTTTGGAAGTATGCTTGGGGTCATTGTCCATTTGGAAGACTCATTTGCAACCAAGCTTTAACTTCCTGACTGATGTCTGGAGATGTTGCTTCAATATATCCACATAATTGTCCTTCTTCATGATTCCTTCTATTTTGTGAAGTGCACCAGTCCCTCTTGCAGCAAAGCATCCCACAACAGGATGCTGCCACCCCCGTGCTTCACAGTTCGGATGGTGTTCTTCGGCTTGCAAGTCTCCCCCTTTTTCCTCCAAACATAACAATGGTCATTATGGCCAAACAGTTCTATTTTTGTTTCATCAGACCAGTGAACATTTCTCCAAAAAGTACAAACTTTGTCCACATGTGCAGTTGCAAACCGTAGTCTGGCTTTTTTATAGCTGTTATAGAGCAGTGGCTTCTTCCTTGCTGAGCGGCCTTTCAGGTTATGTCGATAGAGGACTCGTTTTACTGTGGATAAAGATACTTTTGTACCTGTTTCCTCCAGCATCTTCACAAGGTCCTTTGCTGTTGTTCTGGGATTGATTTGCACTTTTCACACCAAAGTACGTTCATCTCTAGGAGACAGAATGCGTCTCCTTCCTGAACGGTATGACGGCAGCGTGGTCCCATGGTGTTTTTACTTGCGTACTATTGTGAACGTGGTACCTTCAGGCGTTTGGAAATCAGAAGCTTCTAAAGCCATGACATCATTTTCTGGAATTTTCCTAGCTGTTTAAAGGCACAGTCAACTTACTGCATGTAAACTTCTGACCCATTGGAATTGTGATACAGTGAATTATAAGTGAAATAATCTGTCTGTAAACAATTGTTGGAAAAATTACTTGTGTCATGCACAAAGTAGATGTCCTAACCGACTTGCCAAAAATATAGTTTGTTAACAAGAAATTTGTGGAGTGGTTGAAAGACTAGTTTTAATGACTCCAACCTAAATGTATGTAAACTTCCAACTTCAAATGTACATGTCGTGCCGATTTCCTATGAAATGCCACGGGCACAGGAGAGAGCAGTCCAGAACACATCCACAAAAATCAGCTTTCCAAATGTTACTCTTTTTGGGTGAAGTTCCCATCTATTGCATATGTAAGTATAAATAGCTTTGGATTTCCAAAGTACTATTATTAGAACCCCCCCCCCCCAGTCACTCGTACCGCTGCAAGAACGGCACTGCTGTTCAGATGGAGGAGTTTGATGTTAATCGGATGGAGGCAACTTTTACGATTGAAAGAGTTATTAACAATGACACAGGCAACTACAGTTCTGTGCTTGTTCTGCAATCAAAACCCCTGGAAAATACAGACAGGAAATGATATGGAAATAAGTGAGCCTTTCTTCAGGCTAATGGTGAGAATGTATAGCTTAAAACTTTTGAAAACACTTTTTATTCATAGTCACTATATGAAAGGAAGAGGTCAAGAGACCAAAAGAATTGACAAAAAAATGGGAATTCATCCATCTACTCTGTATTTCGGAGGCTGCACATGTGAGACTTGTCAATGGGGTTCGATTGATAAGTTCAACTGTTATGGTCGTACTTCTACTGACTGTAGTGGCTGTTAGTTACTACTGTCCAAACATGGTGAGTTCAATGTCTTGAAATATGGGACACAGGGAATTTCATGAAAGTCAGGTTGTAAGTTATAAGTTTCTCTATTGGGGGTGTTATTTCTGATCATGAGAGGTGTAAGAGGCCATTCCTATTTTTAGCCATGAGCTCTGTCTCACAGTATTTCACACGCAATGCTGTTTACAGCGAAGCACTGAAGTGAAAATGTATAATGATGAACACAGGAATATAAATAAGACTTGGGGTCTCTCCACACATAGCTTCCATCTACATGCAAAGTCACAATGAAAATATGGACCTGACGTTTTCTGTGGTTTTTGTTCTCAGACGCAGCAACTGAAGGGCCTTAAGCAGAGGCCGTGTACCAGACCACACACATAGACAGGATGTTGTCAGTACATTTAATAACACCAAGCTGCAATCTTTTGTCAAGCCATACATGTGGACTGTTTATCTTGCATTGTGCAAGCGTACAATATCTGTCTTGTCTACTCACTCCTTGCATGCTGTAGTTTAATGTAGTGAACATTATTGTTAAGTCCACATTATTGTCAAGTCCACATTTTCATTATGTTGAGAACTGATCCACTCAGCATTCTATTTCATGTTTTACTCATGCACTAGTCGAGCTACTGAGCTAGTAAATAACAATGTATGGATCCCTGCAATGTTTTCAGTAAAGTTCAAAGGATATCAAAGGCCCGACCTCCCTTCGTAAGACATACAACATAAATAGAGACGTTACATATGCTCTCTTGCAAACTCCAGTTGATATGATTGCCTATTTTTGTGGTCTTCATTTTATGAAGTAGTGGAACTTGAATGAGAGGTTTGAAAGGGTAGAAAACATTTTCTAGAGTACTACAAACTACAGTACCATTGTTGGATACCATTGTTGGAAATGTTTCTACTCATTATAAATGTGTTGGTGTGAGCTTTTTATAAGCGCAGTATCATAGGCCTGTGGAGTTTGGAACCCCACATTTGAAAGTTAATAGGAAGACTGTGTGTGACACATTGCAAAAAGGTCTGATGTAACACTGTCACGCCTGCTCCCGCTCTCCCCCTCTGGCTCTCAAGGGCGCCAGACTGCCTTCCTTACGCACACCTGTCATCATCATTACGCGCAGCTGCGCATCATTGGACTCACCTGGACTCCATTACCTTGTTGATTGCCACTCCTATATCTGTCTGTTTCTTTGGTTAGATCCCTGTGTCAGCATTAATGTCATTGTGTGTTCCTGTCCAGACGCTGTCCTGTCCTGTTCCATGTCCGTTGTTAATTAAATGTTCACTCCTTGTACCGGCTTCTCATCTCCAGCATCGTTCCTTACAGTCACTCCCCATCACTTACAAAGCCCTTGTTAAAACAGACTCAAAGATCGAATGTTGTTGAAAAAAATAAAATCCACATCAGTAGATACCAACCTACACCATTAGTCACTACATATGAATCTGTAGTGTTCACCAGGCTGGTGAACACCGTCGCCCACCGGAACAGGTGGAGGCAGCCAGGAGAGCGGAGATACGAGAGGCTGAAGAGGACCGGGAACGCTACAGGGGAACACGGCTGGCAAGGAAGCCGGAGAGGCAGCACCAATAAAAAAAATTGGGGGGGGCACACAGGGAGTGTGGCTAAGTCAGGTCGTAGACCTAAGCCAACTCCCCGTGCTTATTATGGGGAGCGTATGGAGTGGAGAGCACCGGAGTATGCGGAAGTGCGCACGATCTCGCCCATGCGCACGCACAGTCCGGTGCGAGAGATCCCAGCCCCTCGCATGTGCCGTGCTAGAGTGGGCATCCAGCCTGGGAGGAGGATGCCTGTGCAGCACATCTGGCCACCAGTGCGCCTCCTAGGTCCAGGCTACCCTACGCCTGCTCTACGCATAGCAACCATCAAGCCTCTGCACAGCCCAGTTCACCCTGTGCCAGCACTCCGCTCATACAGGGCTACTATTACCATCCAGCCAGGACGGGTTGTGCAGGAGGTGCGCTCGAGACCGCCAGTGCGCCTCCACGGACCAGTGTATCCTGTTCCCGCTTCCCGCACTAGCCCTGAGGTGCGTGTCCTTAGTCTGGCACGTCCTAAGCCAGCCACACGCATCAGGCCTTCAGTGCGCAGTCCCCGTCCAGAGCTTCCGACGACAGTGCCTCGTCCAGAACTTCCGGCAATAGTGCCTCGTTCAGAGCTTCCGGAAACAGTGCCTTGACCAGAGCTTCCGGCGACAGTGCCCCGTCCAGAGTGTCCGACAACAGTGCCCCGTCCAGAGTGTCCGACGACAGTGCCCCGTCCAGAGTGTCCGATGACAGTGCCCCGTCCAGAGCTTCCGGCGACAGTGCCCCGTAGAGAGACGGCCCACAGTCCAGAGCCGAGAGAGATGGCCCACAGTCCGGAGCCGAGAGAGACGGCCTACAGTCCGGAATCGGCGCAGCGAGAGTCGCCCTACAGTCCGGAATCGGCTCAGTCAGAGTTGCCCTTCAGCCCGAGGTCTCCAGCGACGCGTATTAGCCCGAGGTCTCCAGCAACGTACATCAGCCCGAGGTCTTCAGTGATGCGCCATAGCCCAAAGACTTCGGGAGGGGTCAAATTTAATAAATATTTAGCGGGGGTGGATAGGTTAGGTTGGGGAGTAAGGCCAGAGCCTGAGCCACCTCCATAGTAGGTGGGTTGGGGAGGGGGGGTGTAGCACAAGAACCGTCGGTGACGGTGGCCACCCTCCCTTCCCTCCCTTTAGTTGGGGATTATTTTTTTGTTTATGTTTAGAATTATTGGATTAGGATTTGTTTTGTTGTTTTAGGTGCATCCGGGGTCTGCACCTTTGGGGGGGTACTGTCACGTTCTGACCAGTAAAGGGGTTATTTGTTATTGTAGTTTGGTCAGGACGTGGCAGGGGGTGTTTGTTTTATGTGGTTCGGGGTTTGTTGGGTTATGTTATTATGTAGAGGGGTGTTTGTTTAGAGTGTTCTGGGGTTTTTGGGCTATGTTCTTGTTAGATTATTTCTATGTTAGTTCTAGTCGTTCTATGTCTATGTTTAGTTAATGGGGTTGACCTTCAATTGGAAGCAGCTGCTCCTCGTTGCTTCTAATTGAAGGTCTTATTTAAGAGGGGTGTTTTTTCTATGGTATTGGTGGGTAGTTGTCTCCTATTTAGTGTCTGAGCACCTGATAGGACTGTTAGTGTCGTTCGTTTGTTTTGTATACGTGATTTGTTTGTTTTTCCTTCTTCACATTAAAAAGAAGATGAGTATACACGTTCCCGTTGCGTTTTGGTCTGATCATTACGACACCCGTTACAGAATCCCACAGCCTCTAGTCTCTAACTGTAATGATACAGTTATCAAGGTGGCAGAGAACTAGTCAAAGAAGATGATAAAGTAGTAACTCATAGTAATTGATTGAACAAATACATTACATCTTTGGGTTGTATTGTAATCAGAACATCATATTATAGAAATTGTCCAAGTCACAGCTTCCTAAATGCTGCTGAATTAGCGAGCATTTACCATACATTTTGCTTTTGTTAAATTCATCACAATATATGCATGCACGCAGGTTCTCTCTTAAAGATGGATAGCCATTGTAGTATAACCAGCCATCTCACTCAATGTATTCCCTGGTGTTCATCAGAAAGGTGTGTGGTACTCATGGGAGAGAACTCAAAGGTAATACCTAAGTACCGGTGCTTGTTATGGTGAATCAAAAATAAGTAACAACTAGGTAATTATTACGTAACTACTAGATGAAATGAACTAAGACATTTGACTATGTGTGTCTTTAATATAAGCAGGGCGAAGTGGATCATTGGATCTCTGTGATGTAAACTCTCATGATCAAAGACACTTCTAATAGGCCCTTATTGTTTCCCAGATATTCACACTTAAAAACTGTACACAATGATACCTACCTACCTCCTCAGTCTTTTATAGTGTCAGATAGGCCTAGAGAATCACAAAAGGCTACATGTCACATCATGGGTTCCATCTTTCTTATGATATGTGAGTCTCTTTACAAATGCAGATTAGAGTAAGCAAATGGTCTCAAAATGATCCATACATACAGTACGTACTCAGTATGCAGTCAGTCTACCACTAATAGTTGTATGTTTATCTGTTTGTATTACTGCCTGTTTCGTAAATCTCCCATTATTTCTACACAGTCACAGTAACAGCAGCTGGTGGGAGGAGCTATAATTGTAAAGGCAGGATTGGAACGAATGGAACAGTGTCAAACACATCAAACATATGGAAAACACGTTTGACTCTGTTCCATCAATGCCATTCTAGCCATTACAACGAGCTTGTACTCCTATAGCTCCTCCCACCAGCCTCCTCTGGTTAACATTGACTATTCCTCTGGCCGATTATATACTTTATCCTTCCGTTGAAGCAAGATTTGTCCTTATTGATGTTATAGGGGAAGTTTTAGGGTGTGGCAGATGGAGGGGGGTTTATTCCATGTCATTGAGCACATGGATACACTTAGACAGATGCATCATCATTTAGACAGAGTAAGTTCTATCTACATTTGGTCTCTATTTCAGAGGCTGCACATGGTGTGATACTGGTCAATGTAATCCATTTACATTACATTTAAGTCATTTAGCAGACGCTCTTATCCAGAGCGACTTACAAATTGGTGCATTCACCTTAAGATATCCAGTGGAAAAACCACTTTACAATAGTGCATCTAAATCTTTTTTTTGGGGGGGGGGGGGGTAGAAGGATACTTTATCCTATCCCAGGTATTCCTTAAAGAGGTGGGGTTTCAGGTGTCTCCGGAAGGTGGTGATTGACTCCGCTGTCCTGGCGTCGTGAGGGAGCTTGTTCCACCATTGGGGTGCCAGAGCAGCGAACAGTTTTGACTGGGCTGAGCGGGAGCTGTGCTTCCTCAGAGGTAGGGAGGCGAGCAGGCCAGAGGTGGATGATCCGACTGATAAGTTCAGCTGTTGTGGTCATACTTCTACTGACTGTAGTGGCTGTTCGTTCCTGCTGTTCAGAAAGAGGTAATTATGATGATTAATGTCTCTTTTCTGGATGACATACAGTGGTGATCTACTGACAGATAACAACTTTTGTTAACCCTTCCTGTGAATACTCTCTTCATAATGCATTACAAACACACGTACACTGAGTGTACAAAACATTAAGAACACCTTTCCATGACATCGACTGACCAGGTGAATCCAGGTGAAAGCTATGATCCCTTATTGATGTCACTTGTTAAATCCACTTCAATCAGTGTAGATGGGGCTCCCGAGTGGTGCAGTGGTCTAAGACTGCATTTCAATGCAAGAGGGGTCACTGTAGTATCTGGTTCAAATCCATCCTGCATCACATCCAGCTGTCAATGGGAGTCCCGTAGGGAGGTACACAATTGGCCCAGTGTTGTCTGGTTTTGGCTGGGGTAGGCCGTCATTGTAAATAAGAATTTGTTCTTAACTGACCTGCCTAGTTGAATGAAGGGGAGGAGACTGGTTAAAGACGTTTTTTTAAGCCTTGAGACATGGATGTGTATGTGTGCCATTCAGAGGGTGACTTAAAAGATTTAGGAGCCTTTGAATGGGGTTTGGTAGTAGGTGCCAGGCGCTCTGGTTTGTGTCAAGAGCTGCAACGCTGCTGGGGTTTTCCACGTTCAACAGTTTGTATCAAGAATGGTCCACCACCCAATGGACACCCAACCAACTTGATAACTGTGGGAAGCATTCGAGTCAACATGGGCCAGCATCCCTGTGGAAAGCTTTCGACACCTTGTAGAGTGCATGCCCCGACGAATTGAGGCTGTTCTGAGGGCAAACGGGGGGGCAACTCAATATTAGGAAGGTGTCCATAATTGTCACGTCCTGACCCTAGTAAGAAGTCATTTTCTATAGTAGAGTAGGTCAAGGTGTGACAGGGGGTGTTTTGTGTTTTTCTATTTCTATGTTTAAGTTCTAGTTTTTCTATTTCTATGTTGGGGTTGATCTCCAATTGGAGGCAATGGTCCTCGTTACCTCTGATTGGAGATCATATTTAAGTAGGGCTTTTTTCTTCCTGTTTTTGTGGGTTATTATATTTTTAGTAGTGTTTTGTTTCTCTCTGCGTCACGGTTTGTTGTTTTGTCATATTCAGTTATTTGTGTATTGAAATGTTTCACGGATTTAAGAAAATGTGGAACTACAAACACGCTGCACCTTGGTCCGCTCCTTTTGACAGCCGTGACAATAATGTTAGGTATACTCAGTGTACAACACATTATGAGACATGCATAACTCATTATAATTTCAGGAGCTAATAACTGCTCTTGAAGTTTTTGTTTTACTGTACTCCTCACACATGGCATCCTTACAATTTAACCTAAAACAAGGGATTATGCTATTATATTTTAGTGGAATATAAATTGTCAATAGGCTTTTATATGTCTTTTGGCAAAAACTTATTAACATGCTAAAATATGTGTTAATATATTGTAGAGAAAAGAGCCAAGCAGCGAGTGCCCAAGGAAGATACTTGAGGTAAGCCTAATAATAGTCTATTATCGTCTCCATACTAATGTTGTACAACAAGAGATATTGAAACAATGGACTTTGTTTCATTTTCACAGGCACTGAAGATAAAAAGGACTACTGCAGTATGTACTGTAATCTGCCAACCTGGTCCAATGGTACAATATGATGGTGACCCCAAGGGGCAAATTAGCTTTACAGGGCCAGCCTTTTGTCAAGAAAATGTGGGAAATGAATGAGTAACCTACAATCAATAACCAATGTTACTCTGCTCAATGGTTATTTATAGTACTGTTTTTAGCATTCATTGCTATAAGTTTGATGTAACATTACCTGATGCTATGGGGTAGTGACATTCACTATGAAGGAATTAATTCAGAATATATTGACAGAATGCTTAAGAATGTATAGTTTGTTTATTGGTATAATTAAGAAATAAGGCACGAGGGGGTGTGGTTTATGTCCTAAATACCACGGCTAACGGCTGTTCTTATGGATACCATATAGCCATATCACAAACCCCCGAGGTGACTTATTTCTATTTTAAACTTGTTACCAATGTAATTTCATGTTTTGTCATACCCGTAGTATACGGTCTGATATATCACGGCCTCTCAGCCAATGAGCATTCAGGGCTGGAACCACCCAGTTTATAATGCATCTTAAGATTCAAGAGTATAATGTTTTTTTTTGTATATTGATGTAAAACTCTGCCCAAAAACTATATTTTGGTATTTGTTTTATTAGTCTATTGTTGATATAGTCCCAACATGTTTTGCACGTCATCAATCAAGTTTTCAAGATATGTAACTTTAAAAATACGGATATCTGGCCCATATGATATATTTTGCATCAAATGCAGCATCTGATACAAAATGCATCATACAGGCCAGATTTCAGTATTTTGAAAGTTACATATCTTCAACACGTCATTACTGACATGCAAAACATTTTTGGACAATATCAACAATGGATTCCACTTATTCTTGGAAGTTATTCATTATTGTGTATTCTGATGTGTAGGGAAGTATTTAAACACTTGCTTAGGTCCAACCTCTGATCTTTCCAAGCATTTTTTATATGCTAAAACAGGATAAAAATTGTAAGAAAAATAAGAAAACATCAAATCATACTACTGTATGTAAACGTTTCACTCAAAACCTTCCCCTACCTACCCTGTGAGGCTCTTTGTCCCAACATTCATGGTGAGAGAAGGGAGTAATATAGATTTTAAATGTAGCACTGTCGGCCAGGAACAACACTTGTTGGAGGTTCAGGTTTACCTTTACAAGAATGGAGTTGGGAAAAGAATGACAGTTCTGGAAAAAGGTGAAGCTGACACCAGTTTCACCATGAAGGATGTTACAAAAGAAGCCTCCGGCATCTACAGCTGTGTGTACACCAGAGATAACCTTCTACCAGATCAAGTGAAGTCAACAGGCAAGAATTTACTAGTCATCCAGGTCTATGGGGAAGAAAGTAAGCTTTTGTTAATATGTGTGTATGTTTGTAATGATTAGAAATAATGGTCAGTGGATTGCTGTGCATATTCAATATTTATCAATTTGATGTCTGGTTGAGTATTTTTTCTTCAGACACAAAAATACAGCATATACTATTAATCGACCAATTACATTCTTAATGCTAAATCAACTTACACTTAGGGGCACATTTTTAATTCCACATGTCACGTTGGCATGAATGATTCGGGAGACAGGCGCAGGAATGCGTAATTGGGGTTATATTCAGCCCAAATTACGGCGTGCCGTGTAATGGCAACGAAACCGTCCTCGAGGACGAACACAATGTATGAATTTATGGTTGGTTCTCCGTTTAAATCATTGGTCAGTGTGGAAAATTAAGTAAAACCACAAGTCCAAATCCCTATCGCCATCCATGTTTAATTTAGGAAAGGGAGGATTTTATCTAGCTAGCTAGCCATCGGAGGATAACAACACAACGAGATGCAACAATTCAAGTTTTTTTCTTCTGTCAGTTACGTTTGGCTTCTGATGTGATTGGTCTGAAGCCAAATCCAAACTGGCTTTCCTTGCCATTTTTTTTAATTGATGTGCCAGGACCATTCACAGCTGAGCTCACTCAGTTTAACTCAATGCTGATTTGCTATTATTTATTTTGATTTTTTTTACCAAGGGAGACCAAATGCTCGCTGCCTTCTCTTGCAGTGAGACAGATACTCATACTGAGACAGAGGGGCGCTGTTTTTTTTTAGCTCAGATGCTTTTTCCGATGAGATACATTCAGACTCTTGCGAATTCAAGGAAAAGTATGAAACACCGAGAGATGAAAGATGAATTACTTTATTTTTATTTAAAAAAATTCTTGCCACATTTTTTTGTGAAGCCTGGCTTCCCTTGGCATTCATTAATACATGCCACTGCCAAGTGGTGCACAAAAATGCAGCAAAAAAGCTTTATCTGATGGCCGACAGTAAGAGAAAAAAAAGACTAGTGGCCAACAGTAGGAGAAGATAGAGCAAGATGGACAATGGACAATATTATGCAAATGTACATATCAATGAAACATTTGATCTCAATACAGTTTTCTGTTCCCAAAGCAAGAATCTGTTACGAACAGAGTGGACTAAGTTTAATAGATTTAACCCTTTGCCAAAGAAAAAAGAAATGACGTTGTTTAGAAGGTGTGCAAGGGCGAATTGAGTTACTGCACACGCACATTTCAAAGAATAGGTGCCAATAGGATCTCGCTAGCTCGTGCTTGGCTCTGCCCCCCTCCTTGCTTGTTCTGCCCACTATGACTCATTTGTTCCAATTGGAAATGACAGGCTGTGATTGATCTTGGGTTAGTTATAGAAGTCTTTGGTTCCTCTAGTGAGAGTGCTGGCCCTCCTTCTCCCCCTCCTCCTCTCCCAGAAAACAAAGCTAATGACTGCCAGAGATCAAGCAGGGCTCATGAAAGCAACCCCCATTCTGTGAACACTGATACGCCTCGGAGTGATGAGACAGATAGCCCTGACAGCGTGGAGTCAGAGTTTCAATGTATAATATAAATAGGCTACCTGCTAATTCTGTACTGTACTGTATTTAGCTATAGATAGGCTAGTAGGCTAGACTGCGTTGTCTGCATAATGAAACAATACCTAATAAGCTATTGTTTGACCAGTGGAGGCTCCTCAGAGGAGGAAGGGGAGGACCATCCTCCTCAGTGAAATTTCATAAAAATAAAAATAGTGAAACATTAAAAAGGTTATCCTTTTTAGATAAAACTATATTAAATATATTCATATGTCACCAAATAACTGATTAAAATACACTGTTTTGCAATGAAGGTCTACAGTAACTTCAACAGCACTGTCTGGGGTAGAACCATGGTGTAGCCAGCTAGCTTCGAGCTAGCTTCCGTCCTATATTGACTTCAATATAAAACCTAGGAGGCTCATAGGACTCACCCCCTTCCATAGACATACATTGTAATTATGATTATTTCCGGAGGATGTCCTCCAACCAATAACAGCTTTTGCAGTATGAACTGACATGTTTTCCATCCAATCATAGAATTAGGATCAGAGAATTAACCATGAATCAATCAAATGTATTTATAAAGCCCTTTTTTTACATCAGCCGATGTCACAAATTGCTATACAGAAACCCAGCCTAAAACCCCAAACAGCAAGCAATGCAGATGTAGAAGCACGGTGGCGAGGAAAACTCCCTAGAATGGCAGGAACCTAGGAGGAAATCTAGAGAGGAACCAGGCTCTGAGGGGTGGCCAGTCCTCTTCTGGCTGTGCCGGGTGGAGATTATAACAGTACATGGCCAAGATGTTCAAACGTTCATAGATGACCAGCAGTGTCAAATAATAATAATCCCAGTGGTTGTAGTGAGTACAACAGGTCAGCACCTCAGGAGTAAATGTCAGTTGGCTTTTCATAGCCGATCATTCAAAGTTAGAGACAGCAGGTGCGGTAGAGAGAGTCGAAAACAGCAGGTCCGGGACAAGGTAGCAAGTCCGGTGAACAGGTCAGGGTTCCATAGCCGCAGGAAGAACAGTTGAAACTGCAGCAGCAGCAGGTGGACTGGGGTGGACTGGGAACAGCAAGGAGTCATCAGGCCAGGTAGTCCTGAGGTACGGTCCTAGTACTCAGGTCCTCTGAGAGAAGAGAGTATTCCAGATATAACAGACTGATCCTAGCCCCTGCACACATAAACTATTGCAGCGTAAATACTAGAGGCTGAGACAGGAGGGGTGACAGGTGGGGTGAACCTAGTGAGTTGTATTGGGATTGTGTCACAGACAACAATGTGTCTGTGTTGAGAAGCCTGGTGACATTGTTGGATGGAGATTATTAGTAAAAAGTGATAGTTGAGCATTTTGGGGGGGATATTATTCACTTCAAATTTGTTTTTTCAAATTACAGGAGATGGAGGAGATACATTGCAAATTGTTTTCTTGGTTTTAGAACTTCTTTTGTGTCCAGTCGGTGCAATCTTTTTAAATTTGCCATGCTAACTTCAGTAGCTAGCTAGCTACCAGTACGAGTTGCTGTTTTCTCTACCAGAAGGGTAGAATGGCCAACGCTGCAGAAAATGTTGTGGACTTTTTGTTGAAGAACCCCTTTCAATCTCTGGGGTACACGGAAAAGGTGCAAATTAAAAGCAAGGGACGACTTCTGCCTGAGATCAGTTTCATGAAGAAGGATAAAAAGGTGAGGGCCTTCAATACCAACTGGTATCAAAAGTTCCTGTCTCACTACTTCCCCCCATCTACTTCTGCCCCAGCCCCAGAGAGACCCCTTCCTGGTGGCCAGCAAATTGGCACACACCCCTAACCGGCTGTCCCTAGTTCTGTCCATCACCCTCTTCACCCAGTCCTCTCTGCTTCCCCTCACCTTCCACTCTGTTATGGCTCCCTCTCCCTCTTCTTCACGCTCTTCCACCCCTCTCTGTTCTTGTTTATTTTCTATTCTCATGTAAAAATACACGAAAGGAAGGATGAGGATATGTAGAAGAGAGAGGGAGAGAGAGAGGACTGGGATGACTCCACTACAGGAGGAGACTTTAAAGATGACTGCAACTCTGTGTCCCAGATGACACCCTATCCCCTATATAGCCCTATGGGCCCTGGTCAAAAGTACACTGAGTGTACAGAACATTAGGAACACCTTCCTAATATTGAGTTGCACCCCCTTTTGCCCTCAGTACAGCGGGGAATGGACTCTACAAGGTGTTGAGAGCGTTCCACAGGGATGCAGGCCCGTGTGCTTCTATTGCTGGTTAACAGGGAGCCTTTCATCAAGCCACCTGTATTGCTGGCCTTGCCTGCTTTTGGAAAGTCTGAGCCTTGGTCGAAAGGTGGTTGCAGTGACCAGAAGAACATTGATAACACATATTCACTCCAGACAGATACAAGTATAAACTCATGATATAAATGTTGCAGCAGCATAGGCTACACCTGTCACGGAACTTCCTCCCAGGTCCATTCCTTTCCACGCTGCATGGTCCTTTTGTGGTGGGTTATTCTGTCACAGCTGTCGAAAGGAGCAGACCAAAGTGCAGCGTGGTTGTAGTTCCACATTTTATTAAATCTGTGAAACTTTGCAATACATAAATAACTGAATATGACAAAACAACAAACCATGACGCAGAGAGAAACAAACACTACTCAAAATATAATAACCCACAAAAACCCAGGAAGAAAAGCCCCTACTTAAATATGATCTCCAATTAGAGACAACAAGGACCAGCTGCCTCCAATTGGAGATCAACCCCCCCCAAAAAAACATAGAAATAGAAAAACTAGAACTTAAACATAGAAATACAAAACATAGAAAAACACAAAACACCCCCTGTCATGCCCTGACCTACTCTACCATAGAAAATAACCAATTGGCCCAGCATCGTCCAGGTTAGGGGAGGGTTTGGCCAGCAGGGATGTCCTTGTGCCATCAATTTTTCAGTCTGATCAACTGTAGGTTACTAATAAGATCAGCTGCATACAGCCTATGTGCCCTGTCCATCTTGCCAGCATAAACTAATTGGTAACGTTATGTATTTATAGTCCATTTGTCTGTCAGGAAAAAACGTGAATGTGATCAAATGTATTTTATTTTAAAAGTTTATCTGGCTAGACTGCCTATACGTTTTAATCCAACGTTATTAACTGGAATTAATGAATCCACACAATAGTGATGACAGTACATTTTTTGTAAGGCCTACAGTTGCACAGGCCTGCATGATGCAAACATGCATAAATTAAGCTCAGCCCTGTGAGTTCTATTGTCTTTCAGTTGTTGTCTATGTGTCTGAGTAGAAGAAATCCCCCTCCTAATCTAGTCTAAATATAATTTATATGAACAAATATAAGGTAGCTGCAGTTTGACAAGGTTTTCATACCCCCCAGGGCCAGGAGTATTTTTCAGGAGTTTTTTTTAAAACCATGTAACCTGATTAGGAAAAACTGGTTCCATCATAGCCCATATAAAAACTTTTTTACAACTGATTAATCATTGTTATGTCTTATTGGGTCCAGAGTTTTCCTAGTTAGGTTAACATATAAGGAAAAACTCCAGGCCTCAGGGGAGTAAAAATTGCCCCACCGCTCTGGGACCTATGGTGCCACCAGTCTGCTTGCAGTTGTCAGTTATCGTCAGGTATGCAGATGATCAGGGATTTATTCAGTAACATTTCTTGGGATACTTTGATGTGTCAAGTGAGCGAGATGCGCAGTTTGTGTTTGACTTCACGAAGTCAGATGTCTGAGTTTAAGTTCATAGAGAAACTTGTTGTCCAAACCTACGAATGTGCAGCTGTAATGGAATGTATCTGCTATTTGTATTTACAGCTAAGTCCCTTCCTGTCCCCTGATTAAGAGGTGATGACTACTCCACTATCATTGTCAACTTTCTCCTGACATGAACTGAAGCCACGTCTCATGTGCCCGCTGATCCACAGGCACATTGAATGTTTCCCCTCCAAGCACTGTGTGTACCCCTATCAATTTTCTCTCATTACTGTATGTAGAGTCAATCACATACACAATCACATTATTACACATTAATGATTTTACTCCTTCCTTGGACTAACTCATTTTTATCTCTTTTATTAAACTGTGTAGTGTGTTGTGTTATTGTTTTTTGTCTTCCCAGTCACTCTTCAAGCCTCATTCAATCGCTGCTGTGATCCCTTTCCAACACAGTGTAAGTAGCCCTATCATTCCCATTCCCCATAATATTGCACTAGAAATGGCTTTATTAAATGCTTTAGGTTAAAATAATGTATTTGACGCTTTTTGAAACATTCTCCCATCCTCCTCAATTTATCAAGTCACCAGCCTCCACTGTGGTGTAGGTAGGGTGGATTTTTTTTAAACATTTGATCTTTGAGTCTGTTTTAACTAGGGCTTTGTATGCTATGAGGAGTGACAGTGTTACATTAGACCTTTTTGCAATGTGTAACACAGCCAAAAGCCTACCTCGAAGGCTCTGCATGATCAATCCGTCATCTGTAGTGGCCCTACAGTTTTTTACTGTGGTACGGCCTCTGCAGAAGTCAGGGAATTCATACTTCTTGCTTGGAGCAGAGCTGTTGAGAAGGAAGTTGTCCGCATTGTTACAAAATTTGAGGCGAACATCGATGCGGTACGGAGCTTGATTTTGCCTCTACATGCCTCCAGAGGCTCCATATGGCGCCTCCGACCACATGTTCAGATCAAGCATAAATAGGCTCTTCACCATCCTCGCGCTCTCTTGCAGCTTGGATAGAACATTTGTGCTGTGTAAAACCAGTCTATTAATGACAAATAATACAATCAGTCCACCTTCAAAATCAGTGGAGGCTGGTGACTTAAAAAATTGAGGAGACCAACGGTATAGGCGCGACAAAGTGTGTCGTCAAAGGCTAATACTTTTAACCTAAAGCATTTAATAAAGACATGTATAGTGCAATATTATGGGGAATAGGAATGATAGGGCTACTTACACCGTGTTTGAAAGGGATCACAGCAGTGATTGGATGAGGGTATGAGGCACGAGTTGAGGTGTTCAGAGGCTTCACCAGTGCAGGAAAGGATTTGACTTGGAAGACAAAAAACAATAACACAGCACAGTTAGACAAAAGAGCTCAGTTGGTAGAGCATGGTGTTTGCAACGCCAGCATGGTGTGAACAACACTGAGTCGAAGTTCATGTTTACCTTTACAAGAATGGAGTTGGGATAAGAATGACAGTTCTGGAGAAAGGTGAAGATGACACCAGTTTCACCATGAAGGATGTTACAAAAGAAGCCTCCGGCACCTACAGCTGTGTGTACACCAGAGATAACCTTCTACCAGATCAAGTGACGTCAACAGGGGAGAAAGAGTGGTGAGTGGATTGCTGTGCACATTTGGTATTTGTCCGTTTGTTGTGTGGTTGAGTATTTTTTCTTCAGACGCTAAAATACAGTAAATACTATTAAACCACAAATTACATTCTTAATATTAAATCAACTTACAGTTAGGGGCACATTTTTACTTCCACTTAAGTCAAATTTAGGGTTTGCCCTTTTTGTTTTATGCAAAGATCTACTCTGCAAAGCTCTATGGACCATCTAATGTGACTTGGCTCAGCCAAGAAGTGGTAGGCCACACAAGTTCACAAAACGGGACCGCCGAGTGCTGAAGCGTGTAGCGGGTAAAAATCATCTACACTCATTACGAGTTCCAAACTGCCTCTGGAAGCAATGTCAGCACAAGAACTGTTAGTCGGGAGCTTCATCAAATGGGTTTCCATGGCCAAGCAGCCGCACACAAGCCTGAGATCACCATGTGCAATACCAAGGGTCAGCTGGAGTGGTGTAAAGCTTGCCGCCATTGGACTCTGGAGCAGTGGAAACATGTTGTCTGGAGTGATGAATCAAGCTTCACCATGTGGCAGTCTGACGGACAAATCTGGGTTTGGCGGATGCCCAAATGCATAGTGCCAATTGTAAAGTTTGGTGAAGGAATAATAATGTTCTGGGACTGTTTTTCATGGGATGGGCTAGACCCCTTAGTTCCAGTGAAGGGAAATCATAGCACTACAGCATACAATGACATTCTAGATCATTCTGCACATCCAACTTTGTGGCAACAGTTTGGGGAAGGTCCTTTCCTGTTTCAGCATGACATTGCCCCCATGCACAAAGCGAGGTCCATACAGTTTTTTTCCGAAATCGGTGTGGAAGAACATGACTGGCTTGCACAGAGCCCTGACCTCAACCCCATCGAACACCTTTGGGATGAATTAGAACGCCGACTGCGAGCCAGGCCTAATCGCCCAACATCAGTGCCCGACCTCACTAATGCTCTTCTGGCTAAATGGAAGCAAGTCCACGCAGGAATGTTGGAAAATCTAGTGGATAGCCTTCCCAGAAGAATGGAGGCTGTTATAGCAGCAAAGGGGGGACCAACTCCATGTTAATGCCAATGATTTTGGAATGAGATCTTCAATGAGCAGATGTCCACATACTTTTGGTCTTTTTAGTTTGAACCTATAAAGGTTTATGTATTTAAAACTGTTACTTCTACAGTGGGATACATAACGTACCAAATGGTTGCAGTCACAATCAATTGGACCTCTGGTAGGATGGGTGATAGAATGTTCAATAAAGTATATAAACTGAGAATTGAATCATATCAACTGTATTGAACCCCTTCATTTGCCAAATTGGTATACTGTTTGGAATGTAGAATTTGGAATTATTATAAACCAATCTGTAAACAGTCAAGTTATTTGTTTATATATTGTAACTGTAGATTAGTCCACTAGCAGTTCTGTAAGGAAAGCCTGTAAATGTTACTAAAAATGTGATATTTAATAAATAAACACATCTGATATAAAGTTCTACATGTTGCTGATGATTTCAATGATAGCTCATGTACCCGGCCACTTCTCCTCTGCAACATAAGGGTTTTGACACTGTAATGAAGAAATGGCTTTGTTATGAAAGTATGCCTAAATTTGTCCAAAGTATTTGAGAAAACATACCAAACAGACCTATGTTCCGGGTTTTGATTCATACAATGTGTGGTTACCATCATTGGTCTGAATAGGTTAGGTACGTCAGCAATGCATTTCGCTGAAACCGTCACTCCACACCACTGAAGTCTCAGCCAACATCATGGCAGCATTAGGACTCCTATGGCTTGTGATCTGTGAGTATGTTCTACTTTTCAAGTAATACAAACATTTTCAGAGAAATATTTATGTTCATTTCCTGAACAAAATTCTTTCCCTAAGTGTATTAATTTGTCCATGCAGCCACAGCATCCATCCTTGTAAAATGTGAAAATGCAACATCTGAACACAAAAGTAAAGTATTTCTGTATATTATTTTGTAGTGATTAGTATTTTGGCAATATTTCTTACATCAATGTATAAAATACAGCATGTACCTTTAAAACACAAACTACATTCTTAATAATACACACACTTACACTTAAGGGAAATCCTAACTTCCACTTAAGTCACATTTTCAAAAAGAAAGTGAAGGGATCACCCATTATTGGTATTTGTTTTTATGCAGAGATCTACCCAGCAAAGATCTTTGGACCATCTAGTGTGACTGAAGGGGTAAACGTCACTTTTAAATGTAGCACTACTGGCATCAGAGAACCTGAGGACAAGTTTCATTTTTACCTTTGCAAGAATGGAGTTGGGATAATAATTGCGCTGCTGGAGAAAGGTGAAGATGATGCTATTTTCACCATGAAGGATGTTACAAGAGAAGACTCAGGCAACTACAGCTGTGTGTACACCAGAGATAAACTTGTAACCAGTCAGGTGAACTCAACAGGGGAGAATTCAGTGTTCTTTCAGGTTGATGGTGAATGGAAAGGTAAGATTCTGTCAATATTTGTGTATAATGTATGTTTGTAATGATAAGACTGCTATCCATATGGTATATTTGTCAATTTGTTGCAGTGCAGTTTGAATATTTGTAATTCAGTCACATTTTCAGCCAATATATTGCTTTGTAATGAAAGGCTACGTACTCTGACTCAGCAACAAGTTAAATGTGTGAATCTTACAGACAGTTTTTTGTTTTTTACTTTTATGCGACTGGACGGCCCAGTGATAAATAATACATAAGTTTACGTATGGATTTACATTTGCATATCCACTGATGTACCACATAGACATAGTCCAACCATAACCTACAGACAATTATATCAGGAAATTAGACTGGCACTGCAAGGCTAATCATTAATTACACTGTATCAGACACATTTCAATGTTGCTGATGTGCACACCATAAACAATGAAGATGAGGTCAGAGGACTGATGTGCACACCATAAACAATGAAGATGAGGTCAGAGGACTGATGCTTTTCTTGAAATGTAATCATTCAGTTGACTACATATTTGGTAAAGATGTCTGTCTCTTTGGAAAACTGGTCTTTAGGTCCATTCCACAAATACACAAGGTAGAGAGAGTTATCTAATGTTTCAACAAAACTATCCTGTGTGTGTATATTTCAAATAATTAACCTGTTTTATCATATTTTTGTAACAATATTAACTTTCAATTTGGTTCACGTTTTGCAATGTATTCCTTGTCATAAGAAGCCATAGCCCAAACAAAAGGTATGTCAATGTTGTTTTATTAACGTTGTTATCGTTAACACAAAAAAGTTCTAGTATGTTTTTGACATTTTTGAAGATTGAATTCGAATTTAAAGGTGCTATACAGGTTTTTTGTTGTTGTTGAATTTTTGTATTTTAATTTCAGAAAATATTCATAATATATCTGTAGTAATAGTGGAATGATAGTGTTTCACAGTATTACTTACCCACCAGTGTTGTGATTGGCTGGGATATTCGCCTATTGATTTGTTCTGCCGTCGGCTTCTAAGCCCCAGCCGGCATGTCCAACGCCCATGCCTCGGCCGACCCGTCAGGCTCACCCAAGTGGGATTCCGGGTGGCGCCCCTAGAGGGACTCACCTGGACTCCATTACCTTGTTGATTACCACTCCTATATCTGTCTGTTTCTTTGGTTAGATCCCTGTGTCAGCATTAAAGTCGTTGTGTGTTCCTGTCCAGACGCTGTCCTGTCCTGTTCCATGTCCGTGGTTAATTAAATGTTCACTCCCTGTACCGGCTACTCATCTCCAGCATCGTTCCTTACAGTCACTCCCCATCACTTACAAAGCCCTTGTTAAAACAGACTCAAAGATCGAATGTTGTTGAAAAAAATAAATTCCACGTCAGTAAATACCAACCTACACCATTAGTCACTACATATGAATCCCACAGCCTCTAGTCTCTAACTGTAATGATACAGTTATCAAGGTGGCAGAGAACTAGTCAAAGAAGATGATAAAGTAGTAACTCATAGTAATTGATTGAACAAATAATTTACATCTTTGGGTTGTATTGTAATCAGAACATCATATTATAGAAATTGTCCAAGTCACAGCTTCCTAAATGCTGCTGAATTAGCGAGCATTTACCATACATTTTGCTTTTGTTAAATTCATCACAATATATGCATGCACGCAGGTTCTCTCTTAAAGATGGATAGCCATTGTAGTATAACCAGCCATCTCACTCAATGTATTACCTGGTGTTCATCAGAAAGGTGTGTGGTACTCATGGGAGAGAACTCAAAGGTAATACCTAAGTACCGGTGCTTGTTATGGTGAATCAAAAAGAAGTAACAACTAGGTAATTATTACGTAACTACTAGATGAAATGAACTAAGACATTTGACTATGTGTGTCTTTAATATAAGCAGGGCGAAGTGGATCATTGGATCTCTGTGATGTAAACTCTCATGATCAAAGACACTTCTAATAGGCCCTTATTGTTTCCCAGATATTCACACTTAAAAACTGTACACGATGATACCTACCTACCTCCTCAGTCTTTTATAGTGTCAGATAGGCCTAGAGAATCACAAAAGGCTACATGTCACATCATGGGTTCCATCTTTCTTATGATATGTGAGTCTCTTTACAAATGCAGATTAGAGTAAGCAAATGGTCTCAAAATGATCCATACATACAGTACGTACTCAGTATGCAGTCAGTCTACCACTAATAATTGTATGTTTATCTTTTTGTATTACTGCCTGTTTCGTAAATCTCCCATTATTTCTACACAGTCACAGTAACAGCAGCTGGTGGGAGGAGCTATAGGAGGATGGGCTCATTGTAAAGGCAGGATTGGAACGAATGGAACAGTGTCAAACACATCAAACATGGAAAACACGTTTGACTCTGTTCCGTCTATGCCATTCTAGCCATTACAACGAGCTTGTACTCTTATAGCTCCTCCCACCAGCCTCCTCTGGTTAACATTGACTATTCCTCTGGCCGATTATATACTTTATACTTCCGTTGAAGTAAGATTTGTCCTTATTGATGTTATAGGGGAAGTTTTAGGGTGTGGCAGATGGAGGGGGGTTTATTCCATGTCATTGACCACATGGATACACTTAGACAGATGCATCATCATTTAGACAGAGTAAGTTCTATCTACATTTGGTCTCTATTTCAGAGGCTGCACATGGTGTGATACTGGTCAATGTAATCCGACTGATAAGTTCAGCTGTTGTGGTCATACTTCTACTGACTGTGGTGGCTGTTAGTTCCTGCTGTTCAGAAAGAGGTAATTATGATGATTAATGTCTCTTTTCTGGATGACATACAGTAGTGATCTACTGACAGATAACAACTTTTGTTAACCCTTCCTGTGAATACTCTCTTCATAATGGATTACAAACACACGTACACTGAGTGTACAAAACAGTAAGAACACCTTTCCATGACATCGACTGACCAGGTCGATGTCATGAATATTAGGAAGGTGTTCATAATGTTAGGTATACTCACTGTATAACGCCTTATGAGACATGCATAACACATTATAATTGCAGGAGCTAATAACTGCTCCTAAATATAGCTACATTCATAAAGCATTAAATACTAGTTTTACTGTACTCCTCACACATGGCATCATTGTAATTGAAACTACAACAAGGGATTATGCTATTATATTTTAGTGGGATATAAATTATCAATAGGCTTTTGTCTTTTGGCAAAAAGTTATTAACATGCTAAAATATGTGTTAATATATTGTAGAGAAAAGAGCCAAGCAGCGAATGACCAAGGAAGATACTTGAGGTAAGCCTAATAATAGTCTATTATCGTCTCCACACTAATGTTGTACAACAAGAGATATTGAAACAATAGACTTTGTTTCATTTTCACAGGCACTGAAGATAAAAAGGACTACTGCAGTATGTACTGTAATCTGCCAACCTGGTCCAATGGTACAATATGATGGTGACCCCAAGGGGCAAATTAGCTTTACAGGGCCAGCCTTTTGTCAAGAAAGGAAATTAATGAGCAACCTACAATCAATAACCAATGTTACTCTGCTCAATGGTTATTTATAGTACTATTTTTAGCATTAATTGCTATAAGTTTGATGTAACATTACCTGATGCTATGGGGTAGTGACATTCACTATGAAGGAATTTATTCAGAATATATTGACAGAATGCTTAAGAATGTATAGTTTGTTTATTGGTATAATTAAGAAATAAGGCACGAGGGGGTGTGGTTTATGTCCAATATACCACAGCTTATGGCTGTTCTTATGAATACCATATAGCCATATATCACAAACCCCCGAGGTGACTTATTTCTATTATAAACTGGTTACCATTGTAATTAGAGCAGTAAAAATAAATGTTTTGTCATACCCGTTGTATACGGTCTGATATATCACGGCCTCTCAGCCAATGAGCATTCAGGGCTGGAACCACACAGTTTTTAATGCATCTTAAGATTCAAGAGTATAATGCTTTTTTTGTTTATTGAAGGAAAACGCTGCCCAAAAACTACATTTTGGTATTTGTTTTATTAGTCCATTGTTGATATAGTCCCAAAATGTTTTGCATGTCATTAATCAAGTTTTCAAGATATGTAACTTTAAAAATACAGATATCTGGCCAATATGATATATTTTGCATCAAATGCAGCATCTGATACAAAATGCATCATACAGGCCAGATTTCAGTATTTTGAAATTTACACATCTTCAACATGTCATTGCTGACAAGCAAAACATTTTTGGACAATATCAACAATGGACTAATAAATATAGTTTTTGGGTGGAGTATTTCTTTAATAGCCATTTATTTCACAGTTTGTCTGTGTCACGTCCTGACCCTAGTAAGATGTCATTTTCTATAGTAGAGTAGGTCAAGGCGTGACAAGGGGTGTTTTGTGTTTTTCTATGTTTTTTATTTCTATATTTAGTTCTAGGTTTCTATTTCTGTTTTTTTTTTTGATCTCCAATTGGAGGCAGCTGGTCCTCGTTGCCTCTAATTGGAGATCATATTTAAGTAGGGGTTTTTTCTTCCTGTTTTTGTGGGTTATTATATTTTGAGTAGTGTTTGTTTCTCTCTGCGTCACGGTTTGTTGTTTTGTCTATTCAGTTATTTATGTATTGCAAAGTTTCACGGATTTAATAAAATGTGGAACTACAACCACGCTGCACTTTGGTCTGCTCCTTTTGACGACCGTGACACTATGCAAAGATACATGCACAGTTCTCTTATTTGTCTTTTGTCATTTACAGTATAGCTACATGTGAAACTGTATCAGTTAGCCATATAGCGCTATGAATATAACAGAACCTCTTCATTTCTCTAATGACACGCCTAATCTTTAAACTGAACGTATAAGGGATTGAACACTATGTTACAAAAGTATGGCTGAATTCATTCTCAGTATATGAGGAACGTTATCAGCTATAGTTCGTTTTTTATTTGTACAATGTGAGGTTACTGATATGAGTCTACATTTGTGAGGCACATCAACATTGTATTTCTCTGAAACCAAACCTCTACACAATGTCTCAGCCAATACATTATGGCAGCATTAGGACTCACATCGCTTGTGACCTGTGAGTATGTTCAACTTTTCCAGTGATAGAAATGATCAAGAGCAACATTTCTTTAAATGATCTATGTTTCTATTATCTTAAAATGCTCATCTACATTATAGTGAAACAGGACTTAATCAAGTATTCTTGTTCCAAGTAGTCACAGCATCCAAATATGCCAAATATGAATACACAGGTAAAGTATTTATGTTTAAAAATATAGTGTCTACATTATATACAGTACTCAGAAAACAAAAATGACATTTTATTCAAACAAACAGTTTATCATCCACTTATTCTTGGAAGTTATTCACTTATTGGGTATTCTGGTCCATGCAGATACCTACCCTGCAGGCTCTTTGTCCCAACATTCATGGTGAGAGAAGGGGGTAATATAGATTTTAAATGTAGCACTGTCGGCCTGGAACAACACTGGGTCGAGGTTCAGGTTTACCTTTACAAGAATGGAGTTGGGTTAAGAATGACAGTTCTGGAGAAAGGTGGAGATGACACCAGTTTCACCATGAAGGATGTTACAAAAGAAGCCTCCGGCATCTACAGCTGTGTGTACACCAGAGATAACCTTCTACCAGATCAAGTGAAGTCAACAGGCGAGAATTTACTAGTCATCCAGGTCTATGGGGAAGAAAGTAAACTTTTGTCAATATGTGTGTATGTTTGTAATGATTAGAAATAATGGTGAGTGGATTGATGTGCATATTCAGTATTTATCAATTTGATGTCTGGTTGAGTATTTTTTCTTCAGACGCAAAATACCTTGTATACAATTAAACCACCAATTACATTCTTAATGCTAAATCAACGTCCACGTAGGGGTACATTTTTACTTCCACTTGTCACGTTGGCATGAATGATTCGGGAGACAGGCGCAGGAGTGTGTAATAGGGATTTTATTCAGCCCAAATTACGACGTGCCGTGTAAAGCCACGGGAACGAAGACCAAACAAACACGTAACAAAATAAAGGGTTGAAACACAAACAAAACAGCGAGGAATACCTCAAATAAATAACACAAGCGCACAATGATTATCACACTGGACGAGACCCGTAATCATCTGCTCAATCCCCAAGGGCACGAAAGCCCAAAACACACAGCACAGGTACTCACACAACCAACGGACATAGTAACAATAATCGACACCACCATGGTGAACAAATGGCACATATATACAAATACAATCAGTGGGAATAGGGGCCAGGTGTGTGCAATGAAAGTTCCAGGGGGATCCGTGACACCACAAATGAAATGTTCTGCTTTTCCTTTTTTAAGTAGAAGTTAGGGTTCACCCCTTATTGAGTATTTTGTTTCATGCAGAGATCTACCCCGCAAAGCTCTATGGACCATCTAATGTGACTGAAGGGGGACTGTAGATTTTAAATGTAGTGGCATCAGAGGACCTGAGGACAAGGTTCATGTTTACCTTTGCAAGAATAGAGTTGGGATAAGAATTGAGCTGCTGGAGAAAGGTAAAGATGATGCTATTTTCACCAATAAAGATGTTAAAAGAGAAGACTCAGGCAACTACAGCTGTGTGTACACCAGAGATAAACTCATACGTGGTCAGGTGAACTCAACAGGGGAGAATTATCTGGTCTTTCAGGTCTATGGAGATGGTGATGTGGAAAGTAAGATTCTGACTGTCACAAAAAATGTCATAGTGGAGAGAAGACCAAGGCGCAGCGGGTATGTGGATACTCATTCTTTTAATTGGTACTCAAAGCATCCACAGGAAAAATAAACAATACTCACGACGGCAACAGTTTTGCAGGCTATACAAACGCAGTGCAAAAACAACTACCCACAAAGACAAACACACCCTAATATATAGGACTCCCAATCAAAGGCAACTCAACACACCTGCCTTCAATTGGGAGTCCCATCCCAATTAACTATACATAGAAAACGAACCTAGAACCTATACCCACAACTAACTAACTAAACATAGAAATACATAAACACAGAGCAGTGCCCAAAACCCCGGAATACATAAATAAAACGACCTACTACCTACACCACCACCCCAAACCATATAAAACAAATACCCTCTGCCACATCCTGACCAAACTCCAACAACAAATAACCCTTAACTGGTCAGAACGTGATACTGACAATGTTTGCGTATATTGTATAATGTACACTACCGTTCAAAAGTTTGGGGTCACTTAGAAATGTCGTTGTTTTTGAAAGACATTTTTTTTTTTTGTCCATTAAAATAACATCAAATTGATCAGAAATACAGTGTAGAGGCGACTCCGTGATGCAGGCCTTCTAGTTCCTCTGTCCAGAGTCTGTGTTCTTTTGCCCATCTTAATATTTTATTTTTATTGGCCAGTCTGAGATATGGCTTTTTCTTTGCAACTCTGCCTAGAAGGCCAGCATTCCAGAGTCGCCTCTTCACTGTTGATGTTGAGACTGGTGTTTTTTGCGCATACTATTTAATGAAGCTGCCAGTTGAGGACTTGTGAGGTGTCTGTTTCTCAAACTAGACACTCTAATGTACTTGTCCTCTTGCTCAGTTGTGCTCCCACTCCTCTTGCTATTCTGCTTTGAGACAGTTTGCGTTGTTCTGTGAAGGGAGTACTACACAGCGTTGTACGAGATCTTCAGTTTCTTGGCAATTTCTCGCATGGAATAGCCTTCATTTCGCAGAACAAGAATAGACTGACAAGTTTCAGAAGAAAGATATTTGTTTCTAGCCATTTTGAGCTGTAATCAAACCCACAAATGCTGATGCTCCAGATACTCAACACGTCTAAGAAGGCTAGTTTTATTGCTTCTTTGATCAGAACAACAGTATTCAGCTGTGCTAACATAATTGCAAAAGGGTTTTCTAATGATCAGTTAGTCTTTTAAAATGATAAACTTGGGTTAGCTAACACAACGTGCCAATGGAACACAGTAATGATGGTTGCTGATAATGGGCCTCTGTACGCCTATGTAGATATTTATTTAAAATCTGCCGTTTCCAGCTACAATAGTCATTTACAACATTAACAATGTCTACACTGTATTTCTGATCAATTTGGTGTATTGGTGTGCTTTTCTTTCAAAAACAAGGACATTTCTAAGTGACCCCAAACTTTTGAACGGTAGTGTATGTTTGTATTTATTAAATGCATAGATTGCTATACTATTATATTTGTCAATTTGTTTCAGTGCAGTTTTTAGAGTATTTGTCAATTCAGATTTTCTTTTGCCAATATACTACTTTGTAAAAAAGGGCTATACGTACTCTGATACCATTGTTTTACATTAGATAGAGCGTCAATTCTGCCTGCACTGATCTGTCTTGTATCTCACAAAGGGTAATGGGATTGATCAAAAGTACTGTCGTTCAGCTACAATGTGCTGTCTAACATTCAAAAATGTTATCGAGGTGACATCCTCCCATTTCTGCCTCATAACAGTCTGAATTAAAGATAAAACAATCATTCCATCATTTTGCAGTTTTTTTGGGTGATGAAGTCTTAGTCGCCCCCTTTTCCATCTAGCTAAGGATTTGTGCGGTTCAAAAAGCAGTATTTCTCAAGTTTGATAATAAAGCTAAAATAAATAGGCCAGCAGCATACCACCATGCATCCCACTGCTGGCTTCCTTCTGAAACTGAGCAGAGTTGGTCCTGGTCAGTCTCTGTGTAGGGGGTTGTCTTTTGGATGGGATGTTTCCAAGAATGTAACCTTTCTGCCAATATCAGATGTGTCCTGGGAAATGTTCTTGTTAATTACAAGCTCATGCTAATCGCATTAGCCTACATTAGCTCAACTGTCCCGCAGGGGACCCACCAATCCTGAAGAACTTTAACATCCCTACTCTTACGATAACTTCCATGGGCTCTTTAGTGACCACAGAGAGTCAGGACACCCATTTAACCCTTGTGTCCTGTCGAAATTCCCAATCTGGCCTTCCTACCATCATGGCCACCTAATCATCCCCAGCTTACAATTGGCTCATTCACCCCCCCTCCTCTCCTCTCCTGTAACTATTCCCCAGGTTTTTGCTGTAAATGAGAATGTGTTCTCAGTCAACTTACCTGGTAAAATAAGGGTAAAAAAGAAATCAATAATAAGGTGTCCAACATTAGCAGCCTGCTCGTGCTAGCTGAGCCAGTCAGTGAAATGATGCTGCAAACCAACCAGCTACCTGCTTAGTGCTGCACACACATTGTTGAATGCTTTCAACAAAAGCTAGCTAACTACCAAGCTACTGTAGTAGTGCTAATTCTAAAATTATTCAGAGTTTTCATGAAGCAGCTGTTCTGCCGTGAGTCATTGTCCCTAGTCAGCCGTTGTGATCAGCTGACCCAACAAAGCAAGGTAGAGCTAGGTGGCTATGTCAGTAAATGTTTACAACAGTAAACTAAGCAGCTGGTCAACTTGAAGTCACTGCACTGGAGGCCAATGTCCTTGCATATAGTTTTTGCAGGAGATAGCCAATGCTTTGTTTTTAATTTCTCACAATGACAAACTATTAAATCACTGTCACAACTTTTGTAATACATTTTTTTTGGAACTACACTGCTCAAAAAATAAAGGGAACACTTAAACAACACAATATAACTCCAAGTCAATGACACTTCTGTGAAATCAAACTGTCCACTTAGGAAGCAACACTGATTGACAATACATTTTACATGCTGTTGTGCAAATGGAATAGACAACAGCTGGAAATTATAGGCAATTAGCAAGACACCCCAAATAAAGGAGTGGTTCTGCAGGTGGTGACCACAGACCACTTCTCAGTTCCTATGCTTCCTGGCTGATGTTTTGGTCACTTTTGAATGCTGCCGGTGCTTTCACTCTAGTGGTAGCATGAGATGGAGTCTACAACCCACACAAGTGGCTCAGGTAGTGCAGCTCATCCAGGATGGCACATCAATGCGAGCTGTGGCAAGAAGGTTTGCTGTGTCTGTCAGCGTATTGTCCAGAGCATGGAGGCGCTACCAGGAGACAGGCCAGTACATCAGGAGACGTGGAGGAGGCCGTAGGAGGGCAACAACCCAGCAGCAGGACCGTTACCTCCGCCTTTGTGCAAGGAGGAGCAGGAAGAGCACTGCCAGAGCCCTGCAAAATGACCTCCAGCAGGCCACAAATGTGCATGTGTCTGCTCAAACGGTCAGAAACAGATTCCATGAGGGTGGTATGAGGGCCCGACGTCCACAGGTGGGGGTCGTGCTTACAGGCCAACACCGTGCAGGACGTTTGGCATTTGCCAGAGAACACCAAGATTGGCAAATTCGCCACTGGCGCCCTGTGCTCTTCACAGATGAAAGCAGGTTCACACTGAGCACATGTGACAGACGTGACAGAGTCTGGAGATGCCGTGGAGAACGTTCTGCTGCCTGCAACATCCTCCAGCATGACCGGTTTGGCGGTGGGTCAGTCATGGTGTGGGGTGGCATTTCTTTGGGGGGCCGCACAGCCCTCCATGTGCTCGCCAGAGGTAGCCTGACTGCCATTAGGTACCGAGATGAGATCCTCAGACCCCTTGTGAGACCATATGCTGGTGCGGTTGGCCCTGGGTTCCTCCTAATGCAAGACAATGCTAGACCTCATGTGGCTGGAGTGTGTCAGCAGTTCATGCAAGAGGAAGGCATTGATGCTATGGACTGGCCCGCCCGTTCCCCAGACCTGAATCCAATTGAGCACATCTGGGACATCATGTCTCGCTCGATCCACCAACGCCACGTTGCGCCACAGACTGTCCAGGAGTTGGCGGATGCTTTAGTCCAGGTCTGGGAGGAGATCCCTCAGGAGACCATCCGCCACCTCATCAGGAGCATGCCCAGGCATTGTAGGGTGGTCATACAGGCACGTGGAGGCCACACACACTACTGAGCCTCATTTTGACTTGTTTTAAGGACATTACATCAAAGTTGGATCAGCCTGTAGTGTGGTTTTCCACTTTAATTTTGAGTGTGACTCCAAATCCAGACCTCCATGGGTTGATAAATTGGATTTCCATTGATTAATTTTGTGTGATTTTGTTGTCAGCACATTCAACTATGTAAAAAAAAAGTATTTAATAAGATTATTTCATTCATTCAGATGTAGGATGTGTAATTTCAGTGTTCCCTTTATTTTTTTGAGCTGTGTATGATTTCATTATTTGAATGGTGGATGCGCAATATTTGAATTTGAATAAGAGTTCCACATCCTACAAAACAGATTGATTGATTGCCAAGCGTCACATAGAAGTGAAACAATCTGACACATGACAACGCTCTGATACAGCATCAAGTGAAACACCAGAGTCTAATATATCAATGGTCTTTACAGAGGAGCCAGAGAGGGGAGAAGAAGTTGGGGAAGCTTATGGAGTTGAACATGTGAGACTGGTCTATGTAATCCGATTGATAAATTCAGCTGTTGTGGTCATACTTCTACTCACTGTTATGCACTGACAGATAAATATTTTTTATTGAGTAATATGTGGATATACCATATAAAATACATGTTTAACTGTACTTACCACATATGGAACAGTTGTAATTGAAACTATAAATGGCTATGTATTTAAAACTGTTACTTCTACAGTGGGATACATAAAGAAGCAAATGGTTGCACACACAGTCAGTTGAATCTCTGACTGGTAGGATGGGTGATAGGTGAAATGTTCAGTAAACTATGCAAACTGAGAATTGAATCATATCAACTGTATTGAACTTGTAATTTGCCAAATTGGTTTAATGTTTGGAATGTGGCATATGGAATTTTAATAAACAAATCTGTTAACAGTGAAGTTTATCAAAATATAGTAATTGTTCTTTGGAGTAAAACGAACCGCTTTGTAACATAAGATATTTGTTTACATGTTGTAATTGTAGATTAGTCCACGAGCAGTTCTGCAAGGAAAACCTGCACATTCTATAGTAAATGTGATATTTATTAATTAAACAAATTTGATATAAAGTTCTACATGTTTCTGATGATTTAATTTGATAACTTTATGGGCCTGTATGTACCAGACTGTTTTCATTAATGGCACTCCTCTTCAACATAAGGGTGTGACCACTGGCGTAGGGGAAACCTCGGCAGCCCACGTAAGGCTGGGGGCCCACGAACTCCGGGGGCCCATGCGCCCGTCATCTCACACCTAGGTCTAAATTCTATGACTTTTTAAATAAATAATTTGACAGTAATCCTCCTTTTTCATTTCCACATGTAGCAAGAGTAGTGTTTGTGTTGTCCAGT
The DNA here is from genome assembly GCF_901001165.1 of Salmo trutta. Classification (NCBI taxonomy): domain Eukaryota; kingdom Metazoa; phylum Chordata; class Actinopteri; order Salmoniformes; family Salmonidae; genus Salmo; species Salmo trutta. Next base: position 16,390,397 of record NC_042968.1, read on the forward strand.
CTACGTGGTAGTAGGTGAGTCAGACAGGCAATATAGTTTTCATGCCTCGAATTAGCCAATTTCTCAGAGGCACCGGCGTCGTCAGGCCTCGGCCTACTCACCTATTGGGTGTCAAGTATTTATTTTTTTACGTGAATCAGGTCGTACTCAGATGGAGAGTGATAAACAAAAGATAAGACCAAGTGGCAGTAGCGGTGCGTGGGTAAAATTACCTGGGAACCCAAACATGTTGTCTCACCCTACATGTAGAGAAACGCCAATGCCATCCGCCTCTTTCATGTTACCTAAACGGTCTTTGACTCTGTCATACAGTGCTTGCTTTTAGTTTTAGTTGTCCTTGGCCACCTGACTAAAATGCTTGCTCGCTAGCCTAACTTCCTTTCATAGGCAACGAATCGCCAGTCCAGCTAGTTAAAATTAGCATACTACATCTACTTTATTTTATTTATTTATTTTATTTAACCTTTATTTAACCAGGAAGGGCTCATTGAGATTTAAAATCTCTTTTTCAAGAGCGTCCTGGCCAAGATAGGCAGCGCCAAGTCATTACAAAAATTACAGACAAACAACATGAAAAACTACAAGTAATCTAGTAAAAACCATAGAATATAACAAAATCAAAAACAGCAAATTAAAAACATTGACAGGTCAGGGAATCAGTCTCCAGATCATTCATCCGTGATTTAAAAATACCAATCGGGACAAGTTCATCCAGTTTAAAAGTATTTTGTAAGGCATTCCAAGACGATGGCGCAGAGTACTTAAAAGCCCTTTTACCAAATTCAGTTCGGACATTTGGAACAGTTAGCAGGATAAAGTCCCACGAACGAAGAGAGTACCCACCACATTTCTGAACAATAAAAATGCCCAAATAAAAAGGTAGTAAACCCAAAATGGCTTTGTAAATAAAAGTATACCAGTGACTGAGCCTACGAGTGACTAGAGAAGGCCAGCCAACCCTGGTATACAAAGTGCAGTGGTGCGTAAGGGTTTTGCAATTTAAAATAAATCTCAGAGTGCCATGGTAAAGGGTGTCAATTGATCTCAAACACTGAGCGGAAGCATTCATACATAAAATATCCCCATAGTCTAGTAAAGGCATAAATGTAGCTGATACTAGCTTCCTCCTGGCTTCAAAAGAAAAACAAGCCTTATTCCTAAAATAAAATCCTAAATTCAGCTTCAATTTTTTTTTGTAAGTTGTTGAATATGCATTTTAAAAGAGAGGCCATCATCAATCAAAATTCCAAGATATTTATATGAGGTTACAACCTCAATCTCCTTGCCCTGACAGGTAGTAATAGGTGAAAGGTTCAGAGGTCTATTTCTTGCTTTAGAAAACACCAGTTGTTTTGTTTTGTCAGTATTGAGGATAAGCTTCAATTGAGACAAGGTATGTTGAACAGTATTAAAAGCAGTTTGCAAGTTCTGGAAAGCTTTTGTAAGAGATGAAGCACAACAGTAAATAACAGTATCATCAGCATAAAAATGAAGTTGTGCATTTTGGACATTTTTGTCTAAATTATTTATATAAATAGTGAATAAGAGAGGACCAAGTACAGAGCCTTGGGGCACACCATTTAAGACAGACAATTTAACAGACCTAAGTCCATCAAATTGAGTGCACTGAGTTCTATCAGACAGATAGTTAACAAACCATGCAACTGCATGCTCTGAAAGACCTACACTCGACAATCTCTGCCTTAGTATAGCATGATCAACTGTATCAAAAGCCTTAGAGAGATCAATAAAAAGTGAGACACAATGCTGTTTCTTGTCAAGAGCTTCAGTGATATCATTTAAAACCTTCATGGCTGCTGTAATTGTGCTGTGCTTCTTCCTGAAACCCGATTGGTACATTGATAAAATAGAGTTAGTATATAAAAACTCTTTTAGCTGGTCACTCACAAGGGTTTCAAGTATTTTCACCAGGGGTGACAGCTTTGAGATTGGCCTATAATTATTTAAAAGAGTTGGATCTCCCCCTTTTAAAAGTGGCAGGACAAATGCTGATTTCCAGATCTTTTGAATTTCATTACATTCCAGGGTTAGATTAAACAGATATGTAAGTGGTTCAGCTATGAAATCAGCTGCCAGATTTAAAAAGCAGGGATCCAAAAGATCAGGACCTGCAGGCTTTCTCTGGTCTAAGGATTTCAGGGCCTTATGTACCAACTGCACTGAGAATGGCAAAAAGCTAAAAGTTTGACCAGCTCTCACTGGTTCATCCACACAAGGTTGTACAGAGACAGAGGACACTGAATCAAACAGTCTACCAGATGATACAAAGTGCTCATTGAAACAATTCAGCATTTCAGTTTTGTCATATATAGCAACAGAGTCCTTCAATACACATGACGGTAATTCATTAACATTACTGTTACCAGACATAGACTTAATAGCCTTCCAAAACTTTCTAGGGTCATTCAGGTTATCAGTGGTAACAGACATAAAATAATCAGACTTGGCCTTCCTGAGAAGAGAAGAACACTTGTTTCGTAACTGCCTAAAAACAAGCCAATCAGCATCAGAACACGATTTCCTTGCTTTAGCCCAGGCTAGATTACGGTCGTGAACAATGCAAGAAAGCTCAGACGAAAACCATGGATTATCCCTCCCTTTAACCCTGAACCTGCGGAATGGAGCATGTCTGTTTACTATTTGGAGAAAACCATCATGAAAGAATTTCCAGGCAGTTTCCACATCAGGGATAAGCTCAATCTTGCTCCAGTCAAAATAAAACAAATCATGAAAGAAAGCCTGCTCAATGAAACACTTCAGATTTCTCTTACGAATAAAACGCGGGTCTACTGTAGATCTACTGTAGCTACATGTTGAACTTCTATCCTCTCAGGCCAAGGGCACAATGTATGAATTTATGGTTGGTTCACCGTTTAAATCATTGGTCAGTACGGAGAATTAAGTAAAACCACAAGTCCAAATCCCTATCGCCATCCATGTTTAATTTAGGAAAGGGAGGATTTTATCTAGCTAGCTAGCCATCGGAGGACAACAACACAACGAGATGCAACAATTCATGTTTATTTTTTCTGTCAATGACGTTTGGCTTCTGATGTGATTGGTCTGAAGCCAAATCCAAACTATCTTTCCTTTACATTTTTTTTATTGATGTGCCAGCACCATTCACAGCTGAGCTCACTCAGTTTAACTCAATGCTGATTTGCTATTATTTTTTATCAAGGGATGCCAAGTGCTCGCTGGCTTCCCTTGCAGTGAGATAGATACTCTACACATACTGAGACAGAGGGGTGCTGTTTCGTTCGCTCAGATGCTTCTCCGGTGAGATACATTCAGCCTCCTGCGAATTCAAGGAAGTTGATGAAACACCGAGAGATGAAATACATTTTTATAAAACAAATTCTTGACACATTTTTTGGGGAAGCCTGGCTTCCCTTGGCATCCATGAATACTTGCCACTGCCAAGTGGTGTACAAAAATGCAGCAAAAAAGCTTTGATAAAAAAATCTGATCAAGCTCGTGACAAATTAACAAAGATAACCACAGTTGCAAAGCTACCACCTCGTTCTCAACTGATGAAACACCATCGCAGCTGGAAGCTAGTATGCCTATTTTTATGCAGAAGCTAACACCAGCAGTGTCCCAATCTCGACAGAGAGTGGACTAAGTTTAATAGATTTAACCCTTTGCCAAAGTAAAAATGAAATGGCATTGTTTAGAAGGTGTGCAAGGGCGAGTTGAGATACTGCACACGCACATTTCAAAGAATAGGTGCCAATAGGATCTCGCTGGCTCGTGCTTGGTTCTTCCCCCCTCCTTGCTTGCTCTTCCCACTATGACTCACTTGTTCCAATTGGAAACGACAGGCTGTCGTCGATCTTGGCTTAGTTATAAAAGTCTTTGGTTCTTCTAGTGAGAGTACACCCTTATTGGGGCATTGGGGCCTCCTCTCCCAGAAAACCAAGCTGACAACTGCCAGAGACCAAGCGGTGCTCATGAAAGCAACCCCCAATCTGTGAACACTGATGAGCCTCAGAGTGATGAGACGGATAGCCCTGACAGCGTGGAGTCCGAGTTTCAATGTATAATATTATCATGACACAAGGCGAGACCCAGATGCAGACACAGGAGGCAGATGGTTGGAGGTTAATAGGTTTAATAATCCAAAACGGAGTAGGCAAGAGAATGACCAGTTCAGAGTCCCGGAGGTACAGAGTGGCAGAAAGGCTCGAGGTCAAGGCAGGCAGAATGGTCAGGCAGGTGGGTACAGAGTCCGAAAAGGCAAGGGTCAAAACCGGGAGGACTAGACATAGGAGAATAGCAAAGACAGAAGTAAAGAAAAAAACGCTGGTTGACTTGAAACATACAAGACGATCTGGCACAGAGAGACAGGAAACACAGCGATAAATACACTAGGGAAAACAAGCGACACGTGGAGGGGGTGGAGACAATAACAAGGACAGGTGAAACAGATCAGGGTGTGGCAAATATAAATAGGCTACCAGCTAATACTGTACTGTACTGTATTTAGCTATCAATAGGCTAGTAGGCTAGACTGCATTGTTTGCATAATGAAACAATACCTAGTAAGCTTTTGTTTGACCAGAGGAGGCTCCTCAGAGGAGGAAGGGGAGGACCATCCTCCTCGGTGAAATTTCATAAAAATAAAAATAGTGAAACATTAAAAAGGTTATCCTTTTTAGATAAAACTATATTAAATATATTCATATGTAACCAAATAACTGATTAAAATACACTGTTTTGCAATGAAGGTCTACTGTAACTTCAACAGCACTTTCTAGGGTAGAACCAAAAAAAAGCTAGCTACACCAGCTAGCTTCCAGCTAGCTTCCACCCTCCTCTGGCTACAGCTAGCTTCCACCCTCCTCTGGCTACATTGACTTCAATACAAAACCTAAGAGGCTCTTAGGACTCACCCCCTTCCATAGACATACACTGTAATTATGACCACTTCTGGAGGATGTCCTCCAACCAATCAGTATGAACTGCAGTATGAACTGACATGTTGTCCATCCAATCATAGACTTAGGATCAGAGAATGAACCATCAATCAATCAATCAAATGTATTTATAAAGCCCTTTTTACATCAGCCGATGTCACAAAGTGCAATACAGAAACTCAGCCTAAAACCCCAAACAGCAAGCAATGCAGATGTAGAAGCACTGCCACAGGTCAGCACCTCAGGAGTAAATGTCAGTTGGCTTTTCATAGCCGATCATTCAGAGTTAGAGACTTCAGGTGCAGTAGAGAGAGTTGAAAACAGCAGGTCTGGAACAAGGTAGCACGTCCGGTGAACAGGTCAGAGTTCCATAGCCACAGGCAGAACAGTTGAATCTGGAGCAGCAGCAGGTGGACTGGGGACAACAAGGAGTCATCAGGCCAGGTAGTCCTGAGGCATGGTTCTAGTGCTCAGGTCCTCCGAGAGAAGAGAAAAAAGAGAGAAAGAGAAAGAGCGTTAGAGGGAGCATACCTAAATTCACACAGGACATCGGATAAGACAGGATAAATATTCCAGATATAACAGACTGATCCCAGCCCCCCGACACATAAACTATTGCAGAATAAATACTGGAGGCTGAGACAGGAGGGGTGACAGGTGGGGTGAACCTAGTGAGTTGTATTGGGATTGTGCCGCTTAGCATTATGGGGGATCTATGTGTTGAGAAGCTTGGTGACATTGTTGGGTAGAGATTATGAGTGAAAAGTGATAGTTGAGCATTTTTGGGGGGGATATTATTCACTTCAAATTACAGGAGATGGAGTAGGTATATTATAAATTGTTTTCTTGGATTTAGAACTTTATTTTTGTGTCCAGTCAGTGCAATTTATTTAAATTTGCCTTGCTTACTTCAGTAGCAAGATACAGTACCAGCACGAGTTGCAGTTTTCTCCTACCAGTAAAATGGCCAATGCTGCCAAAATTGTTGTGGACTTTTTGTAGAAGAACCCCTTTCATTCTCTGGGGTACACGGAAAAGGTGCGAATTAAATGCGAGGGTCGACCTCTGCATGAGAACAGTTTCATGAAGAAGGATGAAAAGGTGAGGGCCTTCAATACCAACTGGTATCAAAAGTTCCTGTCTCACTACCTCCCCCATCTACTTCTGCCCCAGCCCCAGAGAGACCCCTTCCTGGTGGCCAGCAAATTGGCACACACCCCTAACCGGCTGTTCCGGGTTCTGTCCATCATCCTCTTCACCCAGTCCTCTCTGCTTCCCCTCACCTTCCACTCTTGTAAGGGGTGCGTACTGGCGGCAGAGAAGTCAGGCGCAGGAGAGCAAAACTGATTTACAACGGCGCAGTTTAATAATAAAAAACACCGTTAACAGAACAATAAATCAAATGGGTACAAAACCCGTCACACACCAGCATAACGTGCACAAGCACTTACAACAAACAATTCCGGACAAGGACATGTGGGGAACAGAGGGTTAAATGCACAACATGTAATGAGGGAATTGAAACCAGGTGTGTGGGAAGACAAGACAAAACAAATGGAAAATGAAAAGTGGATCGATGATGGCTAGAAGACCGGCGACGCCGACCTCCGAGCGCCGCCCGAACAAGGAGAGGAACCGACTTCGGCGGAAGTCGTGACAACTCTGTTGTTATGGCTCCCTCTCCCTCCTCTTCTTCCCGCTCTTCCTTCCCTCTCTGTTCTTGTTCATTTTCAATTCTCATGTAAAAATACACTGAAAGCAAGGATGAGGATATGTAGAAGAGAGAGGGAGAGAGAGAGGACTGGGATGACTCCACTACAGGAGGAGACTTTAAAGATGTCTGGAACTCTGTGACCCAGATGACACCCTATCCCCTATATAGCCCTATGGGCCCTGGTCAAAAGTACACTGAGTGTACAGAACATTAGGATCACTTTCCTAATATTGAGTTGCACCTCCCTTTGCCCTCAGAACAACCTCAATTCATTGGGGGAATGGACACTTCAAGGTGTCGAAAGCGTTCCACAGGGATGCTGGCCCGTGTTGACTCCAATGCTTCTACAGCTGGTTAACAGGGAGCCTTTCATAAATCCGCCTATATTGCTGGCCTTGCCTGCTTTTTGGAAAGTCTGAGCCTTGGTCAAAAGGTGGTTACAGTGACCCGAAGAACATCGATCGTTCAGCTAAACGGCAAAACAAAAGCAGGGAGTATATAAATGCCCACATCAGATTCAAGCTTCTGGGAAAAAGCTGCATCGATTAGGACGAAGGTCTGCGTATTCAAACTGTGGAACACAACGAGAAAGTAAGAAGAAACAGGGATGTTCTCAAGCGACTTATCAACACCACTACGTTTTTGTGCATGCAAGAATTTTGCTTTTAGAAGACACGACTAGAGGGAAAGTTCTGCTGACAAGGGCAAAGACAAGGAGCTTGCGGAGGTAATTGCACGTTACAATGCTTTACTTACTGAACATATCAAAGTTTCGACTGTCTATTCTGGGATGTCGAAAACAATTCTGAATGATTTGATAGCTTCCATTGCATCATCCATTAAAAGATTCAAGAAAGCTGTTGACGCAGCACATTTTTCAGGTGCGCTCAAGTTGGCTTTCCACTTTACTCCGGTATTTATTTAGAAATGATGATAACACATATTCACTCCAGACAGACACAAGCAAAAAATCATGATATAAATGTTGCACCAGCATAGGCTACACCTAAACATTAGAAATCTGACATGTGCAGTGGTCTAAGGCACTGCATCGCAGTACTAGTTGTGCCACTAGAGATTCTGGGTCTGAGTGCAGGCTTTGTCGCAGTCGGTCGCGACTGGGAGACCCATGGGGCGGTGCACAATTGGCCCAGCGTCGTCCAGGTTAGGGGAGGGTTTGGCCAGTAGGGATGTCCTTGTTCCATCGCGCCCTAGCGACTCCTGTGGCGGGCCGGACGCAGTGCACGCTGACACGGTCGCCAGGTGTACTGTGTTTCCTCTGACACATTGGTGCGGCTGGCTTCCGGGTTAAGTGGGCATCGTGTCAAGAAGCTGTGCGGCTTGGTTGGGTTGTGTTTTGGAGGACGCACAGCTCTCAACCTTCCCCTCTCCCCTCTCTCAAATCAAATCAAATCAAATTTATTTATATAGCCCTTCGTATATCAGCTGAAATCTCAATGTGCTGTACAGAAACCCAGCCTAAAACCCCAAACAGCAAGCAATGCATGTGAAAGAGGCACGGTGGCTAGGAAAAACTCCCTAGGAAAAACTCCCTAGAAAGGCCAAAAACCTAGGAAGAAACCTAGAGAGGAACCAGGCTATGAGGGGTGGCCAGTCCTCTTCTGGCTGTGCCGGGTGGATATTATAACAGAACATGGTCAAGATGTTAAAATGTTCATAAATGACCAGCATGGTCAAATAATAATAATCATTGTAGTTGTCGAGGGTGCAACAAGCACGTCCGGTGAACAGGTCAGGGTTCCGTAGCCGCAGGCAGAACAGTTGAAACTGGACTCTCCCGAGTCCCGTGTGGCTCAGTTGGTAGAGCATGGTGTTTGCAACGCCACGGTTGTGGGTTTGATTCCCACGGGGGACCACTACAAAAAAAATAAAAATGTATGAAATGTATGCATGTATGCATTCACTACTGTAAGTTGCTCTGGATAAGAGTGTCTGCTAAATGTCTAAAATGTAAGAATGAGTCTGTACTGGAGTTGCAGCAATGAGACAAGACTGTAACTACCAATTGGGGAGAGAAAAATATTTGTTTTAATAAATCAAATTCTAACATGCTGTATGGGATGAAAACTAGACAATTTTTCAGTCTGATCAACTGTAGGTTACTAATAAGATCAGCTGCATACAGCCTATGTGCCCTGTCCATCTGGTCAGGATAAAGTAATTGGTAACGTTATGTTTTTATAGTCCATTTGTGTGCCAGGAGAAAATGTGAATGTGATCAAATTTAGTTTATTTTCAAAATTGGCTGGCTAGGCTGCCTATATACGTTTTTAATCCAACATTATTAAGTGGAATTAATGAATCCACACAATAGTGATGACAGTACATTTTTTGTAAGGCCTACAGTTGCATATGCCTGCATGATGCAAACATGCATAAATCAAGCTCAGCCCTGTGAGTTATATTGTCTTTCAGTTGTTGTCTATGTGTCTGAGTAGAAGAAATCCCCCTCCTAATCTAGTCTAAATATGATTTATTTGAACAAATATAAGGTAGCTGCAGTTTGACAGGGTTTCCTTACCCCCCAGGGCCAGGAGTATTTTTCAGGAGTTTTTTAAAACCATGTGACCTGTTTTGGAAAAACTGGTCCCATCATAGCCCATATAAAACCTTTTTACAACTGATTAATCCCTGTCATACCTTATAGGGCCCAGAGTTTTCCTAGTTAGGTTAACATATAAGGAAAAACTCCAGGCCCCAGGGGAGTAAAAATTGCCCCACTGTTCTGGGACCTATGGTGCCACCAGTCTACTTGCAGTTGTCAGTTATCTTCAGGTATGCAGATGATCAGGACTTTATTCAGTAACATTTCTTGGGATACTTTGACGTGTCAAGTAAGTGAGATGCACAGTCTGTTTGACTTTATGAAGTTTGAGATGTCTGAGTATAAGTCCATAGAGAAACTCGTTGTCCAAACCTATGAATGTGCAGCTGTAATGGAATGTATCTGCTATTTGTATTTATAGCTAAGTCCCCTCCTGTTCACTGATTAAGAGGTGATGACTACTCCACTATCATCTATCATTGTCAACTTTCTCCTGACATGAACTGAAGCCACGTCTCATGTGCCCGCTCATCCATTGGCACATTGAATGTTTCCCCTCCAAGCACTGTGTGTACCCCTATCAATTTTCACTCATTATTGAAAGTAAGCTTTTGTTAATGTTTGTGTATGTTTAATAATTAGAATGAATGGTGAGTAGATTGCTGTGCACATTCAGTATTTGTCCTTTTGTTGTGTGGTTGAGTATTTTTTCTTCAGACGCTAAAATCAATTTACACTTAGGGGAACATTTTTACTTCCACTTAAGTCAAATTTAGGGTTCGCCCCTTTAGTTTTATGCAGAGATCTACCCCGCAAAGCTCTATGGACCATTAATGTGACTGAAAGGGGGAATGTAGATTTGAAATGTAACACTACTGGCATCACAAGAAGCTCGGACAAGGTTGGAGTTGGATGTGCTGTAACTGACAACTAACCTGTAAGTCTATGTCGTTGTTTTTTTGTTTGAATTGTTTACGTGTTCGCTATGCGGGGGAAATGATAAGACAAGCGGAACTACGTGGCTAAGAACTGTTGAAACAGGGATTATTATCGTTGCTACACACCTTTGGAATGAAAGCAGTCCTGCGCTGTGTTAGTTAAATTTTCATGTCTTCGGGTGTAGTTTGTAAAGGTTGAAGTGTGTATGTTAGGATGGTAACGTTATAATAATGAACGATGAAGCGTGAATTCATGCCAGGAATAATAAGTGTGAAGTTTTGATTTCCTCCCTTCTGTAATAAGCAGCCAATGAGGTATTTTTCCTTTATTCATGTGTTTAATCTGATACTGTTATAGCTCAGGCTAAACTGTTTATGTATGCAAGCACTTCAGAGTCATATCCAGCTAATAAATCACTCATAAGACAAGAAAGTTGTAAGACTGTGCTTAACTGTATTTTCATTTACTTTATAGTTCTCACAGAAGGTGATAATTCTGACTAAAACTACAGAATAAAGCCGCCAGTTAAAATCAAGGAACAGTTGTGCTCGTGGTTACTGGAGGGAGCCACGTGTGCAAATGGTCAATGTGATCCGATTAGGGTTGCAATACTTCGGGTAATTTACCAAGGTTACAGGAATCTTCAGTAATTTTGGTAATTAACAGAAAATGTATGGCAATCTATCGTAACTCTGACAACAAAATCATTTATAATATTAATTTATTATATCTGTGTTCATACTGTCCATGAGTTTTTAGTAGATAGACCATACTATTCAAGAGAAAATAGCTTAATTAATGAAAAAAAACAATGGTATTCACTAAGATGATGGTTTATATTTAAGATAGTGTTTTACAGCTTTGTCATGAATTTCTTTACATCTTATTTAATTTGTTCAAATGATAAGGCCACACGGAGGTCCAGAGATTATTACAGACACCTGTGATAATCTGAAGTACCCAAAAGGGCCACTAGATGTCTTGTGATAGATTACATAAAATCCTTAAAAGATACCAACATTCTGGTAGTTTAATGGTAAAATTAGAAGGTTTTCAGTAATATACCCTCCCTTTGCAACCCTAAATCTGATTGGTATGTTCAGTTATTGTGGTCATACTTCTACTGATTGTAGTGACTGTTAGTTACTGAAAAGTAGGCTAATCATGATGTCTCTTTCTCTTTCTGGAAGACAAACAGTAGTAATGCACTGACTGATAAAACGTAATTATTGAGAACTACACTATATATACAAAAGTATGTGGAGACCCCTTCAAATTTGTGGATTCAGCTATTTCAGCCACACTCGTTTCTGAGATGTGTATAAAATCGAGCACACAGCCATATAATCTCCATAGACATACATTGGCAGTAGAATGGCCTTACTGAAGAGCTCAGTGACTTTCAATGTGGCACCGTCATAGGATGCCACCTTTCCAACAAGTCAGTTCATCAAATTCCTGCCCTGCCATTGGACTCTGGAGCAGTGGAAACGTGTTCTCTGGAGTGATGAATCAAGCTTCACCATCTGGCAGTCCGACGGACGAATCTGGGTTTGGCGGATGCCCAAATGCATAGTGCCAATTGTAAAGTTTGGTGGAGGAATAATAATGGTATGGGGCTGTTTTTCATGGGATGGGCTAGTGTAACCGATGTGAAATGGCTAGTTAGTTAGCGGTGGTGCGCACTAATAGCGTTTCAATCGGTGACGTCACTCGCTCTGAGACTTGAAGTAGGGTTTCCCCTTGCGTTGCAAGGGCCGCGGCTTTTGTGGTGCGATGGGTAACGATGCTTCGGTGGGTGTCAGTTGTTGATGTGCGCAAGGGTCCCTGGTTCGAGCCCGGGTTGGGGCGAAGAGAGGGACGGAACCTACACTGTTACACTAGAACCCTTAGTTCCAGTGAAGGGAAATCATAGCACTACAGCATAAATGACATTGTAGACCATTCTGTGCTTCCAACTTTGTGGCAACAGTTTGGGGACGATCCTTTCCTGTTTCAGCATGGCATTGCCCCCGTGCACAAAGCGAGGTCCATACAGAAATGTTTTTTTTCGAGATCGTTGTGGAAGAACATGACTGGCTTGCACAGAGCCCTGACCTCAACTCCATCGAACATCTTTGGGATGAATTGGAACATTTTGGGATGAATTGAAGCCAGGCCTAATCGCCCAACATCAGTGCTCGACCTCACTAATGCTCTTCTGGCTGATTGGAAGGAAGTCCCCGCATCAACGTTCGAAAATGTAGTGGATAGCCTTCCCAGAAGAATGGAGGCTGTTATAGCAGCAAAGGGGGGACCAACTCCATGTTAATGCCAATGATTTTGGAATGAGATGTTCGACAAGCAGATGTTATAGGTTCACATTTTAGTGTGAACCCATAAAGGGTTATGTATTTAACTGTTACTTCTACAGTGGGATACATAACGTACCAAATGGTTGCAGTCACAATCAATTGGACCTCTGGCAGGATGGGTGACAGAATGTTCAATAAAGTATATAAACTGAGAATTGAATCATATCAACTGTATTGAACCCCTTCATTTGACAAATTGGTATACTGTTTGGAATGTAGAATTTGGAATTATTATAAACCAATCTGTAAACAGTCAAGTTTAGCAAGATATTTGTTTATATATTGTAACTGTAGATTAGTCCACTAGCAGTTCTGTAAGGAAAGCCTGTAAATGTTACTAAAAATGTGATATTTAATAAATAAACACATCTGATATAAAGTTCTACATGTTGCTGATGATTTCAATGATAGCTCATGTACCCGGCCACTTCTCCTCTACAACATAAGGGTTTTGACACTGTAATGAAGAAATGGCTTTGTTATGAAAGTATGACTAAATTTGTCCAAAGTATTTGAGAAAACGCACCAAACAGACCTATGTTCCGGGTTTTGATTCATACAATGTGTGGTTACCATCATTAGTCTGAATAGGTAAGGTACGTCAGCAATGCATTTCGCTGAAACCGTCACTCCACACCACTGAAGTCTCAGCCAACATCATGGCAGCATTAGGACTCCTATGGCTTGTGATCTGTGAGTATGTTCTACTTTTCAAGTAATACAAACATTTTCAAATAAATATTTATGTTCATTTCCTGAACAAAATTCTTTCCCTAAGTGTATTAATTTGTCCATGCTTCCATAGCATCCATCCTTGTCAAATGTGAAGATGCAACATCTGAACACAAAAGTAAAGTATTTCTGTATATTTTTTTGTAGTGATTAGTGTTTTGGAAATATTTAATACATCAGTGTATAAAATACAGTATATACCTTTAAAATAGAAATTACATTCTTAATAATACACACACTTACATTTAAGGGAAATCCTTCAACTTAAGTCACATTTTCAAAAAGAAAGTGAAGGGATCACCCATTATTGGTATTTGTTTTTATGCAGAGATCTACCCAGCAAAGATCTTTGGACCATCTAGTGTGACTGAAGGGGTAAACGTCACTTTTAAATGTAGCACTACTGGCATCAAAGAACCTGAGGACAAATTTAATTTTTACCTTTGCAAGAATGGAGTTGGGATAAGAATTATGCTGCTGGAGAAACTTGTAGATGACGCTATTTTCACCATGAAGGATGTTACAAGAGAAGACTCAGGCAACTACAGCTGTGTGTACACCAGAGATAAACCTGTACCCAGTCAGGTGATCTCAACAGGGGAGAATTTAGTGTTCTTTCAGGTTGATGGAGAACAGAAAGGTAAGATTCTGTTAATATTTGTGTATAACGTATGTTTGTAATGATAAGATTGCTATCCATATAGTATATTTGTCAATTTGTTGCAGTGCAGTTTGAATATTTGTAATTCAGTCACATTTTCAGCCAATATATTGCTTTGCAATGAAAGGCTACATACTCTGACTCAGCAACAAGTTAAACACCAGCGTTTACTGTACACCAGAATCTATTATATCAATGTTCTTCACAGAGGGACTAAATAATGTGGGAGGACAAGGAAGAGCAGGACTGGCAGCAGCCTTGGTCCTCCTGTTTCTGACGCTGTCTGTACTGCTGTTACTGTGGAGGTACTGGGGAATCCTGAAACAAAGTAAGTGACGTTGACAGTCTGCTTGGTTTAGGCCAGGAATCAATTCTTAACACAGTGCGCTGGACAGCCGAAAATTCAGCTTTAAAAGGCATTTTCACCGACGTTTGCGGAGATCACATTCACAAAATGCTGCAGATGACGGCTCAATCAAACAAGCAATGTGGAATTTGGAATTTTGATTAACTAATCTGTAAACAGTCAAGTTTAGCAAGATATTTGTTTATATATTTTAACTGTAGATTAGTCCACTAGCAGTTCGCATTCACAAAACACTGCAGATGACGGCTCAATTGGAAATCCCCTTTAAATATCAATCAAGCTATAATGCAGATCTAACGCGGATATTTGAATCCCGGCCTTACAATCACCATGTCTAGCTATGTGACATGGTGGGGGAAAGTGAACAAACGCTTGATGTTAAACTAAGTGTCTATGCATTTTAGTCATTCCTTACTGTTGCTTTCTGTTACAGTGATACACATTGACCATCAACCAAGGTATAGAAAACCTACCAAACAAAAACAAAATACTACTTGACAATGTCCACGTTGTTGAGACAGGGCAAAAATATTTGTATTCTTCCCTTAGTGAGAATCAGGATGCGGATCAAACATACAGTCTATTCTCAGCTGTGCCAGGTACAGTATACCAGTTCATATTTTTACATTGTATATTTTGCATCACATATTGTTCCTTTTCTTAAGTTCTTTAAGTACTAAGTTATAATGTATGTTTTCTGTCTTTGATTTTCATATGCTGGATGTTCTAGTCGCAGCTGGTGTAATGTAAGTTTCTCTTCACCACCATTTTTAAAAAATGGGCAATTATGCTATCTCACCATATTATTGAGATGATACAGTTTTCATAAAAGTGTGTAACTAACTAAGGGTTAGTTTCCCTATTTTGGTAAAGAAAATATCTGATATGCAGTATCTTTGATGAAACAATGAAGTGACCATACAGGTTTAGTATGCATTTTTTAAGAGTACTTTTCATACAATAACCTTTCATAGTCTAAGATGATATCCCTTTTCCATGGCTTCTGTAAGTTGTTTACAATGGTGTCAATGTCTTGTCTGTTCAGTAGTGAGGTCCCCTTTGATGGTGATGAAGGACCCTATTCTATGATAGGTGACTGGAGAGGTACAGTTTGTCTAATCATTACATTATTAATAATAACCTAGCAGAGAAAGCCCTTGGTTTATGATATACTGTATCTGACTATTAAGAAAAAAATTCTAATACAGGGCTGAAATCGTCAGGGAGACTACGGTAAGACGTTTTAGTAACTACCACATTATTTCTAAAGATATGACACAAATAATAATAATTATATTTAATTTGTAAAGCGCATTTCACACACTCAAGATGCATAAATGATTAATGATATATGCCAAATGATATGTGTAATATTTCCCTTAAACAGAAAGAATCCTGAGCCCTTGGGTTCACAAGGTGTGTCAGGTATGTATGCAATCTCATAGTTGTTCCTCTCTTTTCTGGAGCCCCTTAGCCTTTACAATACATAGAACTGATCTCTGTTTTATTCCCAGCAGGCATGGGATCGGTTGTTCATCAGTAAGTCTGAATCCTGCTTTTACATTTCCTTCAGTATCAGGGGCATTTATGAGGCGTATTGTTGATATTTCTCTAATTACATATTTACATTTCTGAGTTTGAAGTTCATTTTCTGTTTCTGTAGCTCTCCAACTGATCCTACAGGAGATGAGGCACTGTACAGTGTAATAACTAGAGGTGGGTACTGAAAAAGAAACAGGTAGAATAGTATACGTGCATGTACTGTCTGATGGGTTACAAAGGTAGGTTCACATCATACCTATTTTTATCTGTTGTCTGTTATACTGACGTAGAGGCACCCCTGAGCATCACACGTAACCACATACTACACAGGTTGTGGATGGTTTTGCCACATGCACTCAGAGACCAACAGGCCTGCAGACAGAGGAAGGCAACGTGAGCAAAGACTCACAGCACAACTTAAGTCCCACACAATTCAAACCACAGTGCACTGACGCAGCTATATTTATATAAAGATACACTTAACTGTAGCGATTTGGTTTTCCACAGACACTTCATTCTCAGAACACTCAGTTAACTTTCTCTACATACGGTATCCAGCATGTTTGACTAAATCTAGCAACCTCTCCCCTCTGTGAAAAAAAACAGAACAGCAGGGTGAAACTGCCATCTATGCCAAAGTGACCAAAACAAAGAAGGAGAAAGAAAAACAGGACCCTGTTTACAGTCTGCCGATGAACAGAAACAGAGAGGACACCATGATACTATATACTGTGCCATTACAAATACAGTAGTGCTATACAGTAGTGATATACAGTAGTATATGACATGCAAAATGACATGACAGAACATGTGGTTTATCTCCCCTTTTGGTCATACAAGTCTGGGGATATTAATACTGTACAGCTAGGTGTATGCCAATATGTGTTTTTTGAAATACTGCTTTGGTTTTGAACATATTACTCTGCGTTTGATGCAGTCTGCAGTCTGGGTGCTATCTTTGAGCCTAGCGAAGATGTAGATGACATTATTCCACCTTTTGTTCAATAAAAACAAACCAAGCTTGAATAAAAGCTATATAAATTCAAACAAAGTGTTAGCCAATGTTTTCCACAGGTTTGTTATGCCAACATGGAAATGTGAATTAAGACACACAAATGAATGATCAGACAAGACCGAGACATACATAGAGAAAGAGATGTGGACAAAGGAGAATATGTGGCAGGCTAATGTGGTTACAGTGGTTCTATAGAAAGCTCAGTCTAATGGGAGAGGGAGACAGAGCTTAGTAATAGACCACCATCATCATGCCTCCCAGCAGAGGGGAAGAGGGGAGGAGAAGGGGAGAGGAGGGAAAGAGTGGGAGGCTGTCTGCAGCATATTACCATTTCTCCACACACACCATGACCCAGGGGCTAGGCAGACGAGATTGATTTTTTCCTTCCAGCATTATCCATTTGCTGTCACTCTCACAAGGCATCGTCATCATAGACCCATGTCACACACCAGATGGTTTCACTCCTACCTGACGCTCATCCCTCAACTCATCAGTGCAGACGGCCGTCCCGCTATCTGATGTGAGACAATGCATAATAGACATGATGGAGTTATGTGGCTCACAGACATGCATACACACACACACACACACACACACACACACACACACACACACACACACACACACACACACACACACACACACACACACACACACACACACACACACACACACACACACACACACAAAATAACATCTCAAAATTGAAATCTTCTCATCCCACAGGTACTCCAGCTACTGTAGTATCAGGGGAATGGATGCTGTATATTAGACAAGCTCTCAACACACACATACATATACACACTCTTCCACCCCTATTAACCCTGACATTAAACCTGAAGCAACAGTCTGAAGCTACCTTAGTTAGACGTATGGCTGAGGCAGCCTCGCTGCTAGCCACTGTCTGAGGGGAGAGAACAAGAGAGAACAACAACAGTGTGCTGGATCTATGTAGGTAGAGCTGCTGGGGCAGGGCTTGCAGTGTAGACACTTGGCTGTGGATAGGCTACAGGCTGCAGGCAGTGTGCTGCTGGGGAGGATACCTGGTAGTGATTAGTGATCAGACTCTTCTGGGGGAGAGAGGGGGGCTGGCTTTCTGGAGGAGGTTGAGGAGGAGGAGGAAAAGGAGGAGAGAGAGGGGGGCTGGTTTTCTGGAGGAGGTTGAGGAGGAGGAGGAAAAGGAGGAGAGAGAGGAGAGAGAGTGCACTACCGTTCATTTAGAGGCAGCAGCAAGGGACTGAAGCATCGCCTGTCTGAGCTGAGGCAGGGCTCCATGGAATGGGGGAATACTAGAGAGCAGCGCTGCCTGTCTGTCTGTCGACACTCTGTCTGGACTCTCACTCTGCATTCAGGATAGATTGTGTGTTGAGTGGATGATAGGAATAGAGGATGCAGGTCTGATATCCACAGTATGTCTGTTTGTGATCATATGTGTATAGGTTTGTGTGTGTTCACTACATCCAAGCAGGTGAGTGTAATGTGTTCGCATGTACACTGTTGTGCATGTGTGTATATTTGAAATGTGTAAGATGAAATGTGTGTGTATGCAAATGTAAAAATGAGTTTCTGTGTGTATGCAGTATGCGTCTGTATTCATGTATGTGTGTACATGTAAGGTATCTATACGGATGTATACATGTCCCATAACTTCCTCTGTTTGTGCACTGTGCCGTGATTTTATTGCTGTGTTTTCCTCGGCTCCAGCTGTGTTGTAGTCATGGCTGCCTGAGGGACTACTCCCTGGCTGTGTGGATCTGGAGCCCCCTCTGATATCATGCTGAGAGCTGGGCCAGCGGCCAGCACTCTAATCCTGCTGCTGTCATACTGCTGCCACCTGTGCCACTCTCTGGGTAAGTTCTCCCTACAGTACCACTGTGGAGGACATGGAAGACACTCTCAGAGTGATGGGCCATCAGAGATGTTATCAGACTGAGAGATACCCACTCTGCACAACTAGGATCCATCTACTGTGAACAGGATGATAACGAGATGAGCGGCAGGGCAGATGGAAAATCTGAGGATGGGAGATAGTGAAGAGGCTACGCCAGCTGAGACTAATACTAAATTAAAAGAGGAGCTGATGGTCATTAACTGATGGGCTGAGTAATGTCAGTATGACCACTCAATATATCCAGACCTAATTTCCCTTTTAAGTAGATTTCTAATCAAGGTGTAGGGTCTCAGAGACTTTGGCAACATTTATTATGAAGGTCAGTGGTTTGGTTTCCTGCTCTCGGTTATTTCAGTATCCATGATATGCACCCCTGTCTGGCATAGTGCAGCAATTTCCTGTGGTTGGTGACCTTCTGTTCAGCTGGGAGAGGTGGTGAGCTGAACAAGGGAAGAAATAGCTCTATTAACCACTTGGGGAAAGAAACTCAGAGTTCTAATAACTCTGTCCAGTCAATAGCAGAAATATAAGCTGGCCAGCCCAGATAGCTCCGCATGGCTGCCTCCTCCATGCCAACCAGCCTGTGCAGAAACAGAATTGATTCTCTCTGACTGTGAGGCGCTGACTGTAATTTGTTTTGGATAAGAGCTTGAGCGTCCGCCGAATAACTAAAATGGAAAAATGTAATGGAGCTCCTCTTCTGAAATTCTGTCCTTTGTTAGCGGGCTGGGTTTAATAACATGGGCTGTGTGGACTGCAGAAGAGGGTTAGGAGATCTGTAAGGTCACAGATTTTAATCTGCCATCGCTTAGGGCGTTTTTGTAAACCCCACATCTCCGAGATGACTGATAAAATATTAACATCTTTCATCAGTGCAGTACACAGCCAGGGATCCTCTGGAGAGATAGACTGGCCTAATGCCTCGCTGGCCACACACTCAGCTAGCGCTAATTGTAGATACACCCATTGATTGAACGTAATGAAGACACGACTGAGCATTTATAACACAATCTATACACTGGATTAGAGATATTGTAAAGGGTTGGGAAGTGGCCTTTAGATTGTATTTATCATTCAATCATGACAAATCATGCTGAATTGTTGCTCCATTACAAAAAGCAAAGGAAGCACCTTTAATGTAGTCCATGTATGTAATATCCTTGCTCTGTGAGGATTTTCCAGTTGTGCAGACTCTTCCCCTCTGATTTGATACAGATGTTTTTGCTCCGTTTAACTGAATAGTGTCCCGTGGTTCTCAGCATACTTGCTGGTGTTAGTCTAATGAAGGCCAGCTGCAGAAGAGATTTTGCACGAATTGTCTTTACCCACTTAAATGATTTTTATTTCATATATACCTTATTTAAAAAGTATTACTTACAGGTATCTCATTGCTAAGTTGCTACTTGTAATGACATACAATAGATGATGGTTGTACTATAGGTGTTATATGACACATTGTTGGATCATATTTATAGTGGTTTTCACAAAGGGTAGTGTTCAGAATCTCCCAGAGAAGCCAGACATGGAGCAGGATTTTCTGCAGGAAGCTGTGCTGAGAGTGACAGAGAGAAAGTCTAAGGATGATGAATCTGCTAATCACAGTGATATTGACTGAGGTCTAAGAACGCTGCTATTGATCCTGAGCCTGAGGATGACACAGGGGTGTTATTAACTGAAGTCGGCCCCGTCATGGGCCTGTCATCCTCAGGTAAATTTACAGCCATATTGAACGCACATAAAATAAGCCTATAAGCATGTGGGGAATGATTTAAGAGCACTGTGTCCCTCAAGAATTGAATCAAAACTTCTTCATTTTCTCCTTGCGATGGAGAGCTGTTTCCAGCAATAATACAGCAACTTTACATCCTTTGCTTGAACTAAAGTGCTGAATATAATAAATGAATCCTGAGAATTGTTTGTGCTTAATTCTGCATTTACAGAGGCTAACTCTAGATTTTCCTCCCAGTCTGCAGTTGTATGTGGACTAGAGTGATGGCTGACATCTTTAATATGGAAGGTGCACCTCTGGTCTCTCTCTGTCTAAAAACCCAGCTAGCCCTTAGAGGGCACAAAGACCTCACTGTGTCCTTCACACATAAAACGCCTCCTCTATCTAAAGCTCCATCCTCCAGCCCTTCTCTCCATCATCAATCCCCCTAGGGCCTACACCACCAGGCTGTCATGGATACCAGCACGCCACAGAGGCCAGCTGATGCACTGATACAATGAGGTATCCATCAACCACAGTCACAAGATCAGACCCATCTGTGATGAAGTTATGGAGAGAAAACTCATTGGAGCTTCCTTCCTCATAATCCAGATAGAAACACACTGAGACAAATTAAATTAGAAGAGCGGGGGATGACTGACTGAGGATTTACAGATAGAGAGAGAGACACCAAATAGAACAGAGCTGATAGGAAGAAACACATTCATTTTGGGTGATGGAGGGAGGCTGACTAGACCGGCAGCCCACACTATTGAACCTTTCCCACTTGACACTGGTGGTGGCATCACACACATGGAACAATGGAGTCATATTTAATCTCGCCATGTCTATGCAGCCCACTAACAGTGAGTCATCAATTACGGAGGAATTTGGTGCTCAAATGCTACCCTGGCTGGCTGCTATCTTTAGTTTATACTGTGCCAAACATTCATCAGCTTTTAATGGTTTGGACAGCTTTTGATGCATGAACCCCAGCCAAGTGACTCTTACCTTTAATCACTGTTAGATTGTTTATAGGCCTACTTCCATGGCGATGAACTGGAGATGAAGCACCACTCTGTATTGGTAGCAGAGTAGTCTCGTCCATGGAAGAAGAGGAGGATTCATTTGAGGGAAAACACAATAAAATGTATTATTCAAAAATCCTCCTTGTAAATAAAATTACACCTCTGTAAATACACACCAACATATTTGAACAAACGTACTAGTTTGCAGAGAATTCTAACAGGACGGACACACTTGACCTTTGTCTCCTTCCATGAGGAGTGGAAAACACCAAATCATGAATAAAAGATATTGACTATGTTGCCATGACAAAGTGACAGTTAGCTTTCTTCCTCTCTAGAAAGTGAATGTCTGGTCCTGGTCTGGGGGTAAACAGGGACCAGAGATGTGATTGCCGTGATGCTGAGAGTGCTGGGGTGATTTCCTGCATGTTAAACTGGAGATTGATGGTGTTATTGACAACGTGTCAGGTGCCAGGGACTATGAATTATTGTCAATGTGCTTTAGCTGGGCTGAACATGGGCCATGAGCTGTTACCAGGATAATGCCCCTATTAACACATCGCTGACATGATGCAGGCTAATGTGGTGTTTCCCTGCCTCTATAGGACTCCCTAAACTGTCCTCCTATGCCAAGACAGAGGACAAACTGTTCAAGAACCTCTTCAGAAACTACCAGAAATGGGTGAGGCCTGTGGAATACCTCAACGGCACAGTACGGGTCAGATTTGGGCTGGCCATCTCCCAGCTTGTGGACGTGGTGAGAAAAATATCATTTTTATGGGATATTGTGGTTTGTGTCTTCCTGATGATTATTTTGATGTTTGTCAATGCAAACTGGACTTTCAAGGCAAAGAGTCAGTGGTGGAAAAGGTACCCAATTGTCATATTTGAGTAAAAGTAAAGATAGCTTAATAGAAAATGACTCAAGTAAAAGTGAAAGTAACCCAGTAAAATATTACTTGAGTAAAAGTCTAAAAGTATTTGGTTTAAAATATACCTAAGTATCAAAAGTAAAACTATAAACTACACTGCTCAAAAAAATAAAGGGAACACTTAAACAACACAATGTAACTCCAAGTCAATCACACTTCTGTGAAATCAAACTGTCCACTTAGGAAGCAACACTGATTGACAATAAATTTCACATGCTGTTGTGCAAATGGAATAGACAACAGGTGGACATTATAGGCAATTAGCAAGACACCCCCAATAAAGGAGTGGTTCTGCAGGTGGGGACCACAGACCACTTCTCAGTTCCTATGCTTCCTGGCTGATGTTTTGGTCACTTTTGAATGCTGGCGGTGCTTTCACTCTAGTGGTAGCATGAGACAGAGTCTACAACCCACACAAGTGGCTCAGGTAGTGCAGCTCATCCAGGATGGCACATCAATGCGAGCTGTGGCAAGAAGGTTTGCTGTGTCTGTCAGCGTAGTGTCCAGAGCATGGAGGCACTACCAGGAGACAGGCCAGTACATCAGGAGACGTGGAGGAGGCCGTAGGAGGGCAACATCCCAGCAGCAGGACCGCTACCTCCGCCTTTGTGCAAGGAGGAGCAGGAAGAGCACTGCCAAAGCCCTGCAAAATGACCTCCAGCAGGCCACAAATGTGCATGTGTCTGCTCAAATGGTCAGAAACAGACTCCATGAGGGTGGTATGAGGGCCCGACGTCCACAGGTGGGGGTTGTGCTTACAGCCCAACACCGTGCAGGACGTTTGGCATTTGCCAGAGAACACCAAGATTGGCAAATTCGCCACTGGCGCCCTGTGCTCTTCACAGATGAAAGCAGGTTCACACTGAGCACATGTGACAGACGTGACAGAGTCTGGAGACGCCGTGGAGAACGTTCTGCTGCCTGCAACATCCTCCAGCATGACCAGTTTGGCGGTGGGTCAGTCATGGTGTGGGGTGGCATTTCTTTGGGGGGCCGCACAGCCCTCCATGTGCTCGCCAGAGGTAGCCTGACTGCCATTAGGTACCGAGATGAGATCCTCAGACCCCTTGTGAGACCATATGCTGGTGCGGTTGGCCCTGGGTTCCTCCTAATGCAAGACAATGCTAGACCTCTTGTGGCTGGAGTGTGTCAGCAGTTCCTGCAAGAGGAAGGCATTGATGCTATGGACTGGCCTGCCCGTTCCCCAGACCTGAATCCAATTGAGCACATCTGGGACATCATGTCTCGCTCCATCCACCAATGCCACGTTGCACCACAGACTGTCCAGGAGTTGGCCGAAGCTTTAGTCCAGGTCTGGGAGGAGATCCCTCAGGAGATCATCCGCCACCTCATCAGGAGCATGCCCAGGCGTTGTAGGGAGGTCATACAGCCACGTGGAGGCCACACACACTACTGAGCCTCATTTTGACTTGTTTTAAGGTTTTACATCAAAGTTTGATCAGCCTGTAGTGTGGTTTTCCACTTTAATTTTGAGTGTGACTCCAAATCCAGACCTCCATGGGTTGATAAATTGGATTTCCATTGATTATTTTTGTGTGATTTTGTTGTCAGCACATTCAACTATGTAAAGAAAAAAGTATTTAATAAGATTATTTCATTCATTCAGATCTACGGTGTGTTGTTTAAGTGTTCCCTTTATTTTTTTGAGCAGTATATTTCAAATTCCTTATATTAAGCAAACCAGACGGCACCATTTTGTTGTCTTTTATTTTGTTTATGGTTAGCCAGGGGCACACTCCAACACTCAGACATCCTTTACAAATGAAGAATGTGTGTTTAGTGAGTCCGCCAGATCAGAGGCAGTAGGGATGACCAGCGATATTCTCTTCTAAGCGTGTGAATTGGACCATTTGCCTGTCCTGCTAACCATTCAAAATGTAATGATTACTTTTGGGTGTCAGGGAAAATGTATGGAGTAAAAAGTACATTATTTTCTTTAGGAATGTAGTGAAGTAAAAGTAAAAGTAATCAACAATATAAACAGTAAAGTACAGATACCCAGAAAACTACTCGAGTAGTTTAAAGTATTTTTTTACTTAAGTACATTACATCACTGCAAAGAATATATCACTATAAATATATTTAGGCTAATTTACATTCTGTTTTTTACCACATTTACACACATACTGACAGTATAACAACACAAAGGTACAGATAAAACCTTTACAGTATGGTCTCTCCATTACAGGATGAGAAGAACCAGTTGATGACAACCAATGTGTGGATGAAACAGGCAAGATGTTAAACATATTTGGGGGGGGCATAGTATATTTAAGTGATCATTCCCGAGAAGCCAATGTTTGGAGGATATATTGGCACGGGTGTTGTTAGGCAAACCATGCCAATATGTCCTCCAATCACTGGCTTTGAGGGCATTATCACTTTTATACAACGGCTTTCCAACATATTTAAATAATGATTTGCATATTTTCATTCAAAAGTTATTTTGCGGAATTTATTCATACTATTTCATCGTTCCACAAGATATAGTCCCAACACAAATCTAGGTGTTGCTACCCAAGCCGGCTGGTCGTTCGTTCTACCGGTTCGGTTCCCAGAGACGTGACCCAGTTGTTTAAGTATTTTTGTTCTGTATCTATGGACGTGACCCAGTCGTTCGTTCTAAATGTTCCATTGCCATACTTGCTGGCAACGTTCTTGCTTGCTAGTTAGCCAGGTATGGCTAACTTATAGTCACGTCAAACAGTGCAGAAAGAATAACAACAAAGTAACTGAATTTGCATTTGTTTAAGCTGTTTTCTAGTGACATTTATTTGGATACATCCATAACAATGAGCTAATGACGTGCAATTTCACCTGGCATATAACATGTGCCCTCTCGTCAGGACACTGTTGTTCAGAAGAGCTAGCCAACAACACAGCTAACACAATCACTTCAAACTGAAGCTGGAAACACTGCAAACTAGCTGCACTTCATTTCGTTTTAGCTGTTTTCTATTGACATTTCTTTGTATATATCCATAAAAATGTTGACTGGCTGAGAAAAGCTGCCTGCCTATCTGTCTTGTCTTGACTCCCGACCCCTACACGTTCATTACTATGGGACAGCTGGAGATCGAGTTTCTAAATTAACAATGTTACAAATGTCAGAGAGACAGACAGCAAGGTTTATACAAATCTCCACTATTGAAAACCAATTGCTAGTCTACAAGAAATGGGAGATAATGAATAGACGCTATTTACATTGGAGGTCAAGTTTACAAATTGCCTGGTTGGGCTGATGAGACAGTGGATTGTGCAGTGAGATTGAACAGTGCAAATAGGCATTTCAAAGTCATAGGCTAGAATGCGGTTTCAACCAATCAGCGTCCAGGATTACACCCACCCGTTGTATAATTCATAACACTCTACAGCAGTGGTTCCCAACCAGGGGTACTAGGACCCCCGGGGTACTTGGCCTATCCAGAGGGTGTAATTAAAAAGACTCATAAGTCCAGAGGGTTACATGCACATAAGCGGAGAATTCAGGCGTACTCCAGGCAGAGCAAAATTCAGTTGGGAGTACAGTAACCAAAAAAGGTTGGGAACCACTGCTCTACAGCAGCGTCAGCTTAACAAACAAAGGCGACATGGAATTTAGAGTAACAATCAACCTCCCTTCCCCCTGCATGTCCCCTTGTTCTGGTGGCATTTCACGAAGAGCTCACATCTTCATTTCTCCCCACCCTCCTCCACTTTCCCTTGTGCCCACACGAGCAACCCAGTTTGCAACTCCCGCTCCCCGGCAGCCTGCCTTGCCCCCAGCCCTCTTGGCAGCTTAATTCATATCCTCTGACTGCATCTGCTCTCTGCAACCAGGGAATCATCACTCCAGACCAGGGTCTGCAGGTCACAATGCCTCAATGACAAACAACTCCATGCAAATCAGAGGACAGAGGGCAATAGCTAACATGATGGCCACATCTATTCATCAGCGGTGAATGAGGAGATAAGGTTGAAGATATGGCTCTGTCCACATCAGTGCTCCTCTCCCACTATACTTTATTTGGCCATACATTTTTATATCCACCATGTGACGATGCAAAAACTCTGAGATATGACATCTGCTTATCACAGATATGCAGTTGCATTGTTACACATACACTGAGTGTACAAAATACACTGCTCAAAAAAATAAAGGGAACACTAAAATAACACATCCTAGATCTGAATGAATGAAATAATCTTATTAAATACTTTTTTCTTTACATAGTTGAATGTGCTGACAACAAAATCACACAAAAATAATCAATGGAAATCCAATTTATCAACCCATGGAGGTCTGGATTTGGAGTCACACTCAAAATTAAAGTGGAAAACCACACTACAGGCTGATCCAACTTTGATGTAATGTCCTTAAAACAAGTCAAAATTAGGCTCAGTAGTGTGTGTGGCCTCCACGTGCCTGTATGACCTCCCTACAATGCCTGGGCATGCTCCTGATGAGGTGGCGGATGGTCTCCTGAGGGATCTCCTCCCAGACCTGGACTAAAGCATCCGCCAACTCCTGGACAGTCTGTGGTGCAACGTGGCGTTGGTGGATGGAGCGAGACATGATGTCCCAGATGTGCTCAATTGGATTCAGGTCTGGGGAACGGGCGGGCCAGTCCATAGCATCAATGCCTTCCTCTTGCAGGAACTGCTGACACACTCCAGCCACATGAGGTCTAGCATTGTCTTGCATTAGGAGGAACCCAGGGCCAACCACACCAGCATATGGTCTCACAAGGGGTCTGAGGAACTCATCTCGGTACCTAATGGCAGTCAGGCTACCTCTGGCGAGCACATGAAGGGCTGTGCGGCCCCCCAAAGAAATGCCACCCCACACCATGACTGACCCACCGCCAAACCGGTCATTCTGGAGGATGTTGCAGGCAGCAGAACGTTCTCCACGGCGTCTCCAGACTCTGTCACGTCTGTCACGTGCTCAGTGTGAACCTGCTTTCATCTGTGAAGAGCACAGGGTGCCAGTGGCGAATTTGCCAATCTTGGTGTTCTCTGGAAAATGCCAAACGTCCTGCACGGTGTTGGGCTGTAAGCACAACCCCCACCTGTGGACGTCGGGCCCTCATACCACCCTCATGGAGTCTGTTTCTGACCGTTTGAGCAGACACATGCACATTTGTGGCCTGCTGGAGGTCATTTTGCAGGGCTCTGGCAGTGCTCCTCCTGCTCCTCCTTGCACAAAGGCGGAGGTAGCGGTCCTGCTGCTGGGTTGTTGCCCTCCTACGGCCTCCTCTACGTCTCCTGATGTACTGGCCTGTCTCCTGGTAGCGCCTCCATGCTCTGGACACTACGCTGACAGACACAGCAAACCTTCTTGCCACAGCTCGCATTGATGTACCATCCTGGATGAGCTGCACTACCTGAGCCACTTGTGTGGGTTGTAGACTCCGTCTCATGCTACCACTAGAGTGAAAGCACCGCCAGCATTCAAAAGTGACCAAAACATCAGCCAGGAAGCATAGGAACTGAGAAGTGGTCTGTGGTCCCCACCTGCAGAACCACTCCTTTATTGGGGGTGTCTTGCTAATTGCCTATAATTTCCACCTGTTGTCTATTCCATTTCCACAACAGCATGTGAAATTTATTGTCAATCAGTGTTGCTTCCTAAGTGGACAGTTTGATTTCACAGAAGTGTGATTGACTTGGAGTTACATTGTGTTGTTTAAGTGTTCCCTTTATTTTTTTGAGCAGTGTATTAAGAACAGAACTGTTGAGTGTGAAAAACCCAGCTGTGTTGCAGTTGTTGACACAAACCGGTGCGCCTGGCACCTACAACCATACCCCGTTCAAAGGCACTTAAATATTTTGTCTTGCCCATTCCCCTCTGAATGGCGCACATATACAATCCATGTCTCAATTGTCTCAAGGCCTAAAAATCCTTCTTTATCCTGTCGCATCCCCTTCATCTACACTGATTGAAGTGGATTTAACAAGAGATATCAACAAGAGATCATAGCTTTCACCTGGATTCACCTGGTCAGTCTGTCATGGAAAGAGAAGAGAAGGTGTTCATAATGTTTTGTACACTCAGTGAATACTGTAGTGGTATCAATTTTCTCTCAGGAGAAAAGTAATTTATGGTGAGCTCCAGTAGCAGTCTTGTCAAATGAATCTGCTTGTAAAAGAAATGGCCATTCATGAATGATGTGAAGGTTGTAGTATCTGTGATCTACATCTGTTTATATTAGTTACTATGCTGTTACTAAGCAGTAATGTATTACGGCAGTGTTATGTTACTACACCTAATAGGAAATGCACATGCGCACTATTGTGCCGGGGGCGGTAGTGCACGAGAGGTTTTGACTAAACAAAACTAACTGTACTCTCGTCTCCTGCCTGGTCATTTCTCCACAACACAAATATTACAGTGGCGACGAGGTGATTAAGCTTCTTAAACGGACATTGCTTGAAGGAAAGAATGTTGCGTGAGTAATTAAACTCAAAATAATTATGTAAATGGTCTGTTTTTTATTTTTTTTTTTCGCCAGTAGAAAGGTTAAGCACTGCTAGTAGGTACAGTGTTCAGGAGCTGCCAAGTAGCAAGACTATTGGAGTCCAGAATGGCGACACTGTCCTCTGGTGGTTAAGTAAAAAAAACTGTCATTGAACCCATTGAAATTAGGTGATCTCAATGGTGAAATATTGTACAAATAAATAAATAACAAAGGAAGAAGAAACGTAACACATAGTAATGTGTACATTATTACAAATGAGTACAGTGAATTAAGTAATTGCAGAAACTTCTGAAATGAAGAAAGTGAAGAATTAGATGAAAATTAAGGAATACAAGGAATAAGGAAACAGAATAATTAACTGTGAAATTGGCAACCATTGGTCAAGTATAGAGTTTGAGGATACAAAAGAGGATTTTGATTCGTATTTAGAGCGTTTTGAGAGTTGGCTGGCTGCAAATGAAATCAAAGATGAAAAGAAAGCAGACGTATTTCTCAGTGTTTTGGGTCCAACTGAGTATGGATTGCTGAAAGGTCTCAACCAATAAAAGCAGTAGAGTTGACCTATGCAGAACTGACTGAAACTCTTTCAAGGCATTTCAAGCCTAAGCCAGTTCTCATTAAAGAACGTTTCAGATTTGACCAACGTCACCAGAGTCGAGGGGAAACTGTGGCTGACTACATCCTTGCTTTGAAAAGGCGGGCAACTACATGTGAGTTTGCACGATTTCTTGATGACGCTCTCTGAGACAAGTTTGTATGTGGTCTCACAGGTGAAGCATATCACAGAAGGCTTCTGTCAGAGAAGGACCTGACCTTTAAGAAAGCCTGTGATATCACACTTGGACTCGAGCTTGCCCACAGGGATACTATTGAGTTATCGGGACATGCAGAACGTCAGAAAGGTGTTCACATGGTCAGTGATGCATGTGGTGAAAAAGGCTCACAAAAGTCACACATTTCTCAGTTCCGTCCTCAAGGTTACACAAGAACAAAGCAGCCCACATCACAAAGATCTAAGCCAAGTTGCTACAGATGTGGGGGAGATAATCATCAGCACAGTGAATGTCGATTCCAAAATGAAAAGTGCCACAATTGTGGAAGGTTGGACATCTACAGAGAGTGTGTAAAGCTCCAAAACACACGGCAAGAGAGCACAAAGTGTCAGACGCAGCACAAGAAGAGGAAGGTACAACTGAAACAGTATTGGAACTGTTCACAGTGTACACAGCTCAACAACAAAAATATGGAATCTATCTCAGCATGGAGTTAGCGGGAAAACCAGTGAAAATGCAGCTGGACACCGGAGCGTCTGTATCGCTTGTTCCAGAAAGACTCTACAAAGACAAACTGAAAGAGTGCCCTCTTCAGCCAGTGTCCATCCGCCTTTCTTCATACACTGGTGACACTATTCCTGTGTTAGGTCAGATCCAGGTACCAGTCCGGTATGAGGGGAAGGAGTGGACGCTACCGCTTGTCATTGTTAAAGGAGAAAAATCCGCCTTGCTAGGCAGAAACTGGCTACAAAAGATCAAGTTGAACTGGGGAGAAATCTTCAGTCTGAGAAATGACAAACCAGTGAGTCTGGCTACACTCACTAACATGCTGGAGAAGCACAAATAACTTTTCAAAGATGGCTACGGCGAAATACAAGACTTCACAGCAAAAGTCAGAGTGCAAGAAGGAACCAAGCCTATCGTTCACAAACCACATCCAGTTCCCTATGCTCTTAAGGAAGCAGTAGAGAAGGAACTGGACCGCCTACAGAAGAATAACATCATCACAAACGTAACGAGGAGCGACTGGGCCGCTCCGATCGTTGTAGTGGCAAAGAAAGACAAGACCGTCAGAATGTGCGGAGACTACAAGGTCACAGTAAATCGCTGCATACTACCAGAGGAATATCCACTACCAAACGCTGAAGATCTGTTTGCCACTCTAGCTGGTGGGAAGGTTTTCAGCAAGCTGGACCTGGCATTCGCTTATCAGCAACTGAAGCTGGATCCGGAGTCAGAACAGTATCTGACCATCAATACACACAAGGGGCTATTCAGATTCAATCGCTCGGCCTATGGAATCTCGACAGCTCCAGCGACATTCCAACACACAATGGATCAGATCTTGGACGGTATAGACAATGCTGTGTGCTTCATGGATGACATCCTCGTGTCAGCACCAACCATTGGAAAGCATCTTGTAGCCCTGGACAAAATGATGTCAAGACTGGAGAAATACGCAGTGAGAATGAAACTCAGCAAGTGTGAGTTCCTCCGGGACTCAGTAGAGTATCTCGGATACAAGATTGATGCACAAGGCCTGCACCCAACCAACAGGCAAGGTGGAAGCAATCGTAAACTCACCAGCACCCACAAATATCTCAGAGCTGAGGTCATATTTGGGGCTCCTGAACTATTACGGAAAGTTTGTGGCAAACTTGTCCACATTGTTGCATCCGCTTCACCAACTGCTGCAGGCCGATACAAAGTGGAATTGGTCCCTACAATGCGAAGAAGCATTCAAGACTTGCAAACAGCGTCTGCTAAAGAGCAAGTGGCTTGCCCACTACGACACAGAGATGAAGCTGAGACTCGCGTGTGATGCATCTCCATATGGAGTAGGAGCTGTCATCTCACATGTTCTACCATCAGGTGAAGAACACCCTATTGCATTTGCATCCTTGGACCAAAATCAGCCATGCCAACCCTTGCTGCACTTCGAATGCAATGTTGGGCTCTGATATTGCTAGCCTACGACTACGAGATCGAGTACAGACGATCCAGTGATCACACTATCAAGACTACCATGCAATAGTGACTCCGACAGTGAAGATGATAGAGCAGTCTTCCAGATCTCTCTCATCAACGAACTGCCCATATCTGCTTCAGACATAGCAGAGGAAACGAGGAAAGACACAGTGCTTTCCAAAGTCTTGGACTTAACATTAGGCGGTTGGCCAACCCTCGTAAATGACGATAACCTTCGTCCATTCATCGACAAGAAAGACCAGTTGTCCACTGATCAAGGATGTGTTCTGTGGGGACCAAGGGTGGTGGTACCTCACAAATTACAGAGGAGACTGCTATCTGACCTGCATGAGGGACATTCAGGGATCACTCGAATGAAAGCACTCGCCCGCAGTTATCTGTGGTGGCCTGGATCAGGACATTCAACAGCATGTAGGCCACTGCTTACCTTGTGAAGCTGTTCGCAACAAGCCTGCTGCTGCACCTCTTTCTTCATTCATGGTCCTGGGCTGCTACACCATGGGAACGCATCCATGCGGATTACGCCGAGATTGACAAGCAACATTTCCTTGTTGTCGTCGATGTCCATTCCAAGTGGATGGAAGTGTTCCCTACTCAACTGACCACAGCTGAGAAGACCATCAATCTTCTCAGACACCTGTTCACATCCTTTGGACTAGTCAAGGAGCTCGTATCGGACAATCGCTCTCCTTTCACGTTAAACGATTTTGAAATGTTTCTCAAGAACAACGGTTCAAGTAAGGCACATCCTGTCACCACCTTACCATCCGGCATCAAACGAAGCAGTGGAGAGAGCCGTGCAAACCTTTAATAAGGCCTGGACTAGACTCCGGGTTCAGTCTGTGCCCACCCACTAAAGGCTTCCCTGGTTCCTGTTTACTTACCGTAACACACCACACACAGTAACGGAATGTACACCAGCTGAACTGTTTCTGAAACGCCAACCACGTACCCGCCTGACATTGTTGAAACCAGACTTGTCAAGCACTATGGCAAAGCACCAGCTACAGCAGAAGAAAGTTCATGACAGACACTCAAAGACTGTCAGAGAATTCAAAGAGGGAGAGAGGGTGATGGTACGTGATTTCAGACACCCCAAGCGCCTGTGGAACTCAGGTGTGATCTTGCAACGCAGAGGACCTTTGACTTACCAAGTCCAAATTGGTCATCGCCATGTCAACGTTCATGTGGATCATCTGCTACGGTCCAACGCCCAGCAGAGACATGCCGAGAGAACAAGAACAATAATGACCCTCAGGACTATTCTCCTGACTGTGGACGTATGGGAGAGACAGAGCCTGACCTTCCACCCGAACCTGGCCCACCACCGGAAGCCCAGGAGGAGCGGAGATATCCTATTCGACAGCGAAGGGCACCTCAAAAGCTTGACCTGTGAGTTGAGCTGTTTAAGGAGGTAACAGACAGTAAAACAAACACTTTAATATGTCCCTGATTAAAGGAAAGATAAAGGACATTACCTGGGCTAGTTATTAGTACAAATTACATCTTCGGGGCAGAATAATCCCCTGGATTTGTGCTGGGCTCTGAAAAGTCTGCTTCAACCCAGTAGTTGAAAAATGTTTAAGAATGCATTGTTCAGATAATGCATTAGTAGTTCCCTAACATATTTACCTTGTTCTCTGGGATGAAAACACTATGGGGGAGGAGTGTAGTGTCTGTGATCTATATCTGTTTATATTAGTTACTATGCTGTTACTAAGCAGTAATGTATTACGGCAGTGTTATGTTACTACTCCTAATAGGAAATGCACATGCGCACTATTGTACCGGGGGCGGTAGTGCACGAGAGGTTTTGACTAAATGAAAACTAACTGTACTCTCGTCTCCTGCCTGGTCATTTCGCCACAACACAAATATTACAAAGGTGACTCATCCATCTCTCTCTCGCTCCTGTTTAGGAATGGTTGGACATGAAGCTACGCTGGAACACTGATGACTACCTGGGCATCACTACCATCAGAGTCCCATCGGACTCCATCTGGATCCCAGACATTGTGCTCTATGACAAGTAAGTACCTTGCCCATGACTGCCATCAGTTTAGAACAAAAGATGGCACTGATATTGAACTAAAGCTTTCTGTGCAATATAATCTCCACGTTAGGGTGGCAAAGGGAGGATATATTACCAGTGGTTGACTTGGGGCATAGCTGTCTGGTGTTGTGCCGAACCCCCCCCCCCCCCCCCCCCCCCCCCCTAATTTCCTTAATTTTGTGGCTAGAGTCAAATACTTTCTGGCACACATCAGAGTCAAATACTTTCTATAGAACAAACTTCACGTCAGGATAGGCAACTGAAATTAATAATGAATGTATGTGTGTTATACTAAACATAGAGGGAGTAAAATGTTGGCAAGCAATAAACATTTCAGAACAACTATGGCTGAATTATTATCCTTACACTTTCAAAAATACTAGTCGAATAAGACATGGGAGAGATGACGAATACGGCGACATGGGCAGCCCTGGGGCGGCATGGGGCGCCCCCTGGTACGGGCGGGGGCGGGCGCTGAAGGGGGTGTTCGAACCCCTACATACACTTGAAACAAATAGCCAAATTGAAAACTGCAGACAAAAATGCTTTCTGCTTCTAAGATCAGTGAAATGTAGGAAGAGCAGAAATCTCAACTAGCAAGCAAGTCGCAGCAATGAAGAACGCGAAGGGCGGGAGAATTCTGGCAGGGGGAGATTTTCGGCACAACCCTGGAATGCCATATTAGCACGCCATAGCAGAACTTCACATTTTTGGGGAATTGCGTACCAGTTTCTCTATAAAAACAAAGTAGCCTTTTGCTGGCCCAGATTCACACACAGAGGTAAAATTTTTTTATCAAAGCAGAATGAAGGTGGGATCTGAACTGAACAGCAATGGCGAGTGGGTATTCGTTTCCTGATTCTGCTTTGTTAAAGTTTATTTGCTGCTAGAATCTATGAGTGGCAATATAGGCTGTTCGAGATAGCGCAGATTGAAAATGTGGCATGATATCTGTTCCAAATTGTCAAATGAGGTTTTGTAAGGTCATGAAAAGTCTTGGAAATTAGCTTAATAATTGTTTCTAATGTAATTCATAAAAGCACACTTTTAAATATGGCCAATCAATAAAAAAAAAGACATATCAGCCATTATCGCAATGACCCTTTAGTACATGTCTGTGTTGTTGCGTGAGTGCCAGTGCGAGTGGGCGGTTGCCAGAGGAGAGAGTGCGCGACATTTCAGCAGAAGGTATACAGTAATGACAGACAGACTAACTAGATCACCAAATCAAAATATAACTTGTAGCAGTTATCTCGCTAGTTAGCTATCGCTAACTAAGCGTTCATTTCGTTGTTGCCTTTCCACTGGCACTGTAGAGCCTAAATATATCTGCAACGTTAAACAACTTGAATTCCCCTCTATTATTTTATTTATTTTATTTAACCTTTCTTCAAACAGGGAGTCACATTGAGATTAAAAATATATTTTACAAGAGAGCCCTGCAGACATTACAATACAAACAGAATATAAAAAAAACATACACGTGTATAAAACAATACAATTCAGCACCATAAAAAAATTCAATAAGCATTTAATAAAAGCAATCACATTCAACTGTATAGAGATCCTCAATCAGTAATGGAAACTGCCTGAGTGGCACCAGCATATCTAACTGCAGTGAACTTTGCAGATTATTCCACAAATTTGGGGCATAAAAACAAAACAGAGATTTTCCCAAATCTGTGGAGACTGGAGGGATCTCTAGTGTTATCCAATCCTGTGAACGGGTTTGATAACTTATGATTCTTATCTTAATTAATGATGTTACATATAGAGAGGGTTTCTGTCAGATTGCTTTGTAAATAAATAAAAGAGAATGCATCTTCCTTCTTACAGACAGAGAGGTCCATCCCACATTTTTGTACAGACTACAATGATGAGTCCTAAAGTTGTCACCCTGTGATAAAACGTATTGCTGAATGGTAGACTGCATCCAAGGGTTTTAAAACAGAGGTTGCCACATGCATGTAAACAATATCACCAAAATCCAATACAGGGAGAAGCGTTGTTCGAACAATCTTTCTCCTATTTTTAATACTAAGGCATGATTTATTTCTATATAAAAAAACTATCTTGGATTTTAGCATCTTAGATTTTTTATATGCGTTACGAAGGACAACTTGTAATCAATCCAGACACCAAGGTACTTATATTGAGAAACAAGCTCAATTTGGGCTCCATTTATAGCGCAAATATGCAGGTCCTCAGGGTCAACATTTCATGACCTAGAGAACAGCATGAGCTTGGTTTTACTTGTATTTAAATTTAACATTAAGATCTGTAAGTGATTTCTAAATTGAATCAAAGTCATGCTGAAGTTCACAAATGGCCTGCTGCACTGAGGTGGCACAGGAATACAAAACTGTGTCATCTGCATAGAGATGAATGTTACAAGTATTAACATGCCATTAATGCCATTAATATACAACGTGAACAATAATGGACCCAAAATCGAACCCTGAGGAACATCTTTTTGAATCTCAAGAAATTCAGATTTAACCCCATCTATGAATATAGCCTGAGTTCTGTTGCTAAGATAATTCTGAAACCATAAACAGGCTGTATATCCCAGGACTACCCTTGATCATTTCTTCAGCAAAACAGAATGATCAACATTGTCGAACGCCTTTGACAGATCAATAAACAAGGCAGCACAGCTCTTTTTAGCATCCAAGGCATTGACAAGATCATTAACAACTAGCGTGGCTGCTGTGGTAGTACTATGCCCAGGCCTAAACCCTGATTGGTTTACATTAAGAATACAATTATCGGATAAAAAGGAACAAAGTTATACATTAACCAAGGATTCAAGAATCTTAGCTAAACAAGGTAGTCTTGAAATGGGGTGATAGTTGTCAATATCATTTGTATCCCCACCCTTATGGAGTGGCAGCACATATGCGGATTTCCATGCTTTTGGAATACTTTCTGATAACAATGTTAAATAAAAAATATGGGCTACTGAGCCAGCAATAAGTCTGCACACTTAAGCAGACCAGGCTCCAAATGATCAGCCCCTGTGGATGTTTTTGTCTAATGTTAACAAAGCATCCAGGACTTCTTTATCAGTGAATTTTTGAAAAGAAAACTCCTGACCAGCATTTTCAGTATCATTCAATAGATTTTCACCATCAACATCCAAACTACTCTTTTCAAGAGCTGGCTTTGAAATACATTCAAATATAAAGCCTGCAGAGATAAAATGGTGACTAAATGCATTAATGATGATTTACATTACATTTTTACATTTAAGTCATTTAGCAGACGCTCTTATCCAGAGCGACTTACAAATTGGTGCATTCACCTAATGATATCCAGTGGAACAACCACTTTACAATAGTGCATCTAAATCTTTTAAGGGGGGGGGCGGGGTTAGAAGGATTACTTTATCCGATCCCAGGTATTCCTTAAAGAGGTGGGGTTTCAGGTGTCTCCGGAAGGTGGTAATTGACTCCGCTGTCCTGGCGTCGTGAGGGAGCTTGTTCCACCATTGGGGTGCCAGAGCAGCGAACAGTTTGGACTGGGCTGAGCGGGAACCGTGCTTCCTCAGAGGTAGGGGGGCCAGCAGGCCAGAGGTGGATGAACGCAGTGCCCTTGTTTGGGTGTAGGGCCTGATCAGAGCCTGAAGGTATGGAGGTGCCGTTCCCCTCACAGCTCCGTAGGCAAATGATCAATTTTGTCAGTAATAGTGCCAGAATCTAAATTCATTTGATGGGGGAGAGAAGAGGAGACACAACCCTTCAGTGATTTAACAGCTTTCCAGAATTTAGCTGGATTCCCTGTACATTCAGATAGTGTACATATTAACGTAATAATCCAATTTTGCTTTTTTAACTAGATTTACACACAGATTTCTCAATTGCCTAAAAGACTGCCAGTCTGGGCCTGAGTCTGTGAATCTAGCATTGGCCCAGGAAGCATCTCTGTTGTGTTTGACTTCAGATAGCTCTGGACTGAACCAAGGGCATGACCGATTTTTAATTCTCTGTTTTTTAAAGGGAGCATGTTTATCATGTTTATTGAAAACATTTGTGAAGTGGTTCAGAGCCAACTCTGGATCAGGTATAGATGCAATGCAATCAAAGTCACAAAATAAAGCTCACAAAAAAAGGCCTGTTCATTGAAATTTAAAAAATTCCTCTTGTTGATAAAACAAGGTTTGGATCGAGGCATCCGTATATCCCTGACACATACAATGGGACAATGGTCACTAATATCTAAAGCAAATCCCCACTCCCAGCATATTTTTCTGGAGTATTTGTAAATATGAGGTCAATCAAAGTCGATTTCGTAGGGTCATTTAAGTTTGGATGAGTGGGCTTTGTAATCAGCTGGG
The DNA here is from genome assembly GCF_901001165.1 of Salmo trutta. Classification (NCBI taxonomy): domain Eukaryota; kingdom Metazoa; phylum Chordata; class Actinopteri; order Salmoniformes; family Salmonidae; genus Salmo; species Salmo trutta. The sequence continues at coordinate 16,428,419 of NC_042968.1, forward strand.
TCAAATTTAAATGAGTACAAAAATAATTTAAACAGTCAGCATCCTGTGGTCCCCATGCAAGATTAAAGGTCATGTAGAAGTCTGAGTTTAAATCAAATCCAAATCAAATTTTATTTTATTTGTCACATACACATGGTTAGCAGATGTTAATGCGAGTGTAGCGAAATGCTTGTGCTTCTAGTTCCGACCATGCAGTAATATCTAACAAGTAATCTAATAATTTCACAACAACTACCTTATACACACAAGTGTAAAGGAATGAATAAGAATATGTACATAAAAATATATGGATGAGCGATGGCCGAACGGGATAGTCAAGATGCAGTAGATGGTATAGAGTACAGTACCGTAATTTCCGGACTATAAGCCGCAACTTTTTTCCCAGGCTTTGAACCTCGCGGCTTAAACAATGACGCGGCTAATATATGGATTTTTCCCGCTTTCAATTTTTTTTCTCCCAAAAAAACACATTCTGTGACGTGCTCAGATTTTTGGCGGCATGAAGCTTTCATTAGACCAATGAAATTGCCGAACGGGTTAAGGTCAAATAACTTTTTGTTTACTGTTTAGATTAAATCGAGCGCTCTCAAACTTCCCATCATTCTGATTACGGTAGTCATTTTGTCACCCTGATTCCTGGGGGCACAACAAAGTATTTGCAGCCACTCGACATCAGTGTAAATTGTGCATTTAAGGTGGCGCTCCGTGTTCAGCGGGAGGCTTGGATGACAAGTGGGGAGAAATCCTTCACTAAAACGGGCCGCATGCGAAGAGCAACTTATGGTCAAGTCTGCCAGTGGGTCCTGACAGCGTGGAGCATTGTCAAAAAATCCACTATCATCAACGGGTTTCGAAAGGCTGGACTGCTGCGTGTTGAAGAGGGCTCAGCGGGGGATTTGCCTCCGGATGAAAGTGACGAGAGCGACAATGAAAACGATCCAATATCGGATGAAGCAATTCTGAGGCTATTCAACTCCGACACTGAAGGAGATGGTTTCAGTGCACAGGAGGAGGAAGATAGTGACCAATGTCTTTCTTGGTAGGCTACTGTTTACTGCAATTTATTTATTTTTTGTTACAAGCCGTGTTTCGTTAAAGCCTATTTATTTTTGTTACAAGCCGTGTTTCGTTAAAGCCTATTTATTTTTGTTACAAGCCGTGTTTCGTTAAAGCCTGTGTAAAGTTCATTTGTTTCAATGTACCGGTAGGCACCTGCGGCTTATAGACATGTGCGGCTTATTTACGTTCAAAATAATATTATTTTTTTAATTCAGTGGGTGCGGCTTATATTCATTTGCGCTTAATAGTCCGGAAATTACGGTATATACATATGAGATGAGTAATGTAGGGTATGTAAATATTATATAAAATGGCATGTTTAATTCATTAACAGTGAATAATCAGAGGTCTCTATAGCATAATGTCTAATGGACCGACTTGGAAAAATACAGCTCCTGCACTACTTCCATCCCAAGTCAAGCACTGTATAATACTGGAAACTTTCTAAGGATTTTCAGGGATTTTATGTAATCTATTACAAGACATCTAGTGGTCCTTTTGGGTACTTCAGATTATCACAGGTGTCTGTAACAGTCTCTGGCCCTCTGTGGCTGCTTTTTCACAGGCATCCCAATTCTGGGATTCTTTTTTCTACCAATCACATCAAATCTTTTCACATCAGATATTTTTCAGAGTTGATCTGATTGTTCAAAAGATCAATTAATAGCCTCCCGAGTGGTGTAGTAGTCTAAGGCACTACATCGCAGTGCTAGCTGTGCCACTAGAGATTCTGGGTTTGCGACCGGGAGATCCATCGGGCGGCGCACAATTGGCCCAACGTCGTCTGGGTTAGGGGAGGGTTTGGCCGGCAGGGATGTACTTGTCTCATCGCGCACTAGCGACTCCTGTGGCAGGCCGGGCGCAGTGCACGCTGACACGGTCAACAGATGTACGGTGTTTCCTCCAACACATTGGTGCGGCTGGCTTCCAGGTTAAGTGGGTATTGTGTCAATTGTGTCATTGTGTGGCTTGGTTGAGTTTGGTTGGGTTGTGTTAATACTAATTAATACTATATGTATTCTCTTTTTTATATATACATTTTTCAAGTATAAATTACGAAAATTACGATAGATTGCAATAGATTTTCTGTTAATTACCAAAATGACTGAAGATTCCAATAACTTTGGGAAATGACCATTAGCTTTGCAGCCCTACACAGCATAGACTATATTTTGAACAGCACAAATTCAATTAATCCAACACATCAAGAAAAGCCTGATTCAACCCTGTAGAAGATAAACAGACGTTAATCCATTCCTCTAACAGTGCCGATGGACGTTTTGAGGGCTCTGTCACCAAGGCTGTTGTCAAGTATGATGGCACCATCACCTGGACACAGCCCGCTAACTACAAGTCAGCCTGCATCATCGATGTCACCTTCTTCCCCTTTGACCTGCAGAACTGCTCCATGAAGTTTGGCTCCTGGACCTATGATGGCTCACAGGTTGTAGCCTACACAGCATTGTGAAACAGTCTACAGTATATTAATGACCACACAGTCTTTAATTGATGTCAGAAATGTGTTAATCTCTTGTTTATACTTTGGGGAGTTAAAGGGAAGATACGTCTGTTGATGTTTAATCTTTTCTAATCTTTTATTCATTCAATAGGTTGACATCCTCCTGGAGGACTTCCATGTGGATAAGAGAGACTACTTTGACAGTGGTGAATGGGATATAGTGAAAGCGACAGGCAGCCGTGGTCTGAGGATGGACGGATCTTGCCACTTCCCCTTCATCACCTACTCCTTCATCATCCGTAGACTGCCACTCTTCTACACCCTCTTCCTTATTATCCCCTGTATTGGCCTTTCCTTCCTCACCATCCTGGTCTTCTACCTGCCCTCCAACGGCGGGGAGAAGATCTCCCTGTGCACCTCTGTGCTGGTGTCCCTCACCGTCTTCCTTCTCGTGATCGAGGAGATCATTCCGTCCTCCTCCAAGGTCATCCCTCTGATCGGGGAGTACCTGGTGTTCACCATGATCTTTGTCACGCTCTCCATTGTCATCACCGTCTTCGCCATCAACATCCACCACCGCTCCTCGCCCATGCACCAAGGCATGGCGCCCTGGGTGCGCCGTATCTTCCTGCACAGGCTGCCTAAGCTGCTGTGCATGCGCAGCCACGTGGACCGCTATGCTACCCCCGGTGGGGCCAGGGCAGGACTGTCAGGGAGAGAGCGTGCAGGACTGGCAGGGAGAGAGAGGGCAGGACTGGCAGGAAGAGAGGGGGCAGTAGGGGGCATTATGAAGTCCACCCCTCATCTCTCCCCTACGAATAACCTGCAGGCTGCTTTGGACTCTATCCGTTACATCACCATGCATGTGGTCAAGGAGAACGAGGTCAGAGAGGTAAGATCCCGTAGAGTTACAGATAATCAGTCTGCCCCTGCAGTATCAATGACACAGTTGGCATGGGATAATATTGTGTTTTTTTGTTATGATACAAAATCAATCCTACAGTACTGAATTTAGGTTTTTGAAGTCTTACTGTAATTCTCTCTCTATATTAATCTACTCCATACTGTATATTTGTCTCCATCCTCTGATTGTCACATGCAACTGCACCTCTGAGTGCAAAGCCCTCCCAGCCTGTGTCAACGAGGTCATGTGTTGGAGTCTGAAGGGCATGTTTGGTCTCTCTCTCTCTCTCCAGGTGGTGCAGGATTGGAAGTTTGTGGCTCAGGTTCTGGATCGTGTGTTCCTGTGGACCTTCCTCCTGGTCTCAGTACTGGGCTCTGCTCTGCTCTTCATCCCTGTCATCTACAAATGGGCAAAGATCATTGTCCCAAACCATGCAGGTGGCAGCGGATAAGACTAAACTGAGTCTAAGTGCACTGAGCACAACAAATTCAGAGACACTACAGTCAGTGCAGAGACACTTACATGTGGGTGTGGGAGAGCAGTTATAATTGCAATGGATTCTAGTTCCATCATGAGTTTTGATTTGTGTATATGAATGAGGGATTATTGTCTCTATGTTGCTGTATCTGTTTATAGATTAAGTTAACATACAATTGTTTTATATTCTGGAAGGAGAATACCTCCCTATAGACATATCTCACAAAGTAAAGTATAACAACGAATACAATAATCCAGGTTATGTAAGGACCGACGCTGGAGAAGAGAAGCAGGTACGGGGAGTCGAACATTTAATATGGAACAGACATCAAACAGGACAGCATCAGAACCGGGTATGCAAAGACAAACAAACATTAATCCTGAAGCAGAGAACAGAGCTTGGGAACAAACAGATATAGGGGAGGTAATAACACAGGTGATTGAGTCCAGGTGAGTCCAATAATTGCTGAAGCGTGTGATGAGGGAAGGCAGATGTGCGCAATGATGGTGGCAGGAGTGTGTAATGCTGGGAAGCCTGGCGCCTTCGAGCGGGTGCAGGTGTGACAAGTTATTGTTTTTCTTGCCTCTGAAAAACAGGCTTCTCACAGTTAACGAGACAGGATTATGGAAGGCTGGCCACATGAGACTAGCTAATAATTAACAGGGGTGAATAAATAACTTTTATAAATAAGTGTACAGTAAATAAGTGTACAGTACCCTTTACCATTACCCTTGTATATGACCCCTTTACCTTTTATATTTAAGTCGACATTCCTTTTATACACATTACCCTTTTATATTACCCTTTTATATTACATTTTTAAATATATTACCTTTTTATATACACTACCCTTTTATATTACCCTTACATTGCTCTTTTATAATTTATTCAAATAATGGCCAAAACGTAGTTAACTGGGCCCTAGGTTGGTAAAATACAAAATAAAATACAATTTTTTTTGACAGTGGCTACATTCTCAGAAAAGCAATATTACATAACAAGATCAAGCAAGAGTTTAATTATAATCCTCTTGAATAAGCTTCACTAAAGAATTCAGCTGTGAATGCTCTTGTATGAGCAAAAACTACAACTGTTTGGCTTGTGGGATACAGTTAATTTAGCAGACAAATCATTGTTACAGTGAATTCATTTTCCTACTTTCCAGCTTCTAAGACCATCTCTTTGCATTAGAGAGGTGTCTTGAGATGAGCTTTTAAGTCTGTGAGTCTATTAGAAGCTGGGAGACTTAGTTGGGGACTTAAAAACTTCTTCAGGATTGGTGGGTCCCCTGCGGGACGGTTGAGCTAACGTAGGCTAATGTGATTAGCATGAGGTTGTAAGGAACAAGAACATTTCCCAGGACATAGACATATCTGATATTGGCAGAAAGCTTACATTCTTGTTACTCTAACTGCACTTTCCAATTTACAGTAGCTATTACAGTGAAATAATACCATACTATTGTTTGAGGAGAGTGGACAGTTTTGAACATGAAAAGTTATTAATAAACAAATTAGGCACATTTGGGCAGTTTTGATACAACACTTTGAACAGAAATGCAATGGTTCAACAGATCAGTCTGAAACTTTGCACATACACTGCTGCCATCTAGTGGCCACAATCTAAATTACACCTGAGCTGGAATAATACATTATGGCCTTTCTCTTGCATTTCAAAGATGATAGTACAAAACAATACAAAAAACGGTTGTTTTTTTCTTTGTATTATCTTTTACCAGATGTGTTATAATGTGTTATATTCTCCTACATTCCTTTCACATTTCCACAAAATTCAAAGTGTTTCCTTTCAAATGGTACCAAAAAATGCATATCCTTGCTTCAGAGCCTGAGCTACATACAGGCAGTTAGATTTGGATATGTCATTTTAGGCGAAAATGGAAAAAAAGGGTCCGATCCTCTTAAGTCGGTCAGAGTCCACCTGATGCAACAACAAGAGTTGTTGTTTTGCATTCTGTTCAACCTGCCGTCTGATTTCTCCTATCATTCAGATGAAAGATGGCAAGCTACAATGGAAGCATAAGCTCATACCTTCTCATATCTTTACTGGTTGCTTCTTGGAGAATCTACGATGGTGGGAAAATTCTGGTATTTCCCTTAGAAGGTAGCCACTGGGTGAACATGGACATTCTGATCAAGGCTCTTCACTCTCAGGGACACACCATCACAGTAGTACGGACAACTCAAAGTTGGTATATTAAAGAAGAGTCTCTACATTACAGTTCTATTACAATACCTGTCATTGATGGTGTGGAATTTGAGGAATTTGTAAAGCCAATCGTAAAGAAAGTAATTGATATAGAAAGAGGAACGAGCTCTGTATTAAACTTTATACATTTGCAAATTGAGATGTTCTCTGCAATGTCTAAGGTTCATGGACTGGAATGTGACATGGCAACTGCTGTATTGGAAGACAAGGATTTAATGAAGACCCTGGAGGAGAACCAGTATGACCTGGTGCTTACTGACCCAGCATGGGGGACCGGTATTTTGGTGGCTCACTATCTTCAGCTACCTCTAGTCTACAATGTACGGTGGATAACCAGTGGAGAGGGACATTTAGCAATTGCGCCATCCCCCATGTCTTATATTCCAATGACTGGATCAGGGCTCTCACACAAAATGACCTTCACAGAGAGAGTAAAGAATATACTTTTCTATTTGCTTTGGGAAGTTCAGTACAGACTTGTAATCCGGCCACATTACCAGGCTGTTTGTGATGAGTTTTTCCAACCAGGTGTGGACTTCTATGAGTTATTACAGGGGGCTGATTTATGGCTCATGAGAGTTGACTTCGTGTTTGAGTTCCCTCGTCCCACCATGCCTAATGTTATCTATATGGCAGGGTTCCAATGTAAACCTGCCAAGCCTCTTCCCCAAGAACTAGAGGAGTTTGTTCAGAGTTCTGGGGAGCATGGAGTCATTATCATGTCTTTGGGGACTTTTGTGTCTGAGTTTCCAAATGATATAGCTGGTGTGATAGCTGCTGCTTTTGCCCAGCTGCCTCAGAAGGTAATCTGGAGACACAAAGGAGAAAGGCCAGCTACTCTGGGCAACAATACCTTACTAGTTGAATGGATGCCGCAAAATGATCTGTTAGGACATCCAAGGACAAGGCTGTTTGTAGCTCATGGAGGAACAAATGGGGTTCAAGAGGCTATTTACCATGGAATTCCTGTTGTGGGTCTACCTCTGTTTTTTGATCAATATGACAACCTGCTTCGTCTGAAAGAGAGAGGAGGAGCGAAGCTTTTATCCATGGCAACAGTAGACAAGAACAGTAACTTCCTGGAGGCCTTGCAGGAAGTTCTGGATGAGCCGTCCTACAGGATGAAAATGCAGAGACTCTCCAGGCTACACAGGGACGTGCCAATGGAGCCCCTGGACACTGCCCTCTTCTGGATTGAGTTTGTCATGAGACACAAAGGTGCTGCTCACCTGCGTACAGAGTCCTACAGAATGCCTTGGTACTCCTACCACTCTGTAGATGTTGTCCTGATATTGTTGGCTGTTGTGTCAGTGCTTATTCTTCTTCTTGTTGCAATAGTCAGATATTTAAGCATTAGAAGTTGCTTGAAAAGAAAGATTAAAAGTGAATGAACAGATCCAATTCTCCACATTCTGGTGCACACAAATAATAGGATACGTATGAATTAAAGCTGTAATATGTAGCTTTTAGGGTGAACCAACAAAATTCACATAGATATGTGTGTTATAGATCTGTCGTTCTCATTGAAAGCAAGTCTAAGATGCCCTAGATATATTCTATGTGTGCTATTTCTATGATTCCCATGTTTAAGTTTAGTTTTTGCGTATTTTGCTTTTGGTTTTGTACACTAGCTTCAAACAGCTGAAAATGCAATATTATTGGTTAAGGAAATATATATTTCACAATGCTTTAGATGGTACAATGATTATTTACACTAAACGTGCTTGATTTGTCACATAAACTGAAATTAGGCGAACTATTACAATTTTATCAACCAGGAAATGGCAGAGCGATTTCTGCATAGTGCATCTTTGAATCATGAAAATGTATAATGTTGAATTGATGCCAACATAATGAAATGTTAATGTGTAATTTAGTGTGGAATATATTTGTTCATCAAGTATTTCCAGTTGGTTGTGCATTTTGTGATTCAATGCCACACTGCAAACATTTACGGTAAGTGTTAAATTCACAGTGTTAAAGTTTTTTTTTTGTTACTCTGTGTAGTGTAACAAAAATTAAATACAATCCTGCCCATCATTATCACATTTCCCACCATGATCTATTGCAGGTTGATGTTTAGAATTGTTTGTTTCAATATCTGTGCTTTTGCATGTACATTGATTGATTTATTGATTTCATGCCACAGAAAGATACATACTTTGCCAACCAGCATAATGTGATTTGCAGGCCTGATGTGGCTTGAAAGCCAAGAATTTCAGACCGCTGTGTTAGGGAGAAACTAGGCCATAACATATATGTAATGTATTGTCATAAAGGGTTTAATCTTAATTTAATGATAACAATTAGGCACTCACTTCGTGAAGGCTACAGGACTGGAAGTGAATGAACGAATGCAACAACCTCTGTCTCTAACAAACACAGTCATGTGTGGTAACTCGATCATTCCCTCAAAAGGCACACTGGTAAATATACAAATAAGGCTTTACACCCTACAGTGTTTAAATATAATAAACTGCGAGAGTAAAAACTTTCAAAACTGTTATTTTAACACCAGTTAAGTTGGACTCATATATATTATGATATAGTACAATGTACAATCTCCGAGTTCAATGTACACTGGTGATTTTGCTGTGTACAGCTGAAATTGACAACCTCATATCCTTAAATAATAACAATGTATGCCATTTAGCAGATTATTTTATCCAAAGTCACTTACAGTCATGCGTGCATACATTTTTTGTATATATTGGTGGCCCCAGCTCTCACACAACAATATTGTATATGGCAAACATTTACAAATTGGTGAAAGTCCACATACATAAAAACATTGTGCTCACACAGATTAACTCATTGAACTCTCCCTCTCATCATGGGATTCTATGTTAATGATTTCATCTGTCAAATAATTGAAATGGGTAGGTCTGTTTATGTGTTTAAACAGAAACAATGTAAATGTTAACAAGCCCACTAAAGTACACTGAGTGTACAAAACATTAGGAGCACCTTCCTAATATTGAGTTGCCATTTTGCCTCAGAATAGCCTCAATTTGTAAGGGGATGGACTCTACAAGGTGTCGAAAGCATTCCACAGTTGACTCCAATGCAGTTGTGTCAAGTTGGCTGGACATACTTTGGATGGTGGACCATTCTTGAAACAGTTGAACGTGAAAATCAAACCGGTGCACCCGAATCCTACTACCATACCCCGTTCAAAGGCACTTAAATCTTTTGTCTTGCCCATTCACCCTATGAATGGCATACATACACAATCCATGTCTCAATTCTCTCAAGGCTTCAAAGTCCTTATTTAACCTGTCTCTTCCCCTACATCTACTCTGATTGAAGTGGATTTAACAAATTACATCAATAAGGGATCATAGCTTTCACCTCAATTCACCTGGTCAGTCGATATCAAGGAAATAGCAGCTGTTTCTAATGTTTTGTACACTTAAGTGGGCTCCTGAGTGGCGCAGCGGTCTAAGGCACTGCATCTCAGTGCAAGAGGTATCTCTACAGTCCCTGATTCAAATCCAGGCTGTATCACATCCGGCTGTGATTGGGAGTCCCATAGGGCGGTGCATAATTGTCCCAGCGTTGCCAGGGTAGGCCGTCATTGTAAATAAGAATTTGTTCTTAACTGACTTGCCTAGTTAAAAAAAATAAGAAGTGTATATTCTTAATGATATCCTATCCCTGGAGGAGAGCCAGTTAGACCTGGTGCTTACTGACCCAGCATGGGGGAGCATGTATTTTGGTGGCTCATGATCTTCAGCTACCTCTAGTCTACAATGTACGGTGGCTAAACAGTGGAGATGGACATTTGGCCATTGCGCCATCCTCCATGTCTTATATTCCAATGACTGGATCATGGCTCTCACACAAAATTACTTTCACAGATAGAATAAAGATTTAGTAAAGAATATGCTTTTCTATTTTCTTTGGGAAGCTCAGGGCAGATTTTTAATTCAGCCACATTACCAAAATGTTTGTAATGGGTTTGTCCAACCAGGTGTGGACTTCAATGAGTTATTACAGGGGGCTGGTCTTTGACTCATGAGAGTTGACTTTGTGTTTGAGTTCCCTCGCCCCAACATGCCTAATTGTATCTATAGAGGGTTCCAATTTATGGTAGGGTTCCAATTCTCCCTGTCGTGTGGGGTAGAAAAGCATGAGGTAGTTCTATATAGGCAATTCTGAGAGGGTTTCATTGACATGTTTGGACCAGAAAATCTTGTTGTTTGACTTTGTGAAATGTGTCTGCAATGTTAAACAAAATGTAATATCATACATCCATATTATATTATACATCCATAGTAATATTATACATCCATATTATATTATACATCCATATTATACTATACATCCATATTATATTATACATCCATATTATACTATACATCCATAGTAATATTATACATCCATATTATATTATACATCCATATTATACTATACATCCATATCATATTATACATCCATATTATACTATACATCCAGAGTAATATTATACATCCATATTATAATCATATTCACTCAATCAGTTTTGAGTAACCATCACTGTGACTTTAACAAATCGAAAGGTTCAAATAAAAGCAGTACTTTGATATTTACTTAAAACTTATAAACCAACATGCCACACAAAAGCCAAAGTAAGCTATACATTTGACATGTAAGTAACATTTCACTACAACTTACCTCCAGACTGAATAAGGTAATAATAATTATGTTAAGTTAATGTTCATAGGCAAGGATGTAATGTATTGTGAGATATTGTTTACATACTGTATCAAATGTGAATCTAAAATGTTTACCTTTATTTAACTAGGCAAGTCTTAACAATGACGGCCAAGGATTACCTGCCTTGTTCAGGGGCAGAACGACAGATTTTTACGTTGTCAGCTCAGGGATTTGATTTTGTAACCTTCCTGATACTAGTCCAACGCTCCAAACATTAAGCTAACAGCCTAGTGGTTAGAGAAGAATTAAGTTTAATCTTCATTGTCTCAAACTCTCAAAACCCTATAGAGAATGAATTATGCACTATTGAGAACAGCTTTTTTGGTCTTTCATGATTTATATCACATCAATTGGTTGCATACGCATATTTAGCAGATATGATCGCGGGTGTAGCGAAATGCTTGTACATAAATGAGAATATATAGTCAGCTAACTGACTATATGTCAAAATCCGTTCAACGTGTGATACAAACTGAATATGATTTCCTATCTCTGTTTGTTTTATACTTCAGATAAATTATAACATACATTGGAAGCATGACTTGTGCCTATTGATAATTCTGTTGATTATGTGTGGTTCAGTTTGCCATGGTGGGAAGTTGCTGGTCTTTCCGGGGGAGGGAAGTCACTGGGTAAACATGGACATTCTGATCAAGGCTCTTCACTCTCAGGGACACATCATCACAGTGGTACGAATGACAAAAAGTTGGTACATCAAACAAGAGTCGTCCTACTACAGTTCTATAACAATACCTGTCCCTGATGCTATTGATGAGGAATTTGTAAAGCCAATCATAAAGAAAGTAATTGATATAGAGAGAGGAACAATCTCTGTATTAAACGTTTTACATTTGCCAATGGTGCATTCAATCTGGTACATTAAAACAAAAAGCAGATTTACCTAGCTTTGGAGACCCTAGGAACCTCAACAGTTAACCAATCCTGTGAACGGGTTAGGCAACTCAGGTGTCTATACTTCAACAGCAAAGTTAGATGGGAAGTTTATGAAGTAGGGCCTTGTAAACATCAAGGGAGTAATGTAGAGATCTACGGGTCTTTAGCAACGTTCAGCCAACCTTGTGATACAGGATACAGTGATGAATATCAAAACAGTCACCTGTAACAAAACCAAGTGCATTATGGTAGATGGCATCCAAAGGGTGAAGAGAAGTAGCAGCTGCACTTTGATAAATAATACCACCATAATCAAGATCAGATCAAAAGGTTGACTGAATAATCTGCTTCTTACTGCTTAGAGAAAGACACCATCTGTTTCTGTAGAAAAAGACAACTTTTAATCTTAGCTTCTTAACCAGCTCATCTACTTGTTCTTTTAATGTCAAATCCATACATATCCAAATGCCTAAGTATTTATATCCGGGAACACATTCGATTGGAGAATGAGTGAACATGTAGTTTATATGTAACATTCTTATGAGAGTTTAAAAACAACATGTAGGTTAAAGTCCACAAACACAGAAACATTGATTCACTCAGATGAGTTTATTGAACTCTCACTCTCATTAAGAGATTTTCTGTTCAGGGTTACAAGGTCTGTCAAATAATTGAGTCTACAGTGTATGGTGGGTAACAGTGGAGAGGGACATTTAACTTTTGCGCCATCATCAATGTCGTACAATTCAATAACTTTATCAGGGCACTCAAACAAAATGACCTTCACAGAGAGAGTAAAGAATATGCTTTTCTATTTGCTGTTTACTGTTTAGGACAGGTTGACTCTCCAGCCACATTACCAGGCTGTTTGTGATGAGTTGTTCCAACCAGGTTTGGACTTCTATGCGTTATTACAGGGGGCTGATCTATGGCTCATGAGAGATGACTTTGTGTTTAAGCTCCCTCCCACCATGCATAATGTTATCTATATGGCAAGGTTCCAATTTATACAATTCTCCCTATCTTGTGGGGTAGAATTAAACATGAGTTAGATCTATATTTGCAATCAGTGATGCAGTTTAAGATTAGGGAGCTACATTTCTTTGTTGACGTGCATGGCTTTATTTCTATTACAGCATATTGGATGACTTACTCACATTCTATTGACCCAGTTCAACGTAACATACTTTATGCAAGATCATACCCTTTTAAGACATGCTGATCTCCACTGTTATTGGCAATGGTGAGAGGTTAGCATGTCTTGAGGTATGATCTTTGTCCCTGTGTAACTTTCTTACTCATCATTATTCACGATTCATTCAGGATAATTTTAGTCATCCTAGGCAGACGGGTTGATTTCCACATTAACAATGTTCCAGTGATGTTGCACTAGTTCTGGGATTTCCCAGGCTGCAACCTGGTCTCAGAGCATTTTGTATTATTCTGTACATAAACCGAGACAGTCCATTTAGTATGATATGTTAGGTTTTGTATGGCATGCATTCATTTGTGGATGTCCATCATCTATTTCGGATGATATGTTACGAATTTGTCCAATATTTTATACGTTTGCAAGCGTATGACATGTTACGAATTCCAATTTGTTGTATCTCCCATCTCCACAGAGGAACTCTAGAGCTCTGTCAGAGCGACCATCGGGTTCTTGGTCACCTCCATGACCAAGGCCCTTCTTCCCCGATTGCTCAGTTTGGCCGGGCGGCCAGCTCTAGGAAGTGTCTTGGTGATTCTAAACTTCATCCATTTAAGAATGATGGAGGCCACTGTGTTCTTGGGAACCTTCAATGCTGTAATAAATGTGTGGTATCCTTCCCCAGATCTGTGCCGTGACACAATCCTGTCTCGGAGCTTTACAGACAATTCCTTCGACCTCATGACTTGGTTTTTGCTCTGACATGCATTGTCAACTGTGGGACCTTATGTAGACAGGTGTGTGTCTTCCAAATCATGTCCAATCAATTGAATTTACCACAGGTGGACTCAAAGTTGTAGAAACGTCTCAAGGATGATTCATGGAAATAGGATGCACCTGAGCTCAATTTTGAGTCTCACAGCAAAGGGTATGAATACTTATGTGAATAAGTTATTTTATGTTTTTTATTGTTAATAAGTTAGCAAACATTTCAAAAAACCTGTTTTCACTTTGTCAGTATGGGGTATTTTGTGTAGCTTGTTGAGGATTTATTTTATTTAATCCATTGTCACGGTTGTCGTATGATGAAGGAGCGGACCAAAGCGCAGCGTGTGTATCGTTCCACATTTTCTTTTTTAAACTGTGAAACTATGCAATACATACAATATAACCTAAAGAACAAAAACAACAAACCGTTACGAAGAGGTGAAACATACACTAACTCAAAAACAATCTCCCACAACCCAGGTGGGAGAAACAACTATTTAAGTATGATCTCCAATTAGAAACAATGATGACCAGCTGCCTCTAATTGGAGATCATCCCAAAAAAGCCCAACATAGAAATACAAAAACTAGAACATAACAACATAGAAAATATAAACTAGATTTTTTAAAAACCTGTCACGCCCTGACCTACTCTACCATAGAAAATAACAGCTTTCTATGGTCAGGACGTGACATCCATTTTAGAATATGGCTGTAAAGCAGGGGTGGGCAACTCCAGTCCTCGAGGGCCTGATTGGTGTCACACTTTTTCTCCATTCCTAGCAAACACAGCTGATTAATCAAATTGCATTCTAAACTGAAGATCATGATTAGTTGATTATTGGAGTCAGGTGTGTTGGCTGGAGCTGGGGCAAAACTGTGACACCAATGAGGCCCTCGAGGACTGGAATTGCCCGCCCCTGATGTAAAGTAACAAAATTTGGAAAAAGTCAAGGGGTGTGAATACTTTCCGAAGTCACTGTATACAGAGCCTTGTAAAAGTATTCATACTGTCATGTCCTGACCAGTAAAAGGGGTTAATTGTCATTGTAGTTTGGTCAGGGCGTGGCAGCGGGTGTTTGTTTTGTGTGTTTTGGGGTTTTTGATTTATGTTCTATATTTTCTATTTCTATGTTTATTCTAGTTGTCTAATTCTATGTTGTGTTTTTCAATGACCTCCAATTAGAGTCAGCTGGTTGTCATTGTCTCTAATTGGAGGCCATTTTTAAGTGTGTTCGTTTTCACTTGTGTGTGTGGGTGGTTGTTTCCTGTATAGTCTGTGCATCTTACGGGACTGTTTCCGTCGTTTGTTTTGTTTAAGTGTTCCTTCTCTTTAATAAAGTAAAGAAGATGATCAATATACCCGCTGCATTTTGGTCCACTCCTTACGACGCCTGTTACAGAACCACCCACCAAAGAAGGACCAAGCAGCGGAGGAAGGAGCAGCAGGAGAGCTACTTGGAGTCGTGGACATGGGAGGAAATATTGGATGGAAAGGGACCCTGGAGGCAGGCTGGGGAGTACCGGCGACCGAGGGAGGAACTGGAGGCAGCTAAGGCAGAATGACAGAGGCATTATATCCATCATTTCAGGAGGTGAGGACGCAGCCCCCCCCAAGAAAATTGGGGGGGTACACGGGTAATTTGGCTGGGCCAAGGGTTAGCCCTGAGCCATCTCCCCGTGCTTATTATGGGAAGCGTTTGACGTGGAGAGCACCGTGCTATGAGGTAGTGCTCAAAGTCTCGCCCATCCGCACGCACAGTCCGGTGCGGTCGAAACCAGCCCCCCGCAAGTGCCGTGCTAGAGTGGGCATCCAGCCAGGGAGAGGTGCGCCGGCGCAGCACATCTGGCCACCAGTGCGTCTCCTAGGCCCAGGCAACCCTACGCCTGCTCTACGCACAGCCATCATTCCTCAGCACAGCCCAGTTCGCCCTGTGCCAGCACTTCGCACGTGCAGGGCTATAGTGACTACTCAGCCAGGATGGGTTGTGCAGGCTGTGCGCTCCAGACCTCCAGTGCGTTTTCAAGACCCAGTGTATCCTGTTCCTGCTCCTCGCACTAGCCCTGGGGTGCGTGTTACTGTTCTGGCGCCTCCAAAGCCAGCCCCACGCATCAGGCCTCTAGTGCACCTGCCCAGTCCAGTATGTGCTGTTCCTGCTCCTCGCACTAGCCCTGAGGTGCGTGTCAAGAGTCTGGCGCCTTCAAAACCAGCCCCACGCATCAGGCCTTCAGTGCACAGGCCCAGTCCAGAGCTTCAGGTGACAGTTCCCGGTCCAGAGCTTCCGGCGACAGTTCCCCGTCCAGAGATTCCGGCGACAGTTCCCCGTCCAGAGCGTCCGGCGACAGTTCCCCGTCCAGAGCTTCCGGCGACAGTTCCCCATCCAGTGCTTCCGGCGATGTCCTACAGTCCGGAACCGACAGAGACGGCCTACAGTCCGGAACCGGCAGAGACGGCCCACAGTCCGGAGCCTGCAGAGACGGCCCACGGTCCGGAGCCTGCAGAGACGGCCCACGATCCGGAGCCTGCAGAGACGGCCCACGGTCCGGAGCCTGCAGAGACGGCCCACGGTCCGGAGCCTGCAGAGACGGCCCACGGTCCGGAGCCTGAAGAGACGGCCCACGGTCCGGAGCCTGAAGAGACGGCCCACGGTCCGGAGCCTGCAGAGACGGCCCACGGTCCGGAGCCTGCAGAGACGGCCCACGGTCCGGAGCGTGCAGAGACGACCCACAGTCCGGAGCCTGCAGAGACGCTCCTCGGCCCAAGTTCTCCAGCGACGCACCTCGGCCCGAGTTCTCCAGCGACGCACCTCAGCCTGAGGTCTCCAGCGACGCACCTCAGCCCAGAGCCTTCAGCAGTGGTCTACAGCCCTGAGCCTTCAGCGGGGGTGGGCAGGTTAGAATGGGGACTAAGCCCGGAGCCAGAGCCACCTCCGTAGTTGGAGAATTGGGGGGGGGGTGCAGCACGGAAGCCGTCGTTGACGGTGGCCACCCTCCCTTCCCTCCCTTTAAGTTTGGGGTTATTTTTGTGCGGTTTTTGTGTTTGAGGTGCACCTTTTGGGGGGGGGGGGTATTGTCACATCCTGACCAGTAAAGGGGTTAATTGTCATTGTAGTTTGGTCAGGGTGTGGCAGGGGGTGTTTGTTTTGTGTGTTTCGGGGTTTTGATTTATGTTCTATATTTTCTATTTCTATGTTTATTCTAGTTTTCTAATTCTATGTTGTGTTTTTCAATGACCTCCAATTAGAGGCAGCTGGTTGTTGTTGTCTCTAATTGGAGGCCATTTTTAAGTGTGTTCATTTTCACTTGCGTTTGTGGGTGGTTGTTTCCTGTATAGTCTGTGCACCTTACGGGACTGTTTTCGTCGTTTGTTTTGTTTAAGTGTTTTTTCCTTCAATAAATAAGAAGATGATCAATATACCCGCTGCATTTTGGTCCACTCCTTACGATGCCTGTTACATACCACTTGGATTTCTTCCCATTTTATTGTGTTACAAAGTGGGATTGAAATGAACACTCTACACAAAATACTCTGTAACGTCACAGTGGAAGAAAAATTCTTAAACTTTTTCAAGATGAATAAAAATGTAATAACTAAAATATAGTCTTTGCATAAGTATTCAGCTCCCTGAGTTAATACATGTTAGAAACACCTTTGGCATCGATTACAGCTCTGAGTCTTCTTGGGTAAGTCTCTAAGACCGTTGCACACCTGGATTGTGCAATATTTGCCCACTATTATTTTCAAAATCCTTCAAGCTCTTACAAGATGTTGGGCATTTTCAAAACTTGCCATAGATTTTCAAGCAGATTTAAGCCAAAACTGTAACTTGGCCATTCAGGAACATTCACTGTCTGGCCTTGTGTTTTAGGTTATTGTCCTGCTGAAAGGTGACTTCCTTGCCCAGTCGCTGCTGTAAAGCAGACTGAAGCAGGTTTTCCTCTAAGATTTTGCGTGTGCTTAGCTCCATAACGTTTCATTGTATACTGAAAAACTCCCTATTTGCTGATGTCAAGTATGCCCATACTATGATGCAGCCACCACCATGTTTGAAAATAAGGAGGCAGTTACTGTGTTGCGTTGGATTTGCCCCAAACATTATGCTATGCATTTAGGCCAAAAGGTGTATTCCTTTGCTGTGTTTTTTTTTGCAGTATTACTTTAGTGCCTTACTGTATTATCCTACTTTTATTTACTACACCGCCCGCGACATCCCAGCCATCAGCTCTTAGCGTTGCTGCAGTACCCCCCCACCCCCCCACCCCATTCCCGCTTCTCCCGAAGTTCACTCCCACTGTCCTGGTAGCTATGGTGATGTGTGTGTTTATATGGGAATATCCAAATGTGAAACATTAATACAAATTAATCTGCCAATTAAATGATTGTATTTTTTTCATGTTTGTGTGTGAAGAAGACGATTAATGTCAGCTAGCTACTACTAGTGGATATAGTTTTAGCTAAAAGTAATCTATAGAGATTTGAAACAATTTGCTACCATGTCTAAGAAACACAAACTATCAGGAAGAAAATATTAAAAAACTATGAGAAAGGAGGCACAATCTCTAAACCAAAGAAATTCGCTGGTGAAATGTATCAGCGTGCAGCAATGTCCATCAGCCGGCGTGGAGAATGACACGCCTAGGAGGACAGGCCATTCATTCGCCGAGAACTACGAGCCCCCGTTCGATGATTCTAGCAGCGAAGAGGGCAAACCGGAGGAGTCCGAGCCATGCACTTCCACCGATGACGAAAGCTCTCTGGCTGGACAAGAACACCTGGTCGCACCAGGCCTAGCCACACCTCCAAACAATGCCGGCGAAGACCCTTCTATCTTGGACACAGACTCAGATTCGTCGCTCCCCGTCCCGGATGACAGTGGTGGTGCTGCTGCTAAATCCGACTCCCAGACCAAAAACATTAAAGATCCCGGTTAGTGGCCAAAATATAGGAATGGATCTTTACGGGATATATTAGTGCAGGCTGGGCCACATCAGGATAAGGAGGGGAATTTCCCAAGAGATGAGGGGCAACGAAAGTTTTCGGTGGCCCACTACAATAGAAGGATGGCGAACGGGGAGAGAGTGGAGAGACCAAGGCGTATATATTCCAAGCAAAACGATGCAGCCTTCTGTTTTTGCTGTAAACTTTTCTCACACGAGTGCACATCTGCTCTGGTCAGGGATGGAAGCAGGGACTGGAACAATCTGTGCCACCTACTCAACTCGTATGAGAAGTCGCATGACCACCTAGATAGTTTCCAGAGGTGGAAGGTTCTGGAGATCAGGCTGGTGTCCAAGCAAACTCAGATGATTTGATTCCAGGACCATGGACAGCTTCGGAGAGAAAACATCGCTGACTGCAATGCAGCACCACAGCAGAGGAAAGAGGCCACTCTAGCTGGATAAATAAATGTTTGAAACAGATGATGGACAATCAAATTCAATATGTAACTAAACGAAATCCGTTAAGGCTGGGTCATTGACATAAAGCTTTTTTTACCCTGCTCCAGCGAAACGAGGCCCGCCATGCATTTATGACAGCAGTTGTTTCCAAAGGTCAAATGATTTTACTCTGTTTTACAGTTCTACAGAAATATTGAAATACATGTCAAATACGGTATATAAAAGTGTTATTTTTATTGTTGTAATTGTAACAATTATGGGGTTGTGCCATGTGTGATAACAGGTGGGATATTATTAATAAGAAACTCGTTTTCCTACTATAGGTAGTAGGTTGCATAGTGATAGCAACATTGTAACTCTCCGATGCAGGGGTTAAATATAATTGGAGCTTATTTCTTCATCTTCCAATAAATAAGCGGTAATCCTACCTGTTTCACAGACACAATTATCAAATCCATAGATGTCGGTATAGCTAAATACTAAAATACGGTCGCATGCACCGATTAAAAACCCCCATGTCTTGGAAAGGCTTGGTGTGTTTGACTAAAACCAGGGCTCGAATTGAGTGAGGGTATCACATACCCTTTGTTAATGAAAATGATATCTATTGTTTGCTTTATATTTTGAAATAAATACATAAAACGTATACAGATTATATCAAGCCTTCTATAACAATGCTTAACCCGGTGATGCCTTATGGTAGAATGAAGCTCCAAAGACGTGACTCCGATGCATTTCGGGATATGTTGAGTCCTCTCTATAACAATCTGAAGCTAAACTGCAGCCTATAATATTCATGGAGATAAAAAAAATAGACTTTACTATTCTGTCTTTATTAATTGAGCAATTCTCTTTCTGAAAGGAGGAGATGTTTGTTAAAACCCAGGCAGCTTTTAGGGAAGCACTTATGTTGTTGGGTTATACTGTACAGTGCCTTGCAAAAGTATTCATCCCCCTTGGCATTTGTCCTATTTTGTTGCATTACAATCTGTAATTTAAATGTATTTATATTTGGATTTAATGTAATGGACATACACAAAATAGTTTAAATTGGTGAAGTGAAATGGAAAAAATAACTTGTATCAAACATTTCTAATAAATAAATATGGAAAAGTGGTGCTTGAATATGTATTCACACCGTTTGCTATGAAGCCCCTAAACCAGATCTGGTGCAACCAATTTTCTTCAGAAGTCACATAATTAGTTAAATAAAGTCCACCTGTGTGCAATCTAAGTGTCACATGATCTGTCACATTATCTCAGTATATATGCACCTGTTCTGAAAGGCCCCAGAGTCTGCAACACCACTAAGCAAGGGGCACCACCAAGCAAGCGGCACCATGAAGACCAAGGAGCTCTCCAAACAGGTCAGGGACAAAGTTGTGGAGAAGTACAGATCAGGTTTGGGTTATAAAAAAAGATCAGAAACTTTGAACATCCCACAGAGCACCATTAAATCCATTATAAAAAAATGGAATGAATATGGCACCACAACAAACCTGCCAAGAGAGGGCGGCCCACCAAAACTCACAGACCAGGCAAGGAGGACATTATTCAGAGAGGCAACAAAGAGACCAAAGATAACCCTGAAGGAGCCGCAAAGCTCCACAGCGGAGATTGGAGTATCTGTCCGTAGGACCACTTTAAGCCGTACACTCCACAGAGCTGGGCTTTACGGAAGAGTGGCCAGAAAAAAAGCCATTGCTTAAAGATAGAAATAAGCAAACAAGTTTGGTTTTCGCCAAAAGGCATATGGGAGACTCTCCAAACATATGGAAGTAGGTGCTCTGGTCAGATGAGACTAAAATTGAGCTTTTTGGCCATCAAGGAAAACGCTATTTCTGGCGGAAACCCAACACCTCTCATCACCCCAAGAACCGAATCCCCACAGTGAAGCAGCATCATGCTGTGGGGATGTTTTTCATTGGCAGGGACTGGGAATCTAGTCAGAATTGAAGGAATGATGGATGGTTCTAAATACAGGGAAATTCTTGAGGGAAACCTGTTTCAGTCTTCCAGAGAATTAAGACTGGGACAGAGGTTCACTTTCCAGCAGGACAATACCCCTTAGCATACTGCTAAAGCAACACTTCAATGGTTTAAAGGGAAACATTTAAATGTCTTGGAATGGCCTAGTCAAAGCCCCGACATTAACCCAATTGAGAATCTGTGGTATGACTTAAAGGTTGCTGTACACCAGCTGAACCCATCCAACTTGAAGAAGCTGGAGCAGTTTTGAATTGAAGAATGGGCAAAAATCCCAGTGGCTAGATGTGCCAAGCTTATAGAGACATACCTCAAGAGACTTGCAGCTGTAATTGCTGCAAAAGGAGGCTCTACAAAGTATTGACTTCGGGGGTTGAATAGTTTTGCAAGCTCAAGTTTTCTGTTTTTTTTGTCTTATTTCTTGTTTGTTTCAAAATAAAAAATATTTTGCATCTTCAAATGATACAACCTCCCCCAAAAATTCATTTTAATTCCAGGTTGTAAGGCAACAAAATAGTAAAAGTGTCAAGGGGGTGAATACATTCGCAAGCCATTGTATAACGGACGAGTAGCCAGCAGTTGAAGCTTACAGTTTTCTGCGTCAGTAGAGCCTCTGTCTGGGTAGGAAAGGTAACTTTTGAAAGTGCCATGCTTTAATTGATAAGGATGTCTAAGATGTAATTATTTTTGTCTCACCTAGTGTGGCAGAATGTCCAGGGCATTGGTGATTTTATCAATGTAATCAGATTGAAAACATTAGGCTATGTTATTGACATTGAACTGATTATATAGCCTACTAACCAGATGTGTTAAAATTGTATTTAATTTGTAGCATAGGCCTATTATTTGGGCTGCTATTATGTTCTGTTCCACCAACCTTTAGCTGATAAAAATAGGGGGGGGCTGCAGAACATCTAGGATATTAATTTAAATTTCTTTGTTCTTTGGATGAAAACCGGAACGTAAGCCTTCAATTAAAAAAGCTCTGCATGTATGGATTCTGTCGTGACGTTGTTTGTTCACACTCACGACAGATTGTTGATTCGGAGCTACAATAATACAATGTTAACATGTAGCCTAACATTAGGATGTGAAATAGGTTTCATCTCTGCAAAATCTACAGAATTTGACAATTTCCTAACGTTCAAGGGACATTTATATCGGTGAAAAAAATATTTCTCTCTCCGAATGAATGATTATACTGTATTATGTAATCAACATTTTGTTGTGAAAAGTTTTTTAAACATTAAAGTATGAATATTGTGGATAGTGTAGGGACTTATTTGTAGAGTAAAAAAAATTAAGCTTCACAATCAAGCCTGTTTTAATTCTTCTCATGTCGAAACATAATTTTATTAGATTTATTTGATCTTATTTTTGTATATTTCAGGTAAATTTGATGCAGGTTTATGTGAATCAGCTAGTGAAGATGAGTCTCCCTGGTATCTTCATTGTCACCATGTTGACCCTCTCAATTCCTGCTGTCCATGGTGGGAAAGTCCTGGTGTTTCCTCAAGACGGCAGCAACTGGGTCAACATGAAGGTCATCATTGAAGCGCTGCATTCAAGAGGTCACAGTGTGTCAGTAGTAAGGCCAT
This sequence comes from Salmo trutta, assembly GCF_901001165.1. NCBI lineage: Eukaryota > Metazoa > Chordata > Actinopteri > Salmoniformes > Salmonidae > Salmo > Salmo trutta. Next base: position 16,451,038 of record NC_042968.1, read on the forward strand.
CAGACAGCTGGTACATCAAGGAAACCTCCCCTCACTACAGTTCAATCACAATTGATATTCCAGGTGGAGCTGATGAGGAATTCTTTCGCTCATTTGTGTCCAGACTAATACAGATAAAGAGAGAGGGAAAGTCTGCTTGGACTAGTTTTAGTTTGGAAATGGAGTTGAAGGACGCGTTTTCAGGTTTTTTGAAATTCACCGCAAAGTGTGTGAGATGATAATCAAAATGTTAGAGAATAAACAGTTGATGCAGTCTATTAGAGAAACCAAGTATGACTTGGTTCTGACAGACCCAGCTAATGGGGGAGGCGTTGTGCTGGCGCACTATTTAAATGTGCCCCTTGTTTTCAATGTTAGATGGACTATACGTGGTGAGGGTCATTTTGCTATTGCTCCCTCTCCGCTATCTTATGTTCCATTTCCTGTTGCAGAGTTAACAGACAAGATGAGTTTTTTTGAGCGAGTCCTTAACATCGTTGTTTATGTAACCAGGCAGTATCTGTACAGACAGACAATGGGACCTCATTATTCAGCTTTGGTTGCTTTGGTCCTGAGGTCGACTACTTCTCATTGTTTCAAGCTGCTGATTTATGGCTCATGAGAGTTGACTTTGTGTTTGAGTTCCCTCGTCCCACCATGCCTAATGTTATCTATATGGGAGGGTTCCAATGTAGACCTGCCAAGTCGCTTCCCCCAAAATTGGAATAGTTTGTTCAGAGTTCTGGGGTGCATGGAGTCATTATCATGTCTTTGGGGACTTTAATTGGACAACTTCCACATGATATATCTGATGAGATAGCTGCTGCTTTTTCCCAACTGCCTCAGAAGGTAATCTGGAGGTACAAAGGAGATAGGCCAGCTACTCTGGGTAACAACACCTTACTAGTTGACTGGATGCCTCAGGATGATTTTTTAGGACACCCTATGACAAGGCTGTTTGTAGCTCACGGAGGAACAAATGGGATTTTCGAGGCTATCTACCACGGTGTTCCAATAGTAGGCCTTCCTCTGGTGTTCGACCAACCTGACAATCTTTCTAGAATGAAAGTGAAGGGTGTAGCAAAGGTTGTGGATTTAGCAACACTAGACAGAAACATATTCTCCCAGGCCTTACAGGAAGTTCTGAATGAGCCGTCCTACAGGAGGAACATGCAGAGACTCTCCAGGCTACACAGGGACGTGCCAATGGAGCCCCTGGACACTGCCCTCTTCTGGGTTGAGTTTGTCATGAGACACAAAGGTGCTGCTCACCTGCATACAGAGTCCTACAGAATGCCCTGGTTCTCCTACCACTCTGTAGATGTAATGGTGTTTTTACTGGCAGTTGTGTCATTTACTCTGCTGATTACTGTTGCCTTCATCAGGTGTTTATGCTTCAGGATGTGTAGTAGACACAAAATTAAACATAAATGAAATTATTTGAGAAGGCCATTGTGTATTGGCTTGAATAGAAAAATACCAATGACAAATACAGTACAGCCCGCTAGCTGTCTAGAGCATATCGGACTGTTAGCTAATAGGCCCTTCGGCCAATTTCTCGGGCCACTATACCTATTTTGCCAATTGGCCTGGGCCTTTTACTCAACGAAGCCCTGCTTATCCATCACGACTGGACTACCGCTGTTATCTATCCAGGTTTTTTTTCCCCCCAACAGGCCCCTCCGTCGCGACGTCCACTGAATGCCCATCTGCTAGTTTGCTAGCCGTGGCCCGCTAGCTGTCTAGAGCATATTGGACTGTTAGCTGAATAGATCCATCGGCCAATTTCTTGGGCCACTATACCTATTTTGCCAATTGGACTTGGACCCCTCTGCGACTCGGGCGATCCCTACTAATCCATCATGACTGGTCTATCAACGTCACCGCACGAGGAGGCTAAAACAGACTTTCCTCTGTCGCGACGTCCCTCTAAGGCCCTTCTGCTAGCTTGCTAGCCCCGGCCTGCTAGCTGTCTGAATCGCCATGTCTCCAGCCAGCCCAACCACTCACCGGACCCCTATGATCACTCGGCTATGCATGCCTCTCCCTAATATCAATATGCCTTGTTCATTACTGTCCTGGTTAGTGATTGTCTTATTTCACTGTAGAGCCTCTAGCCCTGCTCAATATGCCTTAACCAACCATTTAGTTCCACCTCCCACATATGCGGTGACATCACCTGGTTTCAATGTCTCTAGAGACAATATCTCTCCCATCATTACTCAATGCCTAGGTTTACCTCCAATGTACTCACATCCTACCATACCTTTGTCTGTACATTATGCCTTGAATCTATTCTATTGCGCCCAGAAACCTGCTCCTTTTACTCTCTGTTCCGAACGTACTAGACGACCAGTTCTTATAGCCTTTAGCTGTACCCTTATCCTACCCCTCCTCTGTTTCTCTGGTGATGTAGAGGTTAACCCAGGCCCTGCAGTGCCTAGCTCCACTCCTATTCCCCAGGTGCTCTCATTTGTTGACTTGTGTAACCGTAAAAGCCTTGGTTTCATGCACGTTAACATTAGAAGCCTCCTCCCTAAGTTTGTTTTATTCACTGCTTTAACATACTCTGCCAACCCGGATGTCCTAGCCGTGTCTGAATCCTGGCTTAGGAAGACCACCAAAACCCCTGAAATTTCCATCCCTAACTATAACATTTTCCGACAAGATATAACTGCCAAAGGGGGCGGGGTGTTGCAATCTACTGCAGAGCTCTGTCTTACTATCCAGGTCTGTACCCAAACAATTCAAGCTTCTACTTTTAAAAATCCACCTTTCCAGAAACAAGTCTCTCACCGTTGCCACTTGCTATAGACCACCCTCTGCCCCCAGCTGTGCCCTGGACACTGTATGTGAATTGATTGCCCCCCATCTATCTTCAGAGTTTGTGTTGCTAGGTGACCTAAACTGGGACATACTTAACACACCGGCCATCCTACAATCTAAGCTTGATGCCCTCAATCTCACACAAATTATCAATGAACCCACCAGGTACAACCCCAAATCCGTAAATGCAGGCACCCTTATAGATATCATCCTAACCAACTTGCCCTCCAAATACACCTCTGCTGTTTTCAACCAAGATCTCACTGCCTCATTGCCTGCATCCGTAATGAGTCTGCGGTCAAACGACCACCCCTCATCACTGTCAAACGCTCCCTAAAACACTTCAACAAGCAGGCCTTTCTAATCAACCTGGCCCGTGTATCCTGGAAGGATATTGACCTCATCCCGTCAGTAGAGGATTCCTGGTTATTCTTTAAAAGTGCCTTCCTCACCATCTTAAATAAGCATGCCCCATTCAAAAAATGTTGAACAAGGAACAGATATAGCTCCTGGTTCTCTCCAGACCTGACTGCCCTTGACCAGCACAAAAACATCCTGTGGCGTTCTGCATTAGCATCGAATAGTCCCCGTGATATGCAACTTTTCAGGGATGTTAGGAACCAATATACACAGGCAGTTAAGAAAGCTAAGGCTAGCTTTTTCAAACAGAACTTTGCATCCTGTAGCACAAACTCAAAAAAGTTCCGGGACACTGAGAATAAGAGTACCTCCTCCCAGCTGCCCACTGCACTGAGGCTAGGAAACACTGTCACCACCGATAAATACACTAGAATTGAGAATTCCAATAAGCATTTTTCTATGGCTGGCCATGCTTTCCACCTGGCTACCCCTACCCCAGTCAACAGCCCTGCACCCCCCACAGCAACTCGCCCAAGCCTCCACCATTTCTCCTTCACCCAAATCCAGATAGCTGATGTTCTGAAAGAGCTGCAAAATCTGGACCCCTACAAATCAGCCAGGCTAGACAATCTGGACCCTCTCTTTATAAAATGACCTGCCGAAAATGTTGCAACCCCTATTACTAGCCTGTTCAACCTCTCTTTCTTTCGTATCGTCTGAGATTCCCAAAGATTGGAAAGCTGCCGTGGTCATCCCCCTCTTCAAAGGGGGAGACACTCTAGAACCAAACTGCTACAGACCTATATCTATCCTACCCTGTCTTTCTAAGCTCTTCGAAAGCCAAGTTAACAAACAGATTACCGACCATTTCGAATCCCACCGTACCTTCTCCACTATGCAATCTGGTTTCAGAGCTGGTCATGGGTGCACCTCAGCCACGCTCAAGGTCCTAAAAGAATACATAACGCCATCGATAAGAGAAATTACTGTGCAGCCGTATTCATCGACCTGGCCAAGGCTTTCGACTCTGTCAATCACCACATTCCTATGGGCAGACTCAACAGCCTTCGTTTCTCAAAATATTGCCTCGCCTGGTTCACCAACTACTTCTCTGATAGAGTTCAGTGTGTCAAATCGGAGGGCATGTTGTCCGGACCTATGGCAGTTTATGGGGGTGCCACAGGGTTCAATTCTCAGGCCGACTCTTTTCTCTGTATACATCGATGTCGCTCTTGCTGCTGGTGATTCTCTGATCCACATCTACGCAGACGACACCATTCTGTATACCTCTGGCCCTTCTTTGTACACTGTGTTAACTAACCTCCAGACGAGCTTCAATGCCAACTCTCCTTCCGTGGCCTCCAACTGCACTTAAATGCAAGTAAAACGAAATGCATGCTATTCAATCGATTGCTGCCCGCACCTGCCCGCCCGTCCAGCATCACTACTCTGGACGGTTCTGACTTAGAATATGTGGACAACTACAAATACCTAGGTGTCTGGTTAGACTGTAAACTCTCCTTCCAGACTCACATTAAGCATCTCCAATCAAAAATTAAATCTGGAATCGGCTTCCTATTTCGCAACAAAGCATCCTTCACTCATGCTGCCAAACATATCCTCGTAAAACTGACCACCCTACCGATCCTCGACTTAGGCGATGTCATTTACAAAATAGCCTCCAACACTCTACTCAACAAATTGGATGCAGTCTATCACAGTGCCATCCGTTTTGTCACCAAAGCCCCATATACTACCCACCAGTGCAACCTGTACGCTCTCGTTGGCTGGCCCTCACTTCATACTCGTCGCCAAGCCCACTGGCTCCAGGTCATCTACAAGTCTCTGCTAGGTAAAGCCCCAGCTTATCTCAGCTCACTGGTCACCATAGCAGCACCCACCCATAGCACACGCTCCAGCAGGTGAGGGAAAACAGTATTTGATCCTCTGCTGATTTTGTACGTTTGCCCACTGACAAAGAAATGATCAGTCTATAATTTTAATGGTAGGTTTATTTGAACAGTGAGAGACAGAATAACAACAACAAAAATCCAGAAAAACACATGTCAAAAATGTTAGAAATTGATTTACATTTTAATGAGGGAAATAAGTATTTGACCCCTCTGCAAAACATGACTTAGTACTTGGTGGCAAAACCCTTGTTGGCAATCACAGAGGTCAGACGTTTCTTGTAGTTGGCCACCAGGTTTGCACACATCTCAGGAGGGATTTTGTCCCACTCCTCTTTGAAGATCTTCTCCAAGTCATTAAGGTTTCGAGGCCGACGTTTGGCAACTCGAACCTTCAGCTCCCTCCACAGATTTTCTATGGGATTAAGGTCTGGAGACTGGCTAGGCCACTCCAGGACCTTAATGTGCTTCTTCTTGAGCCACTCCTTTGTTGCCTTGGCCGTGTGTTTTTGGTCATTGTCATGCTGGAATACCCAACCACAACCCATTTTCAATGGCCTGGCTGAGGGAAGGAGGTTCTCACCCAAGATTTGACGGTACATGGCCCCGTCCATCGTCCCTTTGATGCAGTGAAGTTGTCCTGTCCCCTTGGCAGAAAAACACCCCCAAAGCATAATGTTTCCACCTCCATGTTTGATGGTGGGGATGGGGTTCTTGGGGTCATAGGCAGCATTCCTCCTCCTCCAAACACAGCGAGTTGAGTTGATGCCAAAGAGCTTCATTTTTGTCTCATCTGACCACAACACTTTCACCCAGTTGTCCTCTGAATCATTCAGATGTTCATTGGCAAACTTCAGACGAGCATGTATATGTGCTTTCTTGAGCAGGGGGACCTTGTGGGCGCTGCAGGATTTCAGTCCTTCACGGCATAGTGTGTTACCAATTGTTTTCTTGGTGACTATGGTCCCAGCTGCCTTGAGATCATTGACAAGATCCTCCCATGTAGTTCTGAGCTGATTCCTCACCATTCTCATGATCATTGCAACTCCACAAGGTGAGATCTTGCATGGAGCCCCAGGCCGAGGGATATTGACAGTTCTTTTGTGTTTCTTCCATTTGCAAATAATCGCACCAAACGTTGTCACCTTCTCACCAAGCTGCTTGGCGATGGTCTTGTAGCCCATTCCAGCCTTGTGTAGGTCTACAATCTTGTCCCTGACATCCTTGGAGAGCTCTTTGGTCTTGGCCATGGTGGGGAGTTTGGAATCTGATTGATTGCTTCTGTGGACAGGTGTCTTTTATACAGGTAACAAGCTGAGATTAGGAGCACTCCCTTTAAGAGTGTGCTCCTAATCTCAGCTCGTTACCTGTATAAAAGACACCTGGGAGCCAGAAATCTTTCTGATTGAGAGGGGGTCAAATACTTATTTCCCTCATTAAAATGCAAATCAATTTATAACATTTATATAGCTATATACAGCTATATACGGACAATTTAGGTAGTATGTACATGAATGTATAGTTAAAATGACTATGCATATAATATAAACAGAGAGTAGCGGGGGGGGGGGGGCAGGCACACAATGCAAATAGTCCGGGTATAGTCAGGAGTCTTATGACTTGGGGGTAAAAAATGTTGAGAAGCCTTTTTGTCCTAGACTTGGCACTCCGGTACTGCTTGCCATGCAGTAGTAGAGTGAACAGTCTATGACTGGGGTGGCTGGGGTCTTTGACAATTTACAGGGCCTTCCTCTGACACCACCTGGTGTAGAGGTCCTGGATGGCAGGCAGCTTTGCCCCAGTGATGTACTGGGCCGTACGCGCTACCCTCTGTAGTGCCTTGTGGTCAGAGGCCGAGCAGTTGCCGTACCAGGCAGTGATGCAACCGGTCAGGATGCTCTCGATGTTGCAGCTGTAGAACCTTTTGACGATCTCAGGAGACATGCCAAATCTTTTTTGCTTCCTGAGGGGGAATAGGCTGTACATCTACCATTCCAGTGTTTAATTGCTATATTGTCATTACTGGCCTATTTATTGCCTTACCTCCCTTATCCTACCTCGTTTGCACGCACTGTATATAGACTTTTTCTACTGTATTATTGACTGTATGTTTGTTTATTCCATGTGTAACTCTGTGTTGTTGTATGTGTCGAATTGCTTTGCTTTATCTTGGCCAGGTCGCAGTTGTAAATGAGAACTTGTTCTCAACTAGCCTACCTGGTTAAATAAAGGTGAAATAAAATAAAAATAAAACATATTTAATTGAGAAAGCAAAAATGTAAATACATGATTTACTGGCAAGAGAGATTGATACCACTTATTAGCGTAATGGATAGTTGCCTACTTGACAGTGATGGATACTAGCGTTGTTTTATTACATCTACAGCCAAAAACATTTCACATGTATTATATTTGATCATATAAATTATGGCATAACTTCTGTTTTGATAGTCAAGCAAAAGTAATAATATTGTATTCTGCACGTGTTACAGTACTGTACAAAAGCCTGAGCTTTTTCCATTAAATAAATAATTAATTTAATAACAAATGCATTGTACAGACAGACCAGTTGTTACATTTTAATTTGTCCCTGGTTAAACCTAATATCCAGTGTTACACATGAGAAAACACATAACATGACTCCTTTTCAACAGTGCTACATGTACATATTCTGCTTAGTATGAGAGATGACATTATTCAGAGAAAAAGGATTACTGTATGTAGTTTAGCTGAGCCTGGGTTTGGGCCTGGAAGTCAGTGGTCTGGGAGTGATGGGATGTGCCTCACAACAGAATGAGAAGGCCAGTCCAGAGAGGTACACCTCCCAGCCATGGTAAAGCCCAGTCCTTTAGTATATACCTGCAGATAGCCAGAATGGGAAACCATTGGAAGTGAAGTGCAGCGTAGCCAGCCCAGCTGCAATATGGCTGTCAGATACAGTACCAGACACAATTTTGGATACACCTACTCATTCAAGGGTTTTTCTTTATTTTTTACTATTTTCTACATTGTAGAATAATAGTGAAGACATCAAAACTATGAAATAACACATATGGAATCATGTAGCAACCAAAAAGTGTTAAACGAATCAAAATACATTTTAGATTATTCAAAGTAGCCACCCTTTGCCTTGATGACAGCTTTGCACACTCTTGGCATTCTCTCAACCAGCTCCATCTGGAATGCTTTTCCAACAGTCTTTAAGGAGTTCCCACATATGCTAAGCACTTGTTGGCTGCTTTTGCTTCACTCTGCGGTCCAACTCATCCCAAACCATCTCAATTGGGTTGAGGTCGGCTGATTGTGGAGGCCAGGTCATCTGATGCAGCACTCCATCACTCTCCTTCTTGGTCAAATAGCCCTTACACAGTCTGGAGGTGTGTTGGGTCATTGTCCTGTTGAAAAACAAATTATATTCCCACATAGCACAAACCAGATGGGATGGCGTATCGCTGCAGAATGCTGTGATAGCCATGCTGGTTAAGTGTGCCTTCAATTCTAAATAAATCACAGACAGTGTCACCAGCAAAGCACCCCCACACCATCACACCTCTTCCTCCATGCCTTACGGTGGGAACCACACATGCTGAGATCATCCGTTCACCCACTCTGCATCTCACAAAGACATGGTGGTTGGAACCAAAAATCTCAAATTTGGACTCATCAGACCAAAGGACAGATTTCCAGCAGTCAGTCTCCTCTGAACAGTTGATGTTGAGATGTGTCTGTTACTTGAACTCTGTGAACCATTTATTTGGGCTGCAATTTCTGAGGCTGGTAACTCTAATGAACTTATCCTCTGCAGCAGAGGTAACTCTGGGTCTTCCTTTCATGTCGATCCTCATGAGAGCCAGTTTCATCTTAGCACTTGATGGTTTTTGCGACTGCACTTGAAGAAACTTTCAAAGTTCTTAAAATTTTCCGGATTGACTGACCTGCATCTCTTAAAGTAATGATGGACTGTTGTTTCTCTTTGCCTTTTTGAGCTGTTCTTGCCATAATAGGGCTATCTTATGTATACCACCCCTACCTTGTCAAAACACAACTGATTGGCTCAAATGCATTAAGGAGGAAAGAAATTCCACAAATGAACTTTAAACAAGGCACACCTGTTAATTGAAATGCATTCCAGGTGACTACCTCATGAAAATGGTTGAGAGAATGCCAAGAGTGTGCAAATCTGTCATCAAGGCAAACGGTGGCTACTTATATTTTGAATATATTTTGATTTGTTTAACAGTTTTTTGGTTACTACATGATTCCATATGTGTTATTTAATCATTTTGATATCGTCACTATTATTTTACAATGTAGAAAATAGTAAAAATTAAGAAAAACCATGGAATGAGCAGGTGTGTCCAAACTTTTGACTGGTACTGTACATTCTATTTGACCTAGGACTGGGTGTGAAATGAGTCAAAATATGTCGTATTGTTAATGGAATTTATATGATTAAAGGTTTGACTAAATGATTTCACTGTGAAAATGTATAACCGAGTGATTATAAGATGAAGCCTTCCCTGTGGCTCAGTTGGTAGAGCATGGTGTGTGCAACGCCAGGGTTGTGGGTTCGATTCCCACGGGGGGCCAGTACAAAATAAAATAAATGAAATGTATGCATTCACTACTGTAAGTCGCTCTGGATAAGAGCGTCTGCTAAATGACTAAAATGTAAATGTAAAATGTAATGAATGTACTAATGTGTGTGTAGGAAAAGTTGAAGCTTAATGATTTAGCAATGTAAGCAAGACGTTCAAGAAAAAGGGGAACTGTTAACAGACAGCAGACAACTTGTGACTACTGTGAAACTGATAACAGGAGGGGAGAAACTGTTAGGCTTGCAGTAGATTATGTAACATGAGGCAGGATATGATAAGCAATGTATGTGATGGAGAAGACTTGGAAATAAGCATTGACAGTGTTAAAGAAGAGGAGGGGGCATCTGTAAGGGGTATGACATATTGTATGACCAAATGTTAGGTATAAAAGGCTGTGTACATTGTATGATATTCAGAGCTCTCGTAAATAAACGTTCTGACCATTGTTAGCTGGGTCTCAGTCTGTTTCTTTCAACCGGAACCTTACACCTTGTGGTATACAAACTGAGTAGTTAAATTGAAGTTCGGTTTAAGAACATTGATAACTTAATTCACGTAACGCGTATGTAGAAAAAATACATGAAGTACTGACATCATGAGGCAACACATTAGAACTGGCTCAACCAGTTAGTATAAAATTGTCTGCATGACTGCATAAACACATATTTCATTGAAGGCAGGTCCATGACATGAGTGTGTAAGTGGATCCCCACTGTTGCTGGGCCAAATGTGGTTGATGATAATGATAGAAAAGCCTGCACATGGTATACACGTATGTTCATGGTATACACATATGTTCATGGTATACATGTATGATCATGGTATACATGCATGTTGCTCTCATGTACATTCCATGGGTGCAGCATGCAACCATGTGTGGGCTTTTCTGTCATTAGTTTCATGAAATGCACTCACTCTCTGAATGATGGGTTCATTGATAATGCAAAAGGTAAATCCAAAAAATGGTAAAAGAAATCCCCCACAAAATCCTTATTTACAAATAGAAAGAGTACTTTCAAACGAAGCTGTCAATTCAGGTAATTTACAAAGTCTCTACACAAGGCATGGGCTATGGCAAGGGCCTCAGAGCCATCAGAACCATCTGAGAGCTGCCTCAGCGGGCAGGCCAGCCAGGTGAGAGGATGGGTGGGGGTGGAGGAGCCTGTCCTCTCACGTCGTCCTGGTTCTCAGAGAGCTCATCCTGAGCACGGTGAGCTCCGCTACGTCTGCATCCTGCATCTCAGACTCCTGCTGGCAGCTCTCTCTGATCACATACACTATGAGTCCCACACAGATGATTATGAGAAGAAATATACCTATAACCTGATATATCAGGGGGCAGAAATAAAGATTGAATAAGGTGAATAACATCCTAAATGTGACTGCAATGCATAGACTAGACATCTTTGTCATTGATAACATACAACTCCATCACCCCACATAGGTAGAGTGATTTGTAACAGGTAAGAGCTGTGCAGTAGCATGAGGAGCTAGGGGCCATATGTATCAAGTGTTTCCGAGTAGGAGTGCTGACTTAGGATCAGTTTAGCCTTTTAGATCTTAATGAATAAGACGTCATGGACGGGGGGACCTGATTCTAGATCAGCTCTCCCTCTCTGAATCGCTTGATACATATGGCCCCTAGCTCCTCATATAATGAAACATATGCATGTAACAATGTAGCATGCATGTGATATGGATGAAATGAAACTCACCTGAGACACAACAAATAGCTGCTGTGAGCGGAGCATTAGTTCTTGCGGTGTGACATCTCCCTGACTAGTTGGCTCACACCATTTCTGCGGTGCTGCTTTATCAACTATGACAAATCTGCCCTTCCAGTCTGTCATTGCACAAGCAAAGTACTGGCCATCGAGGAACAACAAGATCAGCCAGACGATTGCGGGAACAAAACTGGAAAAAGACACAGTCTTCCGGCACCATGTATCGCACCTGCATCCTTGAATGATCAGCATCAACGTGAAGGCCATGACAGCAGGAATGATGAAGAAGGCAGATGAAAACACTCCGTTCCATTTAGGATTGCAAGGACACTCAAACTCCAGCTCCACCAGCTTCTCTAGTCCCATGAGGATAAATCCAAAAGCCACATTTGAGACCAGAGGACTGTTGCTAAGTTCATTTTTCAGTCTGGTAAGCCATTGTTGTCTACTATCCATACTAAATAGACCAAGAAATGAGAGTAGTAGAGGTAAAAAGCCCAACAGAGGGTGTACCGTTGTGAACACATTGGCAACAGTTAAGTGATGCGTGATTAACAGTTCTAGGGGTAAGTTTTTCCCTCGGGCAAAATGCCACACTTCCTCTCTCATTGGTTTTGAACAAAGGAGGGTGTGTCATCGGCTCTGACCTTTCCCTAGCTGATTGGCTGGTGGGGGGTTTCAGATGGGGTTATATTTTAAATGTACTCTTCCACAGATAAACTAGAGGGAGGAGAGTAAAGTGGAGGGAAGTCCAGTTTGTTCTGCCATTGGGTGAGAAGACCAGCCATTTACAATACTTCCTCTAGCACACAAATACTCACAGTGCAATGGCCGGTGGATACTGTAGTGCGGCAGCAGTTGGCAGCAACTTTGGAATCAATTTCTCAGATAGATTTGGCCACAGAATCAGATTATGGACAGTACTACTTAAAAAGTGTCCCTCAAATGGATATTACATGTGTACTGTATACACACTGACTGAATGGGTTGCCATAGTCTGGCCTTTCATTTATCATAGTGTGTTTTCCACTTGTTTACAAAAACATCTTAATATATACCCATTAAGTATATTGATTTCCCCACTGCTAATGTTCACACACAATATACCCAGTATGATTCAGTTGAATTCTGGCTTCTATAATGAACCACCAGATGTCGCCCATGTAACACCACTGCACAGCTCTGGAATACAGGGATTACAGGGAGGCCATGTTAGTTAGGGTCTGTCTGATTGATACACAGTCCAGTCCAGTCCAGTAACCTGGATTCACTGTATCCTGGGTTATGTTTTCTGGTGAAATGAGCTGCTATGTGTAGTTCATGGCAGGGTTGTTACCACCCAGTGACCTGTTTCCTGTGTATTTACAGTATTATGACGGGGCATGGCATTGGGGAAGATTAAACCACAGCCTATAATTATTTACCCTCAGGCAGGTGGCACATTGATGATTTACTTGAATTCCTTGCAATTATCCGTGTCTCTATAATTGTCATTGGTCAAGAGGTCTACTTTGAGATAAACCACCTAAAGTGGCCACTTTCTTTCTCTATGTGTGCGTGTGTGTTTGCGCGCTCGCGTTGGTGGTTGCTCGCGTTTGTGGATGTGCGTCTTGCGATCAAGCTTTCCTGCGCCACATTTCGATGCTAAAATTCCATATGTCGATAGACTGTCTGTCAATAAAAACGACTGACTCAATAAATATGCAAAGGAAATCAAATTGATGCAGGCAATAATTCGTGCATGTTCAGAATGACTGTTTGTAAAATGTACACTTTTATTTTGGGGTCTAAAGCGCCTCGTTTCTATGAGCGCCAATGCGCATCGGTCTGCGCATCTCTGATCCTTCGGAACTACAACGGTGGACGCTCGCACTGACATCGAAAGACCTCCTCCGCAATCCGATGAAGGAGGCTCCGTTTATGGCCCTACTACATCGGCATCCCTGACGGAGCTATCGGCCTGTCCTGGACCATTCCTTGCTGCCTTCATTTCGTTCTTTTCCGGAGGACTTTATCCTTATAGCCTTCGTAGATCATTCTAAAGAACTCCGCATCCACTCTGCTATGCACCTTTAGACCAGATCTATAATTCCCGCGATCAATATCTTATCTCCCACAATCGCCTTGTCTAGTTCCTGCCTCGTCCTCTCATCGAACCCCAAGAATGCAGCCCAATGCAGTAATGTTGGCTGTGGTCCTTTTTGGAAACTTGATGCTGCATTACGTCTCGGCTCAAAACGGTAAGAATAAAGATGTGACTATGCCCGAGATTGTACACAATCGCAGTCAGACACAGTGTTTTTCTAAATGTTCCAATGAGGAGCCTTCTGTGACTCGAGAACATGTATTTTATTACGATTTGAGGAAAGGGGCGTCTGTCATTTGACATAATGTCAAATATGAGGGGGAATGGGCGCATTTACGCATCGCAATAAAGTGTTTATTTAGAACAAATTTGTTTACATAACTCTGTTCACAGTATTTAGGGTGCTCATATTTTTTTGACCATTTCCCTACGCACACGATTCTCAATTTTATAGTGTAAGGAAATGGATTGAAACGAGATAAATATGCTATTGAAAACCAGAGCATAAATATGTTACTGCAAACCAGAGCATCGCTGTGTTTGCTTGGTGTTTCCTAATATATGCTCTATTAGCTATTTCGTTCTGTTTGGAGTTAGTATTGTATTATTATTTGATGGATACATTGGAATTCCTTAAGTCTCCACGAAGACAGCTGGGTTTCAATGATTTGTCTTCATTGACAAATAGATTACTGAATGCACAGATTGTTGACACTCTTTGATTGTAGCATATTTAGTGTTTGGGATGTAAGTATTGTTATGTTGTGAAGAAGAGCAGCGTAATGGAGTGGAATGTTGAAGAACCTGCCAAACAGTCTGCACGATTCAGGACTGTTAAGCCCATAGTCTCTCTCTGGCTAAAACACAACAAACAAATCATCGGGCTTTTATATTAAAGAGGTCAACGTTCCACTTTATGTGTGTGTCATTTCTACATATCATGTGAATTAATAGGCAGCCATTGTCATTGATATCATTTTTAGTGACAATGTTGATATTTGGAAAGGTCATTACTCGTTTTCTGCCCTCAAAATACAATCTGCCTTCTTGTAAACAGCATCTTTGGTTTCCTGGAAATATTTAGACCCATTAGTTTCTCTCTGTGTGTCAGTGGAGTTGAGATTCTATTACATAATTGAGGCTTCTGAATCCCACTGTTTGCTCAAAGCAGAGTGTCGATAACCTCAGAACATATACACAACTTCCAACAAAACACATTTAGAGTATCTGTGTGTAGCCTACATGTTTGAAGGTTATAATATCTTGTCCCACAATATGATGGATAACCTTTCAAATGATTATCACCAATTTCTTTCCACATTTTGTTGATTTCAATTGTCTCTCCGTGGGCCATCCAAGTTTATTTCTTTCAGTCTTTGATGAACACAGTCACAAGGGGCAGGATTGAGGGCAGCATCATTTGCTTGACATGAAGGATGTCTGAGCCTCCTCATCATTGCGTGCCTTCCCTGACATGCCCCTGATGGATGGCCAATCCCAGTGAATCACTTCTGCCACCCAGAGGGGGCACACCAATCAGAGGCAGCCTCTACACAAAACACATGTTCTCAGAGCTGAGCTACTACTAGCTATTGGTATATTTTATGACAATAATTGTTACAATGACGAAACTTGCAATTTGGATCGTGTTATAGGCCTATAGAAAGCTACTAAAAATCCACTAGTCTATTCCTGCACTGACTTTGCTAATAACTACTTTGTTGAGGGAAAATCTACTTGCTACGATTGTGATATGTTTTAAGATGGATGCACAAATGTAAGTCGCTCCGGATAACAGCGTCTGCTAAAGGACTGTTAGCACTGAGAACACAGAAAGATTGTAATATGAAGTTGTACAGCAATAGGCAGCAGGTAGTCTAGTGGTTAGAGCGTTGGACTTGTAACCGAAAGGTTGCCAGATCGAATCCCCGAGCTGACAAGGTAAAAATCTGTCGTTCTGCCCCTGAACAAGGCAGTTAACCCACTGTTCCTAGGCTGTCATTGAAAATAAGAATTTGTTCTTAACTGACTTGCCTAGTTAAATAAATAAAATAGTCACTCAAAGCAGAATAGAGAAATCAATCATTGGCTCTACTATTCTCACTACCAGGGTTGGTGTCAATTCCATTTAAATTTAGGAAGTAAACTGAAATTCCAAATCTAATTTCAATTCTATTTTATGCTTCTCTATGAGAAAAACATTTGAATTTCAGTTTGAATCTTGAATTGACTTTGTTGAAATGGAATTGACACCAACCCTGCTTACTACTAGTGTACAATGAGTGTACCAAACATTAGGAATGCCTTCCTAATATTGAGTTGCACCCCTTTTTGCCCTCAGAACAGTCTCAATTCGTTGGGGTATGGACTCTACAAGGCTCGACATTTTTCCACAGGGATGCTGGCCCATGTTGACTCCAATGCTTCCCACAGTTGTGTCAAGTTGGCTGGATGTCCTTTGGGTGGTGGAACATTCTTGATACACACAGGAAATTATTGAGCATGAAAATCCCAGTAGCGTTGCAGTTATTGGACACTCAAACCGGTGCACCTGGAACCTAATACCATACCCCGTTCAAAGGCACTTAAATATTTTGTCTTGCCCATTCATCCTCTGAATGGCACACAGACAATCCATGTCTCAAATGTCTCAAAGCTTAAAAATCCTTCTTTAATCTGTCTCCTCCTCTTCATCTACACTGATTGAAGTGGATTTAATAAGTGACATCAATAAGGGATCCTAGCTTTCACCTGGATTCACCTGGTTGGTCTGTCATGGAAAGAGCAGGTGTTCCTAATGTTTTGTACACTCAGTATACATTTATTAATTGATCTGGTGGATAAATTATGTGTGTATGAGGACACGCTTTGATGGTCCCCATCCACAAAGTCAGATCTACGCCCTCTATTGTTTGGTAAAGCCCAAGTGAAGGCATTCCAGTCTTTGCCCAGTGTTAGTGCCCACTCCCTGGGTCCCATAGCGACACCAGGGCTCCCTCCACCATGGGCTCTGCTGAGACTCCCGGGGTCTGTGGTAGACAGACTGGTGCTACCTTGTCGAGCCTCACTGTAACTGGTGAAGACTGATACAACTCCTTTCTTTATAGCCTATTGATGTATTACAGTTTATTAAAGTGATGTCGGGTTTTAGACACTAGTGAGATACAGTTCTGTAGCTGGATACTGTAAAACACATTTATGAGGCTGTTATATAAATACAGTAATCATATTTTAATGGATGGTATACTGATGCTATACTGATTTGGTGACACAAATATGGGTTTACCCTCCAAACAAATGAATTCATATTTCACAGTCTGGATTTAGTGTGAGTGATGTAACGTGGCAGGCTTCACTATGTCACGTTTGATTTCCTCAGCAATATTTCAGATTCGGGGCAATGGAGTGTAAAGAAGTGTAATTATATGGGCAGGGGATTTTAATCACAGTACAGTATGTGTGAAGCAGAGGAGGGAGCTGAGCTGAGACCATTATACCTCTATATGCTTGGGGGGAGCCTGACCAACCATAGATGGCTGAGATTCAGCAACAGATATCTGGAGGACTGTAAATAGCATTGTTCCATTCTGCTGCCAGTCGCTATTTATAGAGCGGAGACACAGCACCCTGAGCACAGAGAACTGTGGCTTTAATGTCCTTTTGCGAAAGTGAGTACATTAACTCTTAATGGATAGCAGCATCCCTGTGCACAGCTGCTTGGATCTCTGAAGACTCACTAGATGCATGTGAACCATTTAAGCTCTTAAAGGGCCTCGTTTTTTTATGCATGACGAATATGAAGAGGGGTTCTCTCCTGTCCCTAACCTGAAGATGCTGCTTATGGCAATGCACCATGGATAATCTCCCCCTATGAACAATTGAACAGCCACTACAGCCGTAATCAAGTTCAGGACATTTGTGTGTATAATATCCTATTTTTGAGTTGACATAGACTACAGACCACAATGTAAATTCCTTTGATGTGAGTTACCAATATAAACATAAACCAACTCAAGCATCAACTCAATGCTGCTCTAAATGCATCTGTTATTTTTCTATAAGATAGAGAGCTACGACCGCTCATGATTTCTTCACGTAGTACAGTATTAGTAGGTTTGTGTGGGTCAAAGCCACAGACAGACAGTTTATCGACACAGTCCCAGTTTCTATCACTAAACACGCTTCATGATCAAATCCCCTGAATCAGGGCCAAGCAACATTATAAAAATAAATCTAAAATGGCATCTCTCTTACAATTAATAAGGGACTCAATCAATGTAACTGCAAGGTACAGAGTAGCTTGGTAATTGTAAGGTAATTTGTAAGTCCATGCTGTATCACTGCCCATGTTCTGAGTAGCAGAGGACACATCTGTGAGACCGGAAAATGTGCTGTGGGACGTAAGCCAGTTCTTCCACTGAGTCACACTAGCCCACTGTGAAACATGATACATACTGCACCGATGGCAACAGCATCAGGCACCCCACAGCCTCCAACACAGTACACACCAGACATACTGTAGCTACTGATGATGATACCCAAATGGAAGACGCTAGACGGAATTTTAAACAAAATGGAGACTTAATGTTGATATGTGGTTGTGTGGAATATTCGTTCTGGGAGATTTGTTTGTGGTTACAATATGTGTTGTCACAGTGTGTCCAGTGAAGAAAACACCTAATTTGATAGTCATTGTCAAAAACTGTTATGGTGACATGGATGAGTGTCAGCTAGTCCTGTGGCATATGGTATCTTAACCATGCTAGCTTTGCACAGTGACAGAGGGCTTGGGTTGTCTGTCATCTTGACCTCCGAAAGGGTTAATCGGGGAGCAATGTTTGCTGGTTGAGGGGGATAAGCCCATTTCAACTGGGGATGGGGGGGTGGGGGGATTTAACTCTCATGAAAGCTGTGGCTCCCCTCTATGACCCGAATGGCTGTCCCTGAGTAGTTACAGTAAGATGGCAGAGGTCACCTCCTCCCTCTCATCTCAGCTGCTGTTGCTAACTGCCATTTAACCACAACACCACTCTAATGCATGCAGGCATCAAGGTTTATTGTTGATTTGTTCAAACAAATTAGGAAATCTATACCCGCCCACCCATCGATGTGTTAAGAGCAGCTCAGAAACAAATACATCATCCTTCAACCCACAGCAGTGACTCATTTACAACTGTCAGAGCAGGAGGCTTTATGAAATCTTGGGCAATCGGCCAAGTGTAACACCTCTTAACCAGATGCTGGAAGCCAGCTAAGTTGGCTCTCCTACAAAAGTCAGATATACTGGCTAAGACAAAGGATTTGAAATTGGTGAAGTGAAATGAAAAAAAATAACTTGTTTTAAAAAATATATATAATAAAAATAATGGAAAAGTGGTGCGTGCATATGTATTCACCCCCTTTGCTATGAAGCCCCTAAATAAGATCTGGTGCAACAAATTACCTTCAAAAGTCACATTATTAGTTAAATAAAGTCCACCTGTGTGCAATCTAAGTGTCACATGATCTGTCACATTATCTCAGAATATATACACCTGTTCTGAAAAGCCCCAGAGTCTGCAACACCACTAAGCAAGGGGCACCACCAAGCAAGCGGCACAATGAAGACCAAGGCGCTCTCCAAACAGGCCAGGGAAAAAGTTGTGGAGAAGTACAGATCAGGGTTGGGTTATAAAAAAAATATCCAAAACTTTGAACATCCCACGGAGCAACATTAAATTCATTATTCAAAAATGGAAAGAATATGGCACCACAACAAACCTGCCAAGAGAGGGTCGTCCACCTAAACTCACGGACCAGGCATGGAGGGCATTAATCAGAGTCAACAAAGAGACCAAAGATAACCCTGAAGGAGCTGCAAAGCTCCACAGCGGAGATTGGAGTATCTGTCCATAGGACCACTTTTTAAACCGTACACTCCACAGAGCTGGGCTTTACAGAAGAGTGGCCAGAAAAAAGCCAATGCTTAAAGAAAAAAATAAGCAAACATGTTTGGTGTTCGCCAAAAGGCATGTGGGAGACTCCCCAAACATATGGAAGAAGGTACTCTGGTCAAATGAGACTAAAATTGAGCTTTTTGGCCATCAAGGAAAACGCTATGTCTGGCGCAAACCCAACACCTCTCATCACCCCGAGAATACCATCCCCACAGTG
This sequence comes from Salmo trutta, assembly GCF_901001165.1. Taxonomy (NCBI): domain Eukaryota; kingdom Metazoa; phylum Chordata; class Actinopteri; order Salmoniformes; family Salmonidae; genus Salmo; species Salmo trutta. The sequence goes on from NC_042968.1 coordinate 16,470,674, forward strand.
AAGCATGTTGGTGGCAGCATCATGCTGTGGGGATGTTTTTCATCGGTAGGGACTGGGAAACTGGTTAGAATTGAAGGAATGATGGATGGCGCTAAATGCAGGGAAATTCTTGAGGGAAACCTGTTTCACTCTTCCAGAGATTTGAGACTGGGACAGAGGTTCACCTTCCAGCAGGACAATGCCCCTAAGCATACTGCTAAAGCAACACTTGAGTGGTTTAAGGGGAAACATTTAAATGTCTGGAATGGCCTAGTCAAAGCCCAGACCTCAATCCAACTAAGAATCTGTGGTATGACTTAAAGATTGCTGTACACCAGCGGAACCCATCCAACTTGAAGGAGCTGGAGCAGTTTTGCCTTGAAGATTGGGCAAAAATCCCAGTGGCTAGATGTGCCAAGCTTTTAGAGACATACCCCAAGAGACTTGCAGCTGTAATTGCTGCAAAAGGTGTCTCTACAAAGTATTGACTTAGGGGGGGTGAATAGTTATGCACGCTCAACTTTTTTTGTCTTCTTTCTTGTTTGTTTCACAATAAAAAATATTTTGCATCTTCAAAGTGGTAGGCATGTTGTGTAAATCAAATGATACAAACCCCACAAAAATCTATTGCCTGCCTGCCTGATGTGTGCTCTGCAGTCCTCAGGGGAGAGAGCTCCCCAACTCACTCAGTAGACCGAGCACATGTGTAATGGGCCACCACACAGACTCAGAGGGGATCTATTCACCACAGTATACTCTATGTGATGCTATATGACATTATAATGAAGTGCCTCACATAATAAACAGAGATTAATGGATGCTTGTGACTCAGTCTGTGCTGTACATGAATCCATCCTCATATGGTATCATTTCATTCACATCACCTATGTAATTGTGGTAGTATCCCTTTAACAACATTACAGGCTACTCTCTTCTATGAAAACCTCCTGGTCCTCTTCACTTTCTGTTGCCTTCCAAAAGAGTTGAGGATGAGAGGCCCGTCCAGTTCTTTGATCTCAGCGGATGCTTTAGTTCAGAGGCAGCCTGAGCAGAGTCAGTGGGCGTCCAGGCTGGGCTTTACCCTCTGTGATGATGGGGGGTAGAGGCTGAAGCTAGATGGTCCCAGATGTTTCAGGAGAAAGACACAAGCACTAATTACTCTGCATGTATCTGGGCTTCAGGCAAGATGGCACAAGGTCTGTTTAGGCTCTGGTCTGTGTAAATCAGGCCAGACTGGATCATGTCCACAGCCAAACCATTTACCCTTTTCCTATTGCCATATTATTTTATTTACAGCTGCCTGTGACTCATTTCTAACTGTTGCTGCCAGGGTATGGTACGGTATGATCCCCACCCATGTATTGTTCAGTCTCTGGAATATCTTGCTCTGGGTGGACCAGACCAAAGAGCATTTGGCTTCAGTTGTGTTTTCAGAACATGCTGTTTCTAGCTGTGGAAACACAGTGGTGTTTGACCTAAAATGGAAAATGATAGCCTACAGTATAAACGCAGTCTCTTGGTTACAAACTGATACAGCACAGTACATTACTTTCCCAACCAAAACACTAAGTATCTAGGTTATATTGCAATAATGAAATGTTAGGCACAGCTCATTTTAACCCAGTACTGATAGCTATGCGTAGGCGCCTAGTAACCTCCCCCCCCCACTAGGCAACTAGTAACCTCCCCAGACTAGTACCCCCCCACTAGTAACCTCCCCCCACTAGTAACCTCCCCCCACTAGGCGACTAGTATCCTCCCCCCACTAGGCGACTAGTAACCTCCCCCCACTAGGCAGCTAGTAACTTCACCTCACCAGTAACCTCCCCCCACTAGGCAGCTAGTAACTTCACCTCTCTAGTAACCTCCCCCCACTAGGCAGCTAGTAACCTCACCCCACTAGGCAGCTAGTACCCTCCCCCCACTAGGCAGCTAGTAACCTCCCCCCACTAGGCGACTAGTAACCTCCCCCCACTAGGCAGCTAGTAACTTCACCTCACCAGTAACCTCCCCCCACTAGGCAGCTAGTAACTTCACCTCTCTAGTAACCTCCCCCCACTAGGCAGCTAGTAACCTCCCCCCACTAGGCAGCTAGTACCCTCCCCCCACTAGGCAGCTAGTAACCTCCCCCCACTAGGCGACTAGTAACCTCCCCCCACTAGGCAGCTAGTAACTTCACCTCACCAGTAACCTCCCCCCACTAGGCAGCTAGTAACTTCACCTCTCTAGTAACCTCCCCCCACTAGGCAGCTAGTAACTTCACCTCTCTAGTAACCTCCCCCCACTAGGCAGCTAGTAACCTCCCCCCACTAGGCAGCTAGTAACTTCACCTCACCAGTAACCTCCCCAGACTAGTACCCCCCCACTAGTAACCTCCCCCCACTAGTAACCTCCCCCCACTAGGCGACTAGTATCCTCCCCCCACTAGGCGACTAGTAACCTCCCCCCACTAGGCAGCTAGTAACTTCACCTCACCAGTAACCTCCCCCCACTAGGCAGCTAGTAACTTCACCTCTCTAGTAACCTCCCCCCACTAGGCAGCTAGTAACTTCACCTCACCAGTAACCTCCCCCCACTAGGCAGCTAGTAACTTCACCTCTCTAGTAACCACCCCCCACTAGGCAGCTAGTAACCTCCCCCCACTAGGCAGCTAGTACCCTCCCCCCACTAGGCAGCTAGTAACTTCACCTCACCAGTAACCTCCCCCCACTAGGCAGCTAGTAACTTCACCTCTCTAGTATCCTCCCCCCACTAGGCAGCTAGTAACCTCCCCCCACTAGGCAGCTAGTAACTTCACCTCACCAGTAACCTCCCCCCACTAGGCAGCTAGTAACTTCACCTCTCTAGTAACCTCCCCCCACTAGGCATCTAGTAACCTCCCCCCACTAGGCAGCTAGTAACTTCACCTCACCAGTAACCTCCCCCCACTAGGCAGCTAGTAACTTCACCTCTCTAGTAACCTCCCCCCACTAGGCAGCTAGTAACCTCACCCCACTAGGCAGCTAGTAACTTCACCTCACCAGTAACCTCCCCCCACTAGGCAGCTAGTAACTTCACCTCTCTAGTAACCTCCCCCCACTAGGCAGCTAGTAACTTCACCTCTCTAGTAACCTCCCCCCACTAGGCAGCTAGTAACCTCACCCCACTAGGCAGCTAGTACCCTCCCCCCACTAGGCAGCTAGTACCCTCCCCCCACTAGGCAGCTAGTAACCTCCCCCCACTAGGCAGCTAGTAACCTACCCCCACTAGGCAGCTAGTAACCTCACCCCACTATGCAGCTAGTAACCTCCCCCACTAGGCAGCTAGTAACCTCTCCCCACTAGGCGACTAGTAACCTCCCCCCACTTGGCAACTAGTAACCTCACCCCACTAGGCAGCTAGTAACCTCCCCCACTAGTAACCTCCCCCCACTAGTAACCTCCCCCCACTAGGCAACTAGTAACCTCCCCCCACTAGGCAACTAGTAACCTCACCCCACTAGGCAATTAGTAACCTCCCCCCACTAGGCAGCTTATCTGCTCATGTGCTGATGATACAGTACATTACTGTTGAGCAGGTAGGTTGGGCTGTTCTGGGAGGGCCTGTAATCTGTTGTAGTAAGACGCACGACTCTAGCGCCACAGAGAGACCGCCTGCTCTGCTATCTCTTCCTGTCCCTCTCGTCTTCAGCATAGTCAGAGTTAGGGTTAGGGTGTGGCGGCCTTTTCTGTGATTCATCTGAGGACACATGGCGTAGATCAGGCAGTCAACGGAGGCCTTGCAACAGGAACCCTAAGGCACAACCCAGGTGATTTGGCTTCAGATAGATGAGTGCATTGGGTCTGTGCTAGAATGGCCTTCAACAGGAACCCTAAGGCACAGCCCAGGTGATGAGTGCATTAGGTCTGTGCTAGAATGCTGGCATATGGTTGTACGGGCTAACCTATGCTGTGTAGCGGTAGTATGATTCATGTAATGAGAATGGCGTGCGCACACACACACACACACACACACACACACACACACACACACACGATGATTCTGTGACTTAAGTCCAGCTGATAGTGAACCACAGGATGGATGACCTCTTAAGCTCTTAAAGGGCCTTGTTCTTTATGCATGAGGAATATGAAGAGGGCTTCTCTCCTGTCCCTAACCTGAAGATGGGCGGGAGGTAGCCTTATGGTTAGAGTGTTGGGCCAGTAACCGAAAGGTTGCTGGATCAAATCCCTGAGCTGACAAGGTAAAAATCTGTCATTCTGCCCCTGAACAAGGCAGTTAACCCACTGTTCCCCAGTAGGCTGTCATTGTAAATAAGAATTTGTTTTTAAGTCAGCCTTGTTAAATAAAGGTGTAAAAAAAAAAAAAGATTACCAACTCCAGCATATACACACAGACAATCAGATTGAAAACAGACAGAATGTTTGTCTTGCTGTAGAAGAATAAATGACTACAGTACTAGCCATCAGGCATGGGGTTCAAAGCACATGTAACGTCTGCTGTTTCAGCTTGAATGCATTTCAACACCTTTATGATTCCTGACTGAGTCAGTTATGTTCCGAACCAGATTGGCTGTTAGAGTAGTTTCCTATTTCAGTTCTCATTTGACCAAAATAAAGCACTCAAAATGGCCTGTACATAAGGTCCTCATCATGGCTTCATAGGACTTGACGGAAATTATACTCAGCCAGTGTTACAAGTAGTCACATGACTTTCCATCGGCTCAAGCAGTGCCCTTTGACATAACTGTCACATCACACAACATGAGTTTCCTTAATGTGGCAAACCAACTAAACACTTCAGTACACAGAGAGCTTTGTAATCAGTTGCCATTTCAATCTAACATCAAAGAGGTACAAGAAAGCAAAGGCTTCCTATTATGCAATATCTGTTCAGAAACTCACAGGGGTGTAGTTCTGTGTGTTTCAGTGACTGTCAGATATAATATTGAATCTATTTATGTGGTTTGTAATCTCTGCATGCAATATAAAGGTTGACAGATATGTTTTCTTCCTAACTTATTGAAGAGATGAAGAAACATGTTTTGACTAAGTTGTCCATAATATGTGAAAAATGATTTAGTTGTAGTTCTACTGCATGTCAATTTGCTATGTTCTACGTTAGTGGTTTCACATCTTTATACATTTCACAATGGTGTGAGTAGTGAACATATTTTGCACTGTAAATCCATTTTATTTGTTTGTTTACACAGAAAATATATAACTCTGCTGAATTCCATTGCAAAATTAAATATTTGGATTATTCTGACCATAATGGAAAGCACAGCTATTTATTTTCAGCCATTTGCGTACTGTAGGAAATGAAAATCATCCTAAACCCTGGTGAGATCCCACAGGTGGTTGATGACAGAGACTGTGATTGGTTGGCTGTGACCTCAGCTGAAGGTCGTGTGGCCATGATTGGTTCAGGGATAATAGAGTAACATTGGATAGTGATACATTGGGTTTCAGGGGCCATTAACCTGTTTCTCATTCACACAAATCTCTTACTATTTTATAAACTGTCTTTCTTATAAACTACTTTTTCCCACCCACTTTAAGCTTTGTAGCTTGCTTTTTTCTTGATTTGCCTTTAATCATCCTCTTCTTTTGTTTCCAACTGATCCCTGTTTGATTTGCTCCTACCTCCATCCCCTGGTCTCTCCATCCCCTCCCACTTCCACTCTAACCCCTCTTCCACCCCCCTCCCCTCCTCCCCAATACACTTTTCCTCTCCAGCTGGGTTTGTGAAGTCGCCAATGTCTGAGACTAAGCTCACGCTGGACACCTTTGAGCTGTACTGCGACGTGGTCGGTAACCCCACCCCAGAGATCCAGTGGTGGTACGCAGAGATCAACCGGGTCGACTCCTTCAAGCAGCTGTGGGACGGCGCCCGCAAGCGCCGCGTGTCCATCAACACGGCCTACGGCAACAACGGGGTGAGCGTGCTGGGCATCACGCGCCTCACGCTGGAGGACTCCGGGACCTACGAGTGCCGGGCCAGCAACGACCCGCGGCGCAACGACCTGCGCCAAAACCCCGCCATCACCTGGATCCGAGCCCAGGCCACCATTTCGGTGCTGCAGAGTGAGTGGTCTATGTCCTGTAGTACCTAGCTGGTGAACAAACTAACAATCCCCTGCCTGTCCCACCACCCCACTCCGTTAAAAAAAACACAGCTGTCCCTGGCAAAGACAGACATAAAACAAAACACCAACCACCACCTTGTTATTTGTTCATTTCAAAGACTTGTCTTTGTTTTATTTCTGTATAAGAAATGGGAAGACATTGTATTTTATATTCTCCTACAAGTACTGCCTTTTGTGTTTTAGTTCTATTATGTTGATAGCTCCTATGTGTTCCCTCCTCCCCCTGCAGAATTTGAGGATTCAAATCAAATGAAACTTTATTTGTCACATGCGCCGAATACAACAAGTGTAGACCTTACCGTGAAATGCTTACTTACAAGCCCTTAACCAAAAGTGCAGTTCAAGAAGAGTTAAGAAAATATTTACCAAATAGACAAAAGTTAAAGATAATAATAAAAAAGTAACACAATAAGAATAACGAGGCTATATACAGGGGATACCGGTACCGAGTCAGTATGCGGGGGTACAGGTTAGTTGAGGTAATTTGTACATGTAGGTAGGGGTGAAGTGACTATGCATAGATAATAAACAACGAGTAGCAGCAGTGTACAAAAGGGAGGGGAGGGGGCAAATGTAAATAGTCCGGTGGCGATGTTATTAATTGTTCAGCAGTCTTATGGCTTGGGTGTAGAAGCTGTTAAGGAGCCTCTTGGTACTAGACTTGGCGCTCCGGTACCACTTGCCGTGCGGTAGCAGAGAAAACAGTCTATAACTTGGAGGACTGGAGTCTCTGACAATTTTATGGGCTTTCCTCTGACACTGCCTATTATTAACCTATTAGGTCCTGGATGGCAGGAAGTTTGGCTCCAGTGATGTACTGGGCTGTACGCACTACCCTCTGTAGCGCCTTACGGTCAGATGCAGAGCAGTTGCCATACCAGGCGGTGATGCAACTGGTCAGGATGCTCTCGATGGTGCAGCTGTAGAACCTTTTGAGGATCTGGGGACCCATGCCAAATATTTTCAGTCTCCTGAAGAGGAAAAGGTTTTGCCGTGCCCTCTTCACGACTGTCTGGACCATGATAGTTTGTTGATGTAGACACCAAGGAACTTGAAACTCTCGACCCACTCCACTACAGCCCCGTTGATGTTAAATGGGGGCCTGTTCGGCCCGCCTTTTCCTATAGTCCACGATCAGCTCCTTTGTCTTGCTCACATTGAGGGAGAGGTTGTTGTCCTGGCACCACACTGCCAGTTCTCTGACCTCCTTCCTATAGGCCGTCTTATCGTTGTCGGTGATCAGGCCTACCACTGTTGTGTCGTCAGCAAACTTAATGATGATGTTGGAGTCATGTTTGGCCTCGCAGTCAAGGGTGAACAGGAAGTACCGGAGGGGAATAAGTCCACACCCCTGAGGGGCCCTAGTGTTAAGGATCAGCGTAGCAGATGTGTTGTTGCCTACCCTTACCACCTGGGGGCGGCCCGTCAAGAAGTCCAGGATCCAGTTGCAGAGAAAGGTGTTTAGTCCCAGTGTCCTTAAATTAGTGATGAGCTTTGTATGAGAATTGGAGTGGGTCTAGGGTGTCCGGGAGGATGCTGTTGATGTGAGCCTTTCAAAGCACTTCATGGATTCCCGACGTGAGTGATACGGGGAGGTAATCATTTAGGTAGATTACCTTCGCTTCCTTGAGCACAGGGACTATGGTGGTCTGCTTGAAACATGTAGGTATTACAGACTTGGTCAGGGAGAGGTTGAAAATGTCAGTGAAGTCACTTGACAGTTGGTCCGCGCATGCTTTGAGTACACGTCCTGGTATTCCGTCTGGCCCATCAGACCTGTTTAAAGGTTTTGTTCACATCGGCTACCGAGAGCGTTATCACACAGTCATTCAGAACAGATGGTGCTCTCGTGCATGCTTCAGTGTTGCTTGCCTTGAAGCGAGCATAAAAGGCATTTAGCTCGTCTGGTAGGCTCGCACCACTGGGCAGCTCGTGTCTGGGTTTCCCTTTGTAGTCCATAATAGTTTTCAAGCCCTGCCACATCCGACGAGCATCAGAGCCGGTGTAGTAGGATTCAATCTTAATCCTGTATTGACGCTTTGCCTGTTTGATGGTTCGTCTGAGGGCATAGCGGGATTTCTTCTAAGTGTCCGGATTAGTCTCTCACTCCTTGAAAGCGGCAGCTCTAGCCTTTAGCTCGATGCGGATGTTGCCTGTAATCCATGGCTTCTGGTTGGGATATGTACGTACGGTCACTGTGGGGACGACGTCGTCGATGCACTTATTGATGAAGTGGACGACTGAGGTGGCATACTCCTCAATGCCATTGGATGAATCCCAAAACATATTCCAGTTTGTGCTAGCAAAACAGTCCTGTAGTGTAGCATCCGCGTCATCTGACCACTTCCGTATTGAGCGAGTCACTGGTACTTCCTGCTTTAGGTTTTGCTTGTAAGCAGGAATCAGGAGGATAGAAATATGGTCAGATTTGACAAATGGAGGGCGGGGGAGAGCTTTGTATGCATCTCTGTGTGTGGAGTACAGGTGGTCTAGGATTTTTTTCCCTCTGGTTGTATATGTGACATACAGGTACAAATTTGGTAAAACTGATTTAAGTTTGCCTGCATTAAAGTCCCCGGCCACTAGGAGCGCCGCTTCTGGGTGAGCATTTTCTTGTTTGTTTATGGCCTTATAGAGTTGGTTGAGAGCGGTCTTAGTGCCAGCTTCGTTCTGTGGTGGTAAATAGAAGGCTACGAATAATATAGATGAGAACTCTCTTGGTAGATAGTGTGGTCTACAGCTTATCATAAGGTACTCTACCTCAGGCAAGCAATACCGAGAGTTTTTTAATATTAGACATTGTGCACCAGCTGTTATTGACAAATAGACACACACCCCTACCCCTCGTCTTACCAGACGTAGCTTATCTGTTCTGCCGGTGCATGGAAAACCCCCCCAGGTCTATATAATCTGTATCATCGTTCAACCACGTCTCGGTGAAACATAAGATAGAGTTTTTAATGTCCCGTTGGTAGGATAATCTTAATCATAGGTCATCAATTTTATTTTCCAATGATTGCACTTTAGCAAGAAGAATGGATGGCAGTGGGAGTTTACTCTCTTGCCTGCGGATTCTCAGAAGGCAGCCCGATCTGCGACCCCTTTTCCTGCGTCTTTTCTTCAAGCAAATGACGGGGATCTGGGCCTGTTCCAGTGAAAGCAGAATATCCTTCTTGTCAGACTCATTAAAGGAAAAAGGTTTCTTCCAGTCCGCGGTGAGTAATCACTGTTCTGATGTCCAGAAGTTATTTTCGGTCATAAGAGACGGTAGCAGCAACATTATGTACAAAGTAAGTTCAAAAATAAGTTACTAAAAACACAAAAAAACTAACAAAATAGCACAATTGGTTGGGAGAATGTAAAATGTCAGCCATGTTCTTCGGCGCCATCTTCTATCTTGACACAATTCTCAGAATTCTGTAGATTTCCTGCTTCTCCCAAAGCCCTGAGCATTTTGTTGTAGATCACCACAAACCCAGAAACCTCCCCAGTCTCTGTCCAAATACTCCCTCTTTCCTCCCACACCAACCTCTCATTCTCCACATACAGCCCATCCTGGCCGTTCTGGCCCTCTCCTCTGTCTCATGTGTCCTCCTCCGACAGTTGTCCTGTTTCTTTCCCTATTCTCAAAAAAAATCCTAATTTCACCCATTTATTTCTGTATTTCTTTTGTGATTTGTGTTTTTCTGTTGCATTGCGTGGGTTGTTTTATTTACTTCAAAGCCCGGTGTAATTCTGCCCTCTCTGCACCATGTACTCTAGGCATCGCTGCGCTTTGAAGTTGTGCCGCTTATTTTAGTGGGGAAGGGGTAGATGGGACGTAAGAAGACAGGAGGGAGCTGTCCAGGTGTAAAGCGTGCCCTTGTTTTAAACTCATGACTCACCCTAATCCAATAATGGACAGAACACAGTGACTTTCTTAAATGTATTTTTTCCTTTCTAGATTTGAGAGAGCTGGTTTCATTGCTGCAGCAGACAGTCTCTCTCTGGACTCGCCTGTGTACTGTATGACCTTGTACCTTCTTAGCCATTATTAAGTGTTTGAGCATGAATCAGTAATGACATTATATCCTCTCCCCTCTCTGCTGTATTGCATACACACATTCAAACACACTGAATGTCAACTGGACCCTTTAAATGAGCGGATGGTCCAGTGAGTGCCCAGCCCATTGGAGCACAGAGAGATGTGGAATGCTGTTAGTCACAGCCATGCAGCCAGAAACTCTCAGAGGTTTACTACAGGAGTCAGCTCCTTCCTCTCCTGAGCATTAGCTACTGAACTGTCTGTAGTACAGTGTTTACCGTGCTGTTGGACTACTATCTGACTGCAAGGGCTGCATGTGCACACTCTCCTAATCTCACACCCATTATATTTCACTCCGCCAGCTGGCTTGAGACGTGTACAGTCGGCCTACAGTAGATATGAGTTTACTGGTGGTAGAAATGTTTCCATCATCAAACTAACATGAAATTGGTCAATTCAATGTTTTCTTATTTAAAAAGACACATTCATTCCAAAAGAATCTGTATGTGTTGTAATAATTGAGTCAGACCTTTTGTCATCCAATATATTCTGTCATTACTGAGTGTCAACGTTCTTGTTATAGACATGTAATAATATGAGTATATAACATGTATATAACAGGCTATACACACTGAACCAAAGGAGATGATAACGTATAGTTCTTCGGGAATGTTTTCAAATATGTGCTTGTATTGTTTTAACCGCTTAATTTGTGATTGGAATGAATCTCAAGGTCTATGCATAACGTCAAGGCTGTTTTAAAAAAAATTAATATTGTTACTACATTTGTAATAAACTCCTTAACTTAGGTAACAATTGAATCAACAGTGTATTTAATTGCACTAAATGAACTCATCTATACAGGCCTCAGTGTGATTTGGTTTAGATCCCCTCCCAACCTGTGTTGTGTTCTAGCTGATAGCAGCTCTGTTGAATGCGGGGGAGGGGGGTTTGGCTCAACATACCAATCAAGTGGGCAAACATCCTCCTTCTGTCAGCAAGAAATAGACATTACTGGCACAATCCACTAGGACTGTATGCAGGTCATAATGGAATAAAATGTACTACACTGTTATGAGTGGGTAACAGTGTCAATGTAATGATGCTTTTACAATCCTAGACACAGAGGTGGCCACGTGGGTCAGTGCCTGTGTGCTCTGCATGACATCACTGATTCATTCTCTTTTTGAGCAGGTGTCCTACAACTGACCTTCTTCTGAGCTGAGGAAACCTCCCATGGAAAACAATGTGCTTTTAATGCCTAATGCAAATTTCTTGAATGAACTATTTCTGTGTAGTCTGTGTATATTCCCAGGATGCCACACTATGTGGGATGAGAGGCCTGTATAGGGGTTCTGAAGCAGAGAGAGAGGAGGGGAGAGAGAGAGAGAGAGAGAGAGGGAGAGGGAGCAATAGAGGGAGAGATAGAGAGGGAGAGAGCCATAGTGAGAGAGAGAGAGAGGAGGGGAGAGAGAGAGAGAGAGGGAGAGGGAGCAATAGAGGGAGAGATAGAGAGGGAGAGAGCCATAGTGAGAGAGAGAGAGAGAGAGGGAGGGAGGGAGGGGGAGAGAGAGCAATAGAGGGAGAGAGAGCAATAGAGGGAGAGAAAGAGAGCGAGAGATAGGGAGAGAGCAATAGAGTGAGAGAGAGAGAGGGAGGGGAGAGAGAGCAATAGAGTGACAGAGAGAGGGGAAAAGAAAGAGAAGGAGAGCAATAGAGAGAGATTTCCCTCTAGCTATTGGGTATAGAGAACTGCAGGAGTAGGTGCTGCCATGAATGCTAATATAAGTCACTAGCCAGGGCCCAGAGACTTCCCCTCCCCTCCTCTCCTCTACTAGGAGGTTTGTAGTAGCAGCCAATAGTAAGATTATTATGCTCCTCCCCCTTCTCCTCCCTCCTCTAGACCGGGGTTGCGTGGTTGCCAAGGCTGGCCCACCGTGGGGGAGGGAGGAAGTGAGGGGAGCTTCCTCACTACCCAAGGCTGCCTGCCTGCGCTCTCTGATGACATATCCTGCTTGAGTCTCCCTCTATGTCCTTGAGAAATGGACCCTTGGGTTGGTTGCTCTGTTAACAAATACACTAAATGATCATACTAGTAAAGAGCTAGTGGTTGTTATAGTGTACTGCAGCAGTAGTCAAGCTGTTGTTCAGCTCATTTTTGATTGCCACTATCATATACTTTGTCCTCTTCTGTTTAGCTATTGATTTTTTCTTCCACCCGATAGGTTTGCTGAAGATTATACCTTATTCACTTCCTTGTTTTGGACAGCAGTTATTTGGAAGTCAGTCATTGGACTGAAAACATGTATGTTGTTCAAATTTCCTTTATACATTCAACCTCATATTTGTATAATCTCATGATAATTTCAAGGTTACATCACTCTTTTCGTATCCAAGTGCCTTCCTGAATCAATTTGTACTGTTTAAAGAACCTTGTTGCTGTCAATATCAAATTGAATGCTACTGTATGAATTAGGCATAATGATAATACAGTTAGGTTCAGGAAGTTATAAAGAGCCAGTGGTTCCAAACCAAAGATGCTTTGGTGCTGGTCATCACCTTAAAGATCATTACTTCCACGACTCCAGGTAGTCTAGCGGGTAAGCGTGTTGGGCCAGTAACACAAATCCCTAAAACGACTTGTTGAAAAATCTGTTTGTGCCTTATTTGCACCTGTAAGTTGATCTGGATAAGAGCGGCTGCTAAAATGTAAATATAGTGTCATTATGATTATCTATCATCTCAAAATGGGTGCCGGAACAACAGAGGTACTAGGTCTGAGACTATTCATCATTTTACTTTTACAGACTTCATTTTGTGAGAATATTTTAAGTTCGTTTTTTTTAAGTCCATCTATTGTACGGTAACAACAGAACCAAAGACAGATACAGGGTTTAGTGTTGCAAGTATTTTGCTGCCGCTCCATGTTGTGTTTATCTTTATGTATGTGTGTTGTCTTCTGTTCCAGCCCCAACTCCCACGCACGTCTCCCACTCAGTCTGTGTGTGGGGGATAGTCAGTACAGTTACAGTTCTGCTATAGTGTAGAGCCCCAGTTCAATGATAAGGGGTTGCTATCGCTCTGTGTGTTTCAGAGCCCAAGATCAATGCGTCAGATCAGATCATCCTACCCTCGGAGACCAAAGGGCCCCCTGTCACCCTGCAGTGTAACCTGACCAACGCCCACGAAGGGCAACAAGAGAGCTTCTGGATGAAGAATGGAGTGGAGATCGCAGACACACGGAACGAGCAGAAGCACACAGAGTACATGTGAGTCCTTACTTATTCTGTAGTTCTCTTACTAGAGCATTCAACAAAGCCTTTCTAATTGTCACACAGACTATCAACACTAAGACCAATCACCCTGAGATGCAAATAAGAGCCATGTTGACAAGTCCTTTAGTGAAAACAGTTGTTGGACATCGCCATCCCTCGCAGGGCATAGCCATCAGAGCAGCCTCTGAGCTTAGAGCAGAGCAACCAGCCCCTGTACTGCACAACACCCCCATAGACGTCTCCCAGACTCTCCCCAGCCAGGCGCGGACGGCTACATGAGGAGACCGCTGGGCAGCTCCTTTTCTGTCACATTACATCTCAGTACTCTACTAAAGGCTGACCCCAGAACAGACAACCCCGTGCTAACCTCTCCTCTCTCTCCTGGCTGCCTAAAACACAGCACAGTGCTAACAATGAACGCTAAGGACTTCCACACAACATGCATCATTGGGTGATGCATCATTGGATGATGCATCATTGGGTGATGTACAGTGATAGACAACAGAATTAGAGAAAATGTTAAACTGATATTTTGTGGTTTGTTGCAGAATCAAAAAACCAAGGTCAGACGACGCAGGGGAGTACATGTGTGTTTACACGTTTGAAATGGCTCCCAACGCCAACGCCACTATTGAGGTAAAAGGTAAGACTCTCCGACCACCTGATCTCACTCACGGTATAAACAAATGACAGATACTCTGTTGATTTTTATAATGAATCAATACTGTCACTTTCATTTGACCCTCTGCCATACCTAAGAGAGAGAGATACAGTTCTCCTATGAGGGATCTGATGGATAACACAATCTAGAGCTACTTCCTGTGAACAGATCCCCTTCCAGTGACAGACGTTGAGATGTTGGTCTGGTGATGTGTTGTGGTGTTGACAGGCTGGCCTCTGGAGGCTGCTGTCACTCAGAGAGGACAGGGCAGGACCGGCCAGCTGAAGGGAGGGACAGAGTCATGTATTCTCTGCTCTCTCTGTACACTCGATTCACACAGACACGCCTTCCTTCAGCCTACTGTCTCCTCTGTAGACACTGGTCTAACAGTGATTTACTTGATTTATTTTTATTAGCCAGATTATTATTACGATTATCAGTCATTTTGCAACAGTTACCACATATAATTGGCGCAGGACCAAGGGTTTCGTATTTGTGTCATATTTGTTATATTTAAGGGTAACCATGACGATAATTAGTGATAATGTGTCAAATAATGTGGCTTATTCTGTACCGTATATGTTGGATAACATCGTTTCACATTTGAAAGCACATATTCAGAATTGTTAGGATCGTTCATTGACGTGAAAGACGCTTATAGAAAAACTAAAACCATAGCGATAGACGTTGACAGCTCACCCTTCAAGTGGAATAAGGGATTTTACTCTGGGTGAGAAAGGACTTGCAAAACCCTGTTCTAGAGAAGCTTGCCTACACGTACAGTGTTAAGCCAATTTGCTGTGACATTGCTATGGTTGTGCATAGTGAGCTTGCCATTGACTGTTATGCCTGCCGTGGCTGTATTAAGCGCTAGCTGCCTGCGTGGTAGGTTGGTTGCGTAACGTGTGTGATGACCGTGTTTGCTCTGCAGCTCTGCTGCTCCCTCCAGCCTGAGAGATGACAGGCCTCATCTCCAATCAAACCTCAGCGTCCTGACTCTAGGGCCGTGTGAAGGGAGGGAGGGAGGCAGGCAGGCAGGGAGGGAGGCTTGCTGCCCCTGGCTGTTAGAGCCTGTATAAACACACCGTTTCCTGGACATACAAACACCATGGCAGCACTGCCTCTCAACATTATGTTTACTATCTGGGAGTATTAACTGAATTGTCGATAGACGCTGTTAGTCGTATTTGGGATGCTAATGTCTTGGTTTGGAGGAAGCATGGACACGACAATCGTTTTTGAGATAGATTTAGATACATTTGCAGGCTTTCCTGTTAATTGTTACAGTTAAGGACCGATTGAGGAATAGACTCAATAAAAGCTACAGAGAATGATCATTCTACGCAGAAATACATGATAGTTGTGACCAACTGCATCGGATTAGTCTTGCCCTGCCTTATACAAGGGCACTGAGTCCCATACCATTAAACCCATACTCAGTCGTACCACCAGGTCCCATACATTTGTATTTATTTATTTATTTCACCTTTATTTAACCTGGCAGGCAAGTTGAGAACAAGTTCTCATTTACAATTGCGACCTGGCCAAGATAAAGCAAAGCAGTTCGACAACATACAACAACACAGAGTTACACATGGAGTAAAACAATATACAATCAATGATGCAGTAGAAAAAAATAAGACTATATACAATGTGAGCAAATGATGTGAGATAAGGGAGGTAAAGGCAAAAAATGCCATGGTGGCAAAGTAAATAAAGTATAGCAAGAAAAACACTGGAATGGTAGATTTGTAGTTTGAAGAACTAAGCATGGTAGAGGGGCCGAGCCTGTGTGCTCTATGCTCCTGGCAGCTGCGCTCCCCCCAGCTCCCTCCGGCTGCAGTGTCCTTGGCGCTCCCATCTCTCCAGCTCTCAGCTCAGAGCAAGGCAACAGATGGAGGCTTGTGTGATGGTGGTGTGGGATTAAGGTTCAGAATCCGCTCCCAGCCATTTGTAATGGCAGGACTTTGTTATCCACGATGATACAGTAAGCTGCTGTCCTGAGCATGCATATTTTGCACATCCCAATTATCCTTCGTATTTTTATATATACAATTGTTGTGTGCTATCTACGCATTTTTTAAAGAGATATTTCCACATGCCCTGTTGATTGAATCAAATCAATGATGAATTTTGCAGATCTAGATTTCTTTCAAATTCCTATTTTTTGTCAAACGCACAGTACAGGCCTACAGGATAATGTGTCATATAATTCTTTATACCATTACATTGTTGAATACTTGTTTCTGATTGGCTTGAAGGGCATTCTAGAGCATGCATTATTTCTATATAAAGTACAGTATATTTGTACGGTAGAATTCAATGGCTAGAGTTCTTCCATGTTCTATGTTTGAGCTGCTTTTGAAAGCAAAAGTCCAATTGAAAACATTATTGGCATCGTTTAACTCGATTTTCATAATAGTAAGCTACCACTGATGGTTTGGTTAGTAAACTTGCTAGCTGTTTCAGTGGATGTTGAACACATTTCTACCTGCAAATTAACACATTTTTAGCAGTAAATGTATTAGATTATAGCCATGGTATGCAAGAGATAATCAACTCGGGGCTCTATGCATTCTCTGGAAAATAATGCAACTTCGTTAGTTCCACTCCACACGATCATCACATTTGAGCTCAAATGCTCTTTAAATTCAGTGGAGAGATGGGAGGTATCAAAAACAGTAAATAGAAATCGGACTGCCTAATCGCCTCTTCCAGATAAAGAAAGACCACCAGAAGTTGTCTCTATATATTTCTGACACACAGGCAGACAGACACATCCACACAGCAGCACTGTAAATCAGTAATCACACAAGCTGCTGGGGGTGTTAAATGGAAGATTTCTGCCTGTTTTGGCACCCCTCAGAGGGCAGTCAGTCTCCATGCTGTCAGTCAGTCACAGTGGAAGTGAGCTGGGGATAACGAAGACAGAGATAAACGTGGCCCCTCCCCCACTAGCCAGAGAGCACGTGTGCACCATAGTTACAGTAGGAAGGATGATGTCACTTTGAGCTCAAGCCACTGCTGCTCAATCATCCTCCATGACAACGGCCGCCGCCGCGCTGCAGAAGACGCTGCAGCACCAGGCCAGCCTCTCCCCTGATCCTGCTTAATTGCATGGAAGGAATTACCGTAATTTCAAGGATAAGCAAAAGACTGTGGCAGTTGTCTCCCGGCTCCAGAGCCGAGTTAAACAGAGGATTCTGTCTGAAAACCCAGGGTGTCGCTGGGTTGGAGAATCTCACCTTTGAGAAAGTCGCAGTCATTTTTTGACTATGAACTGAAACTCTGCAAGATATGTAGGCCTACACCTTCAAAGGACATACCTGGAAGTAAGCCACAGCAAACCATGAGCTCTACCTTTTAAAGAAACTTGGCAATTGAATAAAACAGCTAAATGTGTCCCTGCCTCGATCACTGTGGTGATAAAGCACTGATTCCAGTGTAAGTCCATCTCCAGGAAAGTCAGTGCCTCACAGCTAAATCACGGAACAATTCCCCAAATCCTTTCTTAATTTACCATCACTTTCATGTACACCTTAATGTTAGTTACCATAATCAAAATGGGTCCCGACAGACTTGACTATATCATCTGACGTCTTATTATTTAGAGAAGCCGATGAGGAACACCTTTGACACAAACATAGAACGTCTTGCATAAAATGTTTGAATTTTTATTCAAATGCATTTCACTCCCTTTTCCCCTTGTTTTAGCGGCACCTGAGATCACGGGCCATAAGCGCAGTGACAATAAGAACGAGGGACAGAGTGCTCTGTTGTACTGTAAGTCTGTGGGCTACCCCTTTCCCGTGTGGACGTGGCGTAAACTGGATGGCTCAAACTACATGGTACGTGTCCCTCTTACTTGGCTCTATATAACTCATGCTAGATCAGGGGTTCCCAAACTTTCTTAGCCCACGATCCCAACCATGTGAAAATAATTATGTAATTAACAGCCAATGTTTACTTTTTTATTTGGGGCTTTGGCAGTCAATTGAAAAACATTCTAACAGTAGTTCTGATTGTCTTCTCAACTCACCATCACATACTTTTAATGTGGGGCTATGACAATCAATTGCAAATTAGTCTGACATAATGTATCTTATCTCAGCACCACTAATGAGATGGGTGTGCTTGATGAATGTTGTGTCGGAGCTTCTCAAAGTCAGGGGGCGTGGTCGACAGGGTGCACCTCATCTCTGCTGTCACATCCAACCTGGATCGATATTTGGTTTTAATGCAGATGAGAGCACTGATGGTGCTTTCAAATCAACTGGGAACTCTGAAAAATACGAGGTCAAATCATGACGTCAGTGATCTTCAGGTCGGAAAGTTGTAGCTCAAGAAAGAGGCCCGAGTTCGATGACCGTTCAAAATTATTTTTCCCAGTCGGAGCTCGGTACTGAACAAAAATATAAATGCAACATGTAAAGTGTTGGTCCCATGTTTCATGAGCTGAAATAAAAGACCCAAGAAAATGTCCATACGCACAAAAAGCGTATTTCTCTCAAATGCAGAGATAATCAGGTGTGGCATATCAATACACAGGTGCACCTTGTGCTGGGGACAATAAAAGGCCACTCTAAAATGTGCAGTTTTGTCACACAACATGCCACAGATGTCTCATGGGAGCGTACAATTGGCATACTGATGTACAGTGACAGTGTTGCTTCCGTCCTTCTCCTCACCCCTACCTGGGCTTGAACCAGGGACCCTGTGCACACATCAACAACAGTCACCCTTGAAGCCCCGTTACCTATCGCACCACAAAAGTCACAGCCCTAGCAGAGCAAGGGAAACAACTACTTCAAGTCTCAGAGCGAGTGAAACGCTATTAGCGCACACCCCACTAACTAGCTAGCCATTTCACACCGGTTACACTGACTGCAGGAATGTCCACCAGAGCTGTTGCCAGAGAATTTAATGTTCATTTCTCTACCAAAACCTGCCTCCAATGTCGTTTTACAGAATTTGGCAGTACGTCCAACCGGCCTCACAACCGCATACCACATGTAACCATGCCAACCCAGGACCTCCACATCCAGCTTCTTCACCTGTGGGGTCTTCTGGAGACCAGCCCCCCAGACAGCTGATGAAACTGAGGAGTATTTCTGTCTGTAATAAAGCCCTTTTGTGGGGAAAAACGTATTCTGATTGGCTGGGCCTGGCTCCCCAGTGGGTGGGCCTATGCCCAGCCATAGCTGCACCCCTGCCCAGTCATGTGAAATCCATAGATTCAATTGACCGATTTCCTTATATGAACTGTAACTCAGTCAAATTGTTGAAATTGTTGCATGTTGTGTTTATGTTTGTTCAGTATAGTTTACAATCAAAGTTACCTGCTGCATTATATCTCAGAGTTCTGTTCTAAGCTCTTTTGCCGCCAGTTGCTCTCAGTGTATCATACAATGCATCCATATGGCAGAGGGAGACACATTCATAACTAGAGTGCAGAGGCCTGCCCTCCGTCCCGCCATAGATGGAGCCCCATCTGTGCAAAAGCCCACCATTCAATCCCATGGAATCTGTTTTTCGTCAATATAGCCATGCAGCACACTGAACATCCTCTGTGCTGTTTCATGCTCGGAAATCGTGAGACAGAACAATATGTCCTTGTGAATAGCATCCCCGGACGTGTATAGCGAACAAAACTCATGCATGGCCATCTTGGCCCTCACAGCTAGCGTCCATTTAGAGAGCATTAGCTGGGGAGTTTGAGTTGTCCAGTCAGTATTCTCTTAATGGCTAGCAAAAGCATAAATTCTTTAGCAGTGTTATCTGACAAAGGTATTGATGTGAGTTTCTGTGCCTCTGCCTCCCCACACATTGTTTTCACCATATCAATTGCGGCCAGTAATATCAAAGTCTCTGCAATAGTGTGTGGTTTCATAGCATAGCGGGCCTAGTCATTCACCGTGGGAATGATTCAAGTGCAACGGTCAAGTGCAGCCTTTTCCCATGATCTAAGGGGGCTCTCTGGTTGAATTTTAGATTAGAATCGTTTTCATTTAGATTAAGGTTAACTACATTACAATGATTTTTAGATACAAAGATGATATTATAATATACATATATTTTTTGGTACATTTTGTTTCAGGATTTTTTTATTCTCCCATGACCCCATTTTCATATCAGGTGACCCCGCATGGACCCTAGTTTGGGAACCGCTGTGTTAAACTACTGTGATCACTGTCTGGAATGTGATCGTAACATTGTCTGTAACATAGAAATAATTTATATGCTAATTTACCCTCCTCCTCTAGGAAATCGACAACTCCTCTGGCCGCTTCTTCATCACCAACAAAGACAACTACACAGAGCTGAACATCGTCAACCTGAACCGCACCTCGGACCCTGGTGAATACCAGTGCAACGCTACCAACCACATTGGCACCAAGTCCATGTCGTCCATCCTGCGGGTGCGCAGCCACCTGGCACCCCTCTGGCCCTTCCTGGGGGTGCTAGCGGAGATCATCATCCTGGTGGTCATCATCGTAGTGTATGAAAAACGCAAGAGGCCAGACGATGTGTTGGACGGTAAGACAACATTAAATTTAGTATCTCTTTGGAGAGACAGACAACCTCTCGCCATGTTGTCATCGTCAGGCCTGGTTGATTATTATACTGGCAGCGTTACTGGATGCTGTCATTGAAATGACTGGACAGTATGTAAAAGGGTTCTCGATTTCACCTGAAAGAGAGCAACATGCTAACAGCGGCAGGGAATTATGTACTGATTCAAGCAGTGCTTGTGGCCATGGGGTAAAATCAGGGAGGAAGAGGGAATTATGACCCAGGAAATAGGCTGCTACTACTGGAACAATACAAAAGACATTCTCACTCCAGTTAAACAATGATTCAATTATGGGGCTGCACTCGGCTAGAAGTTCAACAGCCATCAAGAACCAATTCAAACAGGGTTCCTCTACCATCACCACACACATTTATTACACTGTTACCAAGTGAACATGTTGCGGAGGCTATAAACACGGCGCTGAATATTCATGACGCTGACTCTGCTGTGTTAGCAGTAGCAGCAGAGACCCACTGTGAATAATTGACCTCTGTTGGGGGACACACTCCCTGGATGCTCTGTCAGTACTGAGAAGGGAGACAGAGACACCGCTGGCTGTCACACAGCGCAGCGCCACACATTAGCTGCATAATAATATGACCTTTAGAGATGCTCCACATTAGTAAACCAGGAGGGGGTCCACAGCTAACCTTTTAAATTAAAGAGTTGAAGTGCCGTTGCGGTCTCGCTAATGATGATAACCAGGGACCATTTTATCACCCATCTGGAGAACTGATCAATTCATTTCATTGACAATAATTTCAGACAGGGAATCAGGGGAAGTTTGATGTGTTATTTTGGCTTTGTCCTACAACTTCTGCCTATGGCTGAGGGCTTAAAGTAGAGAATCGAAAATCCCGTTGCGGTCTCGCTAATGATGATAACCAGGGACCATTTTATCACCCATCTGGAGAACTGATCAATTCATTTCATTGACAATAATTTCAGACAGGGAATCAGGGGAAGTTTGATGTGTTATTTTGGCTTTGTCCTACAACTTCTGCCTATGGCTGAGGGCTTAAAGTAGAGAATCGAAAATCCCTGTTACCCTACTCCAATCAAAGCCCGTCACACCCACAGGTAAGTTATTCTCAAAGTTGCCTGTTGGTAACTACTAACTATTTACTACTTTTACAGAGTAATATCTGTTTTAATAACAAAACCACTTGATAACATACAATAATATAAACTGTTAAAGCTAGATTTAAAAGTGTCAAAGTCAAACAAAGGCATAATCATTTGAGTGTAGAGTCAAAGCCAAAAAGGCCGTTGAGGCTTCACCCGCCTATGGTTCTATCAACTTTATTCAGGATTAGAGGTCGACCGATTATGTTTATTATTTTTTTACGCCGATACCGATTATTGGAGGGCCGAAAGCCGCCGGTGCCGATTATTATATATATTTTTTTATAATGACAATTACAACAATACTGAATGAACACTTATATTAACTTAATATAATACATAAATAAAATCAATTTAGCCTCAAATAAATAATGAAACATGTTCAATTTGGTTTAAATAATGCAAAACAAAGTGTTGGAGAAGAAAGTAAAAGTGCAATGTGCCATGTAAGAAAGCTAATGTTTAAGTGCCTTGCTCAGAACATGAGAACATATGAAAGCTGGTGGTTCCTTTTAACATGAGTCTTCAATATTCCCAGGTAAGATGTTTTAGGTTGTAGTTATTATATTATTATAGGAATTATAGGACTATTTCTCTCTATACGATTTGTATTTCATATACCTTTGACTATTGGATGTTCTTATAGGCACTTTAGTATTGCCAGTGTAACAGTATAGCTTCCGTCCCTCTCCTCGCTCCTACCTGGGCTCAAACCAGGAACACATCGACAACAGCCACCCTCGAAGCAGCGTTACCCATGCAGAGGAAGGGAAACAACTACTCCAAGTCTCAGAGCGAGTGACGTTTGAAACGCTATTAGCGTGCACCCGGCTAACTAGCTAGCCATTTCACATCGGTTACACCAGCCTAATCTTGGGGGTTGATAGGCTTGAAGGGGTGGGTATAATTTATGGAACGTTCCAACAGGAATCTGTTCCAAAAAACGTAAAATAAAAGGTTGCCAACCAACAACGCATACAAAGTAGCAACGCATACAAACCTAGCTAACTAGCTGCTGAATAGCCATCAACTCACCACGTAGCTTATTCTTAATGTTTGTCCATAGGCAAACAGACATATGAGGACAGACATTTTTCGGAATAAACATGATGAGTGAAAAACGCAATGAAATAGACCCCTCCCTACCCGGTATCTTATTCTGCCGCTTTACAACTTTGTATGCGTTGTTTTTTGGAAACCTTGTTATTTACGAAGTTTTTGGAATAGATTCCTGTTGGAACGTTCCACAAATTATACCAACCCAGGTTGAAGTCATAAACAGCGCAATGCTTGAAGCACAGCGAAGGGCTGTTTGAATGAATGCTTACGAGCCTGCTGCTGCCTACCGCCACTCAGTCAGACTGCTCTATCAAATCATAACACACAGAAATACGAGCCTTGGGTAATTAATATGGTCGAATCTGGAAACTATCATCTCGAAAACAAAAGTTTTTTTCTTTCAGTGACATACGGAACCGTTCCGTATTTTATCTAACGGGTGACTAAGTCTAAATATTCCTGGTAGGCATTGATGTTTATGGTTAGGTACATTGGTGCAACGACAGTACTTTTTTCGCAAATGCGCTTGTTAAATCAACACCCGTTTGTCGAAGTAGGCTGTGATTCAATGAAAATTAACAGGCACCGCATCGATCATATGCAACGCAGGACACGTTAGATAAACTAGTAATATCATCAACCATGTGTAGTTAACTAGTGATTATGTTAAGATTGATAGTTTTTTTATAAGTCTAATGCTAGCTAGCAACTTACCTTTGCTTCTTGCTGCCCTCGCGTTACAGGTAGTCAGCCTGTTAATCCTTGTGAAGTTCCCTGTAGCTCAGTTGGTAGAGCATGGTGTTTGCAACGCCAGGGTTGTGGGTTCGATTCCCACGGGGGGCCAGCACAGATTTTTTTTTAATGAAATTGTATGAAATGTATGCATTCACTACTGTAAGTCGCTCTGGATAAGAGCGTCTGCTAAATGACTAAAATGTAAAATGCAATGTAAGGCGGGTGGTTAGAGCGTTGGACTGGTAACCGAAGGTTGCAAAAACGAATCCCCCCTGAACAAGGCAGTTAACCCCCGTTTCTAGGCCGTCATTGTAAATAAGAATGTGTTCTTAATCTGACTTGCCAAGTTAAATAAAGGTGTAAAAAAAAATGTAAAAATAAAATAAAAAAAATACTAATAATCAGCAAATCGGTGGCCAAAAATACCGATTACCGATTGTTATGAAAACTTGAAATCGGCCCTAATTAATCGGCCATTCCGATTAATCGGTCGACCTCTATTCAGGATATCAGCAAGATATGAATTAATTGGTTACTGACTTCTTTCCCCCTCTCTCCAAATGGCATCATTATCTAAACATTTGGTAAGTGCATGTTGCATGTTTTCAGAGAATGATTTTCTTATTTGATCCGTTTCTACTACAGTCCATCCAGACCACCATGTCAACACCCGTTTATCAGATTATTTGACTACAAGTTGTTTGGCGTCTTTGTATAGACAATTTATATGTTGAAATTCTGTATTTATTCCATTCGTATTCATTTCCATTAAGAGGGACCAACGCAGTTTGACATGTTTTCTCCTGTATAGGTGGTGGTCTCTGATGTTTAAAACATAAATTGCTATCAGCCTACTGAAATGCACTGCTATGTTTATAGCTGTATACATTTTATACCAGTCTTCTTCACTTGTCTTATATAGGAGTGTTAAATCACTCAAACCGCCCCACACACGAGGAGAGATAGTATGCACTCTAGGTTCCCCAAGGCACTGATATACTGTAGATGCTATCATAAAAAAAATAAAAAAAATAAAGACTGGGTAGATTAGAAAGATAAATTATGCATACTCCTATTTCTGAAGTCTGAATTGTGTATGCACTGTATAATCCTTCCCATGATGGTTTCAGCATTAAATATTGTTACACTGCAGTACACTATTAAACAGAAATTATGCAAATTCACCAATAAAGTAAGCATTGGCTTTGTGTACAGTGTGAAGACAGTGTAGTGCTTTAACAAACCTCCAACCAATCTCCTGCACCCGTAGGCAAGGCCTCTAGTTTGGCATGGGTTTATGTCTTGGAGGAGGGGGAGAGAGAGAGAAACTTGCTTTGGTGTAGCACATGGGGTTGGCAACAGCGTGATATTTTGTTTGCCCAACGACTAGATGAAGGTAGATTATCTGCCATGGTCATATCAAGCGAATCAGAGATGCAGAACACTGCATCACTTGTGCTAATAGCCAGCTCTCCAATCTCCTTTCAGTATCCACCATCCCCAAGAGCTTTGTTATATGTAGGTGTACATTATGAATTCTGTCTTCATGATGGCTAAATTGTGTATCAACACTGATAATGCACTGCCAAGTGACCCAAAGCAAAGGTTGAGATTTTTTAGAGAGCAAATACATTTTTAAAGAACCTGTTGTGAGGGTTCCACTTTCTTTTACTGTGTGGGATCATTAGGGAACAACCAGGGAAAATTACATTATGCAAAATGTAGGACGGCAGGTCGGCTAGCGTTTAAGAGCGTGGAGCCGTTAACCAAAAGGTCGCTGGTTCGAATCCCTGAGCCGACTAGGTGAAAAGTCACTCTGGATAAGCGTGTCTGCTAAATGACTAAACTGTAAAAACGTAATGGAGAGCATATCAACCCATTGGCATACAAGAAAAACTTGCTGAATACATTGATCTTACCCTGGCTATACTCTTAATATTCTCCACACTGTAAAAGTCAGGGTTTTCGTTTGTTTGCAATTTCATGACTTGAATCACATATTCTAAACATTATCTTTGCCCGACTGGATAACTCTGCACCCAGGGGCTAGTTGTAAGTGAACTCAGATGGTAGTGTAAGGGTGGAAAAAGGTGGGGATTGGGCACGCACAAACAGATGTGCCCCCTCTGTCCCCAAGACTGTCTCACAGGCAGCCATGCTGTCCCGTCTCACATTGTGACCACCATACCCCCATTTAACTGCCAATGGCATGCTGCTGCTTTCTGGGCCCGTATTCATAAAGCGTCTCATAGTTTAGTGCTGATCTAGAATCAGGTCCCCCTCTCGATATAATCTTACGGATTATGATCTAAAAGGCTCAACTGATCCTACATCAGCACTTCTACTCTGAAATGGTTTATGAATACGTGCCCCAGATCTCTGGTTGCATGCTACTGAACACACTTTCACTCTCCATTCATACTATACTGACCCATTCTTTCTCATGTGTGGTCAAAACATGCCACTGCGGCACCTTGAAAGAGTGGTTATCTGTACTAACTAGCTAATCACTAATGTGCGATGATGTCCACTGACACTGCATGCTGCTGTGTAATTCAACTCTACACTAAAAACGTTATTCTACTAAAACATTTTTTTTTGCTCATTCAAGTATATGGAAAGCCTGCTTTCACAACTCAGAGCTTTTATTGTCAGAATTAAAAATGCAGACCTGGAGACTTCAAAAAGTTCACTTTATTCCTATAACTTCGGTATTCTGTAATGACAACTGGAACTTGGGAACAACCCATGCAAAAGACCCATACCGCGGGATTCACAAGGGAACTTGAAGAAAACCGGAACATTTAAAATGTTAACATCAGTTGCAAATTTGCAATACTTCACACTGACGTGATGTGACGTGACTAACTTTTAAACTGCTAGTCATGTAACATTCATTTAATTGAATCCATTTGATATTTAATTACAGTTAAGATGTCAGCATCAACATTTGAAAGAAAATATTAGAGCAGTGTGTTGGATGACCATGTTGTCTAATATTCCATTGTTTTTGTGCTCTTTCCCCTCTTCTCTCCCCTCGTGACGAAGATGATGAGCCAGCCGCACCAACGTAAGTATGATAAATATTCTGTTCTCTCGAGACTACAATAAAAAAAAAATTCATTCAGTACATTCGGAAAGTATTCAGACCCCTTGACTTTTTCCACATTTTGCTACTATACAGCCTTATTCTAAAATTGATCTACACACAATACCCAATAATGACGAAGCAAAAACTGCTTTTTATACATTTTTGCAAATGTATAACAAGAAAACAATTGAAATTTCACATTTACATAGGTATTCAGACCCTTTACTCAGTACATTATGGCAGCGATTGCAGCCTTGAGACGTCTTCGGTATGACGCTACAAGCTTGGCACACCTGTATTTGGGGAGTTTCTCCCATTCTTCTCTGCAGATCCTCTCAAGCTCTGTCAGGTTGGATGGGGAGCGTTGCTGCACAGCTATTTTTAGGTCTCTACAGAGATGATCTATCGGGTTCAAGTCTGGGCTCTGTCTGGGCCACTCAAGGATATTCAGAGACTTGTCCTGAAGCCACTCCTGTGTTGTCTTGGCTGTGTGCTTAGGGTCGTTGTATTGTTGGAAGGTGAACCTTTGCCCCCAGTCTGAGATCCTGAGCAGGTTTTCATCAAGGATCTCTCTGTACTTCGCTTCGTTCATCTTTCCCTCGATCCTGACTAGTCTCCCAGTCCCTGCCGCTGAAAAACATACCCACATCACCGTAGGGATGGTGCCAGGTTTCCTCCAGACATGACGCTTGGCATTCAGGCCAAAGAGTTCAATCTAACATCAGACCAGAGAATTTTGTTTCTCATGGTCAGTCCTTTAGGTGCCTCTTGACAAACACCAAGCGGGCTGTCGTGCATTTTACTGAGGAGTGGCTTCCATCTGGCCACTCTACCATAATGGCCTGATTGGTGGAGTGCTGCAGACATGGCTGTCCTTCTGGAAGGTTCTCCCATCTCCGCGGAGGAACATCGGGTTCTTGGTCACCTCCCTGACCAAGGCCCTTCTCCCCCGATTGCCCAGTTTGGCCTAGTGGCCAGCTCTAGGAAGTCTTGATGATTCCAAACGTCTTCCATTTAAGAATGATGGAGGCCACTGTGTTGTTGGGGACCTTCAATGCTTTTTAATTTTTAATTTTTTTTATTTTTTAACCCTTCCCAAATCTGTGCAGACACAATCCTGTCTCTGAGCTCTAAGGACAATTCCTTTGACCTCATGGCTTGGTTTTTGCTCTGACATGCACTGTGGGATCTTATATAGACAGATGTGTGCCTTTCTCCAATCAAGTTGTAGAAACATCTCAAGGATGATCAATGGAAACAGGATGCACCTGAGCTCAATTTCGAGACTCATAGCAAAGGGTTTGAAAACTTATGTAAATAAAGTATTTCTGTTTTACAACAATTTCTGTTTGCGCTGTTCTGTGAAGGGAGTAGTACACAGCGTTGCATGAGATCTTCCGTTTCTTGGCAACTTCTCCCATGGAATAGCCTTCATTTCTCAGAACAAGAATAGACTGACAAGTTTCTGAAAGTTATTTGTTTCTGGTCATTTTGAGCCTGTAATCGAACCCACAAATGCTGATGCTCCACATATTCAACAAGTCTAAAGAAGGACAGTTTTATTGCTTGTTTAATTAGCACAACAGTTTTCAGCTGTGCTAACATAATTGCAAAAGGGTTTTCTAATGATTAAATAGCCTTTTAAAATTATAAACTTGGATTAGCTAACACAATGTGCCATTGGAACACAGGAGTGATGGTTGCTGATAATGGGCCTCTGTACGCCTATGTAGATATTCCATAAAAAAATCTGCCGTTTCCAGCTACAATAATCATTTACAACATTAACAATGTCTATACTGTATTTCTGATCAATTTGATGTTATTTTAATGGACAAAAAAATTGCTTTTCTTTCAAAAACAAGGACATTTCTAAGTGACCCCAAACTTTTGAACGGTAGTGTACATATAATTTCCCCCTGGAACTGACTAAACTCTTGGTATTTCTTCACTAGGAAAACAAATTCGACAAACAACCACAAAGACAAAAACGTGCGCCAGAGGAATGCGAAATGAGAAGCTACTCGTTGAAGTGAGTATTCCGGCCTTTATAAAATGAGAAGCTACTCGTTGAAGTGAGTATTCCGGCCTTTATAAAATGAGAAGCTACTCGTTGAAGTGAGTATTCCGGCCTTTATAAAATGAGAAGCTACTCGTTGCAGTGAGTATTCTGGCCTTTAGAAAAAGGAATCTGAGGCATATAGAAGTCAACAGGGAACTAAGTGATATACTGTAGGAATGTGATAATGTGCACAGGGTATACTAATTCCTTCATCCCCCCTGATTTTCATTAACAGATGACTAACTGCATATCTTGACCACATGAAGGTATCTGAGGAGGGAGCTCCAGGCAATTTTTAATGAAGCATATCTCGTCTCTCTCTTATGAGAAAAAAACAATAACAGCGTAACACTGGCAGAAAAGAACAAGATGGCTGTCTTAAGCATGCCTTATTCAGTCTTACATGAACAGTCCTGGACGGAGAGATGACCAATTCCATCACGAAAGGTGTGCACATCTTTTTTTGTGTGCCGTTTGATGTCGCTTTTATTCATTTTATCATGTCCTCCAACCAGAGGTGATCCTTTTTGTATTACATATCATGTAAAACGCATGCAAATTATTACGCAATAGGATGCCCAGAATAGACTTTGTTGTTTTCCCTCATGTCTGTGTGGCTATTTTGCATCCAAAGGAATTATGTTTTTTTATGAAATTGTCCTGAACTGAAAAATACTGTTATATTCTTAAATAACTTTGTACAGCTGATTCATTGTCATTAAACTATGTTTGATTTAGTGAAAGGAAAGTCCACTCTTAACAGCCATTATAGTGAAAATGTGATGCAAGGGATTCAATGTCTGGCAGTATTTACTTGAAAATGACTACTATATATCTATCTAGTTATAAATAAAATGACAATTAAGTGTTTATTTTTCAGAGTAACTTAGGATGTCTTGTATATGTTGAGGTTCGAGTGTTCAAACAATAGCAAATACTGTATGTAAAGAAAAAAATACATTTTATATTTCCCAACTTAATTCATTCATTTTTATTTTTCTGAAATTGTACAGCATGGCTATTATACTATGCAATATGTATTCATATATAGATATATTGGGGGTAGTTTGTTTTTCTCAGTGAAGCTTTAATATTGTGGGATCACTTGGAAGCTGGTATAGCAAAATGCACTGCTGTAGCTGCATGACTCCTGTCCTATAAATACAGTGTATCCATGTGTATTGCAGTGCAAATGGACCGACATTAGGATGGGAATGGAAGGAGCTACGGTATCTCTAGCCACGATAAAACATCAGACCAATAACATACGAGACCAATACATTTTTGAAAATAAAAGGCTCCAAAATACATTTTGTTTCTTTGCCTCGAAAATCCTTTCTAGAAACTGCAACATTTGTGCCGGTTTAAATATCCTCCTACAACACAATGATCACTATGTTCCAGCACACATTTACACAATCAGCAGCATGAAGAACCCAACCCCCAACTTTTCCACAACCCACCTCCCACCCACATGTGTACCGTGTGTAGTGAGTTGACCTGTCTCTCTCTGGCTGTTTGTGTTGATGAGCTTCAGCTCCTCAGTCCTGGAGCACTCTCCTCAGCTCCCCCTCCACCTTCTCCACCAAGGCAGGGAAGCTGGGGTCCAAAAGACACAGGCGGACAAAGGGCTCCAGCTCCCCACGGGACAGAGCACCGTGGCGGTACGCCAGGGGCAAGGACAGACCATGCTCGCCCAGGAAGTGCTGAGAAAAAAATAGACCAGGGACCGGTTCATTTGTTTGTATACAAGTAAAGCCATGATATTGGCTAACTATAATCTCCCAAGTCAGTTAGGTGTTCATTATTTCATTGGCCTACTTTACACTTCAGTAGTGGTGGGGAATAACTACAACCCCATGAAGTGTATGTTACATTCAAGCTCAGTGGGTGAGAGCAGTAATGTTAAATAGCTACTATTTATTCACCTTGCGTGATTGTCAAACTCCATCAAGTGATCATTATATGAATCATCACCCTCAGCATTCATCAGTCATCTATCTAATCACTGTGTTGCGTCAGTACCAACCTACCTGGGTAAGACGTTTGATGGATAAAGAGCCCTGGACGACCTCCGGTTCAGTAGCCATAGCCTCCCCAACACCCGCCTGATGACAAGGTTAAAAGAGATGTTACTAATGCCACAGGACTTTACATGGCAACACACCAAGGGAGGTTAAGCTGCATCATAGCTTTATTCTTTATTGAATGATTTCCCTCAGTCATCATGGCCCATTCATCCTAACAGAGCTTTTCAAATGTGTGTGATGGTGTTTATTGTTGGTTTAATTTATCCCCCTTCTGTGTGGGGAGGTTAAGGATTAACATATCGCACATTGTCATCGAATCATACATAATATACATATTAACCTAGTTGGTTCCAGGGCCATTCAGTATTAAACAAGCTATATGGTTTTCATGCCTGTAAATAGCACCATCTAGTGGGTGATTCTTACTGTAACAACAGCAACTTTAGTGACAACTATAGTTTGCCTCATATATTATGAAGAATAACATTCTTAAAATAAGAACAGCAGCAAAGGTGAAAAAAACAAACATGCAATGCACTCATTTCAATTAGTTAATGTATTGCAGGAGCTGTTCCAATTCAGATGTTCCAAAATACACTTTCATGATGCAATACATGTTTTCAGTGTGTATGTGTTATTGAGTACCTGTTGATCCTGTGCAGTGGTCTTGGTAGGGGGTTGATTGGGTGTTGGGGGGCAGCTGAGTGGTGGTGGTGGGGGGCCCCCCTGTGTGGTGACAGGCAGGTACTCCTTCAGTCTGAGTACTGCACTGCTACACTGCTCCAGGGCCTCAGCCCTGCTGCCGCTGAACTGCATCCTGATCAGACGGCTCTCCCCCTGCACATACACAGCATTGTTTCGTTTGAGAGCTAGCCTATATCTCCTCTTCGACGCTACTGAGACAATCTTGACCAGCAGACTACAAGCTTGACACACCACTTACAATTCATCAGTGGCACTTATATAGACCACTTATTTAGCCTACATATCACTCACAAGCCAGGCCCTTGGCAGAACATGGGCAACCAAAGCACCGCTCACAGCCAGCTAGTTGTTCCAAGACTGTTAAAATGCATCGTGTCAGGCCTCAGATCCCCTTAAATCAGGCCATTTAATGACCAATTACACTGTTGTCTCAGCACAGCCACCCCTGCCAAACATCAGGTCTGCCACACTCATGTCAGTGTGAAATCTGGCTACGGTAAATAAAGCTGCCACTATACAAAAAATGAGGACATTACCGACTAAAATTCCAGTGTTGCCTTGTAGTCAACATTAGCCGAAGTTTCATATAAAACTAGGTGCTAGAATAATAATACAAATTGGTATGTAGACTCTAGTATACTCTAGCTAGCTACTATTTAAAAGTTGGTGTTGTTTCTTAAAGCAAATAAAGTCTTTACAATCTATATATGACATATCTCCAAGAATATAACTTTGGCAACCCACCTTAACAGTCAGACGGAACAGCAGGGTATCTGATTTCTGCTGAACCTTGAGGAAGCTTGGAGCATCAAGTAAGGAAAACCCATCCTGAAAAATGCGGGATCACAATCACAGACTAACATTTGTAAACAAACAGTCAAAAGTCATAATGGATAGGGCACATAGCTAATCCTCATGTCTTCAATGAGACATAAAAGTCAATTTAATAGTATCAGGCGGAGCATGCAGCAATCACAGCTCTACTTTTGGTTAGCAGGAGCAATCTCAAATTATCTGAAATGACATAACACGCCTGCAGGGGGCTCTGTTGACCTACAAACCCATCCAGACCCTGTGATCAGCATCATGCCATCAGTATGTTTTTGGAAAGATAACTTCCATCTCAAACAAACAGCTGTTGGAGGCTGAATGTTGTTGTACTAAATATTAGTTTTGATAGAGTCATAAGGTGTGTTCGAATACTCATACTAACCGTACTATTTGTGACGTGAATTGAGTATATAAACTCAGCAAAAAAAGAAATGTCCCTTTCTCAGGACTCGGTCTTTCAACGATAATTTGTAAAAATCCAAATAACTTCACAGATCTTCATTGTAAAAGGTTTAAACACTGTTTCCCATGCTTGTTCAATGAACCATAAACAATTAATGAACATGCACCTGTGGAACGGTTGTTAAGACACTAACCGCTAATAGACGGTACGCAATTAAGGTCACAGTTATGAAAACTTAGGACACTAAAAAGACCTTTCTACTGACTCTGAAAAACACCAAAAGAAAGATGCCCAGGGTCCCTGCTCATCTGCGTGAACGTGCCTTAGGCATGCAGCAAGGAGGCATGAAGACTGCAGATGTGGCCAGGGCAATAAATTGCAATGTCCGTTCTGTGAGAAGCCTAAGACAGTGCTACAGGGACACAGGACAGACAGCTGATTGTCCTCGCAGTGGCAGACCACGTGTAACAACACCTGCACAGGACCAGTACATCCGAACATCACACCTGCGGGACAGTTACAGGATGCCAACAACAACTGCCCTAGTTACACCAGGAACGCACAATCCCTCCATCAGTGCTCAGACTGTCCACAATAGGCTGACAGAGGCTGGACTGAGGGCTTGTAAGCCTGTTGTAAGGCAGGTCATCACTAGACATCACCAGCAACAACGTTGCCTACGGGCACAAACCCACCGTCGCTGGACCAGACAGGACTGGCAAAAAGTGCTCTTCACTGACAAGTCGCGGTTTTGTCTCACCAGGGGTGAGGGTAGGGGCGGCAGGGTAGCCTAGTGGTTAGAGCGTTGGACTTGTAACCGAAAGGTTGCATGTTCGAATCCCTGAGCTGACAAGGTACAAATCTGTCGTTCTGCCCCTGAACAAGGCAGTTAACCCACTGTTCCTAGGCTGTCATTGAAAGTAAGAATTTGTTCTTAACTGACTTGCCTAGTTAAATAAAGGTAATAAAATAAAATAGTTGGATTCATGGATCAATTTGGAAGTGGAGGGTCCGTCATGGTCTGGGGCAGTGTATCGCATCATCGGACTGAGCTTGTTGTCATTGCAGGCGATCTCAATGCTGTGCGTTACAGCGAAGACATCCTCCATCCTCATTTGGTACCCTTCCTGCAGGCTCA
This sequence comes from Salmo trutta, assembly GCF_901001165.1. NCBI lineage: Eukaryota > Metazoa > Chordata > Actinopteri > Salmoniformes > Salmonidae > Salmo > Salmo trutta. The sequence goes on from NC_042968.1 coordinate 16,504,493, forward strand.
TCCTGACATGGCCCTCCAGAATGACAATGTCACAGACATACTGCTTGTTCTGTGTGTGATTTCCTGCAAGACAGGAATGTCAGTGTTCTGCCATGGCCAGTGAAGAGCCCAGATCTGAATCCCATTGAGCACGTCTGGGACCTGTTGGATCAGAGGGTCATTCCAGTGGGTCAGAAGTTAACATACACTCAATTAGTATTTGGTAGCATTGCCTTTAAATTGTTTGACTTCAAGTCAAACGTTTTGGGTAGCCTTGCACAAGCTTCCCACAATAAGTTGGGTGAATTGTGTCCCATTCCTCCTGACAGAGCTGGTGTAAATGAGTCAAGTTTGTAGGCCTCCATGCTCACACACACTTTTTACGTTCTGCCCACACATTTTCTATAGGATTGAGGTCAGGGCTTTGTGATGGCCACTCCAATACCTTGACTTTGTTGTCCTTAAGCCATTTTGCCACAACTTTGGAAATATGCTTGGGGTCATTGTCCATTTGGAAGACCCATTTGTGACCAAGCTTTATCTTCCTTTGTCTTCCTGATGTCTTGAGATGTTGCTTCAATATATCCACAATTTTCCTACCTCATGATGCCATCTATTTTGTGAAGTGCACCAGTCCCTCCAACAACAAAACACCCAAACAACATGATGCTGCCACCCCCGTGCTTCACGGTTGGGATGGTGTTCTTCGGCTTGCAAGCATCCCCCTTTTTCCTCCAAACATAAAGATGGTCATTCCTTGCTGAGCGGCCTTTCAAGTTATGTCGATATAGTACTCGTTTTACTGTGGATATAGATTCTTTTGTACCCGTTTACTCCTGCATCTTCACAAGGTCCTTTGCTGTTGATTTGCATTTTTCGCATCAAAGTACGTTCATCTCTAGGAGACAGAAAGCGGTTCCTTCCAGAGTGTTATGACGGCTGCGTGGTCCCATGGTGTTTATACTTGCGTACTATTGTTTTTACAGATGAATGTGGTCCCTTCAGGATTTTTGGAAATTGCTCCCAAGGATGAACCAGACTTGTGGACATCTACCATTTTTTTCCTGAGGTCTTGGCTGATTTCTTTTGATTTTCCCATGATGTCAAGCAAAGAGGCACTGAGTTCGAAGGTAGGCCTTGAAATACATCCACAGGTACAGCTCCAATTGACTCAAATTACGTCAATCAGCCTATCAGAAGCTTCTGAAGCCATGACATCATATTCTGGAATTTTCTAAGCTGTTTAAAGGCACGGTCAATTTTGTGTATGTAAACTTCTGACCCACTGGAATTGTGAATTATAAGTGAAATAATCCGTCTGTAAACAATTGTTGGAAAAATTACTTGTGTCATGCACAAAGTAGATGTCCTAACCGACTTGCCAAAACTATAGTTTGTTAACAAGAAATTTGTGGAGTGGTTGAAAAACTAGTTTTAATGACTCCAACCTAAGTGTATGTAAACTTCTGACTTCAACTGTACCTAACGTTAGTTGGCTACTAATATATCGTACTTGCCAGGCAGTATTATTAACTATCTGCTATCTGACTAACTACCCAACGTTTATTGACTTGATAATTTACATAATTCTTAGCTAAGTGGTATGGACATTGTTCATTCTGGCTATCTACTCCGATTTCAAAGCACTCTCGCGCAGAATAACTGATGAATTTACGAATGCTCAACACCCGTTGAATATGGCCAGTGTCAGTAAACATCGGCAAAAAAAAGGCGTAAATAAATTGTTGCCAGCAGCAGTTACAGTCACCAACGCTCTAGAAAACAGCATAACCAGCTCTGCTAGGGCAAGTAAAATGGTCAGAGTGAGGTGTTCTCTCAGTCTCATTTGTGTCTGGAAGTAGCTAGCCAACGTTAGCTTGGGTGCTTGACTGCCATTGAACGCTCGGATCAACCCTACTCCTCGGCCAGAGCGTCCAGTGTGCGCTCTGAACGCTCCGAATTTATGAACGGACAATCTGACAATTTGGATTTACAAACGCCCAGAGCACACTCTGGCACTCCAGATTGAATTTACGAACACAACCGAAATCGTAAAATGTTTAGCTAGTCATTTCCTATGCTAACAAGCTAGCAAGAGGTTGCATAGCAACAGCATCAACTTCAGGTAGACAGGCAAAGCTCTAGTACACTCAACTGAAATGATACGGTTTGTTTACAATATACTAAAATGAACTAATAGTATATAGGATGTAGTATATACTCATTAAGTATGTAGTATACAGTATGTTAGTATGGGTATTCGAACACAACTAAAGTCTGTTGAGTAGAAATCTCTCCATGATTAGGATACAATTAATAAAAATAGGTGTTAGTTTAGTTAGTATGAATCAGCACTTTTCTAACCAAGTGAGAAATTACACTTCCTGAATACACTGAATACTTTCAGATGTCATCTGACACCTTACAATTTATAACTATTTAACATCAACTAAAGTACAAATCTATTTAAACACTATTCTGTTTAGTAGTTTCTTCAGCATTGGAATTTGCGTTGAAATGTACCAGCGAAATATAGGTCAATAATACCTGATGTATTGACAGGAGACAGTAGTTGCGTTTTGCACATTATTAATGATAGAAAATGTGTTGGACCTTGGCCTGAGCACTGGGAAACGCTAGCTTTATGAAATGATAATTGGAATAACATTTTACCATAGCAACATATCCTTCTTAGTGATATAGATACTGCAAGTTATGTTTCTCCATTTCAAATGGACTTCAGCACAATGGAGGGATGGATACTCTACTCAGCTCTGTTACATAAAACATTACACTTCAGCTCCGTACTTCCAGATTAAAAACAGATTTCAATTTTCCTACTCCGCTGAGATGTTCTGAAGGGATTACATCAAATTTGTATTTTTAGTTGAAAATTATCATATCAGGAAGGCATCACATTACATAATTTTAACAAGACTTGCCTTCAAGTCATTCTGTGAGGCATAGCCAATCGTTTTCTTAGTCAGGTTGAGAGGTTCCATTTTCTATAATCCCAATCCAATCCTTCCTCCAAATACTGAGAGAAAGACCCTATTAAACCATATCTTAGAATCAGGAGTAATCTGGATGATGATTACACTCGATAACCCTCTCTCCTCCAGCATGGTGCATCCTAATATGGCATCATCATTCAGTTGGGACTCCCCTGGCATCAGCCACCGTGAACTACTGTAAATCTCCCTTTATTGAAAGATACTCAAGAGCGTTACGATTAAGGGCGCCGATGTATCAATGACCGCTATCCCCTTTTGTCAGAGAGCACTTTGTGTCCTGACCTGAATAAGCATGTAGCCTTGCCTGGCACCCTGGCTCAACAAGATGGCTGTAGCCACTTTCCATCCAGCACTCGATGTGGCATTGTGCAGCTATGGCCATTGTGTTTCTACAGCAATTCCTGCTGAGTCTCTCAGCTGCACACAGAGTCTGGCAGTGAACCTTGAGAAGACACAGGATAAACTGCACACTAACACAGGCACTATTCTGTGTACAGAATAGTGGCGGCAGGTAGTCTAGTGGTTAGCGTGTTGGACTTGTAACTGAAAGGTTGCAAGATCGAATCCCTGAGCTGACAAGGTAAAAATCTGTTGTTCTGCCCCTGAACAAGGCTGTCATTGAAAATAAGAATTTGTTCTTAACTGACTTGCCTCGTAAAATAAATTAAAAAAGTACAGCAACATAGCTGGTGTTCAGTATTTGTTGTTGTTCCCTGTATTTCAAAGGACTTGGAATCAAATAATTTCCCAACATTGTTGCAAAAACATACAATTGTATCCATAGCTAGGCTATCTGCCGATAAGCCAAATAATGGAGATCTAAGCTTAGACTAGCCTGAGTTAGTAGGCCTATTTGATAATAAAAATAAGTGTACAAAACATTATTAACACCTTCCTAAAATTGAGTTGCACCCCCTTTAACCCTCAGAACAGCCTCAATTATTTGGGGCATGGATTCTGCAATGTATTGAAAGCATTCCACAGGAATGCTGGCCCATGTTGACTCCAATGCTTCCCACAGTTGTGTCAAATTGGCTGGCTGTCCTTTGGGTGGTGGACCATTCTTGATACACACAGGAAACTGTTGAGCGTGAAGAACACAGCAACGTTGCAGTTCTTGCCACACTCAAACTGGTGTACCTGGTACCTACTACCATAACCCATTCAAAGACACTGCAATATTTTGTCATGCACATTCACCCTCTGAATGGCACACACACACACACACACACACACACACACACACACACACACACACACACACACAATCAATGTCAATTGTCTCAAGGCTTAAAAATTCTACTTTAACCTGTATCTTTCCCTTTATCTACACTGATTGAAGTGGATTTAACATGTGACATCAATAAGTGTTCATAGCTTTGAAATTGATTCACTTGGTAAGTATGTCATGGAAAGAGCACGTGTTCCTAATGTTTTGTACAGTCAATGTAATTAGGCCAACAGGTTAGACAATAACTGTTATTATATGTCTATGGAGTGTCCATTTGGCAATAATTTGGTATATAATAATGAGTTATTGAATATATTGGGGGATATTTTATTTGTATTTTATCTTATTTGGATACATTGTTATTTGGCCTAGAGATGTGGATGCATGAAATGTGAGTCCAGATAAAAGACAGTAAAAACTAGATCCAGATCCATCCAGGAATGACTTGAGTTTTTGACATCAAAGGACATATAATGTAGTTAGACCTCAACTCACTTACCAGAAGATCGTGGCCTTGGGACACCAACATATGACCAGATTCCACAATGGTGAGCACCAATTCACCCGCGCTTTCACTGGGCTCAAACATCTAGAGAAGTTTCAAGACACATTTTCAACATCTACAGCTGGATGATTCACATCACATCTGAGGCAAGTTCATTCAATGACCATAATGTAAAGTGTAGGCCTATAACTCTTTTATTTGCTAATGTAGTAAACTAGCCTAAATGTGTAAATAACGTTTGGTTAGCCTAGCTAGCAAGTGGCATTAGGTAGCTAACTTTAGCTAGCGTTATCTCCTACAACACAGACGTTGGACAAAATTCACGACTAGACAACTTCACCTTCCATGGATTACCGCCGTCTTCTTTGGTCCCAGGCAAAAAACGTCCAAAGCGTTTCAACGTCCATATAGATGTATGTCCAGTTGCCATTTGTAAAAACAATTCTAATAATATATATATATCAGAAGAGCTAACGCTAGCTACGTTTGTTTGCCGCGATGAGCGCGGGAATATCAGAAATTCACGAGTCACGCACGTAGATTGGGTTTTTGTGTGCGCGCATGCGCTTGGCTCTGGCAGGGGATGCTAGAAGTGCGCCTTTTTTGTGCTAGTCTAGCACACTAGTTTCGCCAACTCAACTCTAACCTAATCCCCAGGCTCAATTGCTCAACCTTTGATTAGTTTAGTGATGTGTTAGTGGTGCTGGATTAGAATAGTAACCACGTTTACATGTGCACAGTATTCATAGCGCATACACCGCTTAAAGTCTTGGATAAAGTGTTTACATGCACCTTTGATATCCCGCTCACGAGTATTCCTGTACCCATGAATAAACAGAATATTCCTAATTTAAATCTATATGGAATAGTAACTGAAATATGGACACTGACTGTAGGCCAATAACCTCTCACAAATATAATAATAACTCATGCAGAATTATGCATTTCTTGCAGTAAAATTATACAACAAATGTTAATTTAGTCTCAGGAACAGGAGTGGAGAAATATGATTTCTTTCTTTCAGCCTCTCTTGAGAAAATGCGAATGAGCATGTCATGTAATGTGTTATGTGTTATACAAGCAGTATTTCACCAGTGGTGGTTGCTGATGTTTCAGATGAGGGAGGCCAATCATTTTTTTATGAGCATGGCCTTATTTCTATTACAGCATATTGGATGACTGTAATTCATATTCATATTCCATTCAATCAGCTCAATGTAACATCGATCGGTTTAGGCTACTACATGATTCTCAAATTTTCCCAATAGCAATCATGAGGTTGAAAGTTTACAACGTAGGTGCTCAGGTCGAGGGAAAAATGTGAGTAATCGAGGTGACAGTGACACATTCAGTACCGCCTTGCACACTCTTGCCTGCACCTAGCTGATATAGGGTGTAATCGCTAGTCCACCAGTTGGAAACGAGAGTTTCTATTGGACAAATTCAGGTATGTTTATCCCTGTTTCGTTCTGTTTGCTTCTGTTGAAGAAATGTTTTTCAGCAGAATCGGGGGAATGAATACACCCTTGATCACACGCAAACACAGTTCACTTTCATAGCAGCCACATACAAACAGCATGAACATTTTGATCATTGTATAATTCCTTCTCGCATCTACACACTTTCCTCCTCCCACCTTTTCCGTTCGCTTCTGGATTTCAGTGCACAACACGTCAGCTGTCCAGGCGAAAAAAACTTTCCAAGCCAAACCTTCCTATCATAACTGCTAACCGCTACACACAGCCTACATCGTTGTCACCATATTAGCTAACAACATTAGAAATGTCATAGTCAATATAGCTACTAGAACTAACGTGTTAGTAAACCTGCTACAATCATGCAGTACAGTGTACAGTCAGCAAGAAGTTACACCCAGTAGCAATCATTTAATAAAACCAAAAGCTTACTTACTTGGAAGAGTTCAAGTGTTGGATAGCCATAGCCAGCTAGCTAACATAGTATCCCTCTGTTTGGTGCCGGGTGTTTTAGTAGGCTAAACTAGCTAGTTAACTGAAAGTGAACGTTTAAAAAAAATTATATAACTATTTAAAGTTCTTTCTCTCTCTGGCCTTTCCTTCATTTAAAAAAAAATTAATTTGTTCAAAACTGTTCAACTCTCTCTTTGAGTCAACTATTCACCACATTTTATACACTGCAGTCCTAGCTAGCTGTAGCTTATGCTTTTAGTACTAGATTTCTTCTCTGATCCTTTGATTGGGTGGACAACATTGCAGTTCATGCTGCAAGAACTCTGATAGGTTGTCCTCCAGAAGTTGTCATAATTGCTGTGTAAGTCTATGGAAGGGGGGGGGAACCATGAGCCTCCTTGGTTTTGTATTTAAGTCAATGCACCCAGAGGAAGACGGAAACTGGTGGTGGTACCCTACAGAGTGCTTTTGAGCCTATTGCAGACCTTCATTGCAAAACTGTTTGTTTTAACTATTTATTTGGTGACGTGAATATATTTAGTATAGGCCTAGTTTTATCAAAAAATTGTAACTTTTTAAATGTTTCACTATTTATATATATATATATATATATATATATATATATATATATATATATATATATATATATACAGTGGGGGAAAAAAGTATTTGATCCCCTGCTGATTTTGTATGTTTGCCCACTGACAAAGAAAGGATCAGTCTATAATTTTAATGGTAGGTTTATTTGAACAGTGAGAGACAGAATAACAACAAAAATATCCAGAATAACGCATGTGAAAAATGTTATAAATTGATTTGCATTTTAATGAGGGAAATAAGTATTTGACCCCCTCTCAATCAGAAAGATTTCTGGCTCCCAGGTGTCTTTTATACAAGTAACGAGCTGAGATTAGGAGCACACTCTTAAAGGGAGTGCTCCTAACCGCAGCTTGTTACCTGTAAAAAAGACACCTGTCCACAGAAGCAATCAATCAATCAGATTCCAAACTCTCCACCATGGCCAAGACCAAAGAGCTCTCCATGGATGTCATGGACAAGATCGTAGACCTACACAAGGCTGGAATGGGCTACAAGACCATCGCCAAGCAGCTTGGTGAGAAGGTGACAACAGTTGGTGCGATTATTCGCAAATAGAAGAAGCACAAAAGAACTGTCAATATCCCTCGGCCTGGGGCTCCATGCAAGATCTCACCTCGTGGAGTTGCAATGATCATGAGAACGGTGAGGAATCAGCCCAGAACTGCACGGGAGAATCTTGTCAATGATCTCAAGGCAGCTGGGATCATCGTCACCAAGAAAACAATTGGTAACACACTACGCCGTGAAGGACTGAAATCCTGCAGCTCCCGCAAGGTCCCCCTGCTCAAGAAAGCACATATACATGCACATCTGAAGTTTGCCAATGAACATCTGAATGACTCAGAGAACAACTGGTGAAAGTGTTGTGGTCAGATGAGACCAAAATGGAGCTCTTTGACATCAACTCAACTCACCGTGTTTGGAGGAGGAGGAATGCTGCCTATGACCCCAAGAACACCATCTCCACCATCAAACATGGAGGTGGAAACATTATGCTTTGGGGGTGTTTTTCTGCTAAGGGGACAGGACAACTTCACCGCATCAAAGGGACGATGGACGGGGCCATGTACCGTCAAATCTTGGGTGAGAACCTCCTTCCCTTAGCCAGGGCATTGAAAATGGGTCGTGGATGGGTATTCCAGCATGACAATGAGCCAAAACACACAGCCAAGGCAACAAAGGAGTGGCTCAAGAAGAAGAACATTAAGGTCCTGGAGTGGCCTAGCCAGTCTCCAGACCTTAATCCCATAGAAAATCTGTGGAGGGAGCTGAAGGTTCGAGTTCCCAAACGTCAGCCTCGAAACCTTAATGACTTGGAGAAGATCTGCAAAGAGGAATGGGACAAAATCCCTCCTGAGATGTGTGCAAACCTGGTGGCCAACTACAAGAAACATCTGACCTCTGTGATTGCCAACAAGGGTTTTGCCACCAAGTACTAAGTCATGTTTTGCAGAGGGGTCAAATACTTATTTCCCTCATTAAAATGCAAATCATTTTATAACATTTTTGACATGCGTTTTTCTGGATTTTTGTTGTTGTTATTCTGTCTCTCACTGTTCAAATAAACATACAAAATCAGCAGGGGATCAAATACTTTTTTCCCTCACTGTATATACACACTGCTCAAAAAAATAAAGGCAACACTTAAACAACACAATGTAACTCCAAGTCAATCACACTTCTGTGAAATCAAACTGTCCACTTAGGAAGCAACACTGATTGACAATAAATTTCACATGCTATTGTGCAAATGGAAGACAACAGGTGGAAATTATAGGCAATTAGCAAGACACCCCCAATAAAGGAGTGGTTCTGCAGGTGGTGACCACAGACCACTTCTCAGTTCCTATGCTTCCTGGCTGATGTTTTGGTCACTTTTGAATGCTGGCGGTGCTTTCACTCTAGTGGTAGCATGAGACGGAGTCTACAACCCACACAAGTAGCTCAGGTAGTGCAGCTCATCCAGGATGGCACATCAATGTGAGCTGTGGCAAGAAGGTTTGCTGTGTCTGTCAGCGTAGTGTCCAGAGCATGGAGGTGCTACCAGGAGACAGGCCAGTACATCAGGACACGTGGAGGAGGCCGTAAGAGGGCAACAACCCAGCAGCAGGACCGCTACCTCCGCCTTTGTGCAAGGAGGAGCAGGAGGAGCACTGCCAGAGCCCTGCAAAATGACCTCCAGCAGGCCACAAATGTGCAGGTGTCTGCTCAAACGGTCAGAAACAGACTCCATGAGGGTGGTATGAGGGCCCGACGTCCACAGGTGGGGGTTGTGCTTACAGCCCAACCGTGCAGGACGTTTGGCATTTGCCAGAGAACACCAAGATTGGCAAATTCGCCACTGGCGCCCTGTGCTCTTCACAGATGAAAGCAGGTTCACACTGAGCACATGTGACAGACGTGACAGAGTCTGGAGACGCCGTGGAGAACGTTCTGCTGCCTGCAACATCCTCCAGCATGACCGGTTTGGCGGTGGGTCAGTCATGGTGTGGGGTGGCATTTCTTTGGGGGGCCGCACAGCCCTCCATGTGCTCGCCAGAGGTAGCCTGACTGCCATTAGGTACCGAGATGAGATCCTCAGACCCCTTGTGAGACCATATGCTGGTGCGGTTGGCCCTGGGTTCCTCCTAATGCAAGACAATGCTAGACCTCATGTGGCTGGAGTGTGTCAGCAGTTCCTGCAAGAGGACGGCATTGATGCTATGGACTGGCCCGCCCGTTCCCCAGACCTGACTCCAATTGAGCACATCTGGGACATCATGTCTCGCTCCATCCACCAACGCCACGTTGCACCACAGACTGTCCAGGAGTTGGCGGATGCTTTAGTCCAGGTCTGGGAGGAGATCCCTCAGGAGACCATCCGCCACCTCATCAGGAGCATGCCCAGGCGTTGTAGGGAGGTCATACAGGCACGTGGAGGCCACACATACTACTGAGCCTCATTTTGACTTGTTTTAAGGTCATTACATCAAAGTTGGATCAGCCTGTAGTGTGGTTTTCCACTTTAATTTTGAGTGTGACTCCAAATCCAGACCTCCATGGGTTGATAAATTGGATTTCCATTGATTATTTTTGTGTGATTTTGTTGTCAGCACATTCAACTATGTAAAGAAAAACGTATTTAATAAGATTATTTCATTCATTCAGATCAAGGATGTGTTATTTTAGTGTTCCCTTTATTTTTTTGAGCAGTGTATATATATATATATATATAAATCTTGTCCCATCGCTGCAACTCCCGTATGGACTCGGGAGAGGTGAAAGTCGAGAGCCGTGCGTTCTCTGAAACACAACCCAGCCAAGCCGCACTGCTTCTTGACACACTGCTTGCTTAACCCGGAAGCCAGCCGCATCAATGTCTTGGAGGAAACACCGTACACCTGGCGACCGTGTCAGCGTGCATTGCGCCATGCCCGCCACAGGAGTCGGTAGTGCACAAACCCTCCCCTAACCCAGACGACGCTGGGACAATTCTGCACCGCCCCATGGGTCTCCCGGTCGCGGCCGGCTGCGACAGAGCCTGGACTCAAACCAGGATCTCTAGTGGCACAGCCCTTAGACCACTCGGGAGGCACTATATTTATTTGTATGAAATTCACTGAGGATGGCCACCCCTTCCTCCTCTGAGGAGCCTTCACTGATTTTCAACCACATAAAATATGCACCCAAGACGAACTGAAGTCTTATCAGAAACTTGTTTCATCGTTTTCTCAGCTTTTCATTTCCTTAAAACCGGTCAAACTGATGACATTTGGACATTTTGCACAGGACCAATCTTTCCACTGTTTTGGAGTTATTGCGTTTTCTTCCCGGTCCCTAAACAAAACAGACAACTTTACCATTGTTACCTAGATTACTAATGCATTCATTCTATCGATGTAAGACATTATTCTGCTGAGCACTACTTTATTTAGTCTTCTGGGGCAACAAGTTATGACAGAAGAGAAGCTGCATGTATCTTAACTATAGTTGACATACCAAATGTCGAACAAAATGTCTGAAATTATAATATGGCCTACCAAATGTTGGAAATTATAAGCAGAAACATGTCTAAATTAGGGGTGAAAGTAGCCAGTAGGCTAAGGTCCAGTGCGGAGTATCAGCAAAATAAATAATAATTATTTGAAGTGATTTGTTTGACAATCAGATGTAAACATCATCACACTACACCATGATATGTGAAACTGAGCCTGCGCAGACTGCGAAAAACAACAGTAAAAGGGATAAGATGTTTACATGCCTCAGTATCCCGTCTAAGATCTGCATATCCCAGGCATCTTATCCAAGTTTCTCATACCCGGGATACAAGATTTTTCGGGTTATTGTAAACGGAATATGATGTTTATGTGTCACCTAAAAAAATGAATACTTGAGTATCCCGAATAATAACGGGATATTGGTGTGCATGTGAACGTGGTCAGTGTAGTGTACAGATGTAGGATCTTAATTTGAGCCATGTTTGCTACATCAGGAAAATAATCCTGCAGCAACAGGAAATGTGAATTATATGTGGATTACAATGAAATTACATTTTTTTGTAGGGGTTAATACATTTTTCATAAGGGAAAATCAAGTCTGAAATTTCAAAGTGGAAATTACAAACTTCATAAGCCTTTTTAAACCTCAAATACAAGTTTTACATATCCTGCATTACATCATTAGGCTATATCATTAGGCTATAGGCTAACAAACGGTATAATGGGTCCGCACTGAAAAAGAGGTCACATAACGCTTACTTCATTTTTAGGTTTATTTATTATTTTTACTGCATCAGGGATAGCGTACACAGACATTTCGGCTTGCAGTCTTCTTCAGTGTGTAGGTACATTTTTTTATTCAAAACAGTATTTGTAGGGAAGAACCGATGAGCACCAGGTGCTTCTAATCAGGGTTGCCACTCATCTGCCAATCAGGGATGTGGCTTTTCTGATCTACCTGTATACCACAAAGAAATTCAGAATTATTGGGTATGGGAGCGGCCACGAAGGGCAATTGAGGGCATCAGGCGTGAACCATTCATAAATCAATTGCCTTAGGTGTCTGCTCACTTGGATACATTATATCAATTCATGAGGTGGCTTACCACAGCCTATATCCTTTTTGAACATTCATTTTGTTGATTTCATTTGCATCATGTAGGCATTGTTAAAGTTGAGCAAAATAGACCAAAAATTCATTTCTATAACCCTTTAACCATGTATATTTCATATACATTTTTAAAAAACGTGGACATGTTTGGTCTGTGAAAGTTATCTTGATAAAACACCTATATGGCATTAAATTAGTGCAGCAGTTTCCCTTACCAGCTGATCATTCTACCACAGCTGCTGTCTGTATATCCTACAACCTGATGAACAAAAGCATGAAGAATGGAATATTAGCGTAAGTATCACCTTTGGACACGCATAGCCTGGGCTGGCATAAAACAATCCCGAGGGGATATGCAGTTCAAGTCGGAAGTTTACATACACTTAGGTTGGAGTCATTAAAACTCATTTTTCAACCACTCCACAAATTTCTTGTTAAAACAAACTATAGTTTTGGCAAGTTGGTTTGGACATCTACTTTGTGCATGACACAAGTAATTTTTTCAACAATTGTTTACAGACAGATTATTTCACTTATAATTCACTGTATCACAATTCCAGTGGGTCAGAAGTTTACATAAACTAAGTTGACTGTGCCTTTAAACAGCTTGGAAAATTCCAGAAAATTATGTCATAGCTTTAGAAGCTTCTGATAGGCTAATTGGCATCATTTGAGTCATTTGGAGGTGTACCTGTGGATGTATTTCAATACCTACCTTCAAACTCTGTGCCTCTTTGCTTGACATCATGGGAAAATCAAAAGAAATCAGCCAAGACCTCAGGAAAAAAATGGTAGACGTCCACAAGTCTGGTTCATCCTTTGGAGCAATTTCCAAACGCCTGAAGGTACCACGTTCATCTGTACAAACAATAGTACGCAAGTATAAACACCATGGGACCACACAGCCGTCATACCGCTCAGGAAGGAGACACGTTCTGTCTCCTAGAGATGAACGTACTTTGGTGCGAAAAGTGCAAATCAATCCCAGAACAACAGCAAAGGACCATGTGAAGATGCTGGAGGAAACAGGTACAAAAGTATCTATATCCACAGTAAAACGAGTCCTATATCGACATAACCTGAAAGGCTGCTCAGCAAGGAATGACCATCGTTATGTTTGGAGGAAAAAGGGGGAGGCTTGCAAGCCGAAGAACACCATCCCAACCGTGAAACACGGGGGTAGCAGCATCATGTTGTGGGGGAGCTTTTCTGCAGGAGGGACTGGTGCACTTCACAAAATAGATGACATCATGAGGAAGGAAAATGATGTGGATATATTGAAGCAACATCTCAAGACATCAATCAGGAAGTTAAAGCTTGGTCGCAAATGGGTCTTCCAAATGGACAATAACCCCAAGCATACTTCCAAAGTTGTGGCAAAATGGCTTAAAACCTCTTAGGGATCCCTTCACCCCCATTCCCGCTCAAATCCCGTTAATAGGATTGCTTTGACAACATCCAGTGATATTGCAGCGTGCCAAATTCAAAAACAGAAATACTCATAATAAGAATTCATAAAACATACAAGTGTTATACGTCAAAATACATCTTAACTTAATCCAGCCGCAGTGTCAGATTTCAAAAAGGCTTTCCCTCGAAAGCAGACCATGCAATTATCTGAGGACAGCACCCCGCATACAAACACATGAAAGTCATATGTCAACCAGCCAGGTGCGACACAAAAGTCAGAAATAACGATATAATTCATGCCTTACTTTTTGAAGATCTTCTTCTGTTGGCACTCCAAAATGTCCCAGAAACATCACAAATGGTCCTTTTTGTTCGATAAATTCCTTCTTTATAGCCCCAAAATGTCAATTTATTTGGCGCGTTTCATTCAGAAATACACCGGTTTCAACTCGCCCAACATGCCTACAAAGTATCTAATAAGTTACCTGTAAACTTGGTCCAAACATTTCAAACAACTTTCCTAATCCAAACTTAGGTACCCTAAAACGTAAATTATCGATAAAATTTAAGACGGGATATACTGTGTTCAATACAGGACAAAAACACAGTGAAGCGTGTTCCAGGTCGCGCGCACCAGAAGACTTGAGTCACTCTGAGTGACACATGGAAAGAGCAGGACTACTTCGTAATTTCTCAAAAGAAAAACATCAACCAATTGCTAAAGACTGTTGACATCTAGTGGAAGCCATAGGAACTGCAACCATATTCATATTAAAAAGGGCTTCCCATAGAAACCTAATGGGAAACAGATTAACCTCAAAACAAAATTCCCCTGGATGGATTGTGCTCGGGGTTTCACCTGCCAAATCAGTTCTGTTATACTCACAGACATTATTCAAACAGTTTTAGAAACTTCAGAGTGTTTTCTATCCAAATCTACTAATAATATGCATATCCTAGCATCTGGGCCTGAGTAGCAGGCAGTTAACTTTGGGCACGCTTTTTATTCGCACGTCAAAATACTGCCCCCTAGCCTTATTAAGGACAAGAAAGTCAAGGTATTGGAGTGGCCATCACAAAGCCCTGACCTCAAACCTATAGAAAATGTTATGGCAGCACGTAAAAAGCATGTGCGAGCAAGGAGGCCTACAAACCTGACTCTGTTACACCAGCTCTGTCAGGAGGAATGGGTCAAAATTCACCCAACTTATTGTGGGAAGCTTGTGGAAGGCTACCCGAAACGTTTGACCCAAATTAAACAATGTAAAGGCAATGCTACCAAATACTAATTGAGTGTATGTAAACTTCTGACACACTGGGAATGTGATTAAAGAAATAGAAGCTGAAATAAATCATTCTCTCTACTATTATTCTGACATTTCACATTCTTAAAATAAAGTGGTGATCCTAACTGACCTAAAACAGGGAATTTTTACTAGGATTAAATGTCAGGAATTGTGAAAAACTGAGTTTAAATATATTTGGCTAAGGTGTATGTAAATTTCCGACTTCAACTGTATCTTTAAAAGGACACGATAGCTATTCAAGAATTGGGGAGAGCTTTGCTTATTTGAAGTTCTCGCTCCTACAGACTGGTCTCATAGACTAGACATATTACTATGATATGTTACATGGTTACATAACATAGAAGGTTACTTATGGCAAAACATTTAAGGAGTGGGGTTGGTCGAGGTGGATGTATAACGCGAACGGCGTGTTCGAATCTAATTACGGAAACTTCAGCATTTTAGCAACTTTTCCACTATTTTCTACTTTTTAACTGCTTATCATGTTAGCTAACCAGTGCTTGATTTGGACTGAAATAGGTGCCGATACTGTTTATATTTAGGTGCAGGAGCTCCACAATACTTTTCAGCTAATATTCTATAAGAGGAACAGGAGCTCAAGCAGTAGAACAGTTAAGGTGCCGGTACTCAGTGAACTCTTACCCAAGTCAAGCTAACCTGACCCACTTTTTTAAAATCTTTATTTAACTAGCCAAGTCAGTTAAGGACAAATTCTTATTTACAATGACGGCCTACCACCAACAGCCCTTAGGGCCTCCCAATCACAGTCAGATGTGATGCAGCCTGGATTCCATCCAAGGACTGCAGGGATGCCTCTTGCATAGAGATGCAGTGCCTTAGACTGCTGCGCCACTTGTAGCCACCCCTTCATCTAACCCTAACCTTAACCCTTTTAGCTAACCCTTCCCCGAACCCTAACTTTAACCTAACTCCTAACCTTAACCCCTAACCCTTTTTTTGGTTCCAAGATGGCGTAGCAGTCAGACGTCTTTGTCTTTGTCCTGTCGTGTCCCTTGTATATATCTTTTTATATATTTTTCTTCGCTAAATCTCAACTTCTAAATACTCTCCTGCAACCTGCCTCACCCAATGTGGCGTGGATCTGTTTTTTTTCTAAGGTATTTCTATTTACTTCGGATCTGGAATCCCTCAACTGAAGCTAGTCAGCTAACTAGCTACCAGCTATCAGTCAGCAAACCACGGCTAGCGGTCATCAGCTAACCTTTAGCTCGGAAAGCTCTCGCCAGTTCGTACAACGTGACTCAAACCAGAGCATAATGGACCTATTTCTTTTCCTCTCCATATCCCCAGATTCCTACCGCAAACTCTGAATATTTTCATCTGGATCTTCGCAACTAGCTAACCGCAATCCCGGGTTACTACTCCTGGCTATTGTTTCCATCCTGGAGCAAGCACCAATTAGCCTGAAGCTAGCCCGGCTAGGGCTCCTGGGCTACCACCGAAGCCCACTTCTGGGCTACAATATCCGGACCCCTTCTACTGCCGGTACGGGGAACGGAACCCCGCCGATCCTCTACGACTGGAATACCGACATAATCTGCCTGAGGATTCCAACAGGCCCCTCAGGCATGACGTCCTCTGATGGCCCATTCTGCTAACCGCGGCCTGCTAGCTACCTAGAGCTACTTGGAACCCTACTAATCCACGACTGGTCTATCGACGTCACCGCACGAAGAGGCAAAAACAGACGTACCTCCATCGCGACGTCCCCCAAAGGCCCTTCTGCTTACTTGCTAGCCCCGGTCTGCTAACTGCTAGCTTGCTTGCCCCGGTCTGCTAACTGCTTGCTTGCTAGCCCCGGTCTGCTAACTGCTGGCTTGCTAGCCCCGGTCTGCTAACTGCTAGCTTGTTAGCCCCGGCCTACTAACTGCTAGCTTATTAGCCCCGGCCTGCTAACTATCTGAATCGCCATGTCCCCAGCCAGCCCAACCACTCACTGGACCCATATGATCACTTGGCTACGCATGCTTCTCTCTAATATCAATATGCCTCGTCCATTACTGTCCTGGTTAGTGATTACTGTCTTATTTCACTGTAGAGCCTCTAGGCCTGCTCAATATGCCTTAATCAACCATGTTATTCCACCTCCTACATATGCGATGACTTCACCTGGTTTAAACGTCTCTAGAGACTACATCTCTCTCATCATTACTCTATGCCTAGGTTTACCTCCAATGTACTCACATCCTACCTTACCTTTGTATGTACACTATGCCTTGAATCTATGCTATCGTGCCCAGAAACCTGCTCCTTTTACATTTACATTTTAGTCATTTAGCAGACGCTCTTATCCAGAGCGACTTACAGTAGTGAATGCATACATTTCAATTCATTTCATACATTTTTTTTTTCTCGTACTTTTACTCTCTCTTCCGAATGTGCTAGACGGCCAGTTCGTATAGCCTTTAGCCGTACCCTTATCCTACTTCTCCTCTGTCCCTCTGGTGATGTAGAGGTTAATCCAGGTGCTGCAGTGCCTAGCTCCACTCCCACTCCCCAGGTGTTCTCATTTGTTGACTTCTGTAACCGTAAAAGCCTTGGTTTCATGCATGTTAACATTAGAAGCCTACTCCCTAAGTTTGTTTTACTCACTGCTTTAGCACACTCTGCCAACCCGGATGTCTTAGCCGTGTCTGAATCCTGGCTTAGGAGAACCACCAAAAACCCTGAAATCTCCATCCCCAACTATAACATTTTCTGCCAAGATAGGACTGCCAAAGGGGGCAGTGTTGCAATCTACTGCAGAGATAGCCTGCAGAGTTCTGTCTTACTATCCAGGTCTGTGCCCAAACAATTCGAGCTTCTACTTCAAAAAATTCACCACCCTCTGCCCCCAGCTGTGCCCTCGATACCATATGTGAATTGATTGCCCCCCATCTATCTTCTGAGCTTGTGCTACTAGGTGACCTAAACTGGGACATGTTTAACACCCCGGCCATCCTAAAATCTAAGCTTGATGCCCTCAATCTCACTCAAATTATCAATGAACCTACCAGGTACAACCCCAAATCCGTAAACACGGGCACCCTCATAGATAACATCCTAACTAACTCGCCCTCCAAATACACCTCTGCTGTTTTCAATCAAGATCTCAGCGATCACTGCCTCATTGCCTGTATCCGTAATGGGTCTGCGGTCAAACGACCACCCCTCATCACTGTGAAACGCTCCCTAAAACACTTCTGCGAGCAGGCCTTTCTAATCGACCTGGCCGGGGTATCCTGGAATCACATTGACCTCATCACGTCAGTAGAGGATGCCTGGTTATTCTTTAAAAGAGCCTTCCTCACCATCTTAAATAAGCATGCCCCATTCATTTAAAAAAAAACTAGGAATAGATATAGTCCTTGGTTCACTCATGACCTGTCTGCCCTTGACCAGCACAAAAACATCCTGTGGCGTTCTGCATAAGCATCGAATAGCCCCCATGATATGCAACTTTTCAGGGAAGTTAGGAACCAATATACACAGGCAGTTAGGAAAGCTAAGGCTAGCTTTTTCAAACAGAAATGTGCATCCTGTAGTACAAACTCAAAAAAGTTCTGGGACACTGTAAAGTCCATGGAGAATAAGAGCACCTCCTCCCAGCTGCCCACTGCACTGAGGCTAGGAAACACTGTCACCACCGATAAATGGGGGTGCCACAGAGTTCAATTCACAGGCCGACTCTTTTCTCTGAATACATCAATGATGTCGCTCTTGCTGCTGGTGATTCTCTGATCCACCTCTACGCAGACGACACCATTCTGTATACTTCTGGCCCCTCTTTGGACACTGTGTTAACCAGACGAGCTTCAATACCATACAACTCTCCTTCCGTGGCCTCCAACTGCTCTTAAATGCAAGTAAAACTAAATGCATGCTATTCAATCGATCGCTGCCTGCACCCGCCCGCCCGTCCAGAATCACCACTCTGGACGGTTCTGACTTAGAATATGTGGACAACTACAAATACCTAGGTGTCTGGTTAGACTGTAAACTCTCCTTCCAGACTCACATTAAGCATCTCCAATCAAAAATTACATCTAGAATCGGCTTCCTATATCGCACCAAAGCATCCTTCACTCATGCTGCCAAACATACCCTCGTAAAACTGACCATCCTACCGATCCTCGACTTCGGCGATGTCATCTATAAAATAGCCTCCAACACTCTACTCAACAAATTGGATGCAGTCTATCACAGTGCCATCCGTTTTGTCACCAAAGCCCCATATACTACCCACCACTGCGACCTGTATGCTCTCGTTTGTTGGCCCTCACTTCATACTCGTCGCCAAATCCACTGGCTACAGGTTATCTACAAGTCTCTGCTAGGTAAAGCCCTGCCTTATCTCAGCTCACTGGTCACCATAGCAGCACCCACTCGTAGCACTCGCTCCAGCAGGTATATCTCACTGGTCACCCCCAAAGCCAATTCTTCCTTTGGTCGCCTTTCCTTCCAGTTCTCTGTTGCCAATGACTGGAACGAACTGCAAAAATCACTGAAGCTGGAGACTCATATCTCCCTCACTAGCTTTAAGCACCAGCTGTCAGAGCAGCTCACAGATCACTGCACCTGTACATAACCCATCTGTAAACAGCCCATCTATGTACCTCATCCCCATACTGTATTTATTTATTTATCTTGCTCCTTTGCACCCCAGTATCTCTACTTGCACATTCATCTTCTGCACATCTACCATTCCAGTGTTTAATTGCCATATTGTAATTACTTCGCCACCATGGCCTATTTATTGCCTTAACTCCCTTATCTTACCTCATTTGCACTCACTGTATATAGACTTTTTGTTTTTATTTTTTCTACTGTATTATTGACTATGTTTTGTTTATTCCATGTGTAACTCTGTGTTGTTGTGTGTGTTGAATTGCTATGCTTTATCTTGGCCAGGTCACAGTTGCAAATGAGAACTTGTTCTCAACTAGCCTACCTGGTTAAATAAAGGTGAAATAAAAAAATAAAAAATGCAAGCTTGTGTTAGCCACCTAGCTAGCATTAGCCACCACAAATTGGAATTCGTAACATAATCTTTTGCAAATTCGTAACATATTAAATGAATTGCAAGTCGTAACATATCATAGTAATTTGTAACATATCATACAAAATGGATGATGGACATCCCCAAATGAATACATACCATATGAAAGGTAACATATCATACTAAATGGAGTGTCTCCGATTTATGTAGACTACAGAGTAATACGAAATGCTCTAAAACCACGTTGGCTCCTATGGCAACCCATCAGCTTCATGAATATTCATCCTACCAGAATGCTTGGGACAATAGGTGTCAGCGGGTCCTTGGATGCTGCTGCTGATGCAGCCTATGGTGCGTGATTGCATTGCATTGTTTATTATTGAGAGGCAGCTGACACGAATTTGGAGGAAAATAGCATCCCTCCTTCCGCTGTTCATGACCTCCTCGTCTCCTCTCTGTCAGTCGGCACGTCCCTCACGTATCATGCTAAGGTGGCTTCTACCAGCTTTCTCCCCTCACTTGGTGCGCACACGGTTGGAGCGTACGTGCCTACCATGAGTGTTATGGTGAATCGGACTGTCAATGCAGCGAGAGAAGGCATATCTAAACTGTAAGGTAATGATCGAGAAAGGAGCCTCTTCCTGTATTTGCACTAGAAGAGCCACAGCCGCCCGTGTCATGTGTATCAGTGTAATGCTTTCAGGGTTTGAGATTAGCTCCAGACTGGTCGCTCTCACTCACAGATAGGGAGCTGTGGGGTTCGTGGCTATACTTCTCAACAATAACCATCCTATTCTGGACATCTATTGCATTTGAAATTGTTCGTTCCGTTTCAATGTCATAATGGACAGGTTGCACTCCTCCATGCGTAAAAGGCTCTACAGTTTGCCACAGCATATTGGACAGAAAGCTTCTATCATGGGCGAAGGAGAAGACG
This sequence comes from Salmo trutta, assembly GCF_901001165.1. Lineage (NCBI taxonomy): Eukaryota > Metazoa > Chordata > Actinopteri > Salmoniformes > Salmonidae > Salmo > Salmo trutta. Next base: position 16,525,491 of record NC_042968.1, read on the forward strand.
GCGACAAGGACACCCGGAGGAAGAGTATTAGGATGAAACCCTTGCCGTCACCAACCTCCAGAGGAAGCTTCAAAGGCATCGGGGAGACCAGAAGTGGAGACACGGTGATCATGGAGACGGACATTGGGAGACCAACGAAGACCAGTTTAAACGGAGATTGTCGGAGATTTCGTGGCAGTCTCTCCTCCATCACCAGTCGGCATGTGCACGACTCAGACTCCGCGGAGCAGAGGCGCCTCATCACGGAAGGAGACGTCACCCCGAGCGAGGAGAGCCCCCCCGGAGCTATTGGCGGCGGGGCGGACCAAGGTGCGCAAGGCGCCAGCGGTGGTGGTGCCCAACATGCTTCTCTTGACCAGGAATCAGGGTTCATAAAGTTGGATGGCATTGATCAAATTTCGCCGGACGACGAGAGATTGTACCAGGCAGGATTCATACACAGGCAGTTTGGGGCTATGCTGCAACCGGGGGTCAACAAGTTCTCCCTAAGGATGTTTGGGAGCGAAAAGGCGGTGGAACGGGAACAAGAGCGGGTTAAATCCGCCGGATTTTGGATAATTCACCCTTACAGTGATTTCAGGTAACTAACTCCATTGCGCTCTGGTCAGACGTCAGAGCGTCATGCGCGGATGAAGTGTAGGTAGGATGCGTTCATACACACTCACCTAGCCTACAAGGTAAATGAAATGGGTACTTTATTTTCAACTGATAATTTCACTATCTCACTATGAGGCACAATGGCAAATGCATTAGTGATAGGGTATTTAATGATGGCATCAGAAAATGCAGTCATCTCGGAAATAAAAGGATACAAGGATAAAAGGATACATTTGGTTTAGCCCTAATTCTGTGCATAAATGTGTGTGGAACAATTTGTTTAATGAATTGAAATCTAATCAAAAATAATTTACACGTCTGAGAATTACATAATCCCATGATACTTACTCTTCATTTTAAATGTATTTATTAGACATCAGCTATAATATAGCTATAACTTATTCAACATTGGAAATACAACGATAAAGTCAAAAAAGTCAAATAAATGAGTAAGTTAATATATAGGTGGCGTCAGAATAATGTGTGTGCAGGAACAGGCCAAACATCACACGCATAGATGGTTCTCAAAGGTGTCTGTTCAGTTTTTAAAACAGAATCAATAGAAGTGCACCAATGTAATGTTCTCTCTTTTTCATTAAATCCACGTTATATTCAGGGAAATGATTTATCACTAATCAATGTACAGCAACTCTATTGGCTTTATGTGAGGTGATGTGCTAATGACTGAGTAATTAGCCCCCCCCCCCCACACACACTAGTATTTAAGGTTTCAGGTTTCATGTGTTCAAAATTATCATAACCAATTCTACCTATAAATTACCTGTATCATTCTTCAAGTTTTCATATGAGGTATAAACGGAAGTGCAGCCTCATTCTCTTGTTATTCATTAAGTATTGCCCTTGACTGTGACATTGGCTATACAGTACAGTGCATGCATCTGATGTAATGTAAAGCACAGGATTGCTTAGCATTATGGACATTGTCCATTATTGATACTATACCTCAAGGGCCTACTGGCCATAGGTCCAAAAACATACAGTGAATCCTGAAGTATATCCAGAGAATGGGTGAAACATTATGGTGAAACGTAGCTACAGAGAGTATGATATACAGCACAAACCAATATGAACGTAGCCTGCATTTATAAAGCATTTTCACACATTTTCAGAATAAGCAGTGATCTTTATAATCCCAATAATGTCAGTAAGTTAATAACAACCTCTTACATAGGTTTCATTTATTCAGTGGATTGTAATCATTCAGCTCATGCATGTAATATAGGATGGATTAGGAGGGAATATTTTATTAAGGAATAATGTTTTTACTCCAAAAGTGGAATACAGTATCGCAGTAACCAGATACAAAGTTTGATATTGCAATTGTAATATTTGTTATGCATAATTTAAATAGTAAATATATATTGTACAATATCATATCATACTGTATTATATTAAACTATATTACAGTTGAACACAATTTGAAACAAATTAGAGTAATATACATGAATGCTTATTGTTCTTTCATGTATGAGTTCAACCAAATTATCTCAAATTCATTAAACATTTGAGAGGTGATCTTAACTTACCAAGTCATCATACTTTTCGGTATTCTGATACGTTCAAAAATATTTAGGTCGTTGCCACATTTTGTCTCTGGCTGCCATATTGGGTACCTGTATCAGCGTTTCAAGGACAGTGAAATGGCACATGAAAACCTTTTCAAAAGTTGACCTCTTACCTCATGCTTACCTTATTTTTTTGAGGTGACACTGAATTGTCAACTGGACATACACCATCTCTAATCATATAGTTCAAATAAAAGCCTCCAGATATTGACATTACATGTTGGCTAATGCCTTTATTGTTACCAGACGAAACGCTAAGTGCAAAAATGTAACATATTGTTGTGAAAGACAATAGCAGAAGCCTAATTGCCCGACAGATCTTTCCCTGTCCTTGACATTTGATTTGATCCAGCTAGTTTGTCTTTGGTTCATCTACTGTACACTTTATATAATGATATACAGTAATACCACATCCAACCCCATCACCTGTCACACAAGCAGAAGGTGTGTCATAACAGTAGTGCTTCAAGAACAAGACCAGGTTTGTCTCGCTTGTGAGAGACAAGTTTGCGTGACGAGTGTTTACAGGCAGGGTAGGCTGGCGGCCAGAGAGGGAGAGGGGGAGCAGGCAGGCAGCAGTGTCAGGCAGGCAGACACAGCCCAGGGCTGTGGATAGAGAGAGAAGGGCTCAGGGAAAGGAAGGCACTCTCCATGGAAAACAGACTGATTTATCTGCTTTTTTCCCCATTGGTCTTGTGAATCTACACAGACATTCTGCTGCCTTCACATCACAGGATGGTGCACATTTCTCAGATGCCTGGATTACTTAGCTCAGGCTGCCAAGAAAAGAAATGGGATGTAATTTGCTTTGCCTTTGCAAGAAGTGTATGTGTCTGTGTGTGGGTGTGTGTGTGCACTGTGGAAGTGACAGTATATAATAGTAGAAATGCATATCTGTGTAAGTTGGGAGTTGAATCATACGATTTATTGTACCATCATTTTTGATTTGTTTCATCCAGGGACATATTCCAACAGTGTTGAGTAACCTTCATAGTACACAGTATTCAGTAACTGGAACACTGGATTCCTTTTGTCTTATTGTCAGTATTCTGACTATGTTTACGCATTTCATACCAAGATTATTGGATGATTTCTTTCTCAGTGGGGAGTACTGGTATTCAGCGAGGGCTAGATCACAGATCTAGCTGCAATCAATTACCTGGCTGTTACCCCTCTCTCCCACCACAAGGGCCATCATCTTTCCCAATGTGACCCCTCCCACTTGTACCACTACAGTTAGCACCTCCTACACCAAAGTCACTCCTCTGTCTCCCACACCTGCAATTGCCTCCCACTCTTGCTATAATTACCTACACCCCCAACTCCCCTCTTTCCCCTTCTAAAGACGTGAGATGAGAGTTACTCTATGGACAGGAGTCTGCCATTTCTATTATACCCTCTCCCTCGGTATCTACAGTCTCTGACTCCCCCTGGCATCCAACACATCCTAATGTCCAGTGGCCATGCCTGCCAAGTGGCATGAGAATCAGGTCAATCACTTGCCCTGCTCAGTGTGTGTGGGAGGGTGTTACTGTATATCGGCGTAATTATATTTGAAACATTTCGGCTAGCTGACAGCAGTTTACACGCTATAAAATCAGTTGACTGTGATTATATGGGACGTTCCTCTCACTTGTGCAATTAAAAATCTCTTTCAGTCCTGACTCATTGTTAACTGGTCTGCTATCATTATAATTTAGTCATCCAGTTGATGCCTTTACCCTTAACATAGGTCACGATGAACATTCTGTGCTTCAGCAAGCTTAAGTGTCCCCATTGAAGTACAATACTCTGCTAATGAGAAGTCTTGAAAACCCGACCTAGGGTTTGGTTTCAATGATGGAATCTTTTGGTGTAGAGGAACTGTCACTGCCTACGTTACTACTTTATCAGCTTAAATAAACTACAAAATAGTTGCAAGCAAGATGGAGATCACAGAGGCTATTTTTAATGAGTATGTTTCCCAAGTGGCTAGTTTGCACTGGTTTTAGTTAAGGTAGTTGATGCAAAGGTATTGACTGCAAACTTTGGTTCTGAATCGCGACGTTCTGGCATGTCTGCCTCGTGATTTATTGGGAGTGTCTGCAGATTTTTTGTCTTCCCTTATCGACGTAGGCAGTGTGTTGCCTAGTCACTGTGTTGCTTACGGTCGGGTTTTTGATACTAGCTAATGAGTGCAGCTGTCTAAATGTATATGAGATGAGCAAACAAACTACTTTTTTGCAGTGTCATCCCACTAAGCACCCTCCACTAACAGGTTGTATAGTTACAGACTTGTGTGAGAGATTGGATTAATTCTTGTTTGCGTGGAGAATCATTGTACCATCTAAATCGCTGTGAATTATATTTTCCATAACCAAAAATATTGTATTTTCATCTGTTTGAAGCTGGTGTACAAAACCGAAAGTAAAACATGTAAAAACAAAACTTAACAACTGGAAGCATAGAAATAGCGGACATAGAACATATCTACTGCTTCTTAGACTTGCTTTCAATGAGAATGACATATCTATAACTCACATTTCTATGTGAATTTGGTCAGGTCACCTAAAAAGTTGTATATTGCCGCTTTAAAAGAGGAGGATTATGATAATGAGGAAGTGTTTGTTTCTGTGTTGTTGCCATAGAATAAACACAAAATAGTGCCCCCCGCAGGTATATTGACTACAATCAGAGACAGAAATAACACATGGCTGAAATTAAAGTATTGAAGGAGATGAAGGATTATCTTGTAATGGGCATGGTTGGAGAAGTCAGAACTCTGTGATTGAGTTTCAATTTCCCTGGCTGCACCAAAGCCTTTGCTATTTAATATTGTCATAATAAGCACAAATTAAAGTGTCACTGGGAGTCACACACAGTCATGACTACAGAAATTCAGCAATATTTTCTCTTCTCAACTATTGTATAACGTTGAGAGGGAGAGGAGGAGCACAGCACATCTTCTGAGGGGAAAAGACGGCTTAAAAATGGCATCGTAATCCAATCTAAAGGCTCATTTCCAGAGCCAAAGCTGTACAGCCTCATTTCTGCTCATTGCTGAACATGCGTCTTCTTCCTTCCTGTGGGGAAGTGATGTAGTCAGCCAGCCAGCCAACCAGCCTGCAGCAGATGTGATTGATTGGTGTTTTGTATGGGGTGAATCAGTGAGAGATTTGGCAAGGTTAATGACGGATGATGTGGCAGCAAAACGTTGTTCTCCAATCTGTAAGTACCTTTTAATAACCTTGTAATTCAGCAGCACCCTTAACGATGCATCATCAGTAGTACTATACTGTTTAATACTGCCGTATCTCCACGGAGTTGGAAAAAGACAAGACTTTTAACATGAAAGCTTATTTTGGTTTTAAAGACTCTATTAAGCATAAAACAGTGCTGCCAACCCAATCAGAAGAGGAGGTTAACCTGGCCTGCTGTGTCTGTCAATCAGTCGACTCCCTCCCTCCATCTCACCCTCTGCCAGGAGATTCCCTGTTCAAACCTTCAAACCCCACGTCTCACCAGGCGTTTTATTCATCCTGCATAACCATCGCCATCTCCCCAAAGAGATTTCACTTGGCAGTAAAAAAGGCCTCTAGAAAGACATCTTCTAGTTCCTCCTCCTCCTGTTACCTTTCCAGAGGAATACATTAAAGAGAAGTAGAGCAGATTTAGAAGACAGAATGCACATTACTGTAGGTCGGATGCTTTTCAAGGGCCAAGAAACACCTTTATGTCCAAATGTGCATTAGCAGAAATACTTCCTTCTGAATGCGTATTGTGACCCATTAGTTCAGCTTGCTTTAACTCCCCATGACAGGGTTATTATCCTGTTTCTAAAATACATCTCTGCTTGGAAATGTACTGTAGCGATCAGCCTGTAAAACTGGGATAAGAGTTGTGGCTGTCATTATGAAACTAAAGGGGAATGATTGCTGCTGAATCAAAACTGTTGCAAATGTTTCAGCAGCTCAAAAGTAAATATATGAAATGTCCCTTGTATTCCAGTCTGGACAATTATTCTGTGTGTATAAAGGCTTCAGATTATATCCCCTTTTTGGTTCATCCAAACAATAATGGTATCCCAATTCAAAATGAGGTCGTATAACTGACTCCACCATTTCCATTTCAGTACATAAATGAAGATTGCACACTGAATGAAAGCAGAACTGTATTTGTATGGTGGCTCGTCATATTGATCTTGTGACAGTGCTTTATAAATGTGTCTGTTGGAAGCACAACAAATAGCTTGTCATACAGAAATTCAGCTTTGCCTGTTCAGTCATTGATTATTTCATAGGTTGAGAAAACTATAGGCTAAATCAATGTACAGTAGACTGTTTCTAATACACTATAGTGACTGGGTACTAAAACCTCTCGGAAAACTGCCATTTGAATGACAAATGACACAGGTGTAATACACGGCTGCAATGCTCTAGTACTGTTCCTCTGCTTGCTGACACACACGCACACACACACACACTTTATCGCTCTCTCTCGACTTGCTCGTAGCTCAGGTAGAACGGGAGGGGGTGGGATCAGATGACAGTGTTGTCTACGTTCAGCCAGGTTGATTACAGTTGATTTGAGGGTGCGTTTTCATATTGATTTGTTTGGGTCTTGCGGGACCTCTAGCTTGTCATTGGGTGATTTATAGAAAATGAGCTGGGAGGAAATAATGCAGGCTCTCCACCCTGCATGGTGGCCACATGCAGCCGTAGGCTCGGACTGACTATTGGTGGGTGTTGGGAGTGAGTGTCGCTCCCAGCTCCGGCCCCCAGCCAGCCCTCATGGAGCATGTCTCTCCTCTCCACGGCACTCTCCACGGCACTCCACAGTACAGTGATAATAGCCTATGGAGTAGGGGATGCCATAGTGGGGAAACGGGTGCGGCGGAGGAGTCATTGCACCCTTTTTTAATTTAGTGAATGTAAAGCACAGGATTAGCGAGAGCTCTGGGTCTGGCCGAGCCTGAGAGTGGGGTAATCAAAAGAGGCTGCTGCCGTGTCCATCCACCAATATTAGGAGCACACATCACATCACAGGAGATTATTACAACACAATTTATTTAATGGAGGGAGGATGGGACGGAGAGGTTGAGGGTGGGCCGTGCCGTGGGGGAGGGCTGCCAGTCAACGTGGCAGGCGGCAGAGTGATTGAAATGTACCGTGTGACCTCCGTACACTTGTGGGAGCGTGACACGCAAAGCAAACACGCCTCATTTGAGAATATATGTATGTTTATGTATGTCAATGTATTTTTTCCCTAGTATGTCATTTAATTAGAAATTAACAATAGCGTTGGTAATCTGCAGGGGTGAGGTTATATTGATCGATATACATTTTATTTATGTATTTTTGTCACCTGGCAAATGCTGTGTTGGTTCGTTGTGTGTCCTTCCCTTTGCTCTGTCCTCTGCTCATCAATTTATAATCTCACCAGGTGGATTCACAACCCCAGACAGCCCAGATCCATTCACGAGTTTTTCTTCTTTTAACACTTTTCACTATCAAATGTGTTTTTCTTGCTGCTAGACGTCTGTGATTATTGTCCCGCGGACCAGTGGTAAATATGTCAGTTTCACTTATCTCAGCGTTTCAGGGGGTGTGTTGTGTGATGTGAAAAAGTTATTTTTCTCTCTATTCATCACCCTACAGTGAAGGAGAAAGTCTCAAGCCGTGTGTGTGTTTGTGTGTGTGTGTGTGTGTGTGTGTGTGTGTGTGTGTGTGTGTGTGTGTGTGTGTGTGTGCCGTTGGTGTGACATCTAGGTGACCTAGAGCTCTGTAGACCTGCCTGCTACAGCCTGCTAGACATAACTATCCCCAGGCCATTTGGATAAAAGACCTGTGATAGGAGAATATAGAATGAACCAGCATTCCCAAATGAGATAGGTGGAGGAAAAGGGAGAGGGAGTCTAGATTCTCTGACTAAAATCTATGTGGATTACAGTCAGATATCATTGTGGTGATGTTTCTTAATCTGGGGATATGATGGCAGCCTTGTGAAATTAACATCAACATTTCTTGAAGAAATAGAAGTTTGATTTGTAATCATCGAAGCCAGCTGAAGCAGTAAATACCATTCCTGCAGGTTCCAGTGACACATTACTGTGTGGATCAGTGACATGCGGGGAGGTTGGTGGCTGGTGAGGCACTAGCTATTATCAAAGCCAGATTTACTCACAAATAAACCTTGCTGAAGCCCAAGTTCACCATACAACAGATAGCTCCAACAACCACAGTGACATAGGCTATTAACCGAAATTGACAAAAAGATTCACCAAATGTAGGCCTAAATACCATTGTAGCCAAGATACACAAGCGATAGCCTCCGATGGCCGCATATTTCATATCATCCGACGCTGCTCAACTCAGCCCCACCATGTCATAGACCAAAGTAGCCAATCACAATTACAAACAATAGGTGGCATTAAAATACCAGTATATGGACACAATTCCACCAATGCACCGCACGTGCAAGAAGGCACACACACATATGATTATGAGAAATATTATTACACACATATAATTAATAACATTGCTGTCACACCCTGATCAGTTTCACCTGTCTTCGTTATTGTCTCCACCCCCTCCAGGTGTCGCTTGTTTTCCCCAGTGTATTTATCCCTGTGTTTCCTGTCTCTCTGTGCCAGTTCGTCTTGTATGTTCGTCAAGTCAACCAGCGTGATTTTCCCGTACTCCTTTTGCTATTCTCTTTTTGATAGCCCTCCCGGTTTTGACTCCTGCCTGACTCTGGACTTCTTTCCCGCCTGCCTGATCATCCTGCCTGCCCTGACCTTGATTCTGCCTGCCCTTTGGTACCTTTTGGACTCGAAACTGGTTTTGACCCTTTTGCCTGTCCACGACCATTCTCTTGCCTTCCCCTATTGGATTAATAAATATTGTAAGACTCTAACCATCTGCCTCCTGTGTCTGCATCTGGGTTTTGCCTTGTGTCATGATAATTGCTAACGGTCCAATTATCACGTTTCAGGTAAGACCCAAATGCAGACTGTGTCGAAGTAACAATGTTTATTACAGCAACGAGGCAGGCAAATGACAGGTCAAGGCAAGCAGGTGTCGATTATCCAGAGAAGTGGGGCAAAGGTACAGGATGGCAGGCTGGCACAGGGTGGGCAGAAAAGGTCAAAACCAGGAATAATCTAGAGACTGGCACAGAGGGGAAACCGCTGGTAGGCTTTATGAAACAAAACAAACTGGCACCAGACAAACAGAACACAGTTATAAATACACTGGATAATGAGGAAGATGTGCGACACCTGGAGGGGGGTGGAGACAAGCACAAAGACAGGTGAAACAGATCAGGGCGTGACACAGTACCCAACCCCCCCCCCCCCCCCCCCCCCCCCCAAGGACGCCACATGGCGTCCTACCTGGGCCTATACCTGGTTGAGCGTGGTGCCGGCGTTGGAACTCAGAGATGAGGCCTGGGTCCAGGATGTCCCTAGCAGAGACCCAGCACCTCTCCTCTGGGCCATAACCCTCCCAGTCAACCAGGTACTGGAATCCCCTGCCCCAAGGTCGAACCTTCAGGAGACGCCTCACAATGTACGCCGGTTGGCCGTCGATGAGATGGGGAGAGGGGTGGGCCTGGAAACAGGAGACAAAGGGCTGTGAGACATGGGTTTACATCTAGACACATGAAAAGTAGGAAGTATACGGAGGTTACGGAGCAACAGAGGACAAACAGCAGAGGGGCTAATAATCTTGGAGCAGGGAAGAATGGTCTCAGCTTCTGGAGGTGTAGCCGCAGGGCTATAGCAGCGTGCCAGCGCATCAGGCTTGACATTCTTGGGTACCGGTTGGTGTTGCGGAAGCGAAGTGGCCCGGGTCTTACTGAACCCCTCCCTGAGGTCCTGGTACTCCGCAGGAATGGTAGAGAGGTCCGGGGCAATTTCCAAGCCCCCAAGAAGACGTCCTGGGGCAGGCAGAGCTGACTTCAGGCAATGCGTGTGGCAGAATGGGCTCAAGCCCACGATGACACCAGTAGACCAATCAATAGAGGGATTGTGTCGCTGGAGCCATGAGAATCCCAACACCACGGGAACCTGCGGAGACTCAATTAGCAGGAATTGGATCGTCTCGCTGTGGTTCCCCCGACACTCGTAGGTTGATGGGGGTGGTATGGTGGGTGACCCGGCCTATGGAGCGCCGGTCCAGCGCTCTAACGTCCATGGGAATGGAGAGGGGCTGAGTGGGGATGCCCAGCTCGGACACCAGGGTAACGTCTATAAGGCTCATATTGGCCCCTGAGTCGATGAGTATCTGGAGAGACTTGGAACTGATCGCCCCATAGCAGGGTGGCATGGAGAGGGCGGGCGGGTAAAGGGAGAAGCAAAATTATCCTTAAGACCCACCAGAGTACTCATTCCTACAAATGAGCTAGGTCTCATGAAGGGACAGGTAGACACATGACCGGCAGTACCGCGATACAGACAACTCTGGGTGTTAAGTCTGCGTACGCGTTCGGCTGGAGACAGCCTAGCCCTGCCCAGCTGCATTGGCTCGGGAAGAGACAAATCGGCAGTCTTCGGAGGCTCTTGGAGGAACTCAGGTAAGCTTGGATCCTCTCGGGGACGTAGACGCCGGGGACTTCCGGAGTTCATCAGATGCAAGGTGGGATCCTTGAGTGAGCAATTGGGACCACAATCAGACCTCTTCTCCCTCCTATGTTCCCGTAGCCGTTCATCGATCCGGATGGTTAAGGCGATGAGTGAGTCGAGATTCGTCAGTAGTTCCCGGGCTGCAAGCTCATTGGAATAAAAGGCATAAATCAAAGGTATTACTTATATTATCAAGGTGAACAAAGCAAACTTGACCGAACAATGCAACCCAATCTCCAATTAAAACGGCAGGTAGTGGCATAACTGCAGTTACAGAATTAAGCCATGGCTTTAAGTTTTAATTATGCCATGTGGTGCCGTATTTTAGCTGTCAGTAAAACTCTGCAAAAGTGAAACTAAAACTTAAGTTTAGGCATTAACTCAGAATGGTTAAGGTTAGGGATAGGTTTAAAATGTTATGTCTCTGTGTCCAGTATGAAGGAAGTTAGAGGTAGTTTTGCGAGCCAAAGCAAAGTAGCCTAAGTGCAATGACTGGAAGTTTATTGGTATCTGCTAGCATGCCAAAATCCCGAAGTATCCCTTTAAGTTTAGGCATTAATTCTGAGTGGTTAAGGTTTGGGAAAGGCTTAAAACTAAAAAACTAAAAACGAGTGTCTAGCACTGCGATTGAACACGTGACCCTCAGAGCCGGAGTCTGCGGCTTAAACGCCCATCCACCATCCCCATCCCAAACACCCTAGCAGGTTGCAAGCCTATTAGAAGGTAATAGGTGCTCACATTGCCCCTAGTAGACAGTGTAGCTTCCACATTTCAACAGGTTCAAACGTAATCTGGTACCGGCAGAATCGGCACATCCTGGAGTATCCCGTAACAGAATGAGCTGGAACAATGATGAAAATTAGCTTCAGAAGAAAGTATTTTATAAGATAGCTGAGGCCGTGGCCAGGATTCAGCAGGTTAACGGTGGTGCTCAATGGACAGCACCTCTGTCTAGCCGTCTATAATTCTTACCGTTTGTGGACAGGCAAGTAGACGGTTTGTGGGCACAGTTAGTTTCACACGCACTGGTTACGTTTTACAAGTTTGAAAAGGCTAATAAACAATTATTCTCATATTCATTCAACAGTACCCTAACCCGCAAATTGCAAACAAAAATGCATTTAGGTCTACCTTTACTTGTAAATTAAGTCTATTCATCTGTCCTAACATCACTGACTGCTTAAATCAAATCATTCTGTATTCTGCTTGATGTAGGCCTACCCAAAAACATGAAGTCTTCAAGTGTCTGGGTTCATCATTACCACGAAATGCTCCCCTAAGCATGTTGCTTTAATAAGGTCCTTCTTTTCCTTTAGGCTACCTTCCCACTGGGCACAGACGTCAAATCAACATCTATTCCACATTGGTTCAACGTAATTCCATTGTAATGACGTGGAAACAACGCTGATTCAACCAATGTGTGCCCAGTGGGTTAGCATTGTGCATTGTCACATGTTGGTTTTGCTGCTCATTTGTCTTGTTGGGTATGCATGGGTCTCCGAGCTGTGTGTTAATAGTTTAAACAGACAGCTCGGTGCATTCAGCTTGTCAACACTTCTTAAAAAACAAGTAGTGATGAAGTAAATCTCTCCTCCACTTTGAGCCATGAGTGATTGACATGCATATCATTAATGTTAGCTCTCCGTGTACATTTAAGGGCCAGCCGTGCTGCCCTATTCTAAGCCATTTGTAAAGTCCCTCTTTGTGACCACATGACTGAACAGTAGTCCAGGTGTGACAAAACTAGGGCCTGTAGGACCTGGTCAAACACCATTTCTTTCAAAAAGTTTACCTAGGGTTGGTAACATGCTGATTGTTTGGCTATTTGAGCCAGCATTCTTAGGTAGCGGAATGACTTTTGCAAATAGGAGTGGCAATAATTTTCCATCCAAGTTGTCAAATCAGTGTCTTGTCATTGTTGATAGACAACAATCCATTTTTCACCTCTTCCACACTCACTTCAAAATTCCAATGCTTGTCTTTCAACATTTGATCAGTTATACTTGGATTTGTAGTGTCAGCATCTGTTGCTGGCATGTCATGCCTAAGTTTGCTAATCTTGCCAATGAAAAAATCATTAAAGTAATTGGCAATATCAGTGGGTTTTGGGATGCATGAGCCATCTGATTAAATGAATGATGGAGCTGAGTTTGTCTTTTTGCCCAAAATGTCATTTAAGGTGCTCCATAGCTTTTTACTGTCATTCTTTATATCATTTATCTTTGTTTCATAGTCTAGTTTAGTCACATGACTTCTCAATTTGCAGTACGTTCGCCAATCCGTTGTGCAGCCAGACTTATTTGCCATTCCTTATACCTCATCCCTCTCAACCATACCATTTTTTAAAGTCCTCATCAATCCACGGGGATTCAACCGTTTTTACAGTCATTTTCTTAATGGGTGCGTGCTTATTAGTAACTGGAATAAGCAATTTCATAAACGTGTCAAGTGCAGCGTCTGTTTGCTCCTCATTACACACCACGGACTAACAAATATTATTTACATCAACAACATAGGAATCACTACAAAACTTATTGTATGACCTCTTATACACTATATTAGGCCCAGCCTTTGGAACTAGATATGGCTACTATATTGTGATCACTACATCCGATGGATCTAGATACTGCTTTCAAGCTAATTTCTGCAGCATTAGTGAAGATGTGTTCAATATACAGTATGTTAATGATTTCATTCCTTGTGCTGTTTGTAACTACCCTGGTAGGTTGACTTATAACCTGAACCAGGTTGCAGGCACTAGTTACAGTTTGAAGCTTTTTCTTGAGTGGGCAGCTTGATGAAAGCCAGTCATTATTTAAATCACCCATCAAATATACCTCTCTGTTGAGATCACATACATTATCAAGCATTTCACACATGTTATCCAGATACTGACTGTTAACACTTGGTGGTCTATAGCAGCTTCCCACCAGAATGGGCTTTAGGTGAGGCAGATGAACCTGTAGCCATATTACTTCAACACTATTTAACAAACATGAGATCCTCTCTAAGCTTTACAGGAATGTGGTTCTGAATATAAACAGCAACACCTCCACACTCAATATTAGGAAGGTGTTCCTAATCTTTTGTCCACTCAGTGTAGATAATGAGTGTCTATAGATAGTGAGTGTCTGTAGATAGTGAGTGTCTGTAGATAGTGAGTGTCTGTAGATAGTGAGTGTCTGTAGATAGTGAGTGTAGATAGTGAGTGTCTGTAGATAGTGTGTGTCTGTAGATAGTGAGTGTCTGTAAATAGTGTCTATAGATAGTGAGTGCCTGTAGATAGTGAGTGTCTGTAAATAGTGTCTATAGATAGTGAGTGTCTGTAGATAGTGAGTGTCTATAGAGAGTGAGTGTCTGTAAATAGTGTCTATAGATAGTGAGTGACTATATAGAGTGAGTAGAGAGTGATTGTCTGTAGAGAGTGATTTTCTGTAGATAGTGAGTGTCTGTAGATAGTGTGTGTCTGTAGATAGATAGTGTCTATAGATAGTGTCGGTTAATAGTGTCTGTTAATAGTGTCTGTAGATAGTGTCTGTAGATAGTGAGTGTCTGTAGATAGTGAGTGTCTGGGCCTCCGTCCCAGTCTCAAATCTCTAGAAGACAGAAATAGGTTTCCCTCAAGAATTTCCCTGTATTTAGCGCCATCTATCATTCCTTCAATTCTGACCAGTTTCCCAGTCCCTGCCGATGGAAAAACATCCCCACAGCATGATGCTGCCACCACCATGCTTCACTGTGGGTATGGTGTTCTCGGGGTGATGAGAGGTGTTAGGTTTTCGCCAGACATATCGTTTTCCTTGATGGCCAGAAATCTCAATTTTAGTCTCATCTGACCAGAGTACCTTCTTCCATATGTTTGGGGAGTCTCCCACGTGCCTTTTGGCAAACACCAAACGTGTTTGCTTATTTTTGTCTTTAAGCAATGGCTTTTTTTCTGGCCACTCTTCCGTAGGCCAGGTCGCAGTTGTAAATGAGAACTTGTTTTCAACTAGCCTACCTGGTTAAATAAAGGTGAAATAAATAAATAAATAAAGCCCAGCTCTTTGGAGTGTATCTCCGCTGTGGACCTTTAAAGCTCCTTCAGGGTTATCTTTGGTCTCTTTGTTGCCTCTCTGATTAATGCCCTCCTTGCCTGGTCCGTGAGTTTTGGTGGGCCGCCCTCTCTTGGCAGGTTTGTTGTGGTGCCATATTCTTTCCATTTTTTAATAATGGATTTAATGGTGCTCCGTGGGATGTTCAAAGTTTCTGAAATGTATTTATAACCCAACCCTGATCTGTACTTCTCCACAACTTTGTCCCTGACCTGTTTGGAGAGCTCCTTGGTCTTCATGGTGTCGCTTGCTTGGTGGTGCCCCTTGGTTAGTGGTGTTGCAGACTCTGGGGCCTTTCAGAACAGGTGTATATGTATATTGCACACAGGTGGACTTTATTTAAATAACAATGTGACTTCTGAAGGTAATTGGTCGCACCAGATATTATTTTAGGGGCTTCATAGCAAAAGGGGTGAATACATATGCGCGCACCACTTTTCAGGTTTTTATTTTTTAGAATTTTTTTAAACCTCAAATTTTTTTCATTTCACTTCACAATATGGACTATTTTGTGAATGTCCGTTACATGTAATCCAAATAAAAATCATTTTAAATTACAGGTTGTAATGCAACAAAATAGGAAAAACGCCAAGGGGGATGAATACTTTTGCAAGGCACTGTAGTGTCTATAGATAGTGTCAATATATAGTGACTGTCTATAGATATTGTTTATAGATAGTGTCTGTAGATATTGAGTGTCTATAGATATTGTTTATAGATAGTGTCTATAGATAGTGTCTATATATAGTGACTGTCTATAGATAGTGTCAATATATAGTGACTGTCTATAGATAGTGTCTATAGATAGTGTCAGTATATAGTGACTGTCTATAGATATTGTTTATAGATAGTGTCTATAGATAGTGAGTGTCTGTAGATATTGAGTGTCTATAGATAGTGTCTGTAGAGAGTGAGTGTCTATAGATTGTGTCTGTAGATATTGAGTGTCTATATATAGTGTCTATTAATAGTGTCTGTAGATAGTGAGTGGCTGTAGATAGTGAGTGTCTATAGATTGTGTCTGTAGATAGTGAGTGTCTATATATAGTGTCTATAGATAGTGTCTGTAGATAGTGAGTGTCTGTAGATAGTGAGTGTCTGTAGATAGTGAGTGTGTGTAGATAGTGTCTGTAGATAGATAGTGTCTGTAGATAGTTTATATAGATAGTGAGTTTCTGTATATACTGTATACACTTCTCCGATAGAGTTCAGTATGTCAAATCCGAGGGCCTGTTGTCCGGACCTCTGGCAGTCTCTATGGGGGTGCCACAGGGTTCAATTCTCGGGCCGACACTCTTCTCTGTACACATCAATGATGTCGCTCTCGCTGCTGGTGATTCTCTGATCCACCTCTACGCAGACGACACCATTCTGTATACCTCTGGCCCTTCTTTGGACACTGTGTTAACTAACCTCCAGATGAGCTTCAATGCCATACAATTCTCCTTCCGTGGCCTCCAACTGCTCTTAAATGCAAGTAAAACTAAATGCATGCTCTTCAACCGTTCGCTGCCCGCACCTGCCTGCCCGGCTAGCATCACTACTCTTGACGGTTCTGACTTAGAATATGTGGACAACTACAACTACCTAGGTGTCTGGTTAGACTGTAAACTCTCCTTCCAGACTCATATTAAACATCTCCAATCCAAAATTAAATCTAGAATCTGCTTCCTATTTCGCAACAAAGCATCCTTCACTAATACTGCCGAACATACCCTCGTAAAACTGACCATCCTACTGATTCTCGACTTCGGCGATGTCATTTACAAAATAGCCTCCAACACTCTACTCAACAATTTGGATGCAGTCTATCACAGTGCCATCCGTTTTGTCACCAAAGCCCCATATACTACCCACCACTGCGACCTGTATGCTCTCGTTGGCTGGCCCTCGCTTCGTACTCGTCGCCAAACCCACTGGCTCCAGGTCATCTACAAGTCTCTGCTAGGTAAAGCCCCGCCTTATCTCAGCTCACTGGTCACCATAGCAGCACCCAGCCGTAGCAGGCGCTCAAACAGGTATATCTCACTGGTCACCCCCAAAGCCAATTCTTCCTTTGGCCGCCTCTCCTTCCAGTTCTCTGCTGCCAATGGCTGGAACGAACTGCAAAAATCTCTGAAGCTGGAGACTCTTACCTCCCTCACTAGCTTTAAGCACCAGCTGTCAGAGGAGCTCACAGATCACTGCACCTGTACATAGCTCATCTGTAAATAGCCCATCTATCTACCTCATCCCCATACTGTATTTATTTATTTATCTTCCTCCTTTGCACCCCAGTAGCTCTACTTGCGTCTATAGATAGTGGGTGTCTATAGATAGTGAGTGTCTATAGATAGTGAGTGTCTATAGATAGTGAGTGTCTGTAGATAGAGTCTATAGATAGTGGGTGTCTGTAGATAGTGGGTGTCTATAGATAGTGGGTGTCTATAGATAGTGTGTGTCTATAGATAGTGTGTGTCTATAGATAGTGAGTGTCTGTAGATAGTGGGTGTCTATAGATAGTGTGTGTCTATAGATAGTGAGTGTCTGTAGATAGTGAGTGTCTGTAGATAGTGAGTGTCTGTAGATAGTGTGTGTCTATAGATAGTGAGTGTCTGTAGATAGTGGGTGTCTACAGATACTGAGTGTCTATAGATAGTGAGTGTCTATAGATAGTGAGTGTCTGTAGATAGTGTGTCTATAGATAGTGTGTGTCTATAGATAGTGTGTGTCTATAGATAGTGAGTGTCTGTAGATAGTGTCCGCTATCAGTTGTTGACTATTAGAAAAACCCTCTTGCAAAATGTTTGTTATCTTGCCTTTTCTCAGACCAGTCATGTCTGAGAAACAGACTTGGCCTCTATTCACCAGGCCGTTGGCAGCAGTATCAGTGCAGCCTGCTAGAGTACTACTAAACCATAGGGAACCAGTGGGGCTCCTACTCAGTGCAACAACCTCTCCACTTATGGAGGGACTGAGTGGAGTCCAGCAGAATAAACAGCCCTGTCTGTGTGGTTGCCATGATTCACAAGAAGTACTTCCCCATTCCCCAGCCGCAATGTGTTTAGCCTCCTCCCACCCTCACGCTACACTGACCGTCTGACTAGAAGACTCTGAAAAATGGCTGGATTATGAGACATGCAGTGTTGGTGTGACTCACCCATTTCTCTTTCCCGTCTCCAAAGACATCTTCTTCCACTGTTATTTGTAAAGCAGGTTATTTTCCCGAGCTGTTGTTAGCACCTGAATTGGGAAGGCTGAAGAGGGAAGATGGTGGCAGGGAAATATGTTTAAATTAAATGCATTTGCACTATTTAGCACATACACTCAAGAAATGACAGAAATAACAAATAAACAAGATAAATCTGCTCCTATTTGGTTTAACAGTCAGATAAGCCTCTGCTCTTGCCTTCTCACGCAGACCAGATCAACTCTGCATCGCGTCCCACATTTTTATTTCATTTTATGCTTAAAACGACTTCTTAGTAAGGGTTTTCCATAAACTGCTAGGTTTTAAGCTGCATTCATTTTGGCTATATTTTTCCCTTACCCATATCTTTTTTGGGGGGAGGGTGGGATAAAATGTGCTAAAATGTGCTTACAATTTCTGTGGAGTTTCGAGCAACAGGGCTCAGTATCTGAAAAGAGGATAGATTATGTGCTCCTTTATCCACTGAGCAGAGTATAAGGAGATGAATTCTTCCTCCCTCATTCTCTCCTCAACCTTTCTCTCCCACTCATTAGTTTCGCACCATCTTGTTTTCACTCTCGGTTCCCTCTCTCTCTCCGTGTTCCACATTTTTATCTCGCCCTTTCTCTCTCCCTCTGACCCTGGATCAACATCTCTGAGATGGATAGAAAGGCTTTCATTCCTGCGGCTCCATTTGCTGATTACATCACCTGGTTGGGGAAGATAATTGACAGGTCGGGGCTAAGGGAGTGAGGGGGCTCGGGGTAGGCTAGGGCAGAGTGTTGAGTGGGGCTCTGGGGCCGAGGCTGGGGTGTGGGGCTGGGGCTACATGGGGCTGGGGGAGATGGGGGGCTGGGGAAGTGAGCGGCAAGGTGACAGTGTAGCCTGCAATGTGACTGACTGCTAATGTAATGGCAGCTACGGTAGTGCATTAGGTTAGCTCTTCATCTGGTTTAGGAGACCCAGCTGTTCACTCTCTCTCCTGGGAAACAGGGTGACGTGTGTATAGGAGGCACCCAGCACTGTGGGCTGTTCACTCTCTCCTGGGAAACAGGGTGACGTGTGTATAGGAGGCACCCAGCACTGTGGGCTGTTCACTCTCTCCTGGGAAACAGGGTGACGTGTGTATAGGGGGCACCCAGCACTGTGGGCTGTTCACTCTCCCACATCAACACTCAGTGGTTGACTGATAGAAGAACCCTAGACATGACATGGGAGATACAGTACATAGATAACAATGAATCATGATAATAAAGATGGCTGCAATTAGGGGGCGAAATGGCATGCAGGCAGGAAGTAGAGAATGGTGATCCAGCTGCATGTAGTCTGGGGGATGAGAGCAGGCTGGAGAGCAGTCTGTGGGTGCATCTCAAATTGCACACTATTCTATGGGCCCTGGTCAAAAGTAGTGCACTATTTCTATAGAATCGGATGCCATTTCAGACACAGCCCGTGTCTATGCCCTGTGTTTTCCTCTGATAGGCCTATGGACTGTGCACAGTGGTCCTTTTGTTTTTGTGGAGGGCACAGTGAGTTGCTGACTGCGCTGCTTGCGGAGTATCCTTGTGGAGTCTTTTATGCCCCCGAGCAGGTAACTAACGGGCCGTGCTCTGTTCTGCCTCTACTCTGCTCTGGGGAGGGACTCTGCTGTGTGTGAAGAACTCTGTGCGCTGCGACCAGGGACAAGGACAGGGACAGGGACACTGTGGCTCTCTCTACTGGTGGCTGCAGTGGCTACGTTGATTAGATTGTTGATATTCATAAGAGAACGATTGAGTATCCAAAACTGATACATATTTTCGATGGGCTTATTGCCTGATCTCTAGCTTTGCTGCGTGGCGTTGTTTTATTATGGGGTCTTAGTATTTGTCTTTGGAAGTGGTTCGTTTCTCATGAATAATCGGTAAATTGCATGTGTTGTCCAGTCACTTGTCACAGTGGAGGTCATTATGCGCTTGACAGTTACCAGTATGCATTCTCAGTCTATATGCAAAAGGATTGGACTCTTCTTAGCTGCCGAATCCCAGAATATACGATCTATTAACTCTGACTTGAATACAGACAAGGCCTTAGACAGTAAGATCTCTACCAGCTTCAGCATCAGAGGTCAAACCTGTCTCTGCTCTGGAGTTTAGGTGCAGTTGGGAGACTTACAGAACATGTTTTCTTCAGCTGGATGAAATTCCTGCAGTGGTCCATCATCACCTGGCTATTGTAGTCTTATTAATGGTATTATTCATATGGTTGGCACGATTTAGGAAAGGGCTCTTCCTTACATTAGATTCCCCCTTTCTCATGTTGGTGTTTAGTAAATCGATTTGGTGCTTTCTCTCCGGTGAATTCTTCTTACGACAGCGGCAGTGCTCTGGACTGATAAAACGGTCAGTCTCACCTAAAAATAGTCACTTTCGACTGTGTAGCCCCAGTGTCAGTGATGTGCTCCCTGCTCACAGCGAGCCCGCCGGCTGTGCTTAGCAAAGTCAGTGCCGTCATTGCAGTTCATCTGAGCGGGGTGTCAACAAAAATAGGATTAACCCTTTTAACCCGATTCTCTCCTGGACACTTCAATTTCCCCCTGTTATTGTCTCATAATGTGCCATCTGGCCCAATGGAGAACTGTCTTGCAGAATTGCTATGCAATGTGTTTTGTAGCCTTCTGTGTGTATGTGTATGTGTGTGTGTGTTGTCTTGTCCTTTTGGCAAAATTTGGTGTCTGGAAAATGTATGGCTGTGTTGTCCTTGTAATAGACTAACATGCTTCATTTTCACTCATCACTCGCCTGTCAGAATCAAATCAAATCAAATCAAATGTATTTATATAGCCCTTCGTACATCAGCTGAAATCTCAAAGTGCTGTACAGAAACCCAGCCTAAAACCCCAAACAGCAAGCAATGCATGTGAAAGAAGCACGGTGGCTGGGAAAAACTCCCTAGGAAAAACTCCTGAGAAAGGCCAAAAACCTAGGAAGAAACCTAGAGAGGAACCAGGCTATGAGGGGTGGCCAGTCCTCTTCTGGCTGTGCCGGGTGGATATTATAACAGAACATGGTCAAGATGTTAAAATGTTCGTAAATGACCAGCATGGTCAAATAATAATAATCATAGTAATTGTCGAGGGTGCAACAAGCACGTCCGGTGAACAGGTCAGGGTTCCGTAGCCGCAGGCAGAACAGTTGAAACTGGAGCAGCAGCATGGCCAGGTGGACTGGGGACAGCAAGGAGTCATCATGCCAGGTAGTCCTGAGGCATGGTCCTAGGGCTCAGGTCCTCCGAGAGAAAGAAAGAAAGAGAGAAAGAGAGAATTAGAGAGAGCATATTTACATTCACACAGGACACCGGATAAGACAAGAGAATACTCCAGATGTAACAGACTGACCCTAGCCCCCCGACACATAAACTACTGCAGCATAAATACTGGAGGCTGAGACAGGAGGGATCAGAAGACACTGTGGCCCCATCCGATGATACCCCCGGACAGGGCCAAACAGGCAGGATATAACCCCACCCACTTTGCCAAAGCACAGCCCCCACACCACTAGAGGGATATCTACAACCACCAACTTACCGTCCGAAGACAAGGCCGAGTATAGCCCACAAAGATCTCCGCCACGGCACAACCCAAGGGGGGGGCGCCAACCCAGACAGGAAGACCACGTCAGTGGCTCAACCTACTCAAGTGACGCACCCCTCCCATGGACGGCATGGAAGAACACCAGTAAGTCAGTGACTCAGCCCCTGTAAAAGGGTTAGAGGCAGAGAATCCCAGTGGGAAGAGGGGAACCGACAAGGCAGAGACAGCAAGGGTGGTTCGTTGCTCCAGCCTTTCCGTTCACCTTCACACTCCTGGGCCAGACTATACTTAATCATAGGACCTACTGAAGAGATAAGTCTTCAGTAAAGACTTAAAGGTTGAGACTGAGTCTGCGTCTCTCACATGGGTAGGCAGACCATTCCATAAAAATGGAGCTCTATAGGAGAAAGCCCTACCTCCAGCCGTTTGCTTAGAAATTCTAGGGACAATTAGGAGGCCTGCGTCTTGTGACCGTAGCGTACGTGTAGGTATGTACGGCAGGACCAAATCGGAAAGATAGGTAGGAGCAAGCCCATGTAATGCTTTGTAGGTTAGCAGTAAAACCTTGAAATCAGCCCTTGCCTTAACAGGAAGCCAGTGTAGGGAGGCTAGCACTGGAGTAATATGATCAAATTTTTTGGTTCTAGTCAGGATTCTAGCAGCCGTATTTAGCACTAACTGAAGTTTGTTTAGTGCTTTATCCGGGTAGCCGGAAAGTAGAGCATTGCAGTAGTCGAGCCTAGAAGTAACAAAAGCATGGATTAATTTTTCTGCGTCATTTTTGGACAGAAAGTTTCTGATTTTTGCAATGTTACGTAGATGGAAAAAAGCTGTCCTTGAAGCAGTCTTGATATGTTCTTCAAAAGAGAGATCAGGGTCCAGAGTAACGCCGAGGTCCTTCACAGTTTTATTTGAGACGACTGTACAACCATCCAGATTAATTGTCAGATTCAACAGAAGATCTCTTTGTTTCTTGGGACCTAGGACAAGCATCTCTGTTTTGTCCGAGTTTAAAAGTAAAAAATTTGCAGCCATCCACTTCCTTATGTCTGAAACACAGGCTTCTAGCGAGGGCAATTTTGGGGCTTCACCATGTTTCATTGAAATGTACAGCTGTGTGTCGTCCGCATAGCAGTGAAATTTAACATTATGTTTTCGAATGACATCCCCAAGAGGTAAAATATATAGTGAAAACAATAGTGGTCCTAGAACGGAACCTTGAGGAACACCGAAATTTACAATTGATTTGTCAGAGGACGAACCATTCACAGAGACAAACTGATATCTTTCCGACAGATAAGATCTAAACCAGGCCAGAACTTGTCCATGTAGACCAATTTGGGTTTCCAATCTCTCCAAAAGAATGTGGTGATCGATGGTATCAAAAGCGGCACTAAGATCTAGGAGCATGAGGACAGATGCAGAGCCTCGGTCTGACGTCATTAAAAGGTCATTTACCACCTTCACAAGTGCAGTCTCAGTGCTATGATGGGGTCTAAAACCAGACTGAAGCGTTTCGTATACATTGTTTGTCTTCAGGAAGGCAGTGAGTTGCTGCGCAACAACTTTTTCTAAAATTTTTGAGAACAGGCCTAAGGGTTAATGGATTCCCGCCACTGCACACACCAACAGACACAAACATACAAATACACACACACACACACACACACACACACACACACAGTCAAGCCAACTGTTCACTGTACCCGTAGTACAGTAGTGACACCCCTAAGACGGGTTAGAGTAGCCAGTGGCGGTGGTCAAATTGAAGCAGGCAGTGTGTGCTGCTTGTGTCTAATGTGACATGGGGCAGCATCCTCAGGCAAATGGCGAATCAGCACTTCTGACGAGGATTCCTCATCCTCACACAAAACAGCCTCTCACAAGAACTAGGTAAGGGAGAGAAAAAACACACAAAACAAGGACATGAATTATTCAAGAGGGGAACTGCTTTTCATATTCATAAATAGATCAACATCAATCATTCAATCAACCAGAGTCACATTTACAGTGGGAATGACTGTGCTGCTGCTTTCTGGGAAGGAAGAGCGGGGAGGAACAGGAACACCACTCATTGTTGTTCTACTGTCCTCATTCAGTCTGACGCCATGCCAAATGAAGAGGAGCACACACACACACACACACACACACACACACACACACACACACACACACACTGCTCCTCATGGCTGTCTGTCTGCAAGACTAGTGTACCTGACATGACAGACAACCTACCTGGATGCCATGCCATCGCTCTCCCAGTGTGTCTGCCAACAGGTAGAGACAGCACCCCGCGGGCAACACAACGCGCACACACACACACACACACACACACACACACACACACACACACAAACACACACACACACACACAAACCGGCTGTAGATCCTTTATGCCTTTTCAACATGTTCATGTTGGGTGAGAGGCGTGTGTGTGAGTAGCTCGCTGTGGGTGATGTCAGAGCCCCAGTGTGATGGTGACACCAGGCTGGGCCAGTGTGGCCCCAGGTAGCTATCTCCAGGACAGGGTGGCGAGTGGGAGAGAGGTTTATCTTGTAGCAGGAGGCACTCTGAGGGTAAAAACATGGGTCTGCAGTCCTTGGTCTCTTCCCAGGAGAGCAGACGGTGTGGACCGTACCTCTGTCTCTGTAGACGAGCAGGCATGGAAATGTCACGGTCTGTCGTCATGACAGTGAGCAGTCCCTCCCCAGCACTATAACAACTCAGGTGTAAGCTATGCAACCGGGGTCATTTCCCCTCTCGCTCCCTCTCTATCGCTCCCTCCCTCTCAGGATCTCTCTCTCCTCCCTCAAACTCTCCCTCTCTCTGTCGCTCCCTCTCTCTCTGTATGGCGCTCTCCCTATCATCCTTCTCCTCCCCCTCTCTCTCTCCCTACACCGCAGCAGCGTGCCCCTGCCTGCACTGATATCACCATGAAGGACGCTGCCTTTTGTTTTATAAAGGGAAAAGCTATCAATCCACAAGTCAGTGCTTTCAGACAGACATAGAGATGGGGCTTCTGTGCCTTTGCGATGTTCGTCCACCACCCTGCCCTGCGCTCACTGCTCAGTCTGTCTATATTCCTAGAACAATGTTCCTTTATGTCAGGATAGAAAACACAGTAAATGGATCCCTGCTATGTTTAGGTGGGCTGACCCCCATCAGAAGGCAATAGCGAGAGTGAAAAGGAAAAAGAGAGCACACACACACACACACACACACACACAGAGACACAACTCATGCACATTTACACAGAACCAGATGTGTGTCCTTGATTCTTGAATAGAAATACCAATACATACACTACATGACCAAAAGTGTATGGACACTTGCTCGTCAAATATCTAATTCCAAAATCATGAGCATTAATATGGAGTTGCCCCCCTTTTGCTGCTATAACAGCCTCCACTCTTCTGGGAAGGATTTCCACTAGATGTTCGAACATTACTGTGGGGACTTGCTTCCATTCAGCCACAAGAGCATAATTGAGGTCGGGCACTGATGTTGCGCGATTAGGCCTGGCTCGCAGTCGGTGTTCCAATTCATCCCAAAGGTGTTCAATGGGGTTGAGGTCAGGGCCCTGTGCAGGCCAGTAAAGTTCTTCCACACTGATCTAAAAAAAAATCTGTATGGACCTTGCTTTGTGCACGGGGGCATTGTCATGCTGAAACAGGAAAGGGCCTTCCCCAAACTGTTGCCACAAAATTGGAAGCACAGAATCATCTAGAATGTCATTGTATGCTGTAGTGTTAAGATTTCCCTTCACTTGAACTAAGGGACCTAGCCGAACCATGAAAAACGGTCCCAGACTCCACCAAACTTTACAGTTGGCACTATGCATTTGGGCAAGTAGAGTTCTCCTGGCATCCGCCAAACCCAGATTTGTCCATTTGAATGCCAGATGGTGAAGCGTGATTCATCACTCCAGAGGACATGATTCCGCTACTCCAGAGTCCAGCTCCAGCAGAGCAGACATTTCACGAACTGACTTGTTGGAAAGGTGACATCCTATGACGGTGCCACGTTGAAAGTCACTGAGCTCTTCATTAAGGCCATTCTACTGCCAATGTTTGTCTATGGTGCTCGATTTTATACACCTGTCAGCAACGAGTGTGGCTGAAATAATTTGAAGGGGTGTTCACATATTTTTGTATATATAGCGTAGGTTTCCATCCAATTGACGACAGATTTTCATGCGAATGTTCTATAATCTGCATAAAAACAATATGCGCATTTTCCCATCAGAGATGTATTTCCGTCAAAATGGACTTGCGGATAAAATGTTGTGCATAATGATGTAGTGCACATAAAAATTACTTTAGCAGTTATATTCACGTCGCATTTTCAACTCTACCGATGGTTTTGTCATGAAAACAATGTCTGTTATAAAGCAAATGTGCCCACTCTGGTCTTGCCACATGTATTCTAGTCAACAGTTCCTAGCCTACATGATGAGATTATTATGGACAAGAGCCAGATCATTTTTATTTGTCAAAACGGCAACCAAGCATCAATCATCATGTCACCAGAATCAGACCCTCAATATTTATTGGAAAGGAGCATCAAGATCATTGCGCACTTTCACCACCCTGTGAAGTCCATCATAACTTATTTCATCTGTAGCCTAATAAACTGCATCCCGAGTCGTAGTGGGAGCACCACACACCATATCATCGCGTGCCTCCAAGTCTACTTCCATATGATGGTTATTATATCAATATTTGCGCATAAAGGCGTTTCTACAGGCATTTCTCACATAATATATTTTACGGACACAAAAATATCTCACCTTGTCTTTAGTTTTTTCATAATTTGAAAGTTTACTGACAAATTAGCTGTTTCCATCAGGCCTGTCTGTCACGCCCTGACCATAGAGAGCCCTTGGTTCTCTATGGTATAGTAGGTCAGGGCGTGACTAGGGGGTGTTCTAGGTTTATTATTTCTATGTTGGTGTGCTTGGTATGGTTCCCAATCAGAGGCAGCTGTTTAGCGTTGTCTCTGATTGGGGATCATATTTAGGCAGCCATTTCCCCACTGTGTTTTGTGGGATCTTGTTTTGTTTTGAGTTAGTGCATGTAGCACCTCTGATGTCACGGTTCGTTGATTGTTTGTTTCTTTTTGTTTGGAAGTTTCGCTTAAATAAATATGTGGAACTTTAATCACGCTGCGCCTTGGTCCAGTTCCTACGACGATCGTGACAGAAGATCCCACCACAACAGGACCAAGCAGCGTGCCCAGGAGGAGAAGGTATCCTGGGCTTGGGAGGAGACCAAGGAGGAGAAGACATCTTGGACTTGGGAGGAAACCTTGGCAGGACACGAAAGCCTGACGTGGAAGCAGACGCAAGGAGAGAAGGGAGGACAGCGACGACGCCAGGGTTTGCGGCCACAAGGAAAGCTCAAAGGACAGCCCCAATTTTTTTTTTGGGGGGGGGCACACGGGGTGGTCGGCGGAGCCGGGGAGTGAGCCAGTGACAACCTGGGAGGAGATAGAGAGGCGGTCGGTCGACCCAAGGAGAGTACCAGAGCCCGCCTGGGAGTCAATGGAACAGTGCAAGGAGGGATACCGGAGAATGGGGTTGGCTAGGAGTATGCAGTAACGCAGGCGTTTGGAGGAGCGTGTCACCAGTCCGGTGCAACTTGTGCCGGTCCCACGCATCAGGCCTCCAGTGCGCCTCCCCAGTCCGGTATGTCCTGTGTCCCCTCCTCGCACTCGCCCTGAAGTGCGTGTCCCCAGTCTGGTGCGTCCTGTGCCAGCTCCCCGCACTCGCCGTGCGAAGTGTGTCATCGTTCCGGTACAATTTGTGCCGGCTCTACGCACCAAGTCTCCAGTATGCCTTCACAGCCCAGTATGTCCTATGCCAGCTCCTCGCACTCGCCCTGAAGTGCGTGTCACCAGTCCGGTGCCACCTGTACCGGCTCCACGCACCAGGCCTCCAGTGCGCATTCCCAGTCCAGAGCTTCCGGCGACGGTTCCCAGTCCAGAGCTTCCGGCGACGGTCCACAGCCCAGAGCCTCCTGCGACGGTCCACAGCCCGGAGCCTCCTGCGACGGTCCACAGCCCGGAGCCTCCTGCGACGGTCCACAGGCCGGAGCCCTTCTCTGCGCCGATGACCAGGCACGGTGTCCAACCCAGCTCCATGGCCGGAGCCCTCCTTTGCGCCGATGCCCAGTCCAGGCACGGCGTTCAGCACGGCGCCATGGCCGGATCCGGGGTCTGGGCCGGGGCTACAACCTGCACCGGAGCCGCCATCGACACTAATCACCCCCCCATCCTCCCCAGTTGGTTTCAGGTTTTGCGGCCGGAGTCCGTACCTTTGGGGGGGGGGGGGGGGGGGGGGTACTGTCACGCCCTGACCCTTGGTGTTTTGTGGGATTTTGTTTTGAGTTAGTGCATGTGGCACCTCTGATGTCACGGTTCGTTGATTGTTTGTTTCTTTTTGTTTGGAAGTTTCGCTTAAATAAATATGTGGAATTTAATCACGCTGCGCCTTGGTCCAGTTCCTACGATGATGGTAACACTGTCTTTCGGTTTTCTTTCGACATGTACTTTACTCGCATAAAAAGGTTGGATGGAAAACTGGTTAGTTGCTAGATTTCCATCCAATTGGCGACAGATGGTAGTGCGAATACTCTAAAGTCTGTATAAAACAATATGCACATTTTTCCACCAGAGATGTTTCCATCAAATTCACTTGTTGCGGATAAAACGCTGTGCGTGATGACGAAGTGCACATAAAAATAACTTTTGCGGTGAAATTCCCATGTACAGCTTCAAAAACACAATTGAAATGTGTTTTCATTGCATTTTCAACTCTTCTGATGGTGTTGCCACAAAAAACTATTGCGTTATATAGCGAATGTGCCCACTCTGGTCTTGGCACGGGCCCTTTAGCCAACAGGTCACCGACACAGTGCGGGTATAGCCTACTTCATGATGAGATTGTTTTGGACAAAGAGACAGATTATTTGTATTTGCCAAAATGGCAGCCGAGCATCGATAATCATGTCACATAAATAAGACCCTCAATATTTATTGGAAAGGAGCATCAAGCTCATCACCGTGCACTTTCACCCCCCTGTGATGTTTATCAGCGTTTATTTCATCTGTAGCTTAATTAACAGCATGCTTTCCAGAGTCATAGTGGGAGGACCACACAACATATCATCCTCACTAGTTGATTAATTATATCAATATTTTCTCATAAAGGCGTTTCCACCGCAATTCTTGCATAATTAATTTTACAGACACAAAAAGATCCCATCTTGTCTAACGTGTTTTGATTTGTCGACATTTGGAACGTTTACTGTTTCCATCAATCCTGTCGTGAAATGTTTTATCCGACCCTCGCATAAAAAGGTTGGATGGAAACCCGGTTGTTTGATCCACAATATTTTCATTGTGGGTCACAACCTTCACCACCACGGCTGTGAATCTCTGACATTGAGGACACCTAGAGACATGACGTATCGGGGGACAGTCACATGGCTGATGTCTGTAGTAGGCTATAGTAGGTACAATATATGACCAGAGGCTTGGGAAGGCTGTTGACCACAAATACCCCATTACTTCATCCAAGGGAACAGGTAGAGTTCACACAGGTGTGTGTCTCCTCTCTTGGCCCCAGGCCTTCTCAGGGAATCCTGACAGCAGCTTACATACCCCTCCATCCCTCTCTCTGAGGCCCAGTAAGCATGTGGAGAAGCCCTCCTCCCCTGCCTCTCCACAGCCTCCCCCTGCCTCTCCACAGCCTCCCCCCGTCTCTTCTTAGCCTCCTCTCTCTCTCTCTCTCTCTCTCTCTGTCCAAACAGACAAGAAAGTCTGCCAGCTGGGCTTTTTCTACTTCCTGATGTCTGTGTTTGTTTCTTCACGACCCAGTTTAAACTAACAGAAGTCCTCTGAGGTCACCATGAAACTGGCAGGAAAGTGGCGAGGACAATGAGCAGGTGTTGGCGCGAACTAAGTGGATATATTAGCACATAGTGATTGCAGCGACATTAAGGGCCGTTGGTTCACCTCCAGCCCGTTAGCAAGCTGTTTTGTCTTCATGATGTCAACTCACATGCTTCTTCCTGACATGGGGAATACCAGGGAATGGGAAGAATTCGAAGAATAAATGTCATTACCCGTGTACATGTTATTTCCTTTGAAGTTGTGCCTTGTCCTCTTGGGCTATAAATCTTAACATGAGCAAACAGTGGCGGAAACATCTTTCTAAATATAACTCTGCTTGACAAGAAGCTGAATCCGTGGATACCCTTTTACTTTGAAGAATTCCTATTACTGCCACTGTTTCGTGTGTCTGTGCGTAAGCGAGAGGGGGTTTAGTGTGTGTCAGTGTGTGTGCATGTGTGTGTGAGTGCGTGTGTGTGTGTGTGTGTGTATTTTTGTAAACCATAATCCATGGCTCAACTGTCTTAGACAGCTGTGTGTGTAACATCTCTGTAAGGAATGTTTATTTCAATGTATTGTAACGTGTCCACAGACAGGCAGCACAGTGATCTCAGAGGCAATTGGAATGTTCATCTCCACTGAGAGGCATCGCAGCAAAGCAACCATCAACATTGTGAATAGTATATTTTTCATTTCTTCTGGGTCTCTGCTTTAAATTGGTTTTGCTCTGAGATGGATTTTTATGGGGCCAGTTAAACTTGAGTGGTTAAATCATCCTGCCCTACCCACAAGAACCAGTTCACAATGCGGGACCCGCTCCCTCGGTGCCATCTATAGAGCACCAAGGATACTGTATATCATCCTTTATACAACACAACCAATCTGGATTCAATTACAAAGCGGGCGGAGAGTGTAATTTATAACCAAACTGTGCGACTGGGAAGATGGACAAGGTCACGCCACACTTTGTAATCAACATTTAACCCTCGTTGACCTTTTTAAATGTGTGCCCAGCAACCACAAGCAGGAGACAAATAGGTTACGCATCAAGACAGACTGGGAGATGTAGGCTAGGCTGCATGTGTGGGCCATTACTCCTTCACGAGAGCCACAGTCGAAAGCCATGAATCACACAGGTTCAAACTGGCCGTGTCGGGGATTTAACAGTTAGTTTAATTCCATATAACATTTCTTTTTAAAGGCCTTCGAAGACAGGATTTAGTGGCGGGTCGAGACACATGGCCATAGTGTACACAATCCTAAACCACTTTCGTTATTGAAAATGTTGAATGTCAGTGGCGGTATGAAGCAGTTCAGTACAGTACAGTCTATGTGATTGTTTAAAAGGAACCGCTCATCCTAGATAGCTGCTGCAGCTTACAGTTTTAATGTGATCAGTGGTAGTGGTACTTCTCAGGGAGAGGTAGCTGTTGATCTTCTTTTCTCCTAACTCCTCTCTACCCAATTCCTGTCTCTCCCAGGTGCTGCTGGAGTTGACTATACTGCTACTGATAGTGGGGAACCCGATCAACATCCCTATGTGGTTCCTCCTGTTCTCTCCCAGGTTCTAAGCCATCTGTGGTTCTTCATGTTCTCTCCCAGGCTCTAAGCTCTCTGTGGTTCCTCCTGTTCTAGGTTCTACTGGGACCTGACCATGCTGCTGCTGATGGTGGGGAACCTGATCGTCATCCCGGTGGGCATCACCTTCTTCAAAGACGAGCACACGCCCCCCTGGATCATCTTCAACGTGATCTCAGACACCTTCTTCCTCATGGACCTGGTGCTCAACTTCCGCACGGGCATCGTCAAGGAGGACAACACCGAGATCATCCTGGACCCACAACAAATCAAGATCAAGTACCTGAGGAGCTGGTTCGTGGTGGACTTCATCTCCTCCATACCTGTGGACTACATCTTCCTCATTGTGGAGACGCGCATCGACTCCGACTTCTACAAGACGGCCCGGGCGCTGAGGATCGTCCGCTTCACCAAGATCCTCAGCCTGCTCAGACTGCTCAGGCTGTCCAGGCTCATCAGATACATCCACCAGTGGGAGGAGGTAGGGTGCTATAGGAGGGTGTGTGTTGTTGTGTTGTTGTGTTCGTACGTACAGTATGTGCGCGTGAGAGAGGGGAGATTATTATAATCCATAGTATATCTACCAAACACAGAATACCTACATGTGAACACAGACCGTCTTTACTACAGTCAACTGTCCTCTATAAAGTATAGCTCCTCAGAGAGAGGTAACGTTGTTTACTGAGACCCATAATGTGTTACTTTTCCCCTGGAGTTGGGCTAGAGGAAGCTACTCTAGCTAGCTGTGTCTGATTAGATCCACTAGTGAGGCAAGGTGAAGAGGCTTTTTGCTTTACCTCATCCACCAGTGAGATGATGAAGAGAGAAACGTTGATTGCTGTTCTGTGCAGCAGCAGTCTATCTACCAGTCTGACGAAGGGAGTCCAGAGAGAGAGAGAGAGAGAGCCTCTGCTGCTGCTGAAATACAGGGATGATTATAATTGCCGTAATAATTAGAAATGTTCCCGTCCCTCCCTGGGTGTATCCTTGAGCACTGTCCCAGAAGTAAGAGGTGCAAAGTGAAGCAGCAGAGCCCAGCAGGAGATGCATTCAGTCAGTCACTAAGGAGACAGAGACACTCCTTCACCACCAGGAAAGCAGGGCGCACACAGACCCAGGCACCGCCACTGTGAATTTACATACCAGCCAACAGATGGGGCTCCCTGACCAACCACTGCCATTCATGCTCTAGCGTCTACAAACATTGTATTTGTCTAAACTGCACATTACTACTCCATTTGAAGCCTTGTCATGCACTCTTAGAAAAAAGGATTCTTCGGCTGTCCCCATACGAGAACCCTTTTTTGGTTCCAAGTAGAACTCTTTTGGGTTCCATTTAGAACCCTCTGGGAAAAGGTTTCTACAATGAACCTAATAGGGTTCTTCCTGAAACCCAAAAGGGTTCTTCAAGGGGTTCTCCTATGGGGACAGCTGAAGAATCCTTTTAGGTTCTAGATAGCACCTTTTTTTATAAGAATGTGTAGCGTTGTTTATTTTTTATTGTAATATTGCAGATAGATGCCACAGTCTATCAGTGTAATTGTCTGCATCATTTCCAATCCCCCATCTATTGTTTTCAAATATATTTTCCTTTATTATTTACCCCTAACCCTCCACCCCTCCCCTAATTGGAGTAAACGAATGGACAACAACACATCCAGCTTCTACATACTATATACATTTTACTGACACAGTATATTTTACATGAGTTATCTTTTGTTTGTTTTTAGTCTCATCCTTCAGTGTGGAGTATTGTTTGTAACATTTAAATGTTTGCCAGGACAGGTTCCCTCTCTTTGTCTCTTCTACTGTACCACAGACAGAATGATTGTGTCCATCCCTATGGGGTATTTAGATCACGGCTCTATTCGGCTCTCAAAACCAGCCGAGGCACTTCCTTTCACAGTTGTTGTAAAACGCCTCCAAATCCCTGCTGGGTGTGTTCACCTGAGAGTTTTACTTTGCATGAACAATGGGGGGAGTTTGAATAGCTGGCTGATTGCCAAACGAACCACAACACTAAACCACACCATACCCAGGGGAATTTTAAAAGGGGCCTTTCAACCACATCGACATACAGTTTGAGGCAGCATACCACTCAGGTTGTGAAGTATACATCAAAGAGGCAGCATTGCTAGTAAATTAATCTCATCACCATCAACCCCATTTGTCTTTATGTCTTCATGTTAACTGGAAACTGGGACTGATAAGAGGGGCTAGCCAACACAGAGGCAGATTCTATGTGTGTGTGTGTGTGTGTGTGTGTGTGTGTGTGTGTGTGTGTGTGTGTGTGTGTGTGTGTGTGTGTGTGTGTGTGTGTGTGTGTGTGTGTGTGTGTGTGTGTGTGTGTGTGTGTGTGTGCGTGTGTGCGCGCGCGCGCGAGGCGTGCTGATCGGCGCTGGGTAGGCAGGCACTGCCAAAGGCCAGCTCGGCCTCGGTGCTGGAACACTACAGTGGTAACCCCACAGAAATGGCATCTGGCACCCCCGAATAACTTGTCGACCACATCTCACCACCTGACTGACTTTTTGACTTTTTCGTGATGGCAACTACATTTCAAACTACGTCATATTTTTCAAACTGCATCGCCATTTGAGCTTTTCGAATAATATATCTTCTTAAATTGCCGGTAGCTGAAGAGCAATTCACAGCGCCATAGAAAATGCAGTACTTCCTGTTTAACCTGCAAGGTCTTTGATGTTGTTGACTCCGTTGCTTCCCCCAGTACAGCGACATTGCTCGGTGCTCTGTCATCGTTGGTCCTGGAGACGTCTGATGCCCTCTGACCTGCTGAGTGAAGGAAGGCTTCATGTTCTCACCTGTCATAGTGAACAGTAGACAAATGCCTCGGCAAGGCAGCTCCCTGTAGCACTGTCACAGTCAACAGAACAGCTCAGCCCCTAGTCTCCTCTAATCACAGCTGATATTCTAACATCCAGGCCCACACACACCCTGACATGAAGGGTTAAATGAACCCCTCGGCTGTGGAGAGGTCATGTGCTTTATTTTCTGTGTGTGCGTGTGCCTGTGTGCTTACATGACTTGCTACTGTAACATGTGTTTAGGGGCAGATTCTCAAGTCTTGATTGGTGCCCCGTAGTCAACTATGACCCTTTGTTGCATGGCACAAAGGACTTCCCATCCTGTCAAATTAGCATCTCAAGTTTTAAACAGCGATCTGTTAAACCACACAACATTAACTAACCAATAATAAACGCTTACAGAATAAAAACATTGATCAAAGATTCCATTCCAAGGCATAATAGCCGAGAGGGCTCAGTGGACTACAGTGTTTTACAGCTTACTAACAGGTTGTGGTTGTGTGTGTGTGTGTGTGGGGGGGGGGGGGGGGGGGGGGGGGGGTAATGATAATGATATTCCAAGTGGTGTGCAGATATCCATCATATCAAAGGGAGGAGGCTGCAATCAGTGCCATGGCATCTCTCCCGTGTGTCCTCCTATCCCCATCTCTCCCTGTCTAGACAGCTGGGCTGTACTCATTGTCATATTTCATTGGGATACAAATAAGACGCTGGCCGAATATCCTCCTCATCGGAGTTGTCTCCTGTAGACAAACCCAGTGACTTGAATTAAATGAGTCAACATGTTATCAAATCAAACTCAAACGAATGCACTAATGACTCAATTGTGAGAGTGGCTCCCATGCCAGATGTCTTCAGCATCACCATCCTCCCGCTTGCTGCTTTTAGCAGGGATGCAGAGGCATTTGGGGCATTGATGAGGAAATAGTTTAAAAGCCAAAGCATCAAGCCCCAGATTTGGATTTTTTTTTATCTCAGTCAGCACTTAGCTGCACTTAGTTTCGCAGAAAGAGAGAAAGCACATTCTTAAATACTTTTCCGACTTAGAGTTAACAAGAATAACATTAGTGGGCGGCGGTGGATCATTTTCAACATGGCAAACAATTCCACAGTGCTTTGAACTTGGTGTCAGGAGCTTTGGAGCACTACCATCTGTGTTTGTTTAGTGGATGGAGGCAGGGAGTCCATCTTCCTATTAATATTGGCATCTGGGATTGTTAAGATGGATGGCTTTTCTGCCCAACTGGCTGTGTGCAGGATGGGGGGGGGAAAGATCCGATATGCCACAGAAAGAAATCCCAAGGTGCTTCGATAAGAGTGAGCCACGTGGGTCGCCAGGCAGGCAGGCACGCCGCGAGGGAGGGAGGGAGGGCACTTCCATTCATTTTCCACCCAATAAATCAGCACACACAAAATATGTAAATAATGCAAATCAGCCAATCAATCCTCCACTTGGTGACCCGTACCTTGGCCAAGGACTGTTCTTTCACAGATAAGAAAGAAGAAAAGGTTTAATGGGGTATTATTGAGTGCACAATGAGGCTTGCCAGAAAGAGTGACAGGTCCTCAAGACTGTCTGTGAATGTGCCTTGTGTGATATTAATACCCACAGCAGGGCCCCTTAGAAGACTTCTACATTAAAATGTGTAATCCGGCACGCACCCATCGATGCTTCTCGGTAGGAAGCTGAATGAAAGCATTCTGTGGCTTCCTCAAAAGCCCCCCAGGCCATGGCTTGTATAGACAGCGGATGAAAGAGTGTCCCATGTCGTTCTCTCTCTCTCTCCCATTTCTTTATCTACACAACTCCCAACTCCCTTGTCTACCATTACAGTGTGGATGAGGGTCTGGCATTTAGTTAGGGCATTTCACTGTGTAGCTCATGTTGTCCTTTTATACTGAAATCCAGCCCAATGTTGAACTAAAATCAGAAAGTGAGTGGCAATGTGAAAGTGGCATCAGTGAAACAATCAGATTTTTCTTGGATTTGGTGGTCGACACATGATGCCAGGCATTCATCATCATTAACAGCCTGGACGGCAAACACCAGATGCCACAGCAAAGACGTATGCATCTATTCTGTTTCTCTCTCACTCTCTCTCTCTCACCTGGACCACACTCTTCTCTCCCTCCATCTGTCTGAGATGACTCTGCAGCTGTGACTGTGGCTTCCTGTGTGTCCCAGATAGCTTCCTGACACGATCAGGTGTCTCCCTATGGATCAAGTGGATGTCTTGTCTGGGCATGTCTGTGTTTCTGGACTGGGTCCTTGTTTTTTCCACTGTAATGTCTCGGACAATTTAGCTTTCTTTAAATCTAAAAGAAACAAAGCACCAATGATCCTTCCACATTTACGATTTGTTTAGAACACAACGATGATGCACATGTGAATATGCAATGTGCATTAGATGTAATGTTTTTCTTATTCATCTTGACCACAACACAGACTCATAACAGTTTGATATGTCATTAGTTCTGTTGTAGACAGCTATTAACCATAATAATGTAAGGGACATTGAAGGTCACCAATCGAACTCTTTTCTCTGTATATATCAATGATGTCGCTCTTGCTGCGGGCGATTCCCTGATCCACCTCTACGCAGACGACACCATTCTGTATACTTCTGGCCCTTCCTTGGACACTGTGTTAACTAACCTCCAGATGAGCTTCAATGCCATACAACTCTCCTTCCGTGGCCTCCAACTGCTCTTAAACACTAGTAAAACCAAATGCATGCTTTTCAACCGTTCGCTGCCCACACCTGCCTGCCCGGCTAGCATCACCACCCTGGACGGTTCCGACCTAGAATAGGTGGACAACTACAACTACCTAGGTGTCTGGTTAGACTGTAAACTCTCCTTTCAGACTCATATTAAACATCTCCAATCCAAAATTAAATCTAGAATCGGATTTCTATTTCGCAACAAAGCATCCTTCACTCACGCCGCCAAACTTACCCTCGTAAAACTGACTATCCTACCGATCCTCGACTTCGGCGATGTCATCTACAAAATAGCTTCCATTACTCTACTCAACAAACTGGATGCAGTCTATCACAGTGCCATCCGTTTTGTTACCAAATCACCTTATACCACCCACCGCTGCGACCTGTATGCTCTAGTCGGCTGGCCCTCGCTACATATTCGTCACCAGACCCACTGGCTCCAGGTCATCTATAAGTCTATGCTAGGTAAAGCTCCACCTTATCCCAGTTCACTGGTCACGATAACAACACCCACCCGTAGTACACGCTCCAGCAGGTATATCTCACTGGTCATCCCCAAAGCCAACACCCCATTTGGCCGCCTTTCCTTCCAGTTCTCTGCTGCCAGTGACTGGAACGAATTGCAAAAATCACTGAAGTTGGAGACTTTTATTTCCCTCGCCAACTTTAAACATCAGCTATCTGAGCTGCTAACCGATCGCTGCAGCTGGACATAGTCCATCTGTAAATTGCCCACCCAATATACCTACCTCATCCCTATACTGTTTTTATTTTATTTGTTTTTCTGCTCTTTTGCACACCAGTATTTCTACTTGCACATCATCATCTGCTCATTTATCACTCCAGTGTTAATCTGCTAAATTGTAATTATTCGCTATTATGGCCTATTTATTGCCTACCTCCTCATGCCTATTGCACACACTGTATATAGACTTTCTTTTTTTTCTACTGTGTCATTGACTTGTTTATTGTGTTATTGGCTTGTTTATTGTTTACTCCATGTGTAACTCTGTGTTGTTGTCTGTGTCACACTGCTTTGCTTTATCTTGGCCAGGTCGCAGTTGTAAATGAGAACTTGTTCTCAATTAGCCTACCTGGTTAAATAAAGGTGAAATAAAAAAATAGAAAACCTAGGTGGTAAAAGCCTTGGTTTCAAACAGAGTAGAGCTCATCCATAGCTCTCTCCATTGAGAGCACTGATGAGGTCAGGTGTTAGAGTAACGTGGCTGCCAACGTCAGAACCCCTGCCCTTAAGATACCTTTGTGGATTGTCTGGGGGCCCTCGTCATTCATGGCTCTGCTGTTTAGCCAGATAGTCATGCAGCCAGGCTTATTGTATGCCCCTATCAATTAAAACAAAGAGGCCAGCCATCCATCATCCCTTTAATGTGTTGTACTCTACAATGCAGTGTGTGTGTGTGTCTGTGTCTGTGTGTGCGTCTGTGTGTCTGTGTGTGGCTGAGCTGCATGTTGTGACATGCCAGCAGCCCCAAATGGCTTTAGAAGCAAATGACAGTGAGTGCATGGTGCACAGTGTCCAGCCCGTCCTCTGTACATCTCTAATGAACACTTGGCAATTAGGCAGGGTCTGTTTTGGTGTAAGACAGGTTGGCAGCAGAGCAATTCGTTTTTTTGTCCCCCAAAGTATATCGAACTGGTTGTTTTTCCATTTAGTGGGAATGGGAATATTTTGGGGTAATTGAGTTAAAGCTGAGAGAAGATATATAGCTAGGAATCACCACCCCCCACTGAAGTGCACTAGTTAAAGCCCCTGCTCTCTTTCTCTGTCTCATTTGCCAATACTATCTGGAGATTTGCATTGCATTATTCTGAACAAGCCAGGAGATCTTTATTCTCCATTCAGTGCAGAAGTTCAGAAAGTATTTTAAGGGCACATCCCACTGGGCACAGACGTCAATTCAACGTCTATTCCACGTTGGTTCAACGTAATTTCATTGAAATGACGTGAAAACAACGTTGATTCAACCAGCATGTGCCGAGTGGGATGGAACTTCTACAGGTACAGAGATTTGACAGTAGAGTTTTCTTTGTACAGTACTAGTAGTCTTGGACAGTACTAAGTTAGTAGTCTTGGACAGTACTAAGTTAGTAGTCTTGGACAGGGATTTGCATCTCACCGATGTAGCTTCCCTACTCAAATAGAGCAATATATATATAGAATAACGACCTTCTTAGCTCTATCAGCTTGACATTTCACGTTGACTAGCTCCATGACTATTGTAACGTTAGCATGTAAATGACATAAGATGCTCAGACGGGAAGTGCAAACGGATAATTAATTCATTGTTTCGCTGTTTGACTGAACAATGTATGTTTTATATCATCCATTTTTAATGGGAAGGAAATGTCTACAT
Organism: Salmo trutta; assembly: GCF_901001165.1. Taxonomy (NCBI): domain Eukaryota; kingdom Metazoa; phylum Chordata; class Actinopteri; order Salmoniformes; family Salmonidae; genus Salmo; species Salmo trutta. Next base: position 16,564,504 of record NC_042968.1, read on the forward strand.
TTAAATGCATTACGATATCAGAGAGCTCACACTCCCCTCTTGGAAAAACAATTCAACAAATTAAAGAAAATCTCAATCTCAAGTGTGAGATTGGATGGGGTAGTTCATGATTTTTTTATTTGACACACGTGGGGATTTTGACAACTCTTTAATGTTATGGAATGCCATTTAGTTCCAGCTGGAGAATCAACATCACAATATATTGCCTCGTATCAGCTACCATAACCATTATTGTGTTTGGAAAGAGAGTGGGCTCTTTAAAAACCAATATCTCCTCACTGTGTTTGGAGTGGAGCACAGCTGTGGAGAGGAGAGAGGGAGAGAGGAGGTGAAGAAGAAGAAGCGAGTGGTTTGGTAGATTAAGTGAGAAGGACGCAGCCGGGGGAATGACTCGGCTCAGATGATGTACAGTTGAAGTCAGAAGTTTACATACACTTAGGTTGGAGTCATTTAAAACTCGTTTCTCAACCACCACAAATGTCTTGTTAACAAACTATAGTTTTGGCAAGTCGGTTAGGACATCTACTTTGTGCATGGCACAAGTAATTTTTCCAACAATTGTTTACAAGACAGATTATTTCACTTATAATTCACTGTATCACAATTCCAGTGGGTTAGTTTACATACACTAAGTTGACTGTGGGTTTAAAAAGCTTGGAAAATTCCAGAAAATGTCATGGCTTTAGAAGCTTCTGATAGGCTGATTGACGTCATTTGAGTCAATTGAAGGTGTACCTGTGGATGTATTTCAAGGGTAACCTTCAAACTCAGTGCCTCTTTGCTTGACATCATGGGAAAATCAAAAGAAATCAGCCAAGACCTCAGAAAAAAAAATGTAGACCTCAACAAGTCTGGCTCATCCTTGGGAGAAATTTCCAAACGCCTGAAGGTACCACGTTCATCTGTACAAACAATAGTACGCAAGTATAAACACCATGGGACCACGCAGCCGTCATACTGCTCAGGAAGGAGACACGCTCTGTCTCCTAGAGATTAATGTAATTTGGTGCGAAAACGTGCAAATCAATCCCAGAACAACAGCAAAGGACCTTGTGAAGATGCTGGAGGAAACAGGTACAAAAGTATCTATATCCACAGTAAAACGAGTCCTAAATTGACATAACCTGAAAGGCCGTTCAGCAACGAAGAAGCCACTTCTCCCTCCAAAACCACCATAAAAATGCCAGACTATGGTTTGCAACTGCACATGGGGACAAAGATCGTACTTTTTGGAGAAATGTCCTCTGGTCAGATGAAACAAAAATAGAACTGTTTGGTCATAATGACCATTGTTATGTTTGGAGGAAAAAGGGGTAGGCTTGCAAGTAGAAGAACACCATCCCAACCATGAAGCACGGGGGTGGCAGCATCATGTTGTGGGGGTGCTTTGCTGCAGGAGGGACTGGTGCACTTCACAAAATAGAAGGAAAATTGTGTGGATATATTGAAGCAACATCTCAAGACATCAGTCAGGAAGTTAAAGCTTGGTTGCAAATGGGTCTTCCAAATGGACAATGACCCCAAGCATACTTCCAGAGTTGTGGCAAAATGGCTTAAGGACATCAAGGTATTGGAGTGGCCATCACAAAGCCCTGACCTCAATCCCATAGAACATTTGTGGGCAGAACTGAAAAAGTGTCTGCGAGCATGGAGGCCTACAAACCTGACTCAGTTACACCAGCTCTGACAGGAGGAATTAACTTATTGTGGGAAGCTTGTGGAAGGCTACCTGAAACATTTGACCCATGTTAAACAATTTAATGGCAATGCTACCAAATACTAATTGAGTGTATGTAAACGTCTGACCCACTGGGAATGTGATGAAAGAAATAAAAGCTCAAATAAATCATTCTCTCTACTATTATTCTGACATTTCACATTCTTAAAATAAAGTGGTGATCCTAAGGATTAAATGTCAGGAATTGTGAAAAACTGAGTTTAAATTTATTTGGCTAAGGTGTATGTAAACTTCCGACTTCGACTGTAAATACGCCCCGGACTAAACATTTTGAACAAGAGCCCAGAGCTTTAGATGTATGTCTCTGCCATACACTCACTCTGGAACCTGGCGGCCTGACGCTTCCCTCTTACCCCAGCAGAAACTTCTTGGGGACATTTTTGTCTCTCCCCTTTCTGGCTGGCCCCTCTGACGGAGGTGATCTGATGTGATGGCCCAGCGTCCACACTGTCCCAGAGTGGCCCGTCACACAGCCTGTCTCAGTACTTGTCACTGGTCCCTGTCTGTTGTTTCCACACAGCCACCCCGATAGAAACAACAAAGCGTCAGATCAACAAGCACTGGGCTTTAGGAGACAACCGGAGACATCTAGCCTGGGTCAGGAGGAGTGGTGGCGAGCGACTGTCTGTGTGTGGCTATGTGTGGCTGGCTTCTCTTCTCCCCTCCCCCCAACGTTCGCCAGCCAAGACGAGAGAGATGGAATATCCCTCTCTCAGCCTTAAGCTTTTAAATGGCGCTGAGTGGCTTGTAATAAGGAGAACAGCAGTTAACAGTGCACACCGCGGCCCTCAATGGGATTAAGTGGCTTTAAATTGTTGAAGCCATTAAAATCGTAGTAGGCGTCCTGTATCTGCTTATGAGTCTATTTATCATTAGGATTAAGCTCGCCCGTGCTGCACACACTCAGTCCGCAGGGAGGCATACACACGCCCCCATCCCTCCATCCACTTTGTGTTAGTGTTCTTACCTAAGGGGTTGATTAGAGTGATTCAATAAAGCCTCCTCATAGGCCAAGCCATGCTCACATGACCATCCTGACCATCCTCTACAGACCTCTCATGTCAACGTCTGTAAAAAGCACATCAAAGATGATGTCCGTTATGTTGCTGTAACGTTGAGGCTAGGGCCCTGCATGTGTGATGGAGAACACTGTGGCCTCGATTCAGACTCAACGTGGTCTGGCTCAGCCCACGTGTTGCATATAGTAAATCCACTGCTTGGCCTTCACCTTGACTATAAAAAGTATCGACCAAAGGGTTAGGGAACAAAGTAAACAGGCAATACCCCAGGAGAAAAGGGTCTTTGTAATCCAGAACAGTTCAGGCCAGGGCTTTGTCTGCCAGCCAGCCTACACATGTCTTTGTGCTCTAACACAATTCCTCTCCTCCACCTGTTCTGCTCTCCATCCAGGGGCGCTGCTCTGTGGCTGACCATGTGCCTTTCTGCGTGTACGTGTGAGGGGTTGCGCTAAACAGAAGACACATTTTTGTTTCTCCCAAAATGGGCAATAATATATTGTATTGTATTCTGCTCTCTACATCCTCCATATGACCTATGTCCTAACACAGTCCTTTCTTCTTCCTGTCCTGCTCTTCAGATCTTCCATATGACCTATGACCTGGCCAGTGCCATGGTGCGTATCGTCAACCTGATTGGTATGATGCTGCTGCTGTGCCACTGGGACGGATGTCTGCAGTTCCTGGTTCCCATGCTGCAGGACTTCCCCCAGGACTGCTGGGTGTCCAAAAACAAAATGGTGGTAAGTAGAGTTTTGCTGTGCTCCAATACTAGGTGAGCATCCAAAATGACACCCTATTATCTAGGAAGTGCACTACTGGGCTCTGGTCAAAAGTACACTGTGTAATAGGGTGCCACTTCAGACGGAGCCCAAGTCTGTCTAAATCAGATTAGTCCCTCCCTGTTATCTCATCTCTCTGCCTCTGTAATTACTGTGCTAAGCCTGTAGCATCATGGGAAATGGCTGCCTTGCATATCTGTCCATTTTCCCACCTAAATCAAATGTTTTGTTTTCCTTTCTCCTTTATTCGCCCACATTTATTCAATTTGCTGCTTTTTCTTCCGTTATTTGGAGCTCTATCTCTCTCTCTCCACCAGCTCTGTATGGTCTGGTTGTCTATATTCTGAAAGTGAGAGCTAAGCGGTGAGCTTGGCCTCGTATGAAATAATGACTTTCAGAGGACAGAAAGCCCTTATCCAATATTGGTCAAGTATTGACAATTTTCCAGCGAGCACTCATGCTGTTCTTTAATTTCATCACATTGTTAGCTGCGATGCTGCTGCACGTCTCGGGGAGAAAGAGAGAGAGAGAGCGAGAGAGAGGGAGAGAGAGAGAGAGAGAGAGGGAGAGAGAGTCAGAGTCGCTGGAAAGAAAGCCCTATGTCTCGTAATGATTCCCCCTCTCCTCTGTAATTAGGTTTTCTATGTGGTTATATAACCGGACTCTACGACACCTGAGGTGTGACCCTGAATCAACCGCCGCACACGGACGCACAGTATAACCTGCCATGTTCCGAACGAACAGGGCCTGTTGACAGAGAGAGAGAGAGAGATGATTTATGATGAGGATTTGTTGTAGAGCTCACGGCAGACAGGCAAACAGCTCCCAGCCCTCAAAGAGGATTAATCTGGGATCTGTGAATAAAAAAACAATCACATCAAATTCTAATTAGGTAATTAAAGACAGACAGACCAGTAGTCAGTCAGTGGAAACAGTAGCCTAGCGAACACCTTTGGCATGGCAAGCTGTCTACTGACAGGGAGGGATCGCTTTGACTTCAACTCCTGCGCTGCATTACACAACACCATGATGAAAAACTGTGGAGAACTGCCGAAGCTGCGTCTTTTCTGCTCGGAGGAGAAAAGTTTGGGCCTGATAAGAATTAGAGGGTAGTGGTGCTGTGGCTCTTGTCTTTCCTTACAGTAGCTGGCCCATTATCTTATTGGGTCATCCGTTTTATACCTTTTTAGGAGGCACTAATAACTTTCCTATCTCTCAGGTTTTACCCCTGTGGAAATGAGTTTGAAAGCAATTTGGACATGTCACCTCAGGAAAGAGCAGATATTGATTCTGCTTGGACCACCACGGGATCTAAAGGAAAAAAACGGCAATTTATCCACAAACGAGAAACGAGAAAAGAAAAATCACATTTTTCTAAATAGCTGACCTACTTTTTGCCTTGCAGGCCTCTTGTGTCTCGGGCTCCATCCATTCAGTCACCCTCATGGTTGTGTTTAGTTTCTGCTCCGAGCAGAAAAGGCCCAGCACTTCTCCCCTGAATACTTACATATAGAAGACTATATTACTACAGTATGTTGGTGTAGCCAAGTGTTGATGTTCCTATTGAGGTATGATGAAGAGGACATCTGTGGCTGCCCTCTTACATGATGATGATGATGATTATTATGATGAGGACGATGATGATGTTGATGATGATGATGATGACTGTGAGGATGAGAATGAGGACGATGGTGATGATGATGATGATAATGACGTCGATGATGATGACTAGGAGGATGATGCCGATAATGTCATTGATAATGATAATGATGCTGATAATGACGTTGATGATAATGACTAGGAGGATGATGGCAATAATGTCATTGATAATGATGATGACGACTAGGATGATGATGGCGATAATGACATTGATGACGACTATGATGATGATGGCGATAATGACATTGATAATGATGATGATGATGATGACTAGGATGATGATGGCGATAATGACATTGATAATGATGATGACTAGGATGATGATGGCGATAATGACATTGATAATGATGATGATGGCGATAATGACATTGATGACGACTATGATGATGAGGGCGATAATGACATTGATAATGATGAAAATGATGATGACTAGGATGATGATGGCGATAATGACATTGATGACGACTATGATGATGATGGCGATAATGACATTGATAATGATGATGATGATAATGACTAGGATGATGATGGCGATAATGACATTGATAATGATGATGACTAGGATGATGATGGCGATAATGACATTGATAATGATGATGATGATGACTAGGATGATGATGGCGATAATGACATTGATAATGATGATGATGATGACTAGGATGATGATGGCGATAATGACATTGATAATGATGATGACTAGGATGATGATGGCGATAATGACATTGATAATGATGATGATGATGACTAGGATGATGATGGCGATAATGACATTGACGATGATGATGATCATGATAAGAAGGACTCTGGTGGTCTTAGTGCTTTCTGACATTTTCCCTCCAGACATCTGGCAGAGTGAGAACAGTACCCCATATCACCATATCCCTCTCTTCCCTCTGCCACCTTTTCTCTTCCTCTCTCCCCCCATCCAGAACGACACGTGGGGCCAGCAGTACTCCTACGCCCTGTTCAAAGCCATGAGCCACATGCTGTGTATCGGGTACGGCATGTACCCACCTGTGGGCATGACGGACGTGTGGCTCACCATCCTCAGCATGATCGTGGGCGCCACCTGCTATGCCATGTTCGTGGGTCACGCCACCGCACTCATCCAGTCTCTGGACTCCTCCCGTCGGCAGTACCAGGAGAAGGTGAGTAACGTTGATCAGAATGGATGGGAATATAACTGGGTAACTGGATAAGCAGCAGGAGATCAACATTAAGGAGAACAGTATATCTGTACTCAGAGGAGAGTTAGGAAATGTTCACATTTCAAATGAAACCAACCAGACTTAATTTGAACACCCAAAGCATTGAACAGATTAGACTTCTTTAGATGTGTATTAGCCCGTCAGTACAGTACAGTTAAGCTCAGTTTCAGACCTAAATGAGGGCAGATAGATGCAGGTTTCCGCCTCCCTTCAACCCCTGTGATCTGCAGTGCTCAGGGCTGCATGAGAGCCAGAGTCCCAGGCTCCCCTGTGTGGGGATGGGAAGGCCCTGGTAGTTGGCCAAGGAAGCCCTACCCAGCTCCTAGCTACAGCTCCCTGCCCACCTCCAGCGTGCCCCAGCCTCTCCATGGGCCCAGTGTGGGTGATAATGAGCCTTGCTGCTAGGCGGCCACATTGCCCACCATCTGTGGAGAGGGACAGAGGAGGAGACCCTCTGGAGAGAGTGGCTGGGGCTGTACATCCCCCCTCAGAGAGAGAGGGAGTGCTGGTGAGAAATAGCGAGAGAGAGACTGAGAGAGAGGGGTGAGGGAGTTGGTCAGGTCAGAATCAGCAGAGCCAACCAGTGTCTCTGGATACCCACTGTATGTGTGTGTGAGCGAGAGTCTGCATACTGGTATGTGTGCACTGAGACTTTGTATATTTGTGTGGGTGTTTGAAAAATCAAGAAGCTGTCCTTCATACCAGGAGGATCAACGGGGGCAGGAGACTGGCGTCAAATGTGGGCTCCAGATGGATAAAACCACCAAACTGCTGTGCTATGGATGTGGACTGGCTGCATGACTATTTCTGTGGATGCAGAATTCCTGTTGAACTAGAGGGGTGCAGACAGCCAGCTCAGTGCTCAGCGCTCAGCGCTCAGTCTAGTCCTGCTTTAGAGGTGCTCCGCTTGCTGCCAATAATATTAGGCTTATTAACAGCTGTCCCACCTGGCCCACCTGGGACTCCTCACCACAGATCAGCATGTGGAGCAGGGCCCATTCTCAGCCACCATGCCACCCTGCTGCCACCTTCCCATGGGGCCACAGCCTCCTGCCCCATCCCACGTCTCTCAGAATCCTCTCCCCATTCTCCCTACTCTCGGTCTGCCTGGATGGAACATTAGCACTATAAATTGCAATAAATATTTAAGAGTGTGTGTTTTCCCATTTATCTTTCTGTGTGCTCCAGTAATTAAGCATGGTCTGCCTGGATGCTGCCTTCCGTAGCTCCCTGTTTCTCCTTGTTTCTACCTGTTTCTCCCTGTTTCTCCTTGTTTCTACCTGTTTCTCCCTGTTTCTCCTTGTTTCTCCCTGTTTCTCCTTGTTTCTACCTGTTTCTCCCTGTTTCTCCTTGTTTCTACCTGTTTCTCCCTGTTTCTCCTTGTTTCTCGCTGTTTCTCCTTGTTTCTACCTGTTTCTCCCTGTTTCTCCTTGTTTCTACCTGTTTTTCCCTGTTTCTCCTTGTTTCTACCTGTTTCTCCCTGTTTCACCTTGTTTCTACCTGTTTACCCCTGTTTCCCCTTGTTTCTACCTGTTTCTCCCTGTTTCTCCTTGTTTCTACCTGTTTCTCCCTGTTTCTCCTTGTTTCTACCTGTTTCTCCCTGTTTCTCCTTGTTTCTCCCTGTTTCTCCTTGTTTCTACCTGTTTTTCCCTGTTTCTCCTTGTTTCTACCTGTTTCTCCCTGTTTCACCTTGTTTCTACCTGTTTACCCCTGTTTCCCCTTGTTTCTACCTGTTTCTCCCTGTTTCTCCTTGTTTCTACCTGTTTCTCCCTGTTTCTCCTTTTTTCTCCCTGTTTCACCCTGTTGCTCCCTGTTTCTCCCTGTTGCTCCCTGTTTCTCCCTGCTTCTCCCTGTCGCTCCCTGTTTTTCTCCCTGTTTCTCCCTGTATCTCCCTGTTTTTCCCGGTTTCTCCTTTTTTCTCCCTGTTCCTCCCTGTTTCTCCCTGTTTCTCCCTGTCGCTCCCTGTTCTTCCCCGTTTCTCCCTGTTTCTCCCTGTCGCTCCCTGTTTCTCCCTGTCGCTCCCTGTTTTTCTCCTTGTTTCTCCCTGTTTCTCCCCGTTTCTCCCTGTTTCTCCCTTTTTGCCCTGTTTCTCCCTGTCGCTCCCTGTTTCTCCCTGTCGCTCCCTGTTTCTCCCTGTCGCTCCCTGTTTCTCCCCGTTTCTCCCTGTCACTCCCTGTTTCTCCCTGTTTCTCCCTGTCGCTCCCTGTCTCAATGGTGTCGTCTGACACTAGCTAAACACCAGACAGTTCCATTACAACCTTTCAGACACATGGCGTAGTCAGACACTGTAGCCAGTAGTTAGAGGCTGTAGCTAGACACCAGACAATTCCATTACAACCTTTCAGACACATGGCGTAGTCAGACACTGTAGCCAGTAGTTAGAGGCTGTAGCTAGACACCAGACAATTCCATTACAACCTTTCAGACACATGGCGTAGTCAGACACTGTAGCCAGTAGTTAGAGGCTGTAGCTAGACACAAGACAATTCCATTACAACCTTTCAGACACATGGCATAGTCAGACACTGTAGCCAGTTGTTAGAGGCTGTACAGTAGCTAGAAACCAGACAGGTCCACTACATGGTGTAGTTAGAGGCTGTAGCTAGAAACCAGACAGTTCCACTACATGGTGTAGTTAGAGGCTGTAGCTAGACACCAGACAGTTCCACTACATGGTGTAGTTAGAGGCTGTAGCTAGACGCCAGACAGTTCCACTACATGGTGTAGTTAGAGTGTGTAGCTAGACGCCAGACAGTTCCACTACATGGTGTAGTTAGAGGCTGTAGCTAGACACCAGACAGTTCCACTACATGGTGTAGTTAGTGTGTAGCTAGACGCCAGACAGTTCCACTACATGGTGTAGTTAGAGGCTGTAGCTAGACACCTGACAGTTCCACTACATGGTGTAGTTAGAGGCTGTAGCTAGACACCAGACAGTTCCACTACATGGTGTAGTTACAGGCTGTAGCTAGACACCAGACAGTTCCACCATTAGCGCCCACTGTACTGCTGTGCTGAAGGTCAAGCAGTGTTAGATGAAGTGGCCTGGCCATGTTGGCTGGTCTCTCTAGCTAGCATGCTAGAAAGACAGACAGACAGACAATGTGATTGGCCTTTTAGGTCAGTGTGTGTTAGTGTTGTGTAACAAAGGGATCCAGGCCTGTAGAATCCACTCTGATTTCTAGTAGTAGGTTAGTGCCATAATCCAGACAAGAAGCTCCATACAGCACAATCCCCTGCAGCTTTGGGAGGACAGGTGGCCATGTTCAGCCAGTGGTCCAGTTGTTGCCCATCTGATCTGTGTCATGGAAGAGCACAGCTGTTCTGTCTCCAGGGCCTCCAGCCTAGAGAGAAACCAGCTGACACTGCAACAGCAGCCAATGGCCAAACCTACCCAGTCATCACACTGGCCCTGTCCTACCAGAGGCTTGGATTGGAGAACGGGGTGTGGTTCTACGTTGTCACATTAGCAGTGAGGGTAGGTGAGGTAGCTCTGCAGGGTGAGGCTCTCGCTTTGGGATTAGCCTGCAGATTTGAAGTGAGCAGGACAGAAAGGTGCAGGATAGAAGGGCATCATTGCTACAGTAAGCATGTGGACTGTTAAACTGTTGGTCTGTGGGCCTATGTTCTGACAGAACTCTGCTTCATGTGTGGAACTGCTCTGTTCTGCTGTTGGCGTGGACCAACAGGCACGATCACCCCAAGGGGACAGTGTTCAGGCTTCCTTCCCATTTACACAGAGAGAAGAGGACACAGGAGACTGGAGTCCTCAGTTCAATGAGTGAAACCAGGACAGAGGAGAGGGAAGCAGAGCCAAGCCAAACAACACAACACGCCACATTTATCTGCCCAGTTAGCTGCCTCCCTTCCTCCCTCTGGCACTGACCAGATTCACAGGCTCCTACAGTCATTAGAGCATAGGGAGGGAGGGCGTGGCTACAGAGAGGGAACGTATACAGACAGGGATGTATGGACATTGGGCAAGATGAGAGCTGCAGGAGGGGTATGGTGACAGTCTTTAGGCGACATACTGGTAACAGTTTAACTTGACCAAGAAACACAGTCTGGGTATATCCCCTCTGGGCAGAGAGAGAGGGAAGATAGAGAGAGGGAGAGAGAGAGAGAGAGAGAGAAGAGAGAGAGGGAGAGAGGCGAATCTGTGAATAGTTCAGAAGTATGTTGCAGAAGGAAGATGGGAGGGATGTTTGCAATGCTCCACAAAGACGGCAATAAAATGATCATCAGAAAGCCTGGGTATAATCTGCTGTGAATAGAGAGTTCTATTACAATGTGCCTCCATGTGATAAATGGCAGGCTGTCAGAAGCTAGCAAGCAAGCTTAAAAGAGCTCTTAAAAGGAAGCAGGAACTCTGGTAACTGGTACAAAGCGGAGAGCCTGAGTTATCATACTCTCAAATACTGTGGCTTGAACTGTGACACAGGAGCCAGATAGGAGATATACTTTTGATTTATTTCAGGAGCAAGGTTTTTTCCATATTAGCCAACAACAATCTGACTCTCCTTCTCTCAGTTCAGACGCAATCAGCGGGAACCAAAGTCAACAGGGAAAATGCTTTCTGCTGATTTTATCATTCAAGTATTTATTTTTTTCTCTTTATTTTGTAACATCCCAACATTTTGAGAATTGCCTGGAGGGGTGCGCGTCCCAGGTGGTGTCGTACTCTGTGCCTCTCCCTGCCCCTCTCCCCCCTCAATCCCACAAAGGGAATATGTGCATGAGATTGTTCCTCAGCTCACCCCTTCCCTCCCTCCAAACCCCCAGTATTACCGTGCTCCATGCATGTGTCTCTGCTAGCCTACAATATCTTAAGGTGTGAGTTGGAAAGGGTAGACATCTCCAGATTTCCCCATGGATTCCAGCATCACAGCTAAGGCATGTTGAGACCCATATCACACAAAGGGAATTGCATCTCTCCAGATTGAGGGCACAGGCAGCAGCACATCTTTATGGGACTGTGCATATGCCTGTTTCCCTCCCTGACTGCATGTCTGTAACCTCATGTAACCCCATGTAACAGTGGAAGTGAGAGAAACCAGGGGAAAAAATATTCTCGTTTTCCTACCAAGACATCCGAAAAACGAGACATTTCTAAACCCTTGATATGGTTGGTGTTAGCATGTAGTTATTTCCATTATCATGATGGATATTTAGTCAATCCCACAACCTAGTCCTATGGCATCAGGACAGTGAGAATCTTGACCCCCAAACCGTTTACTGTTCCCAGATCATCACGATCACACCATTATCAGTATACAGCATAGTACACACTCTCCCTCTTTCCCCAGTCACTTATTTTCTCTCCACTACAGTACATGACAAAATGGTGGCCGGCAGTCAACATGGTAAGTCCCTGACAGTACATCTATCTGCATTGCGGTTTGGCAGGCAGGCCGGAGCCCAGGCAGGCAGGCCGGAGCCCAGGCAGGCCAGAGCCCAGGCAGGCAAGAGCCCAGGCAGGCCAGAGCCCAGGCAGGCCAGAGCCCGGTGTGTCTCTTCACTGGTTAATCCCTCACTAAACTGGGAAGAGGAGGAGGGTCTGCTGATGTAAACCATGTCACATCACTTCTGGGGTGGTGGGGTGGGGGGGTCTACTGTAGTGTCCTGACGGTAATGGACACAACACCAGCATTCTGGGTTTCCACTGCTGCTTTGTGTCTGTGTTTGTTTGTTTGTATCCTATCGGTTCTTGGCGGTGTTGGGTAATGATTGTGAGAGCAGCCAGGGAACCCCAGAAGGGGCTTGTGTTGTTGGGAGGTGTCGTGTCTTTGGCTATGCCGGATTAAGTGATATGACATGCTAACTTATAAAATTATTTCTCTGTAATTAATATTACCTGATTAAGCTAATCATGTAAATGTAATTAACTAGAAAGTTGGGGCACCACAGAAGAACGTTTATAGAGCTGTTATCTTCTGAATAAACTCTTAAAATACTTAGTAATATTTTACATCGATAGCAGTCAATATTAACCCTTATCTTATTTTCAGTCTCATCATGAAAGTTGTAAATTCTTAGTTATCTTCACGAACCCTGGCTAACAAGTTGAATCAGCAATACAAAATTGGGTTTAATTATTTATTTACTAAATACCTAACTAATCACACAGAATTACAAATACACAGAATACAATGATGTCATACAGAAAACGTCCTGGTGGACTGAGCCTGTATCATGGCTGGTTACACAAAGAAAAAGGGGGTTGGGCTTGAATGAAAGAGCGGGAAGGTTTAGGAACAAAGAAACAGCAGCTATGCTATCGTAAATACATTATCTTATGCATTCTAAATTACCGCCCATTTGGAAAAGGAAAATGCAATAAATATTTACTCTGAGCTGCGCTTCGGTAGATTGGTCGTAGATGCTGGCCGGGTTGGCCAACAGATCTTCCTGTTGTGTAGTGGAAGAATGTCAATGGTGGTGGTATCTTCGTCTGGTTGTTAGACTGGATCCGTCGTCCGTCCTTTCCTAGCCCACCTTAGCAGCGCTAACTCAACGGCTAGGAAGTATCACTTCGGTAGTGAATAAGTTCAAAGTTCATACCAGTTCATACCATAGCTCACGCCGAGGTTGGCTTAGTTCTGTTCTTGATATGTGTCTGTCCTTCTAACGTAGAGGCTGCAGTCCTCACGTACTGGAACACGTGAATGTCTTTTCGTCAAAGACTTATATAGTGGAGAGGGGGGAAGGAGGCGCCCCATCGTTTATAACCCCATGTCTCTACAAAGGGTTGGGCCACTGATCGGCAGGGCACTTTCCTTATGAAAACCCAATTCTCTCATTTGGAAGCTAAAATTACATTTAATCTCCTAACAAACAATTTCAATATCAAACATTTCAATTGCATAACAATTCCATGTGACTCTGATAACTAGAGGGTGTATACTTTCTCAGGTAAAGTTTATGTCGTCCTGTCATCAATCATAATGTCTCAGATAACAATGAACTGACATACATACTCATTACGTTATCAAGCATATTTCCAACTGGTTTTATTATCAAAAGATGGTTCCTTTCCCCATGTTTGATGTTCCCAGACTCTCTATATTTAACACAGGCTATTCAAGTCCTTCAGTAGGGTCAGAGAGAGAGGGGAAGGGAGAAGGTATTTATGGGGGGGTCATAAACCTTACCCACAGGCCAACGTCATGACAGTCCCCCCATGTTGGGTTCAATCTTGCGATTAACCTGCATGTTGTAAACCAACATAAAAATGAACGTGGGTTGTCCTGGTTGTGGATCATCGTTGTGGTCCCCATCTGGCGGTCGACCCGGGTAGGGTGTCTGCAAATGAAGAAGTCCGCTCCAAGGCTGGGCAGCAGATGTCCAGTTGGTGGTTGCTATTGCAGTCCCCCCTCTGGTGGTCGACCCGGGTAGGGTCTCTGCAAATGAAGATGTCCGTTCCATGACTCGGCAGCGGATGTCCGGATTGGGATCGCCGTTCCGGACCCGTCGTCTGGTCGTCCAGACTGGAATATCTGGGCAGTAACTTAGGCAGAGGTTAACAACGCACACACACTCCTGAAATATATCATTACATTTCCTCCCAAATGAGCGGCGTTGTGGCACTAACTGATGGTTGTATGGGGGAGTTGTTTATGGCTCTATCACTTTCTATGTGCCAAAGAAAATGAAACAAAATTAATGAAAGCATAAACAAAACAAAATAGTTATGCCACCTTAATCATCTAATTGGACTGTATTCTATCTACGTCCATGGTCTTGGCAAAATGACCCTATCATGGCATTGTCTAATGTCATATCTAGGGCTTTCCTAATTTGCGGGGTGGCGCTTAGGGTACTATCCTAAGTTGACAACTATATGATAAGTCTACAGCTGTGAGGCACTAGTTTTGGGCAGTCTACAGGATGACCTATGGACTTCTGGTTAGAAAACTGGTGAGTGCTGTAGAGTCAAAGGCCTAGAAGTAAATGTTCAACTTTACTAAGGCTGGTATTTTGCTTGGACCCTTAAGTGATCCTAGCATAAATCCTAATTGGATGTTCCGTTGTGCATGTGCGTTTATGCTTACACAATCGCGCATGTCAAGGGAAGATAACCAAGTATCCTGGCAGATTACAACTTGTTCAGAATGAGTCTGATTTAGTCAGGTAATTTTCAGGTCAATGCCTGGAGGTCAGTCAGAATTGGTGTCAAGGGAGTCTGTAGTAGTTTTTCTACAAGTCACTGTGTCTTCCACTATTGTAGTGGCGTTAGGTATGAAGTCTATTTCATAGCTATGGTATCCACGGAGGAGCTAACCTCACGACGGAAGTACTCTAAGTATTAGACCAGTCGTACGTGGTGGGATCATGGTTCATGACTTTCTAATAACTTTTCTCCTGAACGGAGGGTTCTATTTATTAGTGGCATGTGTTAACCATTGGAAGAGTGTAATGGAGATTCCCTTCCCCGTGTTGCACTCTGAGTGACTCCTATGTCGCTATTATCAATAGCAATTTAACTTGTGAGGTTACTAATCCTCTTACTGAGTGTTGCTGGACTGACTGTGGTATTGGTACTGGTATTCAAGGGGTCCAGTTGTCCTACCGATTTATTCTGAAATATTATCTACCGGAACACATGATTGGAGCATATTACTAGTTGTATTGTAGTTGAACCTACACATGGCAAGGAATGACTATTGTTGCCATTTGTTTTGGAGGTGGACAAGTCCACTGGACTTCCTTTACGACCAGTGTGGTACACCTCAGTACTATCTTAGATGTGTTCTAAGATAATCCCCGTCTAGTGGCCTGTCTGCTCCTCACTGTTCTCATAGGGGAGTTTACAACTAGATTTGATTTATGCTCTGGCGGCCTCGTACGGTGTTGTCCGTAGCCTCGACCCCCCCACCGGCCTCGATGAGGCTCATCATGGGTCTGGGCTACTATTCCCCCCCCTTTGTGTCTCGGGACCCCCCCACCAGCGGGTGGTGTTGGTGTCCGAGGCGCAAACGAAAAGGTCGGACCCTATGTACGAGTTGTCAGTGGCCGCGTTATTATGAGAGTGGCTGTAACCTTTCAACCAAATCTCCTGGTGTTTGTGCTTCAACACCCTCAGTGGCTGTCGAGGTCTGTCAGTCACCACCGCGTCCGCGTGTGGCAACCTCTTCAGTACCTGCAAACTGAGGCGAGGATATCGGTCTGTGATATCGCAAAGTGTTTCACCAGTGGGAGTCATCGGGTCAGTTGCTGGACTGACGCCATTAGTGTCATTGTAAGGGGGGACAGTCCCCAACAAAGCAGAAGGTGTGTCATCGGAAGCAGAGTGTACTCTGCGCATCAATGTTTTTCTTGCTGAGACGGCCGCAGTGCTTGCGGAAGTTTCCGAGGGGCAAGAGAAGTTCATCTCAACTACCGTATTGCACGACTGCAAGAAGGAGGGAAGTTGCTCATTCACAGAGACAGCTGGCTCGAAATCATGAAAAGAATGGTCAATCAGATTGGCTGATGGAATGTGTCGAGATATCGTAATATCTCCTTGGATCGGATTCTGCACCAAGAGGTTTCTAAACGTCTTTTTCCCAAGGGGTGCTTTTGACAGATACCCCTCGTGAATGACTGCATTGCAGCTAGCGTTAGGGGAAGACAGTGTGGTCAGTGGAGAAGGCACTGTGGCCTGTGACCATACCTGGTTGGTTTTCCAATCCATCAATGGGAGTAACCGATCCATCAAGTCTGCTCCAAGTAGCAGGGTTACAGTTTCGAGGCTGGTAACATACACAGGGTGAACGAGCGATACGTCCTGGAAGTGTAGTTTCAGCATGACTCTCAATGTGAGAGGCGAGGTAGTCTGAGTGACCCCTCGAAGTTTAGTGTCGCATCGTTCCACTTTTAACCAATGTTTAGTTGGCTTCAAAGCCCTTTTGAGATCATCAAACAATGTTTGAGAGATGAGTGATATTGTCGCACCCGAATCAATTAGCGCATGACAAGTTAAGCAGTCCTCCAGGACTGTTTCCATGTATGGCCGTTTAGATTCGTGGTTAGTGGACATATTCCCCACAAAGTGGAGTGGTCGTTCGCAACGACGTGATATGCCATTTCTGTTCAAGGTGGAAGCAGATTGACTTTTCCGATTCTGAGTGGGCTTGGCTTTAACGAAGCGTTTGACCTTTATCTTCGCAACTTTTGTATCAGAGTCTACAGACAAAGCC
Organism: Salmo trutta; assembly: GCF_901001165.1. Taxonomy (NCBI): domain Eukaryota; kingdom Metazoa; phylum Chordata; class Actinopteri; order Salmoniformes; family Salmonidae; genus Salmo; species Salmo trutta. The sequence goes on from NC_042968.1 coordinate 16,581,085, forward strand.
CGGGGGCTTGTTTCTTGATCAAGCGGGCCCTGGATAGGGTCTTGAATGAGAGCGGGAGAAATTTGAACTTTAACGTCCATGCTATGGGTGTTAATTCCTGCGGACCTGGTGTCCGGTAATTCCCCGTCTAGTCCTTGTGACTTATCTTTTACCCTTTTCTCAAATTGTTCTCGCTTAAGTTCTTCCCATAGTGGGACTTCTGGAGAACATTGGTCTACGTTTTGATCGTCCTACAACCCTTTGTTACCCTTGTGCTCTGACACTTTTTGTGGGTTGTGTGCAGGAACGTAGCGAACGGGTTGATTGTAGCGGTAGTCATGTTGATGGCTACGTACTTTACAGTTATTTCGACCGCGGAGGTTATTGGAATCATGGTTTCGTGGTAGAAACTGTTGTTGTGCGTCATCTCTCGACGCTCCAATACCTGATAATGCACCCTCTAACTGGAGTGAGTGCTCCTGGTTAAACTTCAAAACCGAGTGGTCAGGGCTCTTAGTGTTGCGAACTTTTGATGCCTCAAAAGCTGTGCTTGCAAGCTCTCTGAGTTGTAAGATAGGCAAGCCAACATGGGCTGCAGGGCCCAAGTAGGTAATGAAGGTGGGATACATGTTCGACAGAAACATTTGTTTGAATGGTAACAGCTCTTCCATTCCTGTTTCCGTGAGTAGGCCAAAGTAAGCTGAACGAAGCCTATGATAGAAAGCTTGTGGGTGTTCGTTCCGAGCTTGTTTGACCGTGTTAGCCAGTGAGCTATCGTGTTTGCGAGTCGCAGAACCACTGAATTCTAATTTCAAAGCTGTGGCAAGTTTAGCGTAGTCATTTAGCACGTGTTGCTGTTGTAGGCGAATGAACCTCGTCACGTGTCTATTCGACGTTCGCTTCAACAGGTAAACCCTGTCAGAACCCGTAGCGTTCGGGTAGCCACCCAACGCGTCCTCTATGTCAGCTAGGAACGTCTCAGTATCGTTTGGCTGACCTGGAACGGGGTCAAAGGTGGGGAAATTCTTGACGAGTTTGTCAAGGTATTCCGCACCAAGTGGGCGGAGAGGATTGGCCTCATCCTGTGGAGAAATTGGGGCCGACAGGCCAAGAGGAGAAGCCAAGCTTTGGCTTTGTTGGCCAAGAGGCTCCATGTTACTCAGTGCCGAATGGCCAAGAGGAGAAGACTGAGGGACACATGATGGAGGCAATGTCTGAAACCTATCGTCTTCACTCCTTTGAGTACCGGACTCCGGTTGCTTGGATGGGTAGTCATGCTGTAGAGCGTGACCATTCTGGATTTCCTCCAGATGGTACCTAAGGGTGGTCTTCTGCTGCATTGCAGAGTCCACTTGAGCGCTTAGAGTACCAATTTTGGACACGTGAGTGTCACACCTGCTCCTTTCGGTCTCAAACTTATCTGTCAAGGTTTGCAGATAGAGGTCTCGAGTACGGAGCGAGAGATTCAGTGATGAGATTTCCTCTGCTTGCTTAGAAATCAATATTCCCATCCTCATCACCTGAGTTCTCTCATCATTCATTTGGTCAGCAACTTCAATAAGTTCTGCTGATTTATCATCCAACTTTGTCACTGTGTTCATTAACTGATCGTCTTTGGTCTGCAGCGCTTTGAGGAGCACCGTGTTATTTTGAGTAACATTCAACATAACAGCATGCATGTTGTCAAGTTGAGCGCTCCTGTTTGTAGATAACTCTTCAGATTTATCTAGTTTGGCGTGGACATCATCGTATCTAGTTTTGGCTAAATCGAGTTGTTCCTGTAGCATATGATTTTGTTGAAGAGCTTGTGCTCGTTCATCGTCATAAGTATTTGCAATTACTTTTAATTGTTCCGATTTCAAACGCAGTTCCTCGACTAGCAGAATGTTTTCATTTCCTGCTTTTGTCAATAGTTGCTCAGTTCTCTCCACCTGTGCCCTCATGTTAGCCATGTCTTGCACGTGCTTCAGCTGTGCACTGTGGTATTGGATCGATGCCAACCTTTGATGGCGATACATAAGTACTAAAGTGGAGAGAACCGTCACAAAGCCTGTGTTTGATGGTTGATTTTGGACAGCGTTCGCAATTTCGGCTGATTTTTCACTAATGGCATAATTAGGGTTGGTATCGCTGCTGAGGTCAGAGATCAATCCTTTTATGGGTGGAGGTTCCCTAATTAGTGGAGGAGTGGTGACCACCTCCTTTGGTAGCTTGCACATTATTAGAAAAATTTAGAGGAAAAATGTTCCTATTTTATTCAATGTTTGGGTTGGAATTCATTGGAAGCTGCAAAGACCAGTTTAATCTATTTATAGATGTTGACGAACCATCAGTACTGTACCAGTAATGTGGAAGTTGGATGTGAATGAATTTGCAAAAGCAAATTGAATGAATTAATCAATGCCAATGATTAATCCTACCTGGGTAGGCTATCTGGGTATTAAACTTGAATTAACCTTAGAGGTTGCTTCATCCAGGTTAATATGAGAAGTTTTAAAAGTGTCTCATTTGATTGGAAGAACATTAAGGTATGTTCAACAATTTAACTTATTAAATTGAATGAGATGATAATCCATACCATCTCCATTGATTGGATATCATAAGTGCAAACAGTAGATCAAATGTTGGCACACTTCCCACTATGGTACACTTCTTCCTTGGGCCGAAGCTACATGGGATTCCCGCTGGGGCGGGACTTCTGTCAGTACTGGATTACTGAATGGGTTTTGCAAAAACCAAATTTTACTGATTGATCAATTTTAATGATAAATCAAACCTGTATAGGCTATTTGGGATTTAAACTTTAATTAACCTGAGAGGTTTATTCATCTAGGTTAATGTGGAAAAAAGATTACAATGTCTCATTTAGAAAACTCGTCAATTTGGATATTTTTTTTTTTTTAAAGATCCACTTGAGAATGTAAATCTGGCAATTTCACTTATTAGTTCAATTGAATAAGACATCGATATCCGTCTGGATATCATGAGTAACGACTTGAGTGTCACCTGACTAATTATTTGAAGAAAAGTACTGGTGACTCTCATAGGGGAGTCTGCTGGCACACGTTGAAATCAACGGAAGTACCCAGGGCAGGACTTTCGTTCCGCAAGTCGGATGAATTACAATGTGGCACAAACAAAATGGCTGTTTTCCCTTTTGTTAGCTTAGCATCTCGAGCAAGCTAATGCTACTTGATGCCTGAAAAATGCTCACATAGGATTCCCTTGGCAAGGGAAAGGTTTTACTTATAACGTATTATGTTCAAACCCTTTTCGGCGATATTTGACGATGTTTTAACCGGAACTCGCGGTAAACAACAAAATGCACCGTGGTCTCCTCGCATCGAAACGCGAGAGACAGACAGAGAGATACTTATAAACTGGTCAAGCTAATCTCTCCTAAATTTCAATCGGCTGGGTCTTTGTCCTCGCTCGAGAAATTAATAATGACCTAGCCAACACGCGTCTGAAACGTGCGAGGCAGAAATAGCCCAGCGTTTGGCCAAACGCGCTATTTATCAGATAGCTTTATCAGCCCTCATACAGAACTGTATAGCTTATGCTCGCCACTGACTACCTCAGAGCACAACACGGAGGCGATTCTCCAGAGCACACACGCACCAATAATTCCGATCTACAATTCCCATAATGTATATAATCAACTTGGTATATTATGTAATCCTATTTTCAATTTTATATAGGCTGAATCAAAATGAAAGCTTCATCCTATTTTAGATTCCTCGCACGGGGGCTCCATATGTCGTGTCTTTGGCTATGCCGGATTAAGTGATATGACATGCTAACTTATAAAATTATTTCTCTGTAATTAATATTACCTGATTAAGCTAATCATGTAAATGTAATTAACTAGAAAGTTGGGGCACCACAGAAGAACGTTTATAGAGCTGTTATCTTCTGAATAAACTCTTAAAATACTTAGTAATATTTTACATCGATAGCAGTCAATATTAACCCTTATCTTATTTTCAGTCTCATCATGAAAGTTGTAAATTCTTGGTTATCTTCACGAACCCTGGCTAACAAGTTGAATCAGCAATACAAAATTGGGTTTCATTATTTATTTACTAAATACCTAACTAATCACACAGAATTACAAATACACAGAATACAATGATGTCATACAGAAAACGTCCTGGTGGACTGAGCCTGTATCATGGCTGGTTACACAAAGAAAAAGGGGGTTGGGCTTGAATGAAAGAGCGGGAAGGTTTAGGAACAAAGAAACAGCAGCTATGCTATCGTAAATACATTATCTTATGCATTCTAAATTACCGCCCATTTGGAAAAGGAAAATGCAATAAATATTTACTCTGAGCTGCGCTTCGGTAGATTGGTCGTAGATGCTGGCCGGGTTGGCCAACAGATCTTCCTGTTGTGTAGTGGAAGAATGTCAATGGTGGTGGTATCTTCGTCTGGTTGTTAGACTGGATCCGTCGTCCGTCCTTTCCTAGCCCACCTTAGCAGCGCTAACTCAACGGCTAGGAAGTATCACTTCGGTAGTGAATAAGCTCAAAGTTCATACCAGTTCATACCATAGCTCACGCCGAGGTTGGCTTAGTTCTGTTCTTGATATGTGTCTGTCCTTCTAACGTAGAGGCTGCAGTCCTCACGTACTGGAACACGTGAATGTCTTTTCGTCAAAGACTTATATAGTGGAGAGGGGGGAAGGAGGCGCCCCATCGTTTATAACCCCATGTCTCTACAAAGGGTTGGGCCACTGATCGGCAGGGCACTTTCCTTATGAAAACCCAATTCTCTCATTTGGAAGCTAAAATTACATTTAATCTCCTAACAAACAATTTCAATATCAAACATTTCAATTGCATAACAGTTCCATGTGACTCTGATAACTAGAGGGTGTATACTTTTTCAGGTAAAGTTTATGTCGTCCTGTCATCAATCATAATGTCTCAGATAACAATGAACTGACATACATACTCATTACGTTATCAAGCATATTTCCAACTGGTTTTATTATCAAAAGATGGTTCCTTTCCCCATGTTTGATGTTCCCAGACTCTCTATATTTAACACAGGCTATTCAAGTCCTTCAGTAGGGTCAGAGAGAGAGGGGAAGGGAGAAGGTATTTATGGGGGGGTCATAAACCTTACCCACAGGCCAACGTCATGACAGAGGCTAAGCAGCGTGTCGTGACATGCCAGCAGCCCCAAATGGCTTTAGAAGCAAATGACAGTGAGTGCATGGTGCACAGTGTCCAGCCCCTCCCCTGTACATCTCTAATGAACACTTGGCAATTAGGCAGGGTCTAATTGGTGAAGGACTAATGGAAGAAGGTCCTGAAGCTGATTAATCCTGGGTGCTACTGAGGCTCCAGAGACCCTCTGTTCTCTTCGCCCCATCTTCAATCTCCCCATCAGAACTATTCAATGAAATAGTCATCGTTCCTCCTCGGGTACTGTGCATTCACTGGAACTGTGCTTTGTACATTAACCCATTTGTTCCCAAATGCACCCATTTCCTAGCCCTAAATGCCCTATTTATTACTCATAAAGCCTAGTTCCTCTGCCAATACACCTCATCCCTATCTCAGCCCTGTTACCCACTTTATATCACGTTTCAGGAGAAGACCCAGATGCAGACAGTCTCGAAGTAACAAAAGTGTATTACTAGAACAGGGGGCAGGCAAAATGACAGGTCAAGGGCAGGCAGAGGTCAATAATCCAGATCAGAGTCCATAAAGTACAGAACGACAGGCAGTCTCAGGGTCAGGGCAGGCAGAGGTCAATAATCCAGATCAGAGTCCATAAAGTACAGAACGACAGGCAGTCTCAGGGTCAGGGCAGGCAGAGGTCAATAATCCAGATCAGAGTCCATAAAGTACAGAACGACAGGCAGTCTCAGGGTCAGGGCAGGCAGAGGTCAATAATCCAGATCAGAGTCCATAAAGTACAGAACGACAAGCAATCTCAGGGTCAGGGCAGGCAGAGGTCAATAATCCAGATCAGAGTCCATAAAGTACAGAACGGCAGGCAGTCTCAGAGTCAGGGCAGGCAGAGGTCAATAATCCAGATCAGAGTCCATAAAGTACAGAACGGCAGGCAGTCTCGGCGTCAGGGCAGGCAGAGGTCAATAATCCAGAGTGGTGTGACAAGGTACAGAACGGCAGGCAGGCTCAGGGGAGGCAGAATGGTCAAGAACCGGGAAAACAGGAACTAGAACCAGACAGGAGCAAGGGGAAAATGCTGGTAGGCTTGACGAACAAAACGAACTGGCAAAACACAAACAGAGAACACAGGTATAAATACACAGGGGATAATGGGGAAGATGGGCAACACCTGGAGGGGGGTGGAGACAAGCACAAAGACATGTGAAACAGATCAGGGTGTGACACTTTCTTTAGGCCTGTATTCCCCAAGTCACCAACAGTAACCTATATTCAGCTATTCGCTGCACATTCCAACCCTGTTATTTATAGGATTATGTTGAAGCACAGATCTGGGGAAGGGTACCAAAAAATGTCTGCAGCATTGAAGGTCCCCAAGAAAACAGTGGCCTCCATCATTCTTAAATGGAAGAAGTTTGGAACCACTAAGACTCTTCCTAGAGCTGGCAAATATTTCTAAAAACCGTTTTTGCTTTGTCATTATGGGGTATTGTGTGTAGATTGACAAGGAAAAAATATAATTTGGTCAATTTTAGAATCAGGCTGACGTAACAAAAAGTGGAAAAAGTAAAGGGGTTTGAATACTTCCGAATGTTTAAAAGGTAGAACCACTGTATTTTCCCATTGGTCACAAATATGACCTCTAAGATATTTTCATAAACAGTACCACAAGCATCATAGACTCAATGTATTAAATGTTATTTTTTTCTATTGTGACTGATGGGATTAAATGGGTTAAGGAAGGGAGCGAGGGAGGGAGGGAGGGAGGGGGGAAGGGAGAGAGCAACTTGGGAATTGTAGTTTTGGTAATACACATTTTTTTTGTAAAATCACCAGGAATTAAGCTCAAATTAGTTTAATTTAGAAAATCCCACGAATAAAAAAAGAGACGTGATCGTGTGTCAATGGAATCAAGGTAGGAAATTATTGTTATTTTCAAATACAATCTCTTTTTGGGCTTTGTTGGGCTCAATTTGCAGTGTTCAAATTATTCTAATGATGTTCCGGCTTACCGACCATCCGCTCTGACAACAATCGGCCGGCGGCTGGATCTAGTTTCCTACCTCTGGTGTAGGAGAAAGGGAATAGGGTAGAGAGCTCATGCAATTTTATTTAACCTTTATTTTGACAGGGCGTCATGCTGAGAGGGTCTCTTTCTCAGATGAGCCCTGTATACACATCAAAAACATCAATACACATCAATATACAATATACTTAAGCAAGAAAGCACGGGGGGGTGTGGTATATGGCCAATATACCACGGCTAACGGCTGATCTTATGCACAACGCAACGCAGTGCCTGGATACAGCCCTTAGCCGTGGTATATTGGCCATATACCACAAACCCCCGAGGTGCCTTATTGCTATTATAAACTGGTTACCAACGTAATTAGAGCAGTAAAATAAATGTTTTGTCATACCCGTGGTATACGGTCTGATATACCATGGCTGTCAGCCAATCAGCATTCTGGGCTCGAACCACCCAGTTTATAAACATCAATAATACACATCAAAAACATTACTATACAGTACACTATACACATCAATAATTCACAGCAATATTCACATCAATACACTAAAAGCAAAACAAAATCATATAAAACAAACACAATCTTCAGTAAAAAGGTCCTGAATCAGCCTTTTTGAATTGCCCTAGAGGCACCAATTCATCCAACTTTAAAGAGCCTTGGAGATCATTCCACAAGTCAGGTGCATAATAAATACAATCAGATCGACCTAACTCAGTGTAGATGGAAGGCATTTCCAGAGTTAGCCCTCCCTGAGGCCGGGTCTGGTATCTCGGACGTCTAGAAATTAACAATGAAGTAAGGTACAGTGGAAATCTATGCAGGGGGGCTTTTTTAAACCAAAAGAGTGCAATGCATTCATCTATGAGATTTCAAAGAGGGCCAGCCTACTTTCTGATACAGAATGCAGTGATGTGTACTGAACCTATCATCCGTTATAAAAAGTAGTGCGCTATGATAAACTGCCTCCAATGTCTTCAAAACATTGGCAGCTGCATTCATGTAGACAATATCCCCATAGTCTATAACCGGTATGCATGTCGACTGAATTATTTGTTTTCTGCTATTTAATGAAAGACAATCAAGCCAAGGACATACAGTAGCCTACACTCATAGATAAAAAGGTTTCCAAAAGGGTTTTTAAGCTGTCCCTTTTTGGTTCCAGGTAGAAGCCTTTTGGGTTTCATGTAGAACTCTCTGTGGAAAGGGTTCTACATAGAACCCAAAAGGGTTCTACCTGGACCCAAAAAGGGTTCTTCAAAGGGATCTCCTATGGGGTCAGCCGAAGAATCCTTTTAGGTTGTAGATAGCACCTTTTTTTCTTAGAGTGTAGCTGTGGATAAGTTGAGCGACTTTGTGTCTGGCAGTAGGAGCTATTGTCATTAGCCTGGACCTGGCTGGTGGTGTTAATCTGAAGAGGGTTTCTCTCCTCAGAGAAACTTCTTACTGCTGAGTTAAGGCTCTTCATTTGGCCCCGAGGTGCCCCTTCAAAATGCTAGCTGCTTGATCATATATTTTCACAGCTTGTAAAAAATACAATTAGGAAACAAATAGAATATATATATATATATATTGAATAGCGCATTGCGGAAATGTATTTATTTATTATAATTTTATGATATCCAACTAGTAGTTACAGTCTTGTCCCATCGCTGCAACACCCGTACAGACTCGAGAGAGGTGAAGGTCCAGAGCCATGCGTCCTCCGAAACTCAACCCGCCAAGCCTCACTGCTCACTTAACCCGGAAGCAAGCCGCCCCAATGTATCGGAGGAAACACTGTACAGCTGGCGATCTGAAGTCAGCGTGCACGCGCCCGGGCGCCACAAGGAGTCGCTAGAGCGCGATGGAACAAGGACATCCCTGCCGGCCAAACCCTCCCCTAACCCGGACGACGCTGGGTCAATTGTACGCCGCCTCATGGGTCTCCCAGTCGCGGCCGGCTGCGACACAGCCCGGGCTCGAACCCGGGTCTGTAGTGACGCCGCTAGCACAATGCAGTGCCTTAGACTGCTGCGCCACTCGGGATGCTGCATTGGGGAAATTTGAATATTCTTTAACACTCTTGTAATTCTTTGTCATAGCTATGTAAATGGTTAGAATTCCCAAACGTCCCTGAGCCCCCCCTCCCTGGTTATGAAAATAGCCAATTACAAGAGTGAAGCTACCGTATCACAGGCATGCCGAGACTACGAGTTACACCGCTGTAGAGGACGCAGATAACATACCTCTGTAGAGTCCAGAAACACTCAAATGTCTAGGAGTCGCCCCGCCAGCATCACTTATCCTCCTTCACATGTTGTCTCACAGTCACTGGCTGCTGGATTAACTTCTGTTTCTGCTGCCATTGACTGCTCTGCTCTCACAGCCCTGAATTCAATTACATCTAGACTACCTCCACATGACAATGGCACGAAAGTCCTGAATTCAAATGTCATGGCGCACTCTCCTTTAACACAGAACATTCAGATCGACGTCAGAGGTGTAGCCAGTGTTATATGCTCCTTTATTTTCTGTTGCCTTGTAGAGAGCTCTGAATGGGGGTGTCAGGGTGCCGATGTTCAAGGCTTCAATGAACACTGTGTCTACCTTTCTCATATGGAAGGCAAGGATGGAGAGAGGGAGTCAGAGAAGAGGGGGAGAGAGTAATGTTTAGAAATTACAATTAAGTGGCTGACATCTCTTTTGGGAAATGAATGATGCATGTTTTATTTGGTAAAGATTTGCATCCAGGAGGAGAGAGTGAGTAGAGGGGTACAGGAGGCTACTGGGGAGAGATATCGACAGAGACATACTCTTTAAAAAAGGGGGTTTGTCGGCTGTCCCCATGGGAGAACCCTTTTTGGTTCTAGATAGCAGCTAAGAGTGCAGAGAGACAGAGACATAGAGAGTGATAGGAGAAGGAAAGTGAAACAGCGAGAGCACAGTATGGCCATATGGAGAGAGAGAGAGAGAGAGAGAGGGGGAGATGGTAGAGAAGGGGGAGAGAGAGATGAGAGGGTGAGTGAGGGATTGTGCAGTAAAACCGCATCAAGGGCTCTTAATCCCTTTCTCTCATGGGAACCGAGTGTTGGATTGAATTGACTGACACATACGGACAGCAGAGGTTTACGGTTAGAAAGTGGATGCCCTGGAGACCTGATTAGCTTCTCAGTACTGACAATGATTGGATTGATCTAAGTAGCAGAAGAAGAGGAGCACGGTTTCTTCTGTTAGTGAACTGATGGCTATGAGGATATAGCATAATTTCCTGTCACGCTGGGCGTTATCAGCCACATCACTTCCTCAAGAGAAATCCATCCCCTCGTGCCCTAGTCTCCTATGTCTCCTCCCCGGGGCTCCAGAGAGAGAGAGACGGTGGCTGTGGCTATGCGGTAGCTACACTCTTAGCAAAAAGGGTTACAAAAGGGTTCTTTGGCTGTCCCCATAGGAGAACCCTTCCCAACACTGTTCTACCAGGAACCAAGGGTTATACGTGGAACCAATGGCGACAGCCGAAGAACCCTTTTAGGTTCTAGATAGCACCTTTTGTTCTAAGAATGTATGTGCTAGTAATTCACAACACAAACAGGGAATTATCTTCAAAGCCACTGTTTTTTTCACTTGGCTAAGGCCCTTTCATGCTGAGGGGAATCAAATTGTATTGCATTACAAAGCCAAGGATAAAAGGATGAATTCCGCAGTGACAGTGTTTTATGGGAATACAGGAGGTTAGAAGACAACTAGAAAACCTAAATCCTTGTCGTCGTTGAAACGGAGCAAATGTCTGTGACAAATCTGATGCTTCCCATTTCCCACAGAGAGATGTCAACAGGGCAGAGACAGACAGACAGACAGACAGACAGACAGACAGACAGACAGACAGACAGACAGACAGACAGACAGACAGACAGACAGACAGACAGACAGACAGGTTACAGAGAAAGACAGACAGGTTACAGAGAAAGACAGACAGACAGGTTACAGAGAAAGACAGACAGACAGGTTACAGAGAAAGACAGACAGGTTACAGAGAAAGACAGACAGGCTACAGAGAAAGACAGACAGGCTACAGAGAAAGACAGACAGGTTACACATGTAATCTTCAGTAGAGGATCACAAACAAGCATGGTTAGCTCACATTTTGGTTTCACAACCCAATGAGGCTGCAGTTTAGGAGTACCACAGGAGTACTTTCTCATTGTGTTGGACAGGATTGGACAGGAGGACTAGTTCTCTGAAGGAGAGGAAGAATGTGGCTCTTTTTCTGGAATCATTCTGGTTCATCATCAGATCAGGAAATGTTCAAATTTATACCAAGAGATTTCATTTGAATAGACTTCCTGATAAGAGAGAGATTCAATGCTTAGCTCATGGCAGGGCTTAGAATTCATCTCTCAGATGCCCCGGGAATGAATATCTTCATGTTTTTTCTGCCTCTCTTTCTTCTTTTGAAGTCCTATCGTTTAGTTTTCCAGATTCACGTTTTTTCATCGATTTTTCACAGCACAGCATTATTAATGCTGCCATTTTATTTATGAATGATGCATTATAAGAGTATAACCAGGATTAAAGGAATATGATCCTCCAGTTCTGACCATGTTGTTTTGAGGTCTTTTATCAGGTGCATTTAGTGTCTATATCTGAGTGTGGTTTGCTTTCAAGCTCCACCTTTCACTTTCAGCTACATCATCCTAATTCAGACGGTCGACCCTTGAACTCCTGTGTCTGTTGTAGTGTCGTGTGTGTGGGTGCACACATCTGTGTGTGTGTACATGAGTATTTGTTTAGGTGTACATATTATGTGTGTGTGTGTGTGTGTGTGTGTGTGTGTGTGTGTGTGCCTTTGAGCGTGATCACGGGATGCAACACGTTAAAAAGCAGCCGTGCTCCTGCTCCTGCTACCATTTTGGAGGTCAGTGGTCACGGTCGACCGCTCGGCATCGTCCGCATGCACAGGCTCACACTCGGGCTCCAGACTGTCCTTCATTCTGTAGAGGAGAGGAGGGCGAGGAGATGGAGGAGGAGAAATGGGATTCGGAAGGCAGGCTCAGGAGCCTCTGGCTAGATCCAGACGGACAGAGACTTGTCTACATCTGAGGATGAGGTGAAAGACCGAAGTGAAAGCTGAGCGGAGGTCAGAATTATAGACCTTCCTTATAAAGACATCGGTCAGAAAGGAGAGTGTTGAAAAGGAGAGCAGAGAGGGGATTGAAAAGACAGATAGAGAGAGAGAGACACAGAGACACAGACAGACAGATGTGCAGTTGTTGCTCTTCCATGAAGTGAGAGCGAGCATTATTTCATTAGCTGGCTCCCTCCCCTTTTCTGCCTTGACGTGTGTATGTGTTTTTGTGTGTGTGTGCGTCAGCAGTGAGCCTGTTGTGCACTGTGCGCTCACGTTGAGTGACCCGCTCCCTCCGACTGGACAGGCCCTGGTTGCCTCCTTAATGGCACCCTATTCCCTAGATAGTGCATTACTTTTGACCAGGACCAGGGCACTATAGGGAATAGGGTGCCATTTTGTAAGCAGCACTAATGTTTCTCTTCAGGCACTGCTGCGGGCACCTCATCACAGGGGTCTGATTCTCAGGAAGCCAGACACTACCCACTGTCATTAGTGATGTCTCCCTGGAGGTAACAGGGTTCTCTCTCTCCTGGAGAGGGGGAGGGAGGGTGAGAGGTGGAATGGAGGGAGACAGAGGGAGTGTGTGGTTATTATGAGGTCTGTGGCTGGAGGTAACAGGTTTGTCTCCGGGAGACAGATGGAAGGAGAGAGGGAGTGTGTGGTTATTAGGAGGTCTGTGGCTGGAGGTAACAGGTTTGTCTCTGGGAGACAGGTGGAAGGAGAGAGGGAGTGTGTAGTTATTATGAGGTCTGTGGCTGGAGGTAACAGGTTTGTCTCCGGGAGACAGGTGGAAGGAGAGAGGGAGTGTGTGGTTATTATGAGGTCTGTGGCTGGAGGTAACAGGTTTGTCTCCGGGAGACAGGTGGAAGGAGAGAGGGAGTGTGTGGTTATTATGAGGTCTGTGGCTGGAGGTAACAGGTTTGTCTCCGGGAGACAGGTGGAAGGAGAGAGGGAGTGTGTGGTTATTATGAGGTCTGTGGCTGGAGGTAACAGGTTTGTCTCCGGGAGACAGCTGGAAGGAGAGAGGGAGTGTGTGGTTATTATGAGGTCTGTGGCTGAAGGTAACAGGTTTGTCTCTGGGAGACAGGTGGAAGGAGAGAGGGAGTGTGTGGTTATTATCCTCTACGGGCCACGGGGGCAGTATTGAGAATTTTGAAAAAAATATGTGCCCATTTTTAACTGCCTCCTACACCAACTCAGAAGCTAGGATATGCATATTATTACCAGATTTGGATAGAAAACACTCTGAATTTTCTAAAACAGTTTGAATGGTGTCTGTAAGTATAACAAAACTCATATTGCAGGCAAAAACCTGTGAAAAATAGATTTAAAAAAATGAGAATTTTGTGACTGTACTATTTAGTGTCATTGTTTTAAAGATACCACAGTGAGAAAGGATTCAGTTCGCAACTCCTACTGCTTCCACTAGATGTCAACGATCTTTAGAAAGTTGTTGGAAGCATCTGTCATGAATACAGACCGAATTAGAAAGCTTACAAGTTGACATGTCATCACTTCATTTTTTGCGCCTGCGCATGAATCTGAGAAGAGTGTCTTTGTCATAATCGTTTATTCTAGACACTTGATAGGTTGTGTGAAAATATTACTGATGTTTACTGATGTTTCACGTTAAAAATGGACCAAAAGATTAATGCTAAACAACGTTTGACATGTTTGAACAAACATAAATAGATTATTTACTAGGTTTTTTTTAGCTTTTCGGCGTGACTTTACACTGCCCACCTCATTTTGTGGGAGCCTACTGAACGCTAACTATTTGGACATAAATTATGAACTTTGTCAAAAGAAACCACATTTGTTCTGGACCTGGGATCACTGGCAGCGCCTTCTGATGGAGATAATCAAAGGTAAGGGGATATTTAGAATGTTATTATCGATATTAGATGATGCTAATGCTAACGGTTTAGCTTAGCTTATAGCTTAGCTTATGTTGTTAGCATAGTACCCAGTTTATAGCAAAATGTGATTTCCCAGTAAAGTTATTTTGAGATCTGGCCATTCGGTAGCAATTACGAGATGATAATATATTATTCTTTGAATGACAATATTATAATTTACCAATGTTTTCGAATAGTAATTCCGTGATTTGTAATGCTGGATTCACTGGGAGCATTCGAGCCGAAAAAAATTCTGAATTTCACCGCGACTGTAAATGCTGTTTTTGGATATAAATATTAACTTGATGGAACTAAAAATGCATGTATTGTCTAACATAATGTCCTATGAGTGTCATCTGATGCAGTTTGTCAAAGGTAAGTGCATAATTCTAGCTAGTTTTCTGTCTGTTGATGCCCTTCTTTGAATTGGCTAAACATTACACGCAGCTATTGTCAATGTACTCTCCTCACATAACCTAACTTTATGCATTCTCCATAAAGCCTCTGAAAATCGGACAGCGTGGTTAGATTTAGGAGATATATCTTTGAAATGGAGGAAAATAGTTGATTATTTGATTATTTGAAATGATTACTCTTGCAGTTTTGAATTCCCCGCCATGGTCACATGACAATGAATCCCAATACCGGGATAAGATCCTGCCCCCTGGCCTCAACAGGTTATGAGGTCTGTGGCTGAAGGTAACAGGTTTGTCTCTGGGAGACAGGTGGAAGGAGAGAGGGAGTGTGTAGTTATTATGAGGTCTGTGGCTGGAGGTAACAGGTTTGTCTCTGGGAGACAGGTGGAAGGAGAGAGGGAGTGTGTGGTTATTATGAGGTCTGTGGCTGGAGGTAACAGGTTTGTCTCTGGGAGACAGATGGAAGGAGAGAGGGAGTGTGTGGTTATTATGAGGTCTGTGGCTGGAGGTAACAGGTTTGTCTCTGGGAGACAGGTGGAAGGAGAGAGGGAGTGTGTGGTTATTATGAGGTCTGTGGCTGGAGGTAACAGGTTTGTCTCCGGGAGACAGATGGAAGGAGAGAGGGAGTGTGTGGTTATTATGAGGTCTGTGGCTGGAGGTAACAGGTTTGTCTCCGGGAGACAGATGGAAGGAGAGAGGGAGTGTGTGGTAGAGGTCTGTGGCCACAGTGTGCTGTACGTTAGTGTGTATTAATTCTGCACAGCCTCTCCTCTCAGATTTGTAAGTAATTCCAACACGGGGCTGACGCAGGACTATCTATGTTTTAGGAGAACATCTCAGAGGATGAAATGGCTGT